>NC_050478.2:145283729-145908729 GCF_012460135.2 Molothrus ater | reverse complement strand
CATCCTACTGCATTGCCGGGGGGGAGATGGCAGAAAACCCAGCAAGAAGAGAGGGGTGGGGGGAAAGGTGTTTTAAGATTTGGTTTTATTTCTCATTACCCTGCTCTGATTTGATTGGTAATAAATTAAACTAATTTCCTGAGCCAAGTTTTTGTTCCTGATGGTAACTGGTGAGTGATCTCTCCCTACCCCCATCTTGACTCATGAGGTTTCTCACTGTGTTTTCTGTCCCCTGTCCAGCTGAGGAGGGGTGTGACAGAGTGTTTTTGGTGGCTACCTGGTGTCCAGCCAAGGTCAACTCACCACAGGTGTTACAATATCCCAGTACACCTCAGTGTGGTGCAGGATTTGCCGGGACAGGCTTGACAAAGCAGAGGAGATACAGGTTTAGAAACATGGTAAATCAAATCATTATGCAGTAAAATTGTGAGGAAGTTGGCACTAGCAGTTAGTCAGCTGCCAGGAATTCATATGTGGTGTCTGATAGGGAGTCAGATCAGTGACAGAAATGTGTGATTGGGCAGCACAGGGTGCACCCAAATTTATTTTTGTGAATGGAAGCCTTGGAAAAGGATGCAATAAAAATCCTCTTTGCATACATATTTAACCCTGCCCAGTCCCTGCTGTCAGTCAGTGTGCTCACTCCACTGATGGTGTTGTTAAAGGGCTATTTTGGTTAATCTCCACTTCATGTTTGCACACTTAGCCGAGCAGTGCTGCAGTGGATCTGTCAGCTCCCTGAACACAGGCAGCTGACAATTGCCTTGAGAGCAGCACCCGTACATATGCAAACAGAAAAAGCAGAAGTGTGTATGTTCTCCATCTGGCTCCAGTCTGGAGCTTTAGGTCTATTAATCATATTGCTCATATATTTGAAAGCTTTTCCAGCCAGTTCATTGCCTGACTCAGAGGAGTAATGGTTCAGTGCTTGGCACTGAAAAGACAGAGCCTCTGCATTTTATCCCTAGCTCTGCAATCAATTCACAGCAGGGTGAGTTAATCTCTTAGGATTAGGCCCAAAGGGATGAAGACTATAAAATTAAATCAGAGACATTCCTTCTTCCAGGATTTGCCTACTAGATTGCAATCCAGAACCTGGGGACAGGTGCCTGGTTCCTCCACATAGCATCCTGTGGGAAGAAACTGTGTGGTATCAACCCAGGACATCTCAGTGGAGAGGGAAATGCTGGGGAAAAGGACACACAGTAATTAACTCTTCTCTCACCTCCAGATGTGAATGCTTATCCAAACTATATTCACTCTCTGCTAAATGGCTGCAGTCCTTCTTCACCAAATCAATACCTTTAAAAGTTGTGATTTCCCAATAGAAAGTCTCTAAAGCAATTTTGGTGACATCCCTGAGCACACCATGTGGGAGAGCTGGTCCCACTTTCACAGCTGCATAGAAGGATTCAAAGACACCTCCAAGAATATAATCTACCTGTTTGGGTGTGGGGAGGAGAGAGGTTTCAATTCCTCCTGTTGAAGCTGTTCTCTTTTGCAGGAAAAGAACCCCAAGAAGTCATGATACCATTGTATTTGGAAATAATGCAAACTCAACTGGACAATGCCCTGAGCAACCTGAAGTTACACTGCTTTGAGCAAACAATGAACTAGATGGCATCCCAATGTCCCTGCCAGACTTGTGTAAGTCTATGATTCTAGAATTATATGGAAAATAATTTAGAGAAAGGAATATGTGAGAGTTTCCTTGCATCCTAAAATCTAGGACTCTCACTGTGAAGGACTTCCCTGTCACCAAAAACTGTTTGTATATTTTCTCTCATGTCCCTAAGTTATGGAATTACCTCTTTTCCTTTTACTAATTGCTAGGCAGATCCATATGCCCACTTGAGAAACAGGATGCTGAAGGTAAATCCATGTGAAATTGTAAGTTGGATTTTCAGGGGAAGTGTCTTCCCAGATGCCTCAGAGCAGGTAGACAGGATGCTGTGTAGTCTGTGGATCTGGTCAGTCCTGCACAGAAAGAAACACAGAAATACGACAGAGGTATCTGAACAGGAAAAGCAAAGAGTAAAAGTTGTCTTGAGAGGAAGAGGTACAGATTTATACACCTAAGTTTTACCTACTCCCCATTTTCTGTGCTTAGAGTTTCCTCAGAGACACCCTCAAAAACAGGTTCCAAATATCATTACTTATTCTACTAAACAAGTTGCCTGAATTTCATCTGGACTTAGCAGACACATCTGTTTTATTTCAACACTAACAGGATCATGACTGAAATAAAATCATACACAGATGAGTGTTTCCATTGCTACTGTTATTAATCCTGCTGTTTAGGTTCATGTTTAACAGGAGGCATATGCAAGGCTCATTTCATATCAAAACAGTGAAGAAGCTTCTCATCTGTCACTGTCACAGACACCTGTGAGGAGCCACCTGCAGCACTTTTCGGGGCAGACAGGACTGGAGAGTGTGAAAAGTCAGCATGACAAGCAGAGGGACTGTGCCACTGATTGTGCAATGTGTTTTCCTTGTCAAAATGGAATGAACCTGTCTCAGAGGATCCCATTTCTTCACAAAGTGGGAGTCACGAGGTGTCACAGTGCATTGGAGGCATGAGGCAGTGAATGATCTCTGCTATGGAATAAATGTTCCTCCTGCCCTTGACAGGTCAGTGCTGGGCAGCAGAGTGATGTTTTCCTGTCCTCTTTGGAGAACAGAGATCTCATGCTGAGACCTTTTCTGCCAATATTTGCCTCAGATGCTTTCCAGGATGGAGAAGCACAGATCTCACCCAGCTTTTAAAGGTGGATCACCCTTCCAGTGCACTCACTCTGCCAGAAAATTCCTCACCAAGCACAAGCCAGGTACCATTCCAGGAGGAATTCTGCGTGTTTTCCAATGAGCCAGTCTGTTCCTGGGGAACATGAGAGTTTCAGATGTTCAGCTTTCCTCACAACACTGCCTCAGCTCTGGACAACTCTCCTGCTCTGGTTCAATTTACAACAGCAAGTGAAGCCACAAAGTTCTATTGCCTATTGGCAGGAATTAATCCCAGCTACTTCATTCTGGAGGGGCAGTCAGTAGACAATTTACAAGGGAATCCTGTGGAACCATGTCCCAAGTATATCTCACAGCAATTTGAGGCTGGCAAGCGCTTCAGCAAATCCATAGGAAGGCTTTCCTTGGCTTCACTCCATGTCAGATGAGCCATTTCTTGCTTAGCTGGCTCCCCTCAGAGGGATTTCATTCATTTTCCCTGTTTCTGGTGTGGGACAAGGAAACTGCAATCCTGGCCCTGGGCCCTGGCCATTTACCCTGGTTACTTGTTATTGACACAAGCCAGAACCATATCCTTTGGAGTAAGACATAGGAATTGGGAGGATATTTAGGTGGGAAAATTTCCACCTCTGGATGCCTCATTATAAACTCAAGGGCTGATGAAAAAAAAAAAATCTGATTTTTATTTCTTGGACTTTGAGAAATTTGGGCAAGGTGACCATGGGAAACCATTCCTCCGTCTCCAGAAATTATCATTATGGAGCTTTTATAACAATCAAGGATACCTCTACTTCAATCTCACACCAAATTTAATCATCCTTTCCTTTCAAAGCTGAACAGATTTCTAAGATACGGTGTTTCTTGAATATTAAAACAATAAATATTTAAAATATTTCCATACATATATTGCATGAAAAATATGCCAGCCTCATAGCAACTCTAAAGAAAAGTTTTAAATAAATGTCTAATTTATTTTCTCTCTAATCCCCAAAGTCTATCAGATTCCTCTCAAAACCAAGCAAACATCAGTAGAGCTGAAAAGATCCTGTAACTTACATTATACATTATATTTCTCTTTCCAAGCATATATAAATTGACATTGATGTTTCAGCCTTAGAACTACCAGCTATAAAACTGTGATATTGCTACTTTTCTCACCAGAGTGCTAAACTTCTTAGGACTCTGTTACCATCACCTACAGCAGTTTCCAGAAGACTGGATTTTCCACTTATCTACTGGACAAAACTCTTCTCTCCAGTTCTTTCCCTGTCCTGCTTTTTGTGTCAGTGAACATCTATTCTGACACGTTTGTCACAGTTCTACTCGAAAGAGGGGGTGCAATATTGCTGTAATATGATAAATACCTTACTGTCACCATTATGGGCTTTAGGAAAGAACCACATTAGCTGCTATTGTAGCATTTAATCAGTTGTTCATAAAGCTGTAATCTTCATTTAGTAGAGTTTTGAGACCATATGACTCTGATCATTCAGTGTAAACTATGTTTTGTTTTATCTGCATTTTATTTTTACTTAATTTCTTTGGTTAGTGAAATGCTAGAAGTTCACTGATCTATCTCATTTCCTGAGGGATGTTCCTGCAAAGTAAAATACCAGTTTCACAAAACAATTTCACAAGTACAGTACAGCAGAAAACACAGAAAAATAATTAATAAATAAGCTTGTTGAAAAGAAATAGCTTTTTCAATTTGAAGAAGATTGATTTTATTTTAAATCTGTATTAAAGTGAAAAATATGCCTCCAATATAATTTTGATGCATTAGCAGTGATACTGAATATAATCTTCCCTTCTCTTTCTTGGGTTTTTAAACTCAAGCAAACAGTACATGATTTATCTTCCACCCTCTCAATTTTGCCATGGATTTTGTGTTTCTCCTTCTCTATCTTGAACAAAAGGACGTACCTACATTATAGACAGTGGGTTACAAATGGCTGCAGCATTTGTGACAAATTTTGAAAAAAAAAACACAACTTTTCAACAAAAAAACTTTTTTTGTTGAAAAGCTTTTGGCCATGCAGTGGGAAGGCTCTTGCAGCTGATGAAAGGGAAGATTTCAGATTGGACTGGCAGCTGGGAATGTGACCCCCAGCAATCATCAGGGAAAATCAGTCAAACCCAGTGCACTCTGGGAAATTTGCATCAGTCAAAAGCATTTCTGAATATGCAAGGAAAGGAAATTTAGGCCCTTAGATGATCGAGAAGGATTTTTACTTCACTCTGATGTTGTGCAGAGTCCTGAACACTTTTATAATGGTGCACTTTAGGAAGAGGAGTCTTGATCAGGGGCCATCAAAAATCCAGTGCAGCACCTGAGCTAAACCCATGGAAGCAGGACAGTGTTCCTTGATGAATAAAATAATTTACCCACTGTGCACTTGAGAAATTTTTGCCTTCAAGGCAAAGTCTTTTGCTTTGGTTTGGTTTTTTAAAAAATTGTTTAAAAATGTCACAGACTAAGGAACAAATGCTGCAGCTGTCACTTGTGGGACTCCAGCTGCAGCTTTCCTCTAGGAAATGTCTTTTCATGACATCCAAGCTCAGGGATCCACTGTGGAAATGCAGGCAGTTTTAAGGAAGAAAGCAAAGTAATGTTAACCAGAGAACTGATCAAACAAAGCAATGTCAAAGCACAGGCTGGAGGAGGGATGAGTCTTTGTGAAGCAAGAATACACCATTCCTGCCACATGGGCTGTTCCTCTCCTGGGGAACATCATGGATATAATCCTGCTGTCATTTTCTTCAAAGTCAGAAGTGTCTGCACTGAAATCAAAGCCATGATCATGTAAGGCTTAGTAGAAAAGATCAGAAGTGCTCTCACATGGTAAAGTTTTGGGCAAATGGATCCAGGACACTTTACCATGTCAAAAAGGGCTAATTTCAGTCCAATTTTTCTTTGAGCTGCAGTGCTCTAAATACAAAAATAACTAAACTGGAATGAAAGTCATTCTCTGGCACTTTGTTACAGTAACTGGCTGAAGAGCTTTAACAACCTTTCATATCTTCCTTCATTTGAATTTCCCCATATATATTAAAATACCTACATTTGTGGGTAAAATCTTAAACACTTAAACACTTAAAATCTTAAGCACTTAAAAAGCAGGCCAGCATTTTCACTCAGGGCACAGGATGTACCTGTGGGTTAACATTCATGCCTATAAAGGCAGAGAGACTCCTCACCACTTTTTATAAACTTTGGAAGTTCAAAATGTGCACCAAAAACCTGAATATGGCCTCACCTGAAAAAGTTGTAAGGTTTCTGTGGAAGTATATATAACATTTTTCAAAGCTTTTTGTGGGTTTGTGAATGTGAAATCCTTTAAACCTCCTTCAGGCTTTTATCCCTTGTGAAAGTTTGAGAGATTCATTCTCCTCTTACTGAGATATAGACAACTTCTCACTTTTTGATCACAAATATTGATTCTGTCCTTCCCTTTTCAGTCAGTTTTACTCTGGGCTGGGCTGTGCCCTTCTTCTAATGTGAAGATCCTAAGCTGCTCACACTCTCAACAGACTTTGCAGTCTATCACCTCTCAGAAAGAATGCTGAGGCTCAATTCCCTTCTCCAAAATACCTATTTGAATTCCCACCCCAGCAGCCAAGCAGTCCAATGACAGCTGGAATCAAGTATTTTATTAATCTTTAGCTGAGGATTCATTTTAATCCAGAATCATAGCTAGACCCCTAAGCCAACATGCACTCAAAAATGCTCTTTCTGTCCCCCAAGTTTTATAGGTAGGACTTGGGCACCTGGCTTCAGGCAAAAGCTGCAATTCAAGTCCTGAGCTGAGGGATCTGAAAGCCCAAGGAAGCAAAATTTAACTTCTCTTGAAGCTGCTTCCACTTTGCCTGGGGTTTGAACACCCTTCTCCTACAGGCTGGGACAGGGTGGTCCTTGTAGTCTGAACGTGAGTGGGAGACTACTTGGCAGTGTTTGTGGCTTTGATAGCTGCAAACAACTCTTGGACTGCTCCCAGAGTGAGTAGAGAGGTATTTTCTGTGAGAGGCAGAGACAGAGCCCCTCTGCAGTGGCTGTGTGGTACTTTTTGCTGCACATGGCATGGCAGCCACAAAAATTTAAAAAAGCTGAATAAATCACCCGGTCACCTAGCAGCCTTGTGAAACAGCCTAAATCTTTAATTTTTTTGGAGATGAATCATCTGTGAACAATAAGAACACTAAAATATAGACCACTGCAAGGACTGAATGGGAAAGTACAGAGAAAAGTCTCAAATGTTTGTGCTTGTTTTCAGGGATGTAAAGCTTCAGGCTGCATTGAAGAGGAGCTGGATGCCCTGGACACATCACAGGATGGGGTTTTTAAGAAAACCTTTAACACAAGATGCAAAATGTCACCCACTGCTGTTGTATCATGGTAAGAAATAGACACTGAGAACATGGAGACATGTCCTCATTCCAGTCTCAGCTCTTGCTAACTCAGTTATTTTTTCTTCATCTTCTATGTCCACGTACCGCTTGCAACAAATTCAACCATGAAGTTTGGCTAACCCCTTGTTTTAATTATCAGGTTGATTTGCTGATTCTGACAGAAATATTTCTGATTTGAAGCACTAAAGTGAAATAATGTTTTGGGCAGGAACCAGTGGTCTGGCAGTCCAGATATTGGCTGAACTGGGTTCATCTGCTGCTTGCCTTTTCTTCAGAGCTGAGTGCAAGGCAGGAAGTTCATAGGGCTGTTTGACTCTCTATTTTTATACTTTTGCCATCCCATTGATTTTGCCAGTGTAACCAAAGACTGTGGAATTTCTGTCAGTATGGTCTTTCAGGTAGTTTCTGGTAGTAGAACCCTGAAGGCCAGGCCTCTTCCCTATGTGCATTGAGATGTTTGAACACTTCCTGCCACCTCCTCTGGCTGTGGTTTATTGCCTCTGAGGAGTGATTGCTTAACCACAGTGAGTGCATCCAGCTCATGACAAAATTGTTAGCTCAGTGCTTTTGCCTATCTGAGCTGAAATTTTATTGAAATGTTCACATCAGCTGCAATACACACCAGGGATCCACAGACAAAAGAGTAACAACAACAATATGAGGGCAGCTCATCTGAGAGCTCCATTGAGAGACAGACTTTACAATATCCTAAATGAAAAAACACAAAGCACCACAGCAAACAAGCTCATCAGTAGTGCAGCTTTCTCCAGCCCAAATGTGCCTGTAAATATAGCCCAGGAGAAGGCAAAGTCATAGATGAAAACATCTCCTTTAAGGAGATTTCAGAGACAGATGAGTCTTAGGATATCCTGTAAAAAGTCAGTTTGACATGCAGAATTTGGAGCCTGGCTCAGTCCATCTCCCTCACACCCAAATTAAGGTACAGCCCTTTTCCTCCATCCCTTCTTAGTGATGGGGTCTTCTTCCCCAGAGGAGTAACTCACTTCCTCATCAGCTGCCAAGTGCACAGGTGCAGCTTCTCTCCTCTGCCTTTCAGGGGCACAGCACCACTGCTGTCCAATTCTGTCAGCATATCAGGTATTTCACAGAATCCCACCCAGCAGGGTTTCCTGCCAGCATAACAGGCTGTTGACACATGCCTTGAAGGGTTTGTATTCCTGGAGACTGCAGAATCCTTCAGATAACCTTCTTAATTATATTGGTCCCTAGCAATGGCTGTCATCTTGACACGAGGCAGAGAGGAGTCTGTGCTGTTTGCCCCTCCCTGCACATCAAATCTGGAGCTGATCCCATCTCAATTGCAGAAACATCAAATCTGGAGCTGATCCACATCTCAATTGCAGAAACATCAAATCTGGAGCTGATCCCCATCTCAATTGCAGAAACATCAAATCTGGAGCTGATCCCATCTCAATTGCAGAAACATCAAATATGGAGCTGATCCACATCTCAATTGCAGAAACATCAAATCTGGAGCTGATCCCCATCTCAATTGCAGAAACAGACGTATCTGATCTGACCAAAGAAGTTGCTGGGCCTCTTTTATTTTTTTCAAGGAATGATTGGTGACCCTTTCCCATTAAGAAGTAAGCCAAATATGGGCTACAAACATAGACATGATAACTCTGAAATTCTTCTGGAAAGACAAAAGTTCTAACTGAAAATTACAGAATACAATAGTAGGATATGACCTGCAGGATATGACCTTCTCTACAATATAAACTAAATCAAATTAAAAGAAGGTCATCAAGACTAAATGGCATCCATGGTGGAAAAATGCATGAAGCAATGGATAGTTATGAATAAGATCAGGAACAGCATTGCATTCCCAAGAAAAGAGTCACCTAGCAAAGCACAGAACAAGAAGTTAAGTCACTTGTTGAATTCAAGTGGGAGGTCCTCCAAGTGATGAGTTTCAATACCTAATTTTAAAGCAGGGAAGATGATTCCCCCTGAAATTGTCTCCTTGTAAAATGAGATTTTGTCTCACAATTACCCAAAATACAAACTTCTATTGTATGATTTCATTTTTGGTTGAACCCTGGAAGGCCTGCAGTGGACTGGCACCCACAAGTGCACAAGCACAGCTGACTGGCACCCACAGCTACAGGACCAGCTTGACCTTCAGACAGGTCTTGCTCTAATTCTCCGCCCTGCTGGGCAGCACTGAGTGGTTGTTACTCCTGTTCCTCCACCAGCCTCTGCTCCTTCTTCCTTTGCCCTCAGAAGCTCTGACAAACTTCACAGCAAACTCTCAACTCTTACTGCGAACCAGGGGTTAAATTTCCTCTTCCTTGGGACAAGTTTGGCAGACATATACTGATTCTGTTTTCAGATGTGCCATTTCTCTCCCAGTGCATGCACAGCCACAGCTGTGAATGAGTTGCAGGCTTAAATTTTTAATGCTGAAGGCTATTCCTAGCTACCTCCTCAATATTACCACCTCCAATGCAACCCATAATGTACCCACAGAGACATCCTCGATCCCACGAAATTGGAACAACATTTACATTTGTCTTCTGGTTTATTTGTATCATCAGTTCTTATAGGGAGCCTTGCTGAGGTATGGTAACAACTTTGCTTTTCCATCTTGGAAAAAAAGAATAAAATTACTTTATCTGCAAGCTGTTGAAAGAGAAAGATGAAGAAAAAGGTTCTTAGCTCAGAATGAAGGACAGCCAGTTAATAAGGAGGAAAGAAAATGCTGTGTATTAATGACTGGATGAAAAATGGTTGCTGTGATATATTTAATGGGATGAGCTGAGCTCAGGGTATTGTTTTCCAGGGTATTGTAAAAAGAGAGAGCAACATCTGCTCTGCAGACCTAAATAGAAAGGAGACTCAATAATAAAGGCAGTAAAATGATTTTACAGGGTTGAGGCAGAGAGAGGGTAAGATCACAGCAAAAGTCTTGGAAAATCTGGGAACTGATAATTTCCTGTGTTTTAAACTGATCAGCACCTACTAATTTTTAAAAATTTCAATGCATCCCTATTGTATGCAATTTGGAAACAAGTTCAAATCCATGGAAGCTTTAGGTAAAGAAAATATCTTTAGAAAAAAGAAGCATCACAATCTTGTATGTAAGCATTTCTGCAAGTTAAAACATTTCTTTCCTTTTTTTTTTAATGTGTCTTTGTTGCTGGAAAAATAATCAATTTCTGCTGGGATACAAGGGGTGCATCCTTCATCTTGGCCTAGGATGGGCACAATGGGCACCACAAAAGTACAGTGTTGAATGGGAGAGGGAAAGCAGTTCCTTTTTATGCTACTTTATGCAAAGTCATTAGGAGCTCCTATTGCAGGAGAATCCAACTCTTGCTTTAGCCCTAGAAGTACCATCTTTTCAGTTTTGTCACAAAATAGAATGAAAAAGTCATAGTTTGATGACACATTTAAAACAACATTTGTATCATATTGTCCCTTTAAAATGAGTTAGAATTTCACTGTGAAATTCCCTGGCTATTCTTCCTCAACCAGGAACACTCTAATGAGACATTGTCTTGCTCTGCTGTCGTTTGAAAGAGAAAGCAGGAGAGAAACAAAGATTTCCCATATGGAATTGGTTTTGGTTTCAAGACAACTCACATGCAAATGTTAACACATCCACAGCCTGAAGGAAAGCAGAACACCAGGTTTCCCCTGCCTCCCACTTCAGGAACAGTGAAGTTATAAGCTATGAACCTAAGTCCACTGAAGAATCTATCAGGTCAGAATCCAACCACTCCTGACACCCTTTCCATGGCCACTGCCCCCTTCCAGCAGGCACAGGGTGGCTCAGTGCCCAGAACTGATGGATCCCAAATCAGCTCAGCACCTCCCTGGTGTTTTTTGATGCAGATGGACACACAAAGCTGCCCCTGATGCTAAAAAGAGGTGAAGACTCCCTACACCCAAGGTTTGCCATCACATAAGGACAGATGATGGGAAAATTGTGAGGGAAAGGTCTGGCTCTAAATTGTTGATAGCTGAGCAGAGGTCCATATTAACATGGATTCTGCTCTCTCAGAGGAATCAGGATGGATGTGGCAACAAATACCCTCTCAGCCCCTGGCATAGATACCTGATGGTTCAGGGATGAGTTCTTGCCCTGGATATTTGGCAAATCTGCTACAGCACAGGCATCTCTGTCCTGTGGGTGCTCATAAAACAGTGAGAACTGCTGAGGGTGGAACCAGAGCCAGCAGGTAAAGTGATTTCCCCTGAACTGCAGGACCCAAAGGTTTCTGTCTCACTCCTGGGGGGAATGGAAGCCATGCTGCTGGCTCTTGCCCTGTCCTAGGCATGTACTCTACTGCCAGAAGGTCTTGCTCCCTGGCACTGAATAATTCCCAGGGTGTCTCATGTCCAGAATTGCTAAAGCCTGTGTGAAATGAGTAAAGAGAATGCATCTGCACCTTTGCAATAACCTGTGAGAAAGCTGATGCCTGGACATTCAGTCATGAAGCAGTAAAGTCCTGTGTTTTCTCTTTTGGAGCATTTTTGAAAATTGTGGATGAGCTCTCTGCCACCTTTGCTAGACCTGATATTGCACTCAGCCCTCAAGGACTTCAGACAGGTCTGATGAAACAATAAGTGATTTTATTGGGTTTTGAGTTTGAGAGGTCATTAGCAGCAGGGAAGTTGTGGAGAATATTGTCCAATTTCTTGTTTTGTCTCTGTCTGCTGTAACACTGGAATAGCAACACATGGCTCTGATTCAGTTCTCACTGATTTAACTGAGATTTATCTTATAAATCTTAGATATACAGCACTATCTTGTTTCTCAGCAAATCTTCTCATTGAAATATTCTTGATAATGATCTTGGTACTGACTCTCTGTGCTCAGGGGCCATTTTAAAGAAAAGCAAACCAAGGAATTCAGGTTAATGGGAGGACCCCTCTGGTAAAATTAATTCCATATTGGGACCTCAGTACAGAAGAGAGTCTGAGAAACATAGGAGGGTCTAGCAGAGAGAAGCCAGGTTGTTTAAGGGGATGCAACACATAATGTAGCAGAGATTATCCTGGTATCCTGGCGAGAAGGCTGAGGAGGTACCTGGTGTCCTCTACCTAAAGGATGGCTGTAAGCAGACAGAACTTCTGAGTGAGGTGAACAAAAGGTGAACAAAAAAGATAAATGGATAACTGGCACAATTGTAGGACAGGAAATATAAACAGTGGAACAGGGCCCAGGGAGGCTGTAGGATCTCCATCCTTGGAGTTATTTGAAACTCAAGTGGAAAAACCCCTTAGAAACCTTTTATAACATTTGAAGCTGACCTGGATTTGAGGAAGACCGGAGAGATGACCTAGGATATCCCTTCCAATATTTTCTTCTGTAATTCTATGTTCAACATGAGGGTGGGAACAACATTTTATTACATTCCCACTTCTCGTCTTCCAAGTTTCACTAGAACTGCTTGAATTATTTGTTAATTCTGAAAAGGTGCTCTGTCATATGTCTAGAATTCAGTAGGACTGTAGGGAACTGGACTGTCACAGTGTTTTTCACATGTATTTATGCATTTATGAAGCACATACAAGCATCTAATATTAGCATCATGCTGGACCTTTTTGTCATTTTAGTCTCTTAAAATGGTTGCAGCTGGAGCTGAATTCAGAAAAACAAAAATGCAAAGGTATTTAAAATAATTTAAAGAGAGTTTTTCAGAAATACTTTGTGACTTCATTCCATTTTTCTCTGCATATATGAGCCTGCAGTCCTGTTATCTCATCCACCACCCACTTTCTTGTCAGACTTCTTTAAGGACTCTGCTAAGCCTTGATATCCCCTTTCCCTTTCAAAAAAGAACACAAAGCCTTTTCTAAGAGATTTGGGAGACAGCACATCTGCAGCAGAATGTCACCTCAGTGACTATTGTCTCACAGATAATAATGCCAGAGCATTATGGAACTTGGATGAAGGAAGCTGCAATGTCTGTCTCAAAAAAAAAAAAAAAATGTGTTTTTCAGCTACACCTTGGGAAATGTAAGCTCACGTGTGAAATTACCCTCTTTTGTCACCATTCATTTTGAATATTTTGCAGTGAACTCTGCTTGATTGCAGTGCTTGGTCATCCCACCCTCAATGGGATGAACTGAACTTTATGATAGTGAATGGTAAATGACTGTTGCTTAATCAGGCTAAAAATAACATAAATTCTAGATAATGAGGATCTGTGGTTAATAAAAAAGAGAAAAACATTGTTATTTTTAAAGAAACAAATTACATACAGCTTTGCTTTAGTTGGGAATAAGCATCAAGCTCAGAAGTGCTGACCCAGAATAGCAGGTTTTGTTGGAGCAAACCTGGTCTGGGTTTCACATAAACAGCTTTACCCATAACTGCACATGGTGAGATGTGTTAGGGAGTGAAGTGTGGAAAATGAAAGAACTTCACACAGAAATTTCTAGGTTTGTTTCAACGTAGAGCATATTGGGAAGGTGCAAATACAATCAAAACTAAGAGGAAAAAGGACAACAGTCAGAGAATTACAGAATGGGTCAGATTGGAAGGGACCACAGTGTCCATCTGGTCCAACCTCCCTGCTCAGGTAGGGTCATCCCAGAGTACATGGCACAGAATTGTGTCCAGAGTGCCTGCATATCTCAGTGAGGGACACACTCGACACTCTCCCTGGGCAATATGTTCCTGTGTATGGTCACTGTCACAGTAAAAAAGTTCCTTCTCATATTCAGGTGGAACTTCCTGTGCATCAGCTCCTGCCCATTGCCTCTTGTCCTATTGCCCAGGACTAATGAGCAGAGCCTGGTCTGACATTTCCCTACAGATACTGAGGTAGGTCAGTCATTGATGAGGTCCCCTCTCTGTCATCTCTTCAAAGTTGAAGAGGCCCAGCTCCCTCAGCCTTTCCTCATAAAAGAGATGTTCCTGCTCCTTCATCATCTTTGGACCTGCTCCAGGAGCTCCACGTCTCTCTTGCACTGAGGAGCCCAGAACTGGACACAGTAAGATCCACAGTCTGGATCTTCTAGTTGAAGTTCAGCCACATCGGATTTCTCCTGCAGATTTCACCAGTGAAACTCACATCTGCAAGAGCATTCACTTAATTTACACTAATTACAGATAGACTGAGCAGCCAGAGCTGTGAAAACAATTTAAACATAATTTAAATATGGAAAGAAAGTGGTTTCTCTGGTCCCTTGAAAGAAAAATGTGGGTAACAAGAGGAGAGAGTTTTGGGGGGGTTTTGGGGGATTTTTATTTTTATTTTTTAAGTAACAAGGGATTTGCAACATGGCAGGAACAAGCACATGGTCAGTTAATCTGTCTTTGCAGGCAAAAGGTTCGACTACAGTGGTATAACATTGTGTTTCTCTCAGGTCATACTCAGAATGCAAGAGTGAGCTGTGCTATTTACAGAGACAGAAAGTTGTGCTGGAAAACTGTCTCAATAATGGTAAGTAACTATCTTTTTGTTTCTTTTGCTTTTTGTCTCTGAGCTCAAGAATCTTATGTGGTCGTTGAATGTGAGAAGAGATGAGTTAGAACCTTACATGTATTGTAATCTCTTCACGGTCTAAGTTTTCCAGTTTATGACAACTAATTTTCCTCATCTGCAGCATTTTCTCTACTGCAAAATTTGGGGCATATAGCATAGTCATAGTTTTTAAATGCAAATAGTTACCAATATTTACCATTGAGAAAAATGATAACAGCCAGATTCCAATCTTTTTTTTCCCTAATTTCCTCACTATTCAGCAAAGTACTTCAATGTTGATCACATGTATGCTGAAGAATTGTTTGCAGAATAATGATGTCTTAATTAATTGGTGATTAAAACCCCAAACAGTCTGCTCAAAAATTGTTATGCACAGCTAATTCATCCTGCCAGTACCTTTGGTAAACTGATATAACTGCCTGAAGTTCATGAAGTCCCACTGGGGATAAGGTGGACTTCAGCTGAGTAAATGCTCCACAGCCAAGCCTATGGCCAGGCCCACAGCTGCATTCAGACTGTCCCATTTTAAGAATTTGAGCATCATTTGGTATAATAAAGTCTCACTACAATTAAATGGGTCTTATGATGAAGTCCTGAATACTGAAAGTCAAGGTGTCACACCAATGTATCAAGCATGATGAAAATACTTGGAGATTTAGGTTTTTAGATATAGTGGTGCAATACAGAATTTAATATTTCTCAGTTATTGTACTGTGTCAGATTTCACAGACTGATACATGGACAAATGAATGTATGCTTATTTCATTTCTTAATATGTACACTGACTATTTATGAGCCTTGAAGCCAAGGTCACTTTATCAATACAAACAATTAGAATAGAGTTAACCTGATAAAGATCTTTGGCTAATAAGCAACCAAATAAATGTTTATCACTTGGCATTAACTAACTTTCCATTCAAGCAGAATATGTGTTTTAAGGAGGACTTAATAGATTTCTAAGCAGTACTTCACACTGACAAATTTAACTTTCTTAAATTAAAAAAAAAAAGGATTCTCCACAAAGCCAATAATAGTTACAAACCAGTCAGTGACAAAAGCAGCATATTGAACAAATGCAACTTTACTGAGTGCCATGATACTTTACAATTTTCACTGAAATGCTCAGCCCAGCTATCCTGCTCACAGCACCCTTTAAAGCTATTTATATATTACCCATATTGCTTTATTGCTTTTCCTTTAAGAAGAGCAGTTTAATGCTTGAGTGCTTTTCAATTTTGCCATTCAGACAGCAGATTAAGTTTATAATGACTAGCTTAATTTTTACAGGGTGTAGCAAACAGAATTTGGTCTGAAAGATACCCCTGACAATATGAGGCTTTAGATGACTTTGATGTTTCAATAAAAGTTAGATGCAGTCTGATACCTTCTTGGAGTCATACTGTGGCTGATTATACAACTGCATGTTCTTTCTGGCCAGTATGCAGTATGTAATTTACAGCCTATTTCTTTCTTGGTGTTTGAAAAGGCAGAGATCTCTGAACAACAGGTTAGGAGCAATTCTGCCCTCCATTTCTCCTGTAACAGGCAGACTATAAATAGATGAGGACTCTGCATTGAACACCTTAAAAATGTGTAGTACTGTGGGGGAAAAGCACCCAAACTGAAAAAAAATTAAAAGGCACAGATATACTTGGAAGCCTATTAGTAGAGACAGCTTTTCAGGGTCTGGAATTGACTGGATTTGAAATGACCAAGCAGAGACAGGGGACCCATGGAATGAGCCCCTTCATCTCCCTTCTAGACACTTTGGACTCTAATTTTGAATAAAATATATTTTGTGTAACTCTGGGTGATTTTATCTTGCACTGAAGTTGGCCTCATTAACTACACTGCTCATGGTGCTCCTCTGAATGTACTGAGCAGATCACAGAAGCACAGAATCATAGAACGGTTTGTGTTGGAGGGGACCTTAAATGTCATCCAGTTCAGCTCCCCTGCCATGGGCAGGGAGACCTTCCACCAGACCAGGTTGCCTTGTCCAGTGTGGCCCTGTACATTTCCAGGGATGAGGCACCCACAGCTCCACCCAGAAATGTGTTCCAGTGCCTCACCACTCTCACAGTAAAAAATTTTTCCCAATATCTAATCTGTAGTCATTACTCCTTGTCCAAAAACTCCATGCCCTTGTGGAAAGTCCCTCTCCAGCTCTCCTGCAAGTCCCCTTAGGTACTGCAAGGTGCTAAAGGGTTTCCCCAGAGCCTTCTCTTCTCCAGGGACAATCCCAACTCTCTTAGCATACCTCCACAGCAGAGATGCTTCAGCTTTCTGACTCTCTTTGAGCCTTGTATGGACTCATTCCAAGAGATCCATCTCCTTTTTTGTAGGGGACTCCAGAGCTGGGATCCTGCAGCACTGCAGATGGGGTCTCACCAGAGCAGAGCAGAGCAGAGCACAAGGGCAGAATCCCCTCCCTCACCTGCTGCCCACAGGGCTTTGGGTGCAGCCCAGGACCCCCTTGGTTCCTGGGCTGAAAGAGCACACTGCTGGGTTATGTTGAGCTTCTTTTCCATCAACACCCCAAGTCCTTCTCCTCAATCCTTCCTTTTACTCTGTGTTTGGATTTGGGATTTCCCTGACCCAGGTGCAGGACCTTGCACTTGACCTTGCTGAGCCTGAAGAGGTTTACACAGCTCCACCTCTCCAGTCTGTCCAAATCCCTCTGGCTGCCACCCCTTCCCTCCGCTGTGTCAACTGCACCACACCCCAAATCCAAACAAAACACCAGAGAAACCAAAGACTGCTTGAAATAACACTGTTGTCAAGGCTTGAGTATTGACACTCTCTGTGAGATAATCCTGGGTTTAAGGTTATTCCCAGATCTGTGCAAAGCTGGCAGGAGAAACTCACTTCCTTTGAAGGCTGGTGGAGGGAGGTCCTGATCTGCAGCACTGGTGGTGCCTGAGATGGGAGGCATAGGATGTGCTCATCTGTGGTGTGTCCTGGCTTGAAGGATATTCAGACTGAAGGAGTTCATTTCTCACACAGGTTAGAAATGTACCCAAGCCTAAAAAGAAAGAGAAAACTCTGCAGTGTCAGAAATCCATCTTGGCTTATGTTCAATCCATTTTAAGACACTTTCTCAACAAACAAATATTGCTGATTGTGAAGTACTTACACACTGGGATTCTGCCTTTTCTTTCTTGAATATAAAGGAAAAAAAATCATGTAGGTGAAACTGTGAAAATTTGAATGTTTTTGTTGGATGGACTTAAGTGCTTAAGATTAAAAAAAAAGAGAAGCAATTTGATGTCTGATTTAGGATTGGAAAATATAAAGAAGTTCTCTTCAACAAAAATTTCTTAGACGTGTTAAAGAGAAATGATACATTTCTTTCCTCTCCATATATAAAAGGATCAGTTGCCATAGTCTCTGAGCTTTTCAAACACTCATTTTTTAGCAAAATCCACTGAAAATGAGGTAACCCTTCCCTCTGAATGATTCAGATTTCACTGGCTGACATCTGTTAGTAATGGATACAATAAAAGTACCTGTGCCAAGAAAGTCAGACCCTTGTGTTTATGGCAATAAAGTAGAAGGATTTACAATTTGGTGTAAAAAGTTTTCATGGTTCACTATAATTCTTCTATTCAAAGTGTTTCTTAACTTTGAGAGGGAAGAAATAAAGGTGAAGAGATGACCTATTACTACTACTTTTTCTTCAGTCTATTTCAAAGAACATTGCAAAGGTGTTTTCAATTTTAGAAATGGTCAGCAATTACATTTTGGAAATATTTTCCAATGGAAAAAGGTCTTTTCTGAAATAAGAATTTTTCTATGTTTTGTGAGAAGAACAAAAGTGATACATCCCAACACATTGAAAAAACATCTGTAATTTCAGTATTCACATAGAACATGAAATTATAGGAGAGCCTTTCAAGCAGTTAACTGGAAGTTTACAGCAATGTCCAGACCTCTGCTCAAATGTTTAGGCAAAACTGATCTCAGAGAGTCCTTGGATCTAAACAGTAAATTTTATTTCTCCAGGTTTGTTTTGTTTATATATATAAACATAAGACAAAATATTCCAAATTTCTATTGCTAGCTTAGTTTATTTCTGCAGAAATCTCTTCTAAGACAAATTTTTTTCATGTTTAAAAATAGCATACATCATATAAATCTAGAATTTAGAGAAGTTAAGACACCACCATGACATGGTTTTATAGAAACCTACCCTGAAAGAAAACACAGATCTGTTTGCTGTTTAAGGAGAGGTTTTGTTAGCTCCTTAAAAATCTATTTTAGACCCTATTTTAGGAAATTGTGAAAGGATATGTGAACACAAGCACAGTACAAACAAACCCGTTGATATTCCTGTTTAAAAGCCATCAGCTCAGAGAAGTCAGCTCTCAAAAGACAAAATGGGAGGCCTGAAGCTGTGTGTTTATTCCTGGGGAGCTGGAAGTGCTACTTATTGATGTGGTGGGGTTTGCTGTCTGGGGAACTGTGGAATTGCTGGTTTTCTTGAGCATTTCCAGTCCTGACCTGATGGACTGCCTGATTACAAGTGTCACTCTGAGCAGTGGGAGTCCACAGCAAAAAGGAAAATAAAAGTGCAGGGCTCAGATCATGATCACAGAAAATGTTAGAGTTGACTTTGGGGAGGGTTTGCCAGCTCTTTTTATTATTTCTTGCCAACTGCAGTATTGGACAAGGCCTTAGCCTGAGTAGGAGCTCTAAACTAAAGCCAGAAAAAGGACTGAGTTCAATTTGCATTTATTTGCATTAGTAAATAGAATAAGTATATCTTCTCCTGCTGCTTTTTCTCTTTAAGGAAGAGTTTTCTTAAAAACAACCTGGTTGCATCTGCCGCTCCCATGTGCACATCAGCAATGAGCAGCTCAGTCCTGAGAGCTGGATTTTCCTGAGGAGGGAAATGATCCCTTTTAACCTCAGCCTGACTGGGGACCTGCTTAGTGTGATGTGTGAAGAAAGCAGCACTTTGGAGTGGGATGTCACTGGGAGTGGTCAGGTTGAGAGAAGGTATCAGGGCATCCTCTGACTGTAGATGCAGCTTCACAATCTTCTCTAAAGAAAGACATTTTTGCTACTGAAAGCAGGTGATACTCACGCAAGTGTGAGTCAGGTTCTTTTGGGAAGTAGGGAAGTAATGCTGCATTCATCCTGAAAACAGTGTGGCATCAGCAGAAAATCAGGACTCTGATCAGAATTAATGTGCTCTCTGCTGTGATCAATTTACACTTAATGATGCATTTAGTGGTAATAAAATGGGGCAGATACAAAATATCCTTACCATTGTTTTAATTTGGTACACTTTAGATGTCAAGGAAAGGTGGAGTCATAGTATCTATCATTTTAGGAAAAAAGAAAATCTAAGTAGCTGAGGTAGAAAGTCATGAGGAAAGAAACAGATAATAAGGTTACTGGGAATTATGAATCCTTTCTCTCTGTACCAGTCATAAGAGTGCTGAGTTAGGAAAATGACATTTAGAAAGTTGTTCTTATAATTAGAGGTGCCCTCCTTGCCTCTGTACAGTAGTATTCCCCCTGAAATTTCTCTGCTACCAGGTAAAGCTTTTAGGAAGCCATAATGACATGGAAATAGACCATGCTAAATTAAATTGATTAATACAGCATATGGCTATTTTCAGCTGTCTCAGGCCAGTCCTAATGCACATCTAATCAGCAAGGAAAATCCAAGAGGTCTGAATCATCAGGGAAGTTATGATACAAAGCTTATCTTTGAGGAAAGAAACATCACACATTGGTTTCCATGGTTTGAAAGTCTTGTTCAATTTACTTCTCACTGTAGCATGGGGCCAAACCAAACCTGGTCCAACCTATGACTCTCCCTGCTGGAAGGTTCAGGCAGGAAAGTTTAGACATGAGAATTCATTTTTATTCCAGTGCATTTGTCCATTCTCTTCAGGACTTTGATTCAGTGGCCCTTGGCTGGGCATGAAAAGCATTTCTGTCATCCCACATTTTCTTAGGCAGGCAATGTAGATGAGGGCAGCTAGGAAAGAAATGTGGTCATCAAATACTCAGGACATGCAGAGTTGATTCACTTTTCTCTTCCTGCCCTGGAACACCAAAAGACATTAGGTCACTTTTTGGCAAGAGGAAAAGTGAAATGAAGTGCTGAGACAGACTGAAAATACGAGCTTGAGCAGGTGCAGGGAGGGTAGGTGCAAATATCTTTCAGCTGTTGAATATTGATTCACAGTGTTTGAAGTTCACTTTTTTTGCATTTTCCATAAAAGCTTGGTGTTTGGAGGGACAGAATGTTTTCAAGGGCCATCAAATGTCAATTGATGAGGAACAAAACAAGAATAGAACCACAAGCCTGTCCCAGTTCTCTTCCACAACTTAACACTGTCTCATCTAAAGTGCTGAGGTTGGAAATTTTCTGTTAATTACTTTTCTTTTTACTATTTTCCCTTTTGGACCTCCTTAAGATTTCAATATTCTTGCATTGCTCTTAAGGATTTTCCACTATTTGGGAAAATACAAAGTGCTGAATTGTTAAAAAAGTCAGATAGAAGAGGCTGTCCATGTTAATCCTGTACTTCTGTCTAGAAAATGAGGATGCAGGGAGCAGAATTGTAAGCAGCATGTTCTTATACAATAGGAATGAGAGTGGGATCTGTCGTGTACACCACTGTTGTAAAACAGCCAGAAGAGAGAGAATTTCACCTAAGGAAAGCCACAAAGAAACTGAGCTCATTTTATTTCTGCATCAATTCAATGCAAGAGTGAGAAGTGGAGTATTGTGAGTGAGATGAAAACATGATGTGCAGAGAATTTCCTGAATTTCAGCAGAACATGTTGGGTGGAGCTGACATTCCTCTTGCACAGGACAAATTTTACTTGCATTTATAATGCCCTTTTTATGAGGACATGCAGGGATAGGGCAAGGGGGAATGGCTTTAACTGAAAGATGGGAGGTTTGGGTTAGATATTTGGAAGAAACTCTTTCCTCTGAGGGTGATGAGGCACAGGTTGCCCAGGGAAGCTGTGGATGCCCCAGCAACACCTGGAAATGTTCAGGTTGAATGGGGCTTTGAGCAATCTGATCTAGTGAGGGGTGTCCTGCCCACAGCAGGAGGGTTACAAGTAGATGATATTTAACATCCCTTTCAACCCAAACCATTCTATGACAATCCAAACAAATCAATTTTCTGTAGAATCTGCAGCATCATAAGCTCCAGCACTGCTGTCCTGATTCCTGGTTCTTTGCCTCAGGCACAAATGAAGGGAAAGACAGAAGCAAGTCCATTAAGGCCTCTGCAACTAATGCAAGTGCAATCCCTAAATAGATATTAAAAAAACCCCAAACAAACAAATAAAAAAGTATATTCCCTGATTTTGTGATTTTCCTTGAGGAGACTGCACAAAAGAGCGGTAGGAAAATATAGAAATAAGCAAAAGATTTCCATTTGGCCCTAGCTCACATCTTCCTATGTTGTTTGTAATGAAGTTGTCTCTCTTCCATGCCTTTGGCAGGTAAACAAAGGTTTTAATTTCAAACCTTCAGGAGGCTGTAGGGGGAGATGAGTTATATTTATTCAGACCCAGTTGTGGGTTACTGATGTTTACACACTTTTGGATTGCTGGAATCACATAAATGGCACATTCATATCTATTTACAAGTGACTATTAGAGATTTTATCCTTGCTTCTAACAACAATCTACTTCCTGAAAAGTTCCCAAAAAGTGGCACATTGTGCCTTCAAACAAAAAGAAACACATTTACTAGAAATACTTTCATATATGGGACACTTCAATAAGGTAGGATGCTGAAAAATTTATAAAGTGACTTTTTTTTTCCTTTGAGAAATGGCTGGCATCAAGAAATGCAGATACCAAGTGGCATAAGAGGATTCCAGTAAGAAAACATGCTTCACATGCTTCCCACAAATCCAAGACAATTTCCTCAGGTGATGTCTCAGAGGAGGACAGCATGTAGGTGGGATTGACTCTGGAAGGAGAGGAAAGGTTCACCCTAAAGAAACACCTTGCTGTCCCTTCACAGCCCCTGTGCTGTTGGATCTTTTTGAGACAGTGCTTTCTTTTTACTTCACTTTCTTTTGCTTCCTTCTTTCTCATCTCTGCTGGTGCTGGCTGTTGTCCAGCATACAGTGACTTTTAGGTGTACTGCAAGATCAGGATCCCCAGGCTTTTCCCTCTCCTGAATTAATTAAAGCTCCTTTGTGAGTGAATAAAGATGTCTTGTCACCTCTTTATCATATCTCCACATCCAGGTCAGCTTCATTGTCCAGTCTCACTTTGAGGAGTTCAGTCCATTACAAAATAGAAGGTATAGGCTGAAAATCAAGACCTTTTACTCATTTTCCCCCATAGTAGAATCCCTGTCCTATGTAATCCAGTGACACAAGAGCTCGTCCTTTGATTCTTAGAAGTGCTGTGAACATAAAACAAGACTCTCTTTCTTTTATTCTCATCCTTGAATGAATTGTGAACAACACTTAAGAAATGTCCATCCTGTCATGGAAATTATCTGAGAAAATTATCTATCTCTCTTCCCCAATCCATCAGTAGATGGTGGCAGAGAGTTCTTGCTCATCTGAGTTTCAGACCCCAAGGACTGCACAAACACGACAATAACCTCAACTGATGGGTAATATTTTGCCATCTGCTGAACTCCATATCTTCCAATGCTCTATTCATGTTTGGATGAATCTCTTGGAATTTTTATTTGCCCTTTCATGTACAAAGTATTGTGAGATCACAGAATCATTTGCTGGCATAATTTGCTTTTTCCAGGTAGCCCTTATCTTCTGGAGGCCTCCAGACCTTATTTCTATGACTGAATCCAGGGAGTTCAACTCTTTTCAACTGCCTAGGTTCTCCTCTTCTTTCCACTAATTTGTCCTTGTTATTATTCACTCTGCACCTCTGTTATTTGAGTATGAGGCATATAGGCATAGGATGATGCATATAAACCATGTGGCAAACCACAACTCTATTGCAAGTTACATTACTCTGTAAATAGAAAATGAAATGAAAACTATTTGTCTGTACAGGAAACCAATAAAAAAAGGCCATAAAATGTCTCCTACATGGAAGATCTTACCAGACAAATAATTGTCTCCTGAAATTACAAGCATGGCACTTGAATTCTCAAGAGCATCGTGCAACACTGACTGGTATTTCATTATTACAATTCCATGGTATTTTAAAATCAGTAGTCCTAAAACTTTTATTTGGGATTAGAATACAAATTTCATTTTTTTCATTGCCAAATTGTATTGCAATTTTGTATCATCAGTGTGCTAATAACTAGACCAAATTAGCATATTAAGCTTTATTTGTGACAGATCACAGCATGTGTCTATCCCTTAGCAACAAAGCTTGGGAGATAAATAAAATTGTGGGTGCTTGTACTGTTGTCAAGAATATTGAGAAAATCTGGTGAAAAACTATGGAGAAAACAATAGTGTTGCTCCTAAAACTAAATCTGTTTCCTAGTTCTACCTCCACTCTGAATTGTAAACTGACATCTGTGACAAGGAGAAATAGCAAATGCCAGTTTTATTTTCAACGTGGGCTTATTTTTACTTTTTTTCTCCACCACTTGATAGCCATCAAAATGTCCTTCCAATGCTGCAGAGAAGCACAGCTTCCTCAAACACTCAAAACCAGTTTGGGGAGTGAAAGTCAAAGCAATTTTCTCTCACAGAGAAATACAGTGAGAGTTGATCTGTATTGAAATACCCATCCACGTTAATGGCTCCAAAGTGCTATTCTTAATTATAACATTTAGATTCATTTTAAATACTTAAGAGGAAGAGAGAAATGTCACTGTGTACAGCTGATAATTGCAGAAAACTTGACTGCAGGGAGGAAAGCAAAAATGGTATTTAGCTGTATGGGTAACAGGGTAGGAAGTAACACAGAAGATGTAATAAAAGAGAGTGATCCAGGCATGCCTTCAGACATCTGCCACAGTAGAAAATCTCAAAGTAAAAATCTGGATGGAGGTCTGAAAGGCTTGGCCACTTAGTGTGGATGGGCAACAGACAGTGGGGGACTTTTATTAAAAGTCAATTGTAAACAGGTCAGTGTTTGAGGGTTTGGCTTTGTGACCACAAGGATCTGCTTTATTTTATAACTGAGGTGGTGCAGAAACACTTGCACGAAACATTTCACGTTCAAAGTCCTTGATGTTAGACTCTGGGGGAGCACTGGGCCATTAACAGCACTGTGACCACCAGTGTCAATCAGACTGGTTTTGCCCATCAGGACCTTTCCAATTTCTGCAGAAAGGGACAAGGGGTCTGGCAGGCAGTAAGCTGAACATGAAAGAGTAATGTGTCCTTGAAGCAGCAACAGAAGAAAGAGATCCTGGGCCACATTTGCAAAACTGTAGCAAGAAGATCAAGGGGAGATGTCATCCTGCTCTACTCAGCATGTCTTAGCCAGATTTGGTCCTCTCAGTTCAAGAGAAACCTTGAAGTACTGGAGGTGGTCCAGTGGAGATGATTGGATGGTTGGAGAACTTGATACATGAACAAAGGCTGAAAATTAGCTTTGTCAAAAAGAAAAAAGAAACATTGGTTTGCTACACCTAGGGAAGGAAAGGTTCAGGGAGATCTAATCACCATCTTCAATTCCTGAGGAAGCACTTGAAGAGGAAGTGCTCCCTACACAGAAGTCCATGGTGGGAGGATGAGAGGCAGTGGGTAGAAGTTGCTTCAGGGAAATTTTGTCTGGATATAAGAAAAAAAAGTTTCACTGCAAGAGCAGTTAACCATTGGAACACATTGTCCAGAAAAGTTGGGGAAATACTCGAGACTTGGAAGAAGAAGACTCTGGATAATGTAACCTAAAGCACTGCTTGGAAGGTTCATCCATATAATCTCCCCTTTTAAATGAGAGTTTTCTGTTATTCATTTTTTGTCACCATCCTGTCTTAGGAGAAAGCAGCTTCATGCCCACCTTTCCCAGTGCTTCATCCATGAGAGAAGAACCATACTGCCTGAGAATGCTTTTGGAAAGAGCTAGGGAGAAAAGAGACGCAGAGACAAATGACAAAAATGTCATTTACAGGCTCCAGCCTCCAACCTGATGCAATGGACAAGCCTGTCCTAAGGGATTTGTCCTGTCTCTGCTTCCCAAAGATCCTGAAAACTATTCCTTGTTCCCTGCTGTGACCTTCACTGTGGCAGTGGCTGTCAAGTGATAAGCATAACCATCTCTCCAAATAGAAGAATTTGTTGAGCTGTGAAAAGTAAACATAATTCCAAACCCGTATCTTCCAGCAGCAGCACTACATTGTCTCTTAACATAATGGATTTGTTAGCATCGCCTCAGTTCGGGAAGAGCAACAGGAACTTCTAAGGTGAATTATGAGAGGTTAACAATGAAAAGTAAGCATTGTGTGCTGAGCTGATGACTCATGCAGAGCTCTTCAAGAGATGCACATATTAAAAACAGCTGGAAAATATCAGACAACATAAAAAATCCACCGTCGCTCTCTTAACCTCTGGTGCTGTACATAGACCTGGAAATTTAGTGCTGGTTATATCTCGCTTTAGAGGCTGTGGTGGAAACAGTCACAGTGTAGCTTTTGATTTATCTCACTGACAACCACCAGCCCCTTCAATGCCTCTCTGACAAAGAAGCACAGAAGAGGACAGACATGCCAACTGGAGTGTACCTGATTTATATGAAGTGGTAAAGAACTCCCTCTGCATGCGCAGCCATATCCCCGTGCTGGCTGACACACACTTCTCTCTAATGATTTCTGTGCCTTATTTATAAGGCATCCAGTAGGTTTCTGATCTGTCAGCAAATGCAGTGTTGTCTTAGCTTTAAAAACACACACATGGCCCTGGAAGTTGACCCATGGAGCTCACAGGAGAATTGGAGATGAACAGAATTCGCATTCCTTGCGCTTTGCTGCTTTATGAATCTCTTCTCCAATTACACCAGGAACTGGAAAAACTCCTCCCCCCCACTCCAAGATCCCTCAAAACACAGTCCAAGAGCATCCAGATCCCAGCCCATCAAATGCAGATTATTATACTCAACATTTTCTTTTCCTAGGTATTTGTTATTCCTGCCCCAAGGTTATTCCCTTGCCATCATCCCATGCTGCCACCTGTTCTACATTTGTTGGATGGTCACTTCCACTATAGAATAGGGAAAAAACATTTTCTGTAAGTTAATAAAGTATTTCCATACTATCATGTTCACTACCTATGACCAAGGAAGCCCTTTCAGATATTGCAAAAAAAGGGATAAACTTCAATCAGATGAAAAATTCCACTGAAGGCCATCCATGAGACTGCTGACCCACTACTGAAACAAGGACTCTCAAGGACTTGTTATAACCTAAATGGAATCTCTATTTACTGGCAGATGTGCTGTTTCTGCTCCTTCCCTCTCTGTTATCCCCAAATGTAAAGAAGACATCAGGGCCTTGGATATCACATTTTATTTCAGATCCTTTTTTTCTTCTCTTCAACATTAGCCTGCAACTGGCATTCAACAAAAATATTACTTTTTATAGGTGCAAATACTCATGCCACATAAAGTTAGTCAAATGAGATTACAGAACTATGAAATCAACCAAACTGGCAACCAGGAAACATGAGAACTAAGGAATATATTAATCAAGTGCATGGGCAGACTTGCCCATTAGATCAAACCAGCATGGGACAGGCAAAGAACACGTGGAGGAGTCAGGAGCTCCTTGCTTAGTGCTTGCCCAGAAGCTCTTACGTGGAGGGTGATTCCTCTCTGCCTCCCATGCTGCTGAATTGTTCACCCCACACAACAGAACTTAGCATTATTTGGGTTACAGGCTTTGCTGGAGGTCCCAAAGGAGGCTGGAAACCATTACATTAATTATGCATATTAGGGCTTGATCTGGCACAGCACCAAACAGTTTACTGTGTAAACAGGGTGTGTGAAATATAGTATTGTCACTTTTATTGATAGATAGGGATAAGGCACAGAGTTTTGATTTACTGACAGAAGGATACTGTTCCTTTACTGCTCCTGGACTCAATCATCCATCTTAATCCACTGCCTAATCACCATCTGCTCAGAGCAGGGTAGGGGACACTCAGTCTCACTTTGTACAGGTGTAAACCTGGCCATGTGCTAACTGTGTTTGTGTTCAGTTTGAGCAAAGCCATTACTCCATTTTAGTCTCACTTCAGAATCAATGACCTAGATTTTCTAGGGTTGACTGTTAGTTTTCATTCTCATCTGAAGCCCCATTTCAAAAGAAAAAGGAAAAAAAATATTTAGGCACCCTAAAATGTTTTGAGATTTTTAAACTGAATATGAAAAAATAGTAACTCAGCTCAAGTGAGCATTGCTATTCACTTCAAAAAAATGCAAGCCTGTGGCTCAGCAGCTGATGCTCAGCAGAGCCTGTTAATGAGGCTGGTCAGCATCCCTCAAGACTACTTTTAATTTTACATAACCTGTCCCTAATGGAACCTCTGTCATTTTAGACTAAATTGGGAACTTCATAGAGCATAACTGTACAGAGGTCCAAAGTTATAGGCCTGGATGCCCCACCAGGCTCCAGTTCAGCAGCATCCACAGGGGTCACTGCTAGAGATTGGTCCCAATTCCAGCCTTCAGAGTGTACATAAGTCTGGATTTTCATCAAAGCACCTACTTTAGCACTTTGCCAGATCTGCCAGGTTCCTGACACAAGTTGGGATGAGACCTGGGCATGCACTGTCTCCTCCACGATGAAGAGTGCCGTAGCAAGCAGGGGTAGAAATCATCCTTGCTACTCAACACGATGAAAGAAGTATGCAGATTTACAAAGAGCTGTGCCTGACAAGCTGTGAAAGCAAATATAAACTGCACTCAAGTTTCACTTAATTTCTTTTGTACTTGCAATTTATAGGTGGGGTAAGAATTCCTGGAACCTGGGGCATTCCAGTGCAAACAGAAGCAAAATCTGCCTGTTCATGTCTGCAGCTGACTGGGTGGTTCTGCTTTCTTTGCACCACAAAATGACTGCACAAATCCACTTTTTCATGGAAAGCTGAGACACCAAGTTCAGCTGCTACACACTTGCTTGCTAAAGCACAGGCAGCCTCCTGCTAAGTAATCTTTCCCAGGTAGCAGAATTTTTATGGTTCTTTAATGCTTCATCAGGTGTTAATCATAACGTTTTACTGTCTGAATAACAAGCTTATCTCCCTCAAGAAAGCTTTGGTTCACATCCAAAATTCTGTTCACAGAGTAGACAATATACTTTGATAGCAGTGACCACACTTCACCCTGTGCCCAATGAATTTCCAGGCTCATGAATTGAATAAGAACATTTGTTAGTTGCTGCCTTTGATATTACAGAAGTGCCTACAATTTATTTGCCAGGATACTGATGCTGAAAAAATCAGTAATTCCAGAAAGGAATAGTCTATTTTTCTTCCTTGCTCATGTGTAAAAATGTAGCTTGATTAAGGTTAGAGGATAGCAGTGGGGTGTGTGCAGGTGAAAATCTTTGCCTCACTCATGTGATCAAGAGGTGCACCAAAGCAGAAAGCTCTGTATCCACTGTATCACAGGCCAATTTTTTTTATCTCTATTTGTGACAATGGGGAACAAAGACACATGGACTCCCTTGTGCATACTGAGGAATTCACTTTATTGTAGAAAACTCTTCCCTTATATACCTTTAGTTTCCACTGGACATAACCAGAAGTTAACAGAGGAATGGCACCCCTTGGATGCTCAGCTGCGGTGCTGCTGTCCACTCATTCCACCACCCCATCAGCTTCCCTCTCTCCTGCTGTCCACACTTCTCTCCCCACAGCTGCCTCTCACCCTGCAAGTGACCTCTATCCACCCAGCCTGCTGCTATGCCCTCCCACAGGGCTTTCTGGTAAAAGAACCATCAACACCTTTTAACAAACTCAACCCCCTCTCCCACATCAATTCCATAAAAAGGGGGACAAAGTTCCTTCTCTCCCACCCCATGATGGAATCTGAGCTGCTTCAAGCCCAGGCTCTGTCAATATTTTCAAGAGATCTCTTAAATGATGTGGAAAGCAAAACTTCATTTTCAGAGTGGTTTCCTGAACACCTGTCTTCCAAGTGTTTGTTCCTTCTGAAAAAGGGACTGAGGCTCCTAAACCACAGGGTTGGTTCTAAAAGCTCTGCTCCCTCTGCATCATGCTTGTGCAACACTCACCTGGTGAAGCTCCACTCCCTGAAATGTTCCACTCTCAGGTTTTGAGTGGTCACTGGACGAGCTGTTTTGCACTGCACAAGGTTATAATGAGTTATTCTCACCAGAAGTCTTTAGGGTTACTCTTGTCTTTGTTTTTACCTGTAAAATAAATATAACCTTATAATGGTATGTTTTAGTCAATGCTCTTCAGACAAGAAACAACCAATCCTTTCATCCTTCCTAAGGCAATTTTTAGCCTTTATTTTTTACTGTTTGACCTCAATATTTTATGAAGGAAAATACACAGTGAGTACCTAGCCCTGAAAACATTTCAACATCATCTTTATAGATTTGAGTTCAAAGTCTCACTGTTAATCTTTCACACGTAGATCATGCTTCAGCAGACAGGTGCAGATGTTCATCTGGTGATTGTGGGGTCTGTGTGGTCTTGGTAAGGTTTGGAAGATGTTGCTGCTGAGTACATGGGGTGGCTGCTCCAAGACTGAACCTCCAAGAGTCACAGAGAAAGCTCCTGGCTGAAGGTCTGCAAGTCCCAGAGGGTACTTCAAGGTTTCTGAAGGTAACCCCACACTTGGACTGCTGCCTTCTCTATGCCCAGAGCATGGCCCCTCCCTGGGACACAGACTGAGTCATTGCTACTAACATTGCCTGCTGTATTTTTCCATATGCACTGGTAGAAAAAAAATCCTTCACCTTGTGAAAGGTGGATGAGAACTGTGGATAAGAACAGAGTGAACTCATTCTGACCCTAACTCATTCAGCACCTGCTGAGTTGTCTTGCCTTTATGTCACGTGAAGCACAAGGCTGGAGTCACAGCTGTGCAGAAGGGGTGTGTGGGGTGGTGTGTCACTGCCAGTCTCAGAGGAGAGGTTGGAGGGCTCAGAAAAGCAGTGTCCAGCAACCTTGGCATTGTGGAGGTACAACATGCTCCTCTCAAGTCCTTTAGCTGGCACACAGGTCACCAGGTTGTGATGTCCAGGAGCTGGTGTTCTAGGCCAGGCGACACACTGGGATCATTCTGCTGTTCTACATGGACATTTAGCTTAGAATGAAGAGAAAAGCTTAGAGAAGCAAAAGTTGTCTAGTTCAACCTCAGTTTAATATAATTCACATCAGTTCTGCAGCAACATTAGCTGCTGGCCCTGGTGTTAACACGGTTTTACCTGGAGAGCTAAGCTCACTGCAGACCTTCAGATATTTTTCAAGTGACTTGCCAAATATCTGATCTCATCCAAGTCATTTGCACAAGGTACACCCTGAAACTGAGCTTTTATCCAGGGCCTCCAGCCAGAGGGTCTGGTGGGCTTTCAGAGATTGAAGAGAATCTGATCCAGTCACGCAGGCAGGATGAGCCAGGCTGCAGGAAACTGAAGAGTCTGTTTATATTTTAACCTCAGTTTTTCTTGCCAGAGTGATTTCTTTTTTTCTTTCTGTCTGTATTGTTCTGACAGAAACTGGATAGCTGCAACCCATCAACTTTTACAGTTTTTTTTCTTTCAGCCACAGTCACGTATTAAGAAATGTGTTTTTTCATGGATGCCTCCCCTGTTGTTATGCTGACTACCTTCCCATCTGTTTGCAATCTCAAATCATTGCAGTGGCAGCAGTCATGGGAACAGCTGCCTTTGGAAATCCACAAAGTCCCATCATTATTCTGCACTTAGTCTTGGCTAAAGAGCTTACCTGGCTATGCTACAGGTCACTTCCAAGGGCAAAGCTTTTCAACATCCATGGAAAATAATAATAATAAAAAAAAAAGTTGTTCTCTTATTACCCTCACCTTCCCTGGCTGCTTTCTCTTCAATTTCTGTTACTTCTCATTTATGAATTATTGTTTTGGCTGTGCAATTACAGGAGTTCAACCATATGGTTCAGTCTTCTAAGGAGACAGGTCCTCTACACCACCAGCCTTGCAGAGGCTTTGTAACAGATGAAATACAGAAGATTTTGTATCAGCAAAGATGGTTGTCTTGCCTAGGAGCTGCTGGCTAAAGGTACAGGTGATCTGGCAAGGAACTCATTATACAAGTTATCTTACTATTTAGAGGTGTAATCATAAGGGTAGTCAACAAAGAAATAATAATGAAAAAATTCTGAAATTTTTTTTTTTTGAGATTTGTTGGTCATTTTCTGCTATTTTTTTCTTTTCTTTTTTATTTTTTCTTTTTCAATGTAACTTATAGCAATTTATGAATGCTCAATGACTTTATCCTTCATTAACCTGTCTAGTGTTTCCTCTCATCTTTGGAAACCTTGTCACCTGCTATATCCTTCAGAAGGAGGTCTGCAATTTAACTGCATGCAATGTGATAAAAAAAAAACTTTTTGTTTCTTCTCAGCCTCCTCCCCTTCTGTGTAATTGTATGTCCATAGTTCTTTTACTGAAGAGGTTTTAAACTATCTATCCCAATAAACCTTTCCGTGCCAAAACATCTTTTACAGACTTCAGCTGCATTTCCCCCTCTTTTCCCTAAGTTGTCTCTTGTCTGGACTGAAGGCTTCCAGCTTGGTCTCTCCTGGGAACAGAATCAATTTCTCACATTGATTGTACCTGAGATGCTTCTCTGAATTTTTGCAAGTCTTACCTAAATCCTTCAGGATGGGAAATCCAGAACTGCACAAATCATGTGAAGGGTGGGCAAGGTATGGATTTACCCAGCAGCGCAGTAGGGCTCTTCCCTTTCTCCTCCAGCCCATTTGGGAGTGGCACCAAGGACTTATAAAAATCTTTGTTTCTCCATCATGACATGGACCATAACAGGATAATTAACCTTAATGTAGTAGCTAATATATGACAAACATGACAAATTTCTAAGCACCAGGATTGCTGAATTTTTTACACAACTTTTTCAAAGTACTCTCCTAGGGCTGAATCAAGGCAGTTGAGATAACTAAAACACACAAAACTGTGTTTATTTTAGGTTTAATTATGCCTCTACATTCTCTTATTTTCATAACTTTTTTATTGGGTGATAATAACAATTCTGCAATTCTCCCAGAATATCTGCAGTTATTAAAGTGCTCTCTCAAAACGTAATTTTAATTTAATGCAATTTTTCAATGTAGAAACCTCCTTTGTTTTTCATAGTTAAACCCTTACACATGAGCAGTGTAAAAAGACACTTTAAAAAACAAAACCTCGAGACAAATTTTCTTTTAGGTGCCACAATAAAGGAAACATTGCCAAACAAATCATCCAAATTCTCAATGTTATGGAATACTGTCTTTGTATTTTTGTGAGTTTACGCTTAACCTTGGAGATATTGTATTTGCAGATTTGCTCAGCCTGAGTCACTGAACTCTGGAAAAGCTGATGGAGATCTGTTTTCCTCTTAAAACCAGTTCCTATCAATTTTCTCTGACTCCTTCAATGTGAAGCTTGTCAAACCAGCAGGCACAAATACAGACTCCTCTCTATCTTCCCCCTGGAATGTCACCACACTGACATTTCTATCCCCTGCTGTTAGTCTCTTCCTCCTTCCCTCCATAGTACCTTTATCTTCTCAACATCTCTGGAGATTCCCCTTTCTTGGCTTCTTTCTTGAATAGCCTTGTTGAGAATGGGACTTGGTGTGAAATGTGTTTTGATTTTCTAATGGGATTAATGGCCAGGTTTTGACCTTTTTGTCTGGTTTTGAACATTTCTTCCCTAGAAGAAATTTACTTTCTCCTACAGGATTCCCTCACATAAAATGGTGTTTGTTGAAACTGCCAGTCTCTTCTGCTCTCACAGAGAACCAGACCACCTCTGCCCTTAGAAAAGATGTCATTTGCCAAAAAGGCTGCTGGCTTTCCTCTGCAGAGGAAACATTATATGGTTGAATAAACTGTTATTATAGTCGTTGTGTCTCTTTTTATTATACACATTTAGAAAGAGAATAAATTTCCCCAGGAAGTTTAGTTTTCATTTTCTAAAAGATTGCATTTTGAAACTAAAATGTCACAGTTGTCTCTTATGCCAACAGCTTTTTAAGTCTATTTTCATGTGTATATATTTGTGCAAATCAGAATCATGGAATAGTTTGAGTAGGAGGAGACTTTAAAGAACTTCCACTTCCAAACCCCCTGCCATAAGCAGGCACACCTCTCCCTAGACCAGGCTGCTGAAGGCCCTGTCCAACCAAGGGAATTCATTTTTGTACTCTGGGACCTTTTTGTGAATTATTGTGAAAGCCTTGAATTTTCTAATTTAAGATTTTTATTACAGCTTATGAAAGGAATGTGCAATCTTTGGGTATTTGCAGAGATTTCCACTTTATCTAGCACAGCTTGTGTGAGTTTATGTCCTTCTGGGCAACTGGAAGGCAACATCCAGGTTATCATAGAGTTTTTGGCTTACAGGACTGGTGAGAAGACAAAGGAAAATTCTATTTTCATAATATTTAACAGGCATTCCAACAAAGAGTAAACATTCCTTCCCTCTCTCATGCTGCTTTGTTCATATTTCAAGTTAAATTCCATTTTGCTGGACTATATTACTGAATCCAGCAGGAGTAGTCAAGAATTTTCCTTTGGCTATGTCTAGTCCACAAGTCTCTAGAGGCACAGACATTCATAAAAGCAAATAATTTCCCTGGATTTCTGCATTTTGATACTCAGATTCTGACATTTGTGTAACCCCATTGCAAATCATCTGTTTTCCCAGGTTAAGCACAGGTAATTAGCTTTCACCCTAACTGCTGGGGAATCCATACAAAATTTTATTGCAGTTTCTCTCAAGGTGGTCCGGGACTTCAGCAAAAATCAGCTTTCCCTCTCCTTGTGGTGGCATTACAATGCAAAAAGGAGAAACATAACTGACTGTAGGAGCCAGTATGCCACTGAGAGCTCCTGTGCCAATGTCTCAACATCTCCATGGCCCAGCATAAAATTTAGGTTCACTGTTTTTTAGTGTACACATAAAGGTTGTCCTTCTTGTTATCTGTTCCCTGGTAAGCTAAGATGGGATTTATGTTGCCTAATTTGATCTGTCTAAAGTCAAATTTTGTAATCTAGGTCAATCTATTCTTGTCCAGACTCACTTTGAAGTCAATGGGTAACAAGTCCAGCTGAAAGCATAAATTCACTGCACCTCAAGGCTGGTGCCAGGCAAGGGGGTAATTGGACCTCTCTTTGTAGTTTCTTCTTTGTCAGTAATTACGAAGAGACCTGGACAGCTAACCCACACTTTTACAAATTCTAAAGGATCGATGAGGGTGTCTTTGCAACTGCAAGAAAAATTTGTATTGACTTGGAAACAGCCCCAAGTTTGCTCAATACATGCAGAAAACCCAAGGTTTTTGTGTCCTTCCATGAAGTTTTACAATACTAGTGATACTAAAAAGCTTGTGGGACACTCAAAATACCCATTTAACATAAGAACATGTATTTATATCACACTTTTGAAGTTTCTGCTCTCCGCCTTTCCTTAGGAGAATTTGGTCTAAAACTCTAAATCTGCAAATGCAAGTTCACCTAACTTTACAGACCAGATTCCTGAGTCACTCTGGCTGAGTGGCACAGGGCAAAAATATCCCTTTTCATGGGCTGCAGTTCAGAGGAATCAATAAGGTCGGGCAGATGCGTCAACGTCGAGCACTTGAACAAGTGTTCTGCAAGACTGGGTGTAAGCAAAGAAAGAAAAATCAAGGTGCAAGCCCCAGAGAGACAGCAAAAGCACAAGAGCATTAAATCAAGAGAAACAGTGACTGAGTTTTGCTCTGCCCCCGGGTGTTTGGGGTCACAGGAGAGCCCAGGAGAGCTGCTGCTCTGGATGGATAGCTCATGGCTCCTGGGTCACATCTGTCAGCAACATGGAGCTGTCTCAGAAATCCAAGACATTTTCTCCAGAGGCACTCCTGCCAAAGCAGCTGTACTCTGTGTCCTCTGTGCCATGGTTTAGAGTCCTTTGCAGGATTATGAAGCTGCTGCTCTGGCATACCTGGCTGGCCAGAGACCTGGATCAGATGGCTGAGTTTGGGGGATGAAAGAAAAGGGTGTTTCTCTGGAGACATCAGGAAGTATAGGCTAGAGGTACTCTGGGAAAAATGTAGAAGAACATTTTCCCCTGTTGATGGATTTGATCTCCCTTTTCTGTTCTTTTCCAGCTGAGACTTCTGCTGGATAAAACAAGGGTAAAACTCAGGAAAGAAAATTTGGATCCCTGTGGGAAGCTGAGCTATCTCCCAGCTGCAAATCCTTGAGAGATTTTGACTCAGATACTGCTTGAGAAGTAGCCAGGGATGCCATAAACCAGGGCATGGCTCATATTTGTGACTCCAGACACACCACTTCCAAATGCTTTGTGTGCATGTCTGTGAACAAGCTAGACTCCAACCACCCAAAACCAGGTTTTTATGGTCAAATAGAAGTGTATTCCCTGTCACAGCAAATGGGCCCTAGAGAGAAAATGAGGTTTTCTGCAGAGGCACTGATGCAATATGGTGCTCTGCTCAGTAAGCTGCAAATATCACCAATGAACCCACATTTTTTCTTTTTAATAATCTTCATTGCTCAATTTGTTAAATCTCAAGGATGTCTGCTCCTGCTAGTTAAGTTAAGACCAGGAAAGACACTATATCAGATTAAAAAACAAAGAAAATCCATTTTCTCCACTGTTCTGCTTCCAGCAGCTGCTAACAGCAGATATCTATAGAGAATATAAGGAACGGTCATAGGAGCACTGCAAAAATAGAGTGACTCTTTTCCATAATACTCTCCCAAACTCAGTTCATCCCAGTGAGAATTAATAAAGATCAGGATTTTGGTAACAGCTCTAAATAGATGAGACATAGTTAATTGGGCTACATTTTAACAAAAGTGTGCTAAAATTTCTAAAACAGAATGTCCTAGTTTTCAGGTCTTAAATGTAGTTAATTTCAAATGTTCTATTAAGTTTGTTGTTTTGATTTGTTGGTTTGGATTTCTTTTGTTTTTTCTTTCTATTTCACTTTTTCATTTCAGTATCTCAACTGCATTGGTTTCATAAAAATGAAAAAGTCACATTTAACAAAGAATTCAAACTGAAAAATTGCTTTGATTTTTCCAGAAAAATTGAATTTAAATATTCTAAACTTACTTTGACCTGTACAGGGCTGAAAAGAAAGCATTTTCTTCTTTCTCGTGTTAAGCAAATAGACAAAATCCTGAGTACTAGCAACAGTGAGAACAGTGAGAACACAGTAACAATTGGCCAAATATAATATCTGAATTACATAAATTCATACATGAATCATGTCAATTAAAGCACAGAATAATTTAAAATCAGCTCATGAGAGAATCACATACATGAGAATTGCATAATATGTTGGTAAAATACTTCCCCTGATTGGAAAAAAGCAAATTTTTTTCTAAGCAGCTATTTTAGGACCATTTTGCAGGCAGATTCTAATGCAAACAAGTATTTTGTCTAGTTGAGCTTGTTGTCTTCAGATGCTCCATACAAGAAAACAGATCACAAAAATTAATATTTTTTTCTTGGTACCTCTGGTTGGCATTTATCACATCATTGAACCTGATGGCTCACTCCGAAATTCTTTGCTGCTCTTTTGGATGCTATTGTTAGTATTTTTGGAAAAAAAAAAATCCTGTATCTCCCCAGAGTGTGACTCTGTGAGCTCATCTACAGAATTATTGTTATAGCAACCACTACAGGTGATTGGAACCAGGCTGTCTTGGACCTGTGAGTGATGCACAATTTATGGCTCATCTTCTGTCTTGTTTAAGGCTTAGGGCTTATGAACGTGCTTAGGTTTTACCCAGCAGTAGAATTCCAGTGTTTCAAATCACAATATCCATAGTTTTGGGGGAGGGAGATGAGGATAGAAATACTGCCATAATAGTATTGATGGAGAAAAAACAGGTCAAGGACAGTGACACAGAGAAAAAATGGGTTTGGGGATATTGTGTATATAGATTATTAGTGTTTAGCTGTGGATGATGAAGTTGAAGAAGATGAATGTAGTAGAGTGTGTTTTTATGGGGAGAGCAAAAAGAGAAATACATAGGCTAATACTTCAGTAGTGTTCTTACAACACAGTAAATTAATTTGTGGCAAGTAATATACTCATTTCAGAGGGCAGGTTTGCTTGTTTGCTACATTATGGTTTTGTAATTGTGTCTGCATTTAGATGCTCCTCAGCCATTGGAAACAGATCATTCTACCCTGCAATTACAAATATTGATTTACAATGATATGTGTCTCTTACAAAGTGTTTCAGTAACATCTACAAAAGCAGATGATGCAGAAGCATTAATCTCTCCATCTATCCGATTTAAAAAAAAAAAAAGAAAAAAAAGTAGTTTTGCCCTGTAATGGCATGAAGGAACATAACTGTGATGAATATTTCAAAGAAAGGATTATATTTCTAAATATCCTCTGCTGTGGCTGAGAGCATACAGATAAAGATTATGGAACACTACAAACACAACAGCATCTGATTTTGGTATGTTAAGCAAATAGAAATAATGGCATGTAAACTGCATATCCTGATTTTTTTGGTTCAAAATGTACCCCAAAGTATAATTAAAATAAAACTAGTGGAAGCTACAAATGAGACTGGTTTTGAAACACTACATAAACTGAATGAAGTTTATTAGCAAATTTATCAGTGCTCATGGCCTGGATTCAAGTCTGCAAACAAAACTGAATTCAGCTGTATTTTGCGTTCCTTATTCTTTCATTGTGAATGTCTCTTATATTTCCCTCTATTTTTCCTGTAAAAACCCTGCACCAAATGGCTTCAAAAACAGCATCCAAAAATAAAATATCTGACTTCCGTAATACTGAAATAATTATTAAACAACAATCTAAAACTGGTAAACCAGGAAAAGAAAATAACATGAGACGTCATCCTCTTCCAGCTCATTATTCAATGTCCCTTCTTTTTGACATAGGCCAAATGTCCCAGATTACTTTCCAGCATTTCTTACCTCTTTTAAAAGCAACTGAAAGGCTCTGTTTAATACATTTTCAAAAGCCACAACAGTTTTTTAGTGATACAAGAATAAATAATAAAATGTCAAAAAAGAGTGTAAATGAAAAATCTGTTATGCAAAATAACCATGTAATAAGCTGGGATTCTTCCTACACCATTGCTTTATTCCACTTTGTCACTTGGACATCAAGAAATAATATAAACTATTTAGACCCCACTGACCTTTTCAAAAAGGAAGGATATTAATTATACCCTGAGAACTCCTTTTCTCCATTTGGGATGCCCCAAGATCATAATACCCAAGGCCAGATTATATATAGGACTATATGTGGAATGCAATTTTCTGATGCTAGATCTCGGCAGGAACACTCAGAGTACATCATAAGGTCTTGGATGCCAACACAAAGGACTTGATTCAGCTCATCACTCACAGGCATCTGAATCTGTCCTTATCTGGATGGACTAAATCTCCATTACCTGTGTTTGTAATGCAGGCTTGGATACACAGGTAAACATTTACGTTTAGATTTATTGATTTGAAATTGACTCTTACTTTAGGTTTGGCCATACAAATGCCATTTCAAGTTATTGACTTTTATACCTTAGCTCAAGTGTTCTAGGTGGCTTCACGTTTGCTTAATATCACCCATAAAACATCCTCATGAGGTGTCACAAAAATAAATATTTTTAATCTTGTGAGCTTTAATGATAATGGAGCCTTTGCAGTTAAATATTTATTGACTGCGGTTTTAGAAAACACAAGGCAGCACTTTCTGCACAGCCAAGTCCTTGGTAACCACAGGACTGGGCAGCTCTGCCATTTAGAGTCAAAATCTTTCCAGCCCCACGTCTGAATAGTTCTGTGCCTTTATGGTCTTGAGCTAGATTTACATATCAAGTGGCAAAAAATCTGCAATTTTCACAAGTTTATATGCCTCATTCTCTTTTTATGCTCTTCATCATATTATGCACTGCCTGAGCTTGCAGGGTCTGTGTGATGGAAATCATGGCTTCTCTTCTGTGCTTTTTCTGAACCCAGCATGAAACAAGGCTTGCAAAAAACTCTATTACCATTGCAGCTGAAACACCTGCAATCAAACTAATATTGTGGTAGACACACAGAACTTCTGAAATCAAGCACAAAAACATATTTAGCAGCAGTAACTGCAGAGGGGTGAAAGATGCTGTGTCTTCAAGTATTATATTTACATACAGGAAATTAAGCAGAAACCCTTTACTGTGAGGGTGGGGAGGCACTGGAACCAATTGCCCTCAGGAGCTGTGGCTGCCCAATCCTTGACAGTGCTCAAGGCCAGGCTGGATGAGGCTTTGAGCAACATGGTCTGGTGGAAGGTGTCCCTGTCCATGGCAGGGGAACTGGATGATTTTTCAGGTCCCTTCCAACCCAAACCATTCCATAATTCTATGGTGTGCGCTAAGGTTGGTGCATCCCAAACTCTGATAGCACAAGATCAGCCACTGGCAGTGGTTCTACCAGAAGGGACTACCCAGGGCTAAAAAGTTGTTTGAAATTGCCCTTGTTTGAGACTTTCAGTTCCCTGCTTTTGCTGTGGCTGCTGTGATCAAATCTGCCAAGACTTCCATAGCATTTGTAACCTCGGTAAGTGGGACAGATGGATGCCAGAGTAATCGCTGTCTCTGTGGCAGCTTATCTAATTAAACATTTAGACAGAGAAAGGTATAATTGCAGAATAATCTATCTGCTTTTATTGTGTGCTTTCCCTTAAGACACTCCTGTCTTTCTGACAGAGAAAATAAACTTTGACAGATGTTTACTTTCAAAGTAGAAAAGATAGGGGAGTTCTATTAACACAGACTGTATTCAATAGCAAAGCTATTCCTTCACTCCAGTCGATGCCAGCATTCTTTGTAGAACAAAGATTTTGGTACTGAGTAAAATTTGATTTACATGCCTGAGGGAATAATAAAAGAAACCTATTATGGAATGAAATGGGCTGTAATCACATTAAGAGGATAGAGATTGTTCCTTGGGTGAAGAGGGGGCAAGGCTACTGCCTGGTAAATGGCCTATTGAAGAAGAAAAAACAGTGTTATCCAAAATACAACACACACCAAAGTTTGAGGAATGACATGTGCAGCACTTGCAGCCAGAGATGATGTACACTGAGTGTTCAACACAGGACCACTGGCAGGGAGGCACAGCTGGACATGGAACACCAGGAGAGAGCAACAAAGCCTTCCTGCCCTTGTCACTGCATAAAGCCTCAGCAGATGTTAACTTAGACTGTGCAGAGGGGCAGAATCCAAGTCTAGGCTGGAGCCATTCTCCCCACAGCACACAGGGTTTGTGGAGCAGGACTTGGCTGCTGCTCCCCTGGCCAGGAGCCAGCCTCAGCTGCTGCTGGGCTCTGCACAAGCCAGGCAGGGAGTGATTCCAATTACTGGAGGAACAGCTGCTGCTCCAGAAGACATGGATGGAGCCAATCCCTTCTCCAAGAGCTCCTTGAACTGAGCAGAGAGCTGGCCTGCAGGCCCACAGCACAGCTGTGCAGTGCTATTAAAGCACAGGACTCCCATTAGGTCAGGAGCATCTTCTCGCATGTGCACAGACCTGAGCAGAGACTGATCTCCACCACATCCTCCCTCCCTCTGTCTCCACTGGCATTATTGCCAGGAAGAACGTTGTACTGAAAATTCAGGATGCTTCCTGCAAATTTAAGGGTGTGCAGCACCCTGTGCCTCATAAGCTCACTGTCACACACACTGTTCCCCTTAATGACATTTCTGCTTGGGTTCAGAGACAGAAATGCTGAGCTCCCACAGGCTTCCTAACTCTCCTTCTCACTGCTACTCATGACAGGCCTGATGTCTGCCCTTCTATCAGCTCATTCTGCTGTGATTTTACAAGGAATTTTCTCCTACGATTGTGCACTATGTAAATTCAATTCTAATTATATAGAAATTATCATTCTGATTATACAATGTTATATATCACATTTCGAGGCAAATGATGAATGTAACAGAGGGATATCAAAAAAGCTAATAATGAAAGTAGTTCAGTGGTTAACACCAGAGAGGGAAAAGCAATACAGAAGCAGATGCTTTTTGATTTGAAGATTTGAATTGTCCTTGTTCCCCAAGTGCTACAGAAGCAATTGCAGTTGACAGCCACATTTCTTGTGATAGGCATAATGTCATTCGTTGCTTTATACTTGAATGACTTGGATACTACACAGTCTGTCAAGTCTAAATCTATTTAAGTCATGACAATTTATGTTATACTACAGTACATTACTTGTTTTGATCATAAGACTAAAACCATTCTTGCATGAAATTAACTGAAACTTTAAAATAAAAACCAAGCTCTTTTCAAGGCAACTGAAAATTTCCTGGGTCTGAGATGGACCAACAAGCTACAAATTCAGAGAAGGAATGCAGGAAACTAAACCTTGCTCCATCCATATCCTGAAGCTCTCAGATGGGTGTGCTCAAGGCCCAGAGGCTTTAGACAAATCTCTCTCAGTAAAAAAACACTCTCTGGTGTGAGATTTGCTCTGCAGACAGAGTTACCTGTCAGGCACAGTGTTTGGGCTATTGCCTTTTGTCAGAATACAATCATTGCACTGTTTTGCTTTCTGTTTTTAAAGGTTGAAAGTAACTGAGAGGTGCACAGGGCAAACACCTGGGATAGGTCTTGGATTTCCCAGCTGTGGGAGAAAGAGAGTGGGAAGGAAATGGAGGAAAGGGGAAATCCTTACAAATCTTGGTTCTGTGGACAGATGAGGTAGAAATTCTTTCAACCTTGGGTTGATTTATTCCTGCACTAAAACTCCTAAATATTTTCTTTATCTTCTTTAGATAAAGAAAATTAGATAATCAATTAGAAAATAGATAAAATTAGATAGGTTAGATAACAGATTAAATTAGATTAAGATAGTATTTGATATGAAACCCTTTACTTGAACCTCCTCTTACCCAGTTATTTCCAGACACATTTTAAGAAATTTTAATGAGAATATGAAGAAAAACCTTCAGTTTACTGTGTGATCTCCTCCTGTTGCATTTTTTAAATTTTTCCCACCAGTTCTTTTTTCCTTATTTTTAAAATAAAACTATAATCTCTTCACCAATTTGTATTTGCAAATTTATGTTTGTTTGGTTGTTTTTTTCCTTCTTTTTTTTTATTTTTGTCTAGAATGAATAAAGTGAAAACAGGAGAAAAAAATAGCTGAGGGGATGAAAAGTCACCAGGTTCTAGAACCCACATGTGGGAAATGAGCTTCTCACTTTCCATAGACCTAAATTAAATCACATTTTATAACCAAATTACTTTAATCTCCAAATATGAACTTAAACACAATTTTTCACTTTATATTTTTAAAATAATCATAATCCTCAATCAATTTCCTTCCCAATAACAAATATATTAATTGATGCGAGAAATTTTTTTGCTTTATTTGAGGAGAATCCCTAGATTTGTATCCTTTCACTCTTACTCTCTTTTGTCCCTTTCTCTCATACTTTATTATGAGAAGAAATAATTCCTTTGCAAATCTGGTTAAATGCTTAGTTTACAATAAAAGTTAAAAGAAAAAGATTGGAAATAGAAGGCTTTAATCAGGGTTTGTAATAAGAGGATGAATTCAGGAAAATATATCCATGAAATTTCATTGTTCAAACATAAACCCAGATACCTTGGCATGCCAGGGAGATCAGCAGCAAATCCTATTAGCAAGATAGGGGAAGGAGAGGGGCTGTGCTGTGTGACTGCTTTTAACAGCTGCAATAAAATGGATGTGTGAGAAAAACAGCTGCAAAATGATGAAATATGCAGGCAGGGCTGTATTGAGAAGAGTTGTGAATACCCTTAAAAACAGCTAATTTAGATGGACATGGCCAAAAATGTCAGTGTGGAGTCTCAGAAAAAAAAGAAGAAAAAAATAGAGAATACTGTTCTCAAATGCATATAAATATATCCAAAGATATTAAATGGAACTGTCTAAGCAGAGAAGAAAACTTGGTGATGCAACCCTTTGCAAAGGAACTTAGATGATTTAGAGAGCAGTGAGTTCAACATGAACTTGTAACATGGCAATGTTGTTCAGTACAAAAATCAAAAGCCTGCATTCTTTTCTCCCATACAGGGATCTTAGCACTTAAGGATATTGTTACCTGTCTAACTATCTATGTCTTTTCTGTGGAAAGAAGAAAACAATCCTTTTCTGTGCAAGCATGTGCCTTCTGCCTTTCTATTTATTGGAAATGTACAGAAAATCACAGAGATTGAGAGTAGTGTGCTGGCAGTGATTAGAATGGGTGAGAGTGGCTTATGAGGATGCCCACACACTCCTAAGGGTGCCCTTACACAACCCTATTTTTCTTTGATGGCAAAGCTGCTTAAGACATTCACTCCACCCTTGCAGCCTCCAACTGCTCATTTTCCTTCCTTGTGCAGCAGATCCCTGCTCCATCAGGTCTGCCAGTGACTTTGACCAGACCACAGTGGGACCAGATCACTGAAACTGTGAGTTTAGAAAAAAAAATTAAAGCCTCTTTTCTTTTAATAGCCCAAACGTCTTTTTACCAGCTCTGTTTTCTCCTACAGGAGTCCAGGGTTGGCCCCACAAATTATTACAGCAGTACATCCAAAGGAGGAAATTTATGGGGCCATATTTTGTGCTGGTCAAGAGCAGAAGGAAATTAGAGTCTTCTGAGAAAGATTTTGCTGCTCAGGGAATTCCAGATGGCTTTTTTAGGTGTAGCAACCTCTGAGCTGATGGACTTGTACATGACAGCAAAACCTGGAAGAGACAAATTGGTTGGCTCAAAATCAAAAAAGCAAGGAATGTGCTTGTCTACAGATATGTGTGTAGTATTTAAAACCAAAATTGTCTCAGCATGATATAGACATATTTTTCTTTAAAATTAGGACAAAAATGGGGGGTTGAATATTATGCAGTACACTCTGAAGGGTTTCTTTTGCTTTTTCTTAGATGAAAAAATTATATGAAACATTTACAAGAAAAATCTCAAGAACAATTCTCTATTGAAAAGGAACTGACTAACTGAGGATTTTCTTTCTTAAGTTGGCCAGTGAAGTAGAATTTACAAATGAAATTTTTTATTGTATCAATTTTTTTTAGAGTACAGATATTTTGTTTTAGATGTAACAGCTGCTTTAAAAGTACATCAGTGTTTTTAATATTATTCTACGGAAAGCAAAGCAAAAATGAACTGTAAAATTATACTCTTTTCTGCAGTTATAAAATATGAAGTTAAGGTTCTTTGGAAGAGCATGAATATGTTCTCCCACTTTTCAGAGTTTTCTTTTTTCATTTGTTTATTTTTCAGAATTTGAGCCAGGCAAAACATTTCCTGAAACTGAGAGATGAAAAACCCAAACAATCTATGGAGGAGTTGATCTGAAAAAAAAAAAAAAAAAAAAAAAAAATAAAAAAAAAAAAAAAGAATAAGAGAGAGGGATGGAAAACCTTAAAATAACATTTGGATGTTTGGATGTTTAAAAAATACAATATCTTCTACTTGGAAGGTGGTTTAAAAATTGCTGGGAAGGCTTAATAGAGAATTAAGGTGTGATCAATATCCATCACATTAAATAAGATTCCAAGTGTACAGAAAAAGCTTGTTTAGAGTTTACTTTTAAGCTGTCTCCTATTAAATTTGTCTCAGAGAATTAGTTGTTCAAAAAATGTGGGATTTATAGGTTTTAGGGGCCACCAGGAGCAGTCTGGCTGTTACCAGTGCTGCACAGCATGGGCAGCACTGAAGCTGGAATGTGATGAGAGCCCCCATAAGCTGGAAGAGGAGGAGGAGGGAGTGTTTGCAACAGAGGGATAGAGTGAATTCTGCAGTCAGCACAGACAACACTCAGGCATCACATTGGCACAGACTGCTCTGCTCTGCTCTGCAAGCAGCCTGTGCTTTATGAGGCTGTTTACAGCAGCACCTTAGAGCTGTGCTATTTATAGGCTCCTTCCTGCACAGAAAACCCCACCTGTGAGAGCAGGATGGGCAGCTTCATATGCACAGCTGAGTTAACATCATCAGCCTTTCTCCCATGTGGAAATAGAGAGGAGGATGGGGAAGGCAGGAACTCACTCAGTGTGCCAGGTTGTTTTCACTGTCATTAGCAAACAGTTTCTCTTCTCCTTATCTCCCATACAAGACCCTGGAAGAGTCTGGGAGAACCAGAACCAGGGTGCTGGGAATGGATATCTGGGCCATATATTAGTGGTTGTATTGCATAGACAGCCAGGTTGTTTCCTCTTAATATGTAACAGAGAATCATTTAACTGCTCACATGGGGTTAATTTCATTCTAAAATCTTGAGTTATGGGCCTTCTAAGCCTAAAGATTAAGATGCAGCTGTTCTGACCCTTCTGCCTTTCACCGCACCACTGTGCAAAATTGCCCTTTTGGCAAAAATGCCATGAAGATGCTGAAGAGTCTGGAGGAGAAACCATGCGAGGTTGAGGTCCTTTGGTCTGTTCAGCCTGGAAAAGAGGAGACTCAGGAGCAAGGTCATTGCAGTTAAAACTTCCTCATGAAGGGAAGAAGAGGGGCAGACACTGATCTCTTCTCTCTGGTGAACTGTGACAGGAGCCAAGGAAATGACTTGAAGCTCTCTCAGGGAAGTGTAATTGGATATCAGGAAAAGGTTCTTCCCCCAGAGGGTGCTTGGGCACTGGAACAGGATCCCCAGGGAAGTGGCCACTCCATCAAGCCTGACAGAACTCAAGATGCACTTGGACAATGCTCTCAGGCACATGGCAAGATCCTTGGGGTGATCCTGTGCACAGCCAGGAACTGGACCTAGTTTGACCCTTGTGGGTCCTTTCAAAAAGAGAATATTGTATTATTTTAAGTGGGTGTTTCTACAGCTCTCACACTCTCTGGCTGCCCTTTCCCATCTCCAGACTCTCATCTCTCAGGTTGCTGAACTCTTATGGGCAAGCTTGGCTTGGGTGGCAGCTTAAGTTTAAAACTCTGCTGGTGTGGTCCCAGCCTGGAAAATAAGGCTGGACAAAGCAGCAAGATTTGGGTGAGAACTGATTGCTACAATTCTTATGAATCACTAATTCTGTGTTAAAGGCAAAGAGTGTTACATTACTGTAAAGACAAATGTGTGTGCAAGGACTGTTCACTGGTGGGTAAAGCATTTTCCAGCTTCTCCATCAAGAGTAACAGGAAGCACTAAGGACATTACACTGTGTGACTTTACCAGAAGATCTGCAAGTCAGAGTTGCCTTGAAGAGTAAAAAAAAAAAAAAGAAAATCCCACATATATTGATGTTTGCTCAGTGTAATGCTGCAAGTCATCTTGTTTATGCAGCCATACTGAGTTTATGCATGTTTAGCTTCTGTTATGACTGCAGCAGAAATTTTACTATTGTTTGGAGGCAGATAAAAGATGGAGGAACAGGAACATTGTTCCATTGTCATCAGCATCCTGCAATAATCTGGCCTGGTTTAGTTTCCCTTGGAAAATAAATATAATTAAGGTATAGAAAGTACTGTAAAACATAACAAATGTAATTCTGTCTTTAAATATATCACACTTAAGACTGGAATATTCTTCACTTACCTTAAGACATCTGAAAATTTGGGGTCTAGTTTATAAGTCACCCAGCTTTCCTCTGTCATGTGTGGAAGAAGAGGTGTTTCCACAATGTGTTCCACAATTATCCTTCAGCTGTCTCTAAACAGGACAAATTGTAGAAGAGATAATCTCTCTACTGCCTGTCAAGCAAATGCTGCTGACTAGTTAAGTTGACTGAGATTTGGAAGATATGAACTGCTGTGATCTGCTTAAAAAATAAAAGCATTTTTCTTTGGAGGATTTTCATCAACACTTCAAGCATTTTCTTTACTCAAATAGAAAAAAAACCCTCTTGTCATAAATTATTCGTTTTGTACTGAAAATAGAATGTTTTTGAGAAAAACAGCCACTTTCTGCAGACATTTGTATTCAGCCTCAAATCAAAGCAGCCATGGATGCAACACACAATGTGCACACAGAAATATTTGAAAGGATTAGAATCTAATCCTTTCATTGATTTGAGATACTTCTATAACTTGAAATTTAAAACTGACAAAACACCAAGTTTTTGCATGAATGGGGAGCTTGTTTGACTTCAGTTTCAGCAAATTTAGTTGAGTGTGTATCCTCTGCTGAGTGAAAAGCTGTCAGGTAAATTTAACTGTTTCTGACTGAATGACATATTTGTCTGCTGTCCAGGACCACGTGGAATTACTCTGACAAAGAAATATGGAAGAATTAGCAGATATGGTGGAAACCTCTCGTGCTGCCCACAGATGGAAACAGAGTATTGGCGAAAACAGATCATTGATCTGATTTAAAATTGGACTGACAGAGGAATCTAAACCTGTCCCAGCAGAGGACACAATAGAAGGGGAATATTTGCCCTTTTGGGCAACTGAGGAAGCGCAGTTGGAGTCCGGGAAAAGAGGAGAACCAAGAGAGGCAATCCCAACACTGCTCATGGAGTACATTAAAATGCTATTTTCTGAGCCTCTGTGGAAGGGCTCCCTAAGGAAATGGGGACATAAAAGCCCAGTGATAAAAAACTAATACCAGTGAATAATAAACTGTGTCCACCTTTCCAGGACATGGGATGCTGGGATCATCTCCACTTGGTTTGCTGAGCCCAAGTTTGCTAGCCTGGCTGATGGGCCTGTTTCCACATCAAGGGGTTCTACAGCTTCCTGAGAAAAGCAGCTTCTCTTCTCCCTTTTCCTTCTGTGTGCTTTGAAGGAAAACATCTACAGGCCTGGACAGCAGTGAGAGGGGCACTTTGTGCCACGGACAGGCTGGCACTGAAACTCCACCATGCACCACCTGCTGTCTGTGCCCTCACCTGGATCCATGGGGGCGCAAATCTACCTTCTCCTGTGGAAAGTGTTGGTTCGGATTTGGTATCCCAAAATTTCAGACAAACTTTCAGTCAAAATTCCTTCACAGCAGAAAAACACTTTTTGGGAACTGGACTGGGCAAGACTTGTTATCATATTAGAAATTAATCAGAAAATAGAAATTACTTTTATGCTTACAATGTCATTCTAGGAAATTCCTATCAGGCAAGACAAATTTCCTTCACTAAATCCAGCAACCAGATTTCCATGTGGTCTCCCCTGGTGTCAGCCAAATATCTTTCTTCTAACAGATTCTGAAGGCATCCCCATCCTTCAGAGAATTTTAAAGGTTGCAAGTCTGGATTAGAAAACATTTTCTTTCTCTCTGTTGATGTAATATCCCATGGACAGGCAGGTGCAGCTGTGTGTAACCTTCAGACCATGCAAGCTGTTGGGTAAATTCTTATTCTCCCATGGACAGCTCTCTTGCTCATTTATGGCTGGTGTGGGCCAAGCCAGCTGATTCACACAAAAAATTTGTCCTTAACTTTCACTCAAATTTCCTCACAGGAAATATCTTTCCTTTCTTACTCATGAGCTAATTCCCATTAAAATGCTACAGTGTTATTAAATAAAAAAAAATTATTAAAAAAGAAAAAAATCTGGGGAAAGATGGCATGACATCTTTGACAGAGCTATGAATCTCAATGCTCAGATGAATGGTTATCCAAAGCCATTAAAAGTGCTTCCACACTTGACACAAAGCACTCTTTAGGAGTCAGGCTGGGCTGGAATCTGCTCTCTATTTCACCAAGCTCATAATGAGCTTTAGCAAGAGCTACTCTTGATTTGTGTTGGGTCAGAGTCAGACTGGGAACTTGTCTCTCTTTTCACAGTGTTCACATCATCTCATAAACAGCTTCAACACCCAAAACTACAGCAGTGAAAGATCTGAGAACAGTCACTGTGGTATAATTCTAAAATGCAAGCCTACCCCTGTTACACTGACAGTTATTTTTTAAAAGTACACTCTTGAAATAGTCAAAACAAATCATTTTTCCCCTGTAAAAAGCAGTTTGAGAAAAAACCCGACTGGTGCTTATAATAGTTTTTTGGGATTTTTTTTAAATTCAGAAATCACTCATAAAAACTCAGGATCCAGTGAGATATAACAGCATCTGTCATAGACCTGCAGGCAAATTAACTTAAAATTGACAAAGATAATGTTGGAGTAAAATCTCCTTGGGGCTTTATTATTCACACCAAAAAAATTATTTGAGACAACAATCGGGTGCTTGAAATGCAATGCTTTATCAGGTGCTTGATTTCTAAGTGGAAATTTGGTAAGCCTTTCTCTTTGAAGCAGAAAACATTTAAAGAAGAGTTTAGATATATATGTGCAACAGTGGTGGAAATCACAAAATTAGAGTGAACAGCTGGCATGAGCAGGTAATTGACTTGACCAGATTCTTTATTCATTCTGTTGAATAACACTGTGTGACTGAGGATTTGGCCTCTTTCTAAATCCTGAGTCATTGTTTAAGCCATAAACTAAACAACTTTCCAACAAGTACTGACACATATAATGCTGCTTTTTATTGCTTCTGAAACATCTTAGATGTAGGAAGTCTTGATAGGAAGTGACCCAATGACAGACTAACAGCACAATGGCTTTCCTTTGGCTTTGTGCTGGGTCTGGGGGACAATTTTCCTTATACTTTACAGTGTTGTGAGTTCATGAGCTAAAATGCTACTGCTACTCACAGAAGTGATAGTCTTAAGTGATGGGGGAAGCAAGGGCATTATCAAGGGTGAAAATAGGACTTTAGAGATGCTGGGAATAAAGCAACCACCGTGTAATGTGAGGAATCCTACTTCTATGCTGTGTGACAGTAATACAGGCAACTGTGCATCCTTAAGGCATACTGATATATGCACATCTATTTTGAACACTCTGCTCCATAAAGAAAATATAAATCATGGAAACAGATCTTAGTGGACAGAGAATGTTATATACATAGAGGTAAGTTCAGCCCCAGAAGCTGACAGTACTTATTTGAAATATTTCTTTTCTTGAAATCTGTGCCACTGACCGGCACAAAAGTAAGAGAAATACTGGAAATAGGTAAAACCATTTCAGTGAAAGCAAAACTGGATGCTCAGTTGTGAACTGTGAACTATATGGAGCATCTGGGTCTAAAGACCAACCCTGGAACATGAAATCAGTGGGGCTGATGAAATAAAGGCTTAGGGTAGTCCAGAAGATTTCAGGAATCCAGCAGACAGAGACCATTAGCTATGCTTTTTCTTCTTAAGCAGACAGTTTTATTGCTCTTTTTTAGCTAAATTAACAAGTTACAGCGCTACCTCTTTTAAATATGCTGAGTGCCCATAGGGAAGGATTATAACCAGATTTGGTTAATTGAGGTTTAGTTTATCTGCACTTCTGGATACAAATAGTCTTCTGATGAAGATACCCTGAAGCACAGTATATAGTGTTGATTTCCTATTCATCATTTGAATAAAAATGAGTCAGAATTGAGTATAATTTTATACTCTTGCCCTGAAGTTTGGGCAAGGGTGCCATACTGTGAGATGTTCCTTGCACAAGAGCCCTGCCTCTACATTCAGTCTGATAGATAAAGTTGTACTCATGAAAAAAAAAAGGTACTCCAAAACTTGGATTATGATGAAAATTCTGGGATAACTTTTTGTTCTTTTCAAGGTAATTTTCAAAAACTAGGGTGAACTGGGCTTTTCTGAAAAGGTGATGATGCCCTAATCAGAAATCAGAAGATGCTTGATATGTAAAAATGTCCATATCTTCACCATTTTCTGTATGGTGAAGAGAATTGAAAATAATAACTGGAGCTGAGAGAGGGTTGGAAAATGTAATGCTCTGGTTTGGAAGTTAATAGGAGTTCAGGGGGGTTATGTGGTGCAATTTAGTCAGATCCTGTTTTCTGAGCTCAGCTGTTGGCTTTTCAGCCTCTGCACCTACTCATCGATTTCTTTTGGGCATCTTGTATGACTGAGATGGTGAATTAATCAAGTTTCTTGATTAGCCACACATGAGTTTCTCAATCACCCTCATGACAGAAAGCAGTTCCTCAGCTTTAGGTGCCCAAGGGCTTAGGAAACTTCAGGGAGATGTGCTAGATGTGCTAATTAGTAAGTGTAGTTTTCATTATCATCCACACCCATCATCACTATTGTTTTACTGTCTTCTGTCCAAGTTTTCTTCAGCACACTGAGCAATGACTCTGCAGTCCCTGTGTCCTCCATGTGGCTTCTCAGAAATGTGAACTGTGGATAGAGGCAGCTCTATCAGCCAAGGGAATGATCTCCTCCACAGGTTAGGGGAGATTCAGGCCCTCTCAAGAAGGGTCCAGAGTCAGGACAAGCCTGCAACTCCCTTTGCGAAAGGGACTTGAGGTGTGCACAACCATGTGGGTTTCCATTCTCTCTTCACCTGAGAATTGTGGGGGCTACAAATCTGTCTGGAAGTCACTTAGCCCCCATGGCTTATCTGGTAAAGTTGAACTACATTTGAACAACATTGCTTCTCAATCTTTGATTTTTTTTTTCCTCTTCTTTACAGTTTTTTTTTTTTTGGTTCTGCAGCCCTGGGCTTTTCATGCATTTATGCTGAACTCTGAGATTAGGAGAATTAGAAAGCTTTGGACATTGGGCTTTGAAAAATAACACAACATAACAATTATCACAGCAATAAATGAAATGGTGGCTTCCCTACTCATTGAGGAGAGTGATGGCTGTGTGTGCTACATCACCAGTGAGGTCAATGCCTTAGGAAATATTAGAGATAATTCACCATTCTCCAAGAAAACACATCTTATCAGAAAGCAGTATTATTCCAAAGACAGTTTTTCCATGACTCTCACTTGGGCTTTTTATAAAATCTATGTAAGAAGGCTTTGAGTTTTCAGAAGTTTTGAGTCCACAGCTACAGATTTCTCGTGAATGTATTTAAAAACTCTCTCAAGTCACAGCTTCTGAGGGATGAAGCTGAATGCAAGAGCAAGGAGACATGAGAACCCTCAGTGAGCAACCAAAACAGTCATCCCAGCCAAACCAAACATGTCCTGTACTCTTCCCAGCACCAGGCACATTCCTCCTGGCACTCAGAGGATAGCTGCAGAACCAAATATTCCATAAAAACACCAGTCTCATTAACAGTGAGTCAAATGTGTGTGTAAGTGAATGGAGTAATATAGGGTTAAGTCTGGCCTGGTACCAAGTGAGATGGCTGCATCCTTTAAAAATCTTCAGCAGTCATAAATTCAGCTACACTTTCTGAATTCTTGTTATACCACAGTCCAGTGTCTCCTCATTGTTGCAAACTTCCCCTTTGCAGAATAGGCCTGAGAACATGTTAGAGGTTCTGCAGCAATGCTCAGAGGTTTTTTGCCAGCTGCAAACTGCGTCTTCACCAAAATGACCAAACCATTTACTGCCTGCAGTAATAATATAAACCCTCCCTGACGAGGTCTCTGGTGTTGAGATGACCCCAAGGTGTCAGAAAGTCTCTTTTTCCCAGCCCCGAGACCAAAGAAGAAGCCAAGATACCTCGGTTCAGCTTTTCAAGGTTGTTTATGTTCTCTTATCTATAACATTCTTTTTCTGACCTGCTGAGATCAGTCCAGCAGGTCAGTTTATGGCACACTGACCACCCTCAGAGCGGTGTTATCTTCTTATACTAAAAACTACATGTACTTTATTTACAATAATTTTCCAATACCTATCCCCTATGTTAGACAGTCTGTCTCTACTCCAAACCAATCCAGAAGTGCCACCATCGCAGCAGAAGATGGAGGACAAGAAGAAGAAGAAGGAGAAAGACTGGACATGCCCAGATTCCTCCATCTTGCCTCTTGAACACCCATTCTAGAAACCCCAAAATTCTACATTTTCACCCTGTGATAAATTCACTATCATTCTATTCAAACCCTTGTGGCTTGTAACTCCTCACACAAAGTTGGTAAATGTTTCCATGGGTTAAAATCAAAGGCACAGGTGTCTTTGACTCCGTACCAAGGTCTCTGAGCCCCCTGCCAGGGTCCCGAGTCCTCCAGGGCAGCCAGAGGAATGGCCTGGGTTCCAACATCTACCTTCATCTAACATCCAGCTATGGGATTGAACCTTCACCTCCTGGAAATCAGAACTGATAGACTTGCCCTCAAATATTACAGCAGATCTTGAAAAATTGTGTGGATTCAGACCTCCAAGCAACTCTTAAAATATTTTTTTCTGATGATCAGGCTTGGTTATCCTCCCTCAAAACAGTATTGAGGTCTCTTATTTGTGTGTGTTGCATTTTTTTCCTCCCTAAAACTAAGCTGAGTAAGACATCTCTGTGTTATATCTTCTGTTTGCTGGATGCATCAAGTTATTATGAGATCACAGAATCCTGTTTTCCCCTCTTTCTTTGTGATGTGGAATTACCTCACATACCATGAGAAAAACAGATAGAATAAATGGCAGAAATCAACCTACCTCTGCTGATTGTTTCCTCTGGTGACTGGAAAATGTTCACCCAGCTCTTCCAGTGTAAGACAGGTCTGTAAGCAGACACTGAGAATGAGTGTGGTGGTCTGGAGACCACCCACACCAGCCTTCAGGGCTGTTGTTATTCTCCTGTGATTACACCTCTAGAAGAGGTAAGGCTGGAAAGAAAGGCAAAACTGACCAGCTGATTTGTGTTTTAAAATGCGCTAGAAGAGATATAGAGGTTCTTGGTGAAGCCCAAATCCAGTTCTTTGTTATGGCAAAGCAATCACACATTTTGTTCATGGGAAGCACTGGGCTGACAGCCCTGGACAAGATTCCCTTCTTTATTCACAGGTAGGGAACATTTTTGGAAGTACGACTCTTTAGAATATCTCAGGAAAAAGGAGAACAGTGTCTCCAAATCCACTCACTCAACTCACTCTCGCCCACAGTGGTCCAGCTCTGGAACAACCTTGTTCTCTTACCTGGTTTAGCTCTCCAGTTAACCCCTCTATCCCATAAACTGAATGATAATTTCACTGTCTTACTGCTCATATCATTGAGAACATAAAAATACAAGCCCCCTGGAGCCTTTTGCTGCTGCACATCTGCAATGAAACAATTTCAATATAAAAGTTTCTTCTGAATGATTCTTCTCCCAGGCAATGAACTCAATTACATCACAAAAAACCCCAAACTACTTATCCTTTTATAATTTGGTCTTTGTCAGGTCATTGCAGTCTTACTGGAACTTTTATGCAGTGTAAAAAAAAAAAGTGAAAATACAATGTTATGCTGTGTAAAGAAAAAAGTAAAAATATGGTGTTTGCAAGCTGAATAACTTTCTTGCTTATAATGTTTGGTTGTTTGTTTCATTAACTGTTGAGATATTCTAGAAATTTTCAGCTAACTATCTCACAGGAACAATCCAAATGCCTAGAAGGGTAATAATGTAATATTCATTACAGAAGTCTTATTTATTATATTTATTATATGACCCTAGAAGACTCATAAAATAATATTTATTACAGAAGAGTGCATTGAGGAAAGACTCTAAAAAGCAGTTTTTATAGAATCCAACTGTGCTCTAACTTTCTTTACTATTTCTTTTCCCTATATCTTTTGAAAAAATGCATGCAAACATTTTAATGTTTTGTGGTTTATGCACAATCTGTAACAGAAACTGTTAATGTGAAGGATGCAAATAGACTGCAAATGTCATCTCATAAATTCTGACATATTTGGTCAGGATGCAAATAAACCAATTTGTTGTTGCTTGGTTTTACCAAAGAATAAGACAAATTTCATTGGACAAACAGGAGAATCACAGATATGATACCACAGATATGATCGTTTTTGTTTTGGAAATCTGCTACCAAACAAAAATTAAAATATTTGTGGAATATTTTTCAGTCAGAATGCTAGAGAGGGGCTTCTAGGTAATGGCTATTACAGCTAGCCATAAAAACAAGTCACAAAACTGCTCATTTGCCCCTCCTGTCATTACCTGGAGTGCAGTCTACTCTGCATCAGGACAAATGAGCTTGAGTGCTGGAAGCAGCTAAATGGAAGCAGAGATCCCAATGCAAGGTCATTTCTTGAAGCAGTATAAACACCTAAGAGACTTGTTAAAAGAATTCTTTTTGGAGAGTTTAAATCTTTATATCCAGAGAGTTATGAGGAAGGGTTCTTTCAGACTGGTTAATTCCATCCTGTGATGTGTCTTCATAGAAGTGGGAATTTTAGTCATCTTTAAGAATTTGGGCCTCTTTTTCTGAGTTGTGTCCTTGAAAGTGCTTTATTTTCTGCTATTAAACTGAATATTCAATAATTTACATAAATGTAGCACAGTCATAAAATGCCATAAGGAGTTACTCATGTAACTGCTTTGGGAGTAAACATGGATATTAATTTGGAAACTTTTCTTGGTTACAGACACAACTTCAGAAAAGAAAGCTTGTGACAAAAATTCATATCATCTTCCAGGGTTACTTACATAAAATTGTGCAGAATCAAGCTTAAAAGTAGTTACAGGGAAAAAAAAAAGTATTTGACCTATTTGAAAGAGTTTCACCTTATATAAGCCCCTGAGAATACTGAAAAAATATCTCAGAGAAGCAGATTAGATAAAAAAACAACATGCTGATAAATTCCTGCAACAAAGGCAAAAAACTAGATTCTAACTCTAACGTGAATGTGTTATTAATTTACATAAAGCAGTTAATAAAATTATCTGGGAAAGAGTTCTACAAACAGGCCCAACTGTGGCAAAACCCTAAAAGTTCAGTTTTTCTCTTCCAAAAATAGTGCAGAAAAATATATATAAAAACCCTTAAGTGGAAGAAACCCTTTCCTTCCTCTGGAATTTTATCTCATCATCACATCCTCTGATCTCTGCTCCACTCCAAGTAAATGATTCGCAAGAAAATAACAACGCATCAAAATCTGGAGAAAATAAACTTCACATTTAGGACACAGCACTTTTAAAGCATTGCTGGAAAGGCAATGTAGGCTGGATGGGAATTTTATTTATGTTTTTCCTGTAACCAGGTAAAATAGAAGTTAATGGAAGATAATGGCATCTCTGGTTGAAAACCACATTGTGTTTACTTAGATGATATGATTTCTCCTGTACAGAGAAATCAAGTAATTCTGGCAATCAGAGTTAAGTAATATTCAATACAGGTTTTAAATCTGTGGTAGTCTTAGGATGACTTCTTTTGGATACACCTGAATTTAATATTACAGTAATTACTTAATTGTCATAGTAATTAGTAATTTCTGCCATTTATTAATATTTAAATTATCCATGGTAAGCATAGGAATATGTTTTTTAAAAAACATATTGGCATAAAATATGGATTAATCTTTAATAGGGCAGTTTCTTTTGGAAATTCACCCCACAAGGACAGGCAAAAAAATTAGAAGCTGAAGTTCATGATGTCTATTGTTCATTCACTGTTTTTTCTATTTTCTCCACTCACATCTTTGAAGACAACAGAGTTAAGATTAATAATTTGGGACATTTTTGGCTGTCTTTAATTACAATTTCTTTATAGACCTGGAAGAGAAACCTATGGGACAGAAATAGAATCAATGAACCTGCAAAGGCTTTCCAGTATCATTCAGAAGAGAGAATTATATGTGACTTTTCCTGTGCATTAGGGATCTCCAGCCCTGTGGGCATTTTCCTGAGTAAATGCTGTGGGATTAGGTTGTCTATCCAGTATGGAATTTAGCTGAAAAAAGATGATTTCCTGGTTTAAGCAGTGTATAGAAAATGAACAGGTTTTGTTTATTGCATTGTTTCCATTTGAACACAGAAGTAAAGCTAATCTTTATATCCCAAGTATTTATTGTTACCTCTTTGACATAATGGGCTAAGGGGCAAGAGAAGTTAAATGATCCCAGCTAAGTGAAGGTGACATTAACCAGTTTTAGTGTGAATGGCTTGTCAGACATTGTTAAGCTTTCCTGGGTCCATCAAGGCTCCAATCCTGTTAAAAAACATTTGCACCAAAAGAAGGGAGCAAAATTACTGCAAAATGATTTTCCTATTTCATAGAACATAAAGGCAAAGATTTGTTCCTTGTCTCCATTAAGTTTTTATGTTGGAAAAAAACCCACTGTCTTTAGCAAAAAACGTGCCCCTTCTAATTATTTTTCATATTTTTTTCAAGGAAGTTGAGCAGTAAATAAAACAAAATAGTTGGAAGACTAAATTAATGTTGCCTTCAGGATGCCAAAATCTGAGATCACCTATTAAACCTATAAAACCATTCATGACAACTTATTTTGCTTTTTATGCTCCCTGAGCATATCACGTCCTGAAATATCTGTCATTCCCAGGATGGAGTTACCTGGAACATTCCTCATAGTGTGTTTGAACAGTTAAACTAGCCTATGGCACTATAACTTTAATGCATTATAAATGGATCACTATGGATACAGGATATCTTGATGATCCCAAGTATTTGCCTTCGTACTGCAATTCAATATCTGTGATGTTTGCCTACCAAGCAGAAAAAACAAGCTTCATAAAATGTGATTATTTTATTAGAGCAGTCAAATTAAAAAGTTAAGGGGATAATGAAATAGAAGACAAATTGAAACAGTAAAATTTGCCATCTGCTCAGCTCTGACAGGTGATGCATTCACAAAACTCTTGGCCAGCTGAGAAGGGTCCGACTGGTCAAACCCTGCAGCCTCTACCCAGGCCTGCCTTTTAGAGCAGGATTCAGCCACAGCTGCATTGCAAACACATCTGTTTCCCACAGGAGGGGCCAAGGAAAGTGGGAATGTGTCCTGCAGACTTCCAGCTGTCACTCCTGCTGTGTGCTGACTCGAGTGCCAGCAGTCATCCGTCACACAAGAGCAGTGTGGAGTCCATTTCAAGAACAAAATGCGGTTAAAAGGCAATTGGCTCTTCACCCTGACTTCACATTTTCTTATCCCTCTGATTTGAGGGAGAAATCTGTCGGAACATAACCAGGCAAGGACTGCAGGCCTTGATATCTTGGCCCAAGATATCATGAAAATCAGTCTGGAAATCCTCATCTCTAGTTACAGCACAAGGCAAGGCAAGGGGGGTGGTAGTCCCCTTATCTTACCTCCCACAGCCCTATTGCCAGCCTGGATTGATGCCACACACAGACCTCTGGCCATAAAACAAAGTGACACTCCTCCACCTGGACAGCCTCTGTCCCATGCAAATCTGCATTGCATCTTTTACTGCTCAGGAAATTACTCCCTCAGGAGCTAAAACACCCACCAAAATTCATGGACTCTCTCCAAGGAGCTGCAGCAGATTTAGGTAAGAGATTTAAAGGATCATTTAATCAACTGTGTTTCCAGGGCCAGAAAACAAATGGTGCTTGCAGCATGAAGTACCTACAGAACTTACTGAAATTTTTACTGAAATTTTATTGATTTACATTCCTTTAGGAAGGGAGATGTTGGCTGTAGGAAATAAACTGCCCAGGTTTTAGTTTAGCTCTTTTGCAAAATCCAAACCCACATGCAGGTCATGGAGTTCAGATTAATGATTAGATTTTCTTCACATCCAAGATCAATTGAAGGTCATAAAGAGCAGCTTCAAATTCACAAATTCTCCTGCTGTTCTTCAGATGAACCTTGAATCATAGCAGCCAGTTTTACCTTACTGGCAAGGTTTTTGTTCAGTTAGAAATATGTGGTATGACAGGACTGTTGTTGCCCCTGTGTGTAACAGATTTAATCTGACAGAGAAGTCAATACTAAGTGTGTAATGACTTCCATCACAACCAGTTTCGTGCTCCTGCTTTTCTTATCCTCAATTCTTTCCAGCCCATCTTCCACTGACGGGTTGGAAGGAATTGAGGATGAAAACCCTCACCTAAAAACACTCAGATTTTATAACTCCACACATACTTGGACTTGACAGCTCCTTGTGCTGATTAACACCACCCAGCACAGTTCCTCAACAGAAGATGTAAAAGTAATAATTGTTCTGGTTTTATTCTTCTGCTCATGACATGAAGGAAGCCTCCTGCATTTTACATTTGTCCTCCATTTCCTCTCTAGGTTCTGCTGCAGGAAGTTAAGTGGAACTGAAACTTGAGTCCTACTCACTTGTCTCAGCTTGGTTGTATTTTCTTGGACTTCCAAATCTTTTCAACATTTCTCACCACAGTAATCATCTGTGAAGTTATGAAATAAGGAGAACTTACCCATGAGCTAAAAAGAGGATCTCATGAAATGCAGCCCCTTCTATTGAAGTGTATTGTTGGCCTGCGTGAGGACCAGGGTCACAAAACTGAGCTCCACTGCTTGTGTTGTTCTCCTCCTGCACCTGTAGCTCCATGGCAGGTAAATAAATAAAGCTTTGACTGCAGAAAGAAAAATCTTCCCTTCCACAGCCAGGGATTTTTGCTCTGCAAACAGCAAAATTTTTGCTCTGCAAACAGAGCAAAAAAACTCGGTTTTGCTCAGAATTACCATCTTTCCCATGTAAAATTCCCTTTTTTGGGATCCCTGGGAGAAACAAGGACTGATAAAATCAGTAAAACACAATGAAGTGGACAATGCGTGATCCCCAGAGATGGAGCACACAAAAAGATAGGAAAGAGGGAGTGCAATTATTACAATTTTTAAAATAGTTAATTGAAGCCTACTGAATAAATCAGCCACTTGTCTGTGTCAAGTTTTAATGTGGTACATTCCCATGGTGGTATCTTTATTTTCCTGTGGCAGAGGGAGATGCTTTTCAGACTTTTTAGTATTTTATAGAAACTCTGCACATCTTCATTATGGTTACTGGAACCTTCTCCACACCCTCCCTGCTTCATCTCTTCCAAATCAACCAAACCTTCATGGAGAAGATACCTCCCTTTTGCTTTTTTCTGTGGACCATCCCTTTTGCCATGTAACCTGTTTCACTATCTGCTTTTTGAATGTCATCCTCAGTGTGTCATCAGAAGTCCAGGAAACATATTGATGTGTAAATGGGGATTATACCAGTCTACTGCTCTGTTTCTTCATGCCCTTGTTTTTTGTACTAGCAATTTCATTTTTTAAGCTTTGTGTTTAACTGCAGAAAAATAATTATCTACAAAAGATTCTTCACTTTTTCTTTTTTTTTTTTTTAAATCTGGATGGTTTTGTCCCTCAATTATACTTTCCAAGCTTGCTACTACAAGACAAAAAGAACAGAAGTGTGATGTCCTTCGTAAAAGTCAATAGGAGATATGCAGAGCCTGTCCATTAAAGACATCCCCAGGAGAAATTAAGCTGTCAGGAGCAGTTTGCAGTTGGCTCAGTTTGTGGAGAGTGATGGCTCCCCAGGTGATGTGTGGGTGATCGTGGCTGGGCTCTGCAGAGGGTTCCTGTTCCTGCCTTGGCCGGGCTCAGACCTCCCTGCTCTCACGTCTGCCCTTCACGTGTCCCACAGGAACAGGCAAGGAGGCTCTGCAAGTCCATGTCAGGAGAGAGGAGAGAGACAGTCTAAAAGTCAAGTTTACTGCAGCATAAATATCTCCAACAAATACCAGCAGCACATGAAGCACTACTTACCTGGGGTTCCTGCAGTGCTGTGAGTACTGTAAATACCTCTTTTGGAAGGCTTTGAAGAGGTAGATCTGTCTGGTTTAGATGAGACATTCAGGGAACTTCAGTTGGCTTCATGATGCTGGGATGTCTGCTTTTCAGCAGTCTTTGGGCTTGCCAGCACCTCAGCAGAGTCACGTGAAAGGTTGGTGAGATTTAATACCAACCTATTTTATATAAATCAGTATGATGAGAGCAGCAATCAACACAGGCACTAGAGGACTTAAATAACTTTAAGAGAAACAATTATTTTTTTTTTAGTTATGTTTTCCCGACAATCCAGTGGCCAGAAGCTGATTTATATTCCTCTGTAATCTTCTCCGGAGAAAGCACTTTCTTATTTCTTTAAAGTTATTCCAAGTTCTTAACTTACCTTTGAAACACTCTAAAGGGAATGACACCTTCAGCTGCTAAATGGCTGTTGTGTACAAGGGACAAATTTTGCCTAGAGCATCCTGCTATGAGTAGGACATGTAGGCATGGAAACATCCTCAGCCTCACACAACACTGAGCTATTCTTATTGGATATGAATTTAGGGTTTTGGGTGGCCACAAAGGTCACCAGGAAAGTTTAATCAGGATCACAACATCATCCTGGTCGGGCAAAGTGCTGAGACATAGGGTGGACTACTCCACTTGAATGTGTATGCACTGCCCTGTGCCTCAGGTGTTGGTGCCTGTATCTGTGAATCACTCTTCACCTCTTCCAAAACATCTCTTTTACTGCAGTTCAGCCTTGTGTTTATCCATAACATGATCTGGTCAAATAATGGAAACCACCATATATCAAAAACTTTATAAGCAGCTCTTCCTTGTGAGTGATGAGATGGCTAATTTCTTTCTGAGTCCCTGTTAACACTCTTGCATAAAAAAAAAGACGTACAGCTGAAAGAGTCAGGGATTTTCTCACTGCATTCTGAGAGAAAATTGCCATTGGAGGGCCAAAAAGAATTTGAAACATGAAGAAGCTGTTGCTAATATTAGAGAAGTCAAATGTCTGGTTATCTGCCTGGCCTGCCATATGCTACAAGTACTAATAAGCAATTGTGTTGCAAAGCCAAGAACAACTCCTTTGTCTTTTACTACACTTAAAAGAAGTCATTGTCTGAGAGTCATGCTGTTATTCTTGACAGATGGCTGCAGCTCAGCTCACACTGAACGTCAAGAAAGGGAAAGGAAGGACATGGGGCACCTAACAGGAAATCTGCTTTTCCCTCCTCACATTTGCCCCACAGACAGACACATCCAAGGGAGTTACCTCCTTGTATTCATCCTTTGAACAGCCTACATTGTTACATGACCTTCTAACCACATACACACAACAAAGGATTGCTTGATTTTTTACAGATGCATTTCCTGGTCAAAATAATAGTTCAACTCAGAAAGAAAATGTAGAAAACCAGAGTGCTTTCACTTGTCTACACTTTTTAAAAAAGGGTAAGAGGTTTCTCTCACTTTAAATTTAGTGTAGACTGTTAGCCATTTTTAATTGGAAGCAAAATGTGATAAAAAAATAAGTCTGATCATAACATCAACATGATCACACTGTAAAGGCATTTCTTGAGTCCCTGGCCAGTATCATCTTACTTTAACAGCCAGAATTCTGTGCCTGGCATGAGGATGAGCTTTTCAGTCTATTTCATCTCACCTCCTACTAGAGACAGGGTATGAAATAATCCTTTCCTCAGCTCTCATTAATTAGCCTGAAAGCTATTTGTTAACTGCTGCTCATTTAAAACCCAGATTTCATCTGTTACGTGAGATGTTGCAACCCATATTGGGTGCACACTAATAATTCATATAAGAAATTCATGAAAGTTGAAATAATTCCTAGCATAGCATATATCTTTTCCTGGAAAATGAAACTACCTAGTGATAGATGTAGTTTCCTGTAAAATACAAATAACGTGAGTTTTAAATGCTCACTATTTCATTGGAAAGCTGTTTACAGCAGACCTGTAAGTTTGAACTCTGACTGCTAAGCCTTCAAGTTGTGATTTGTGTAGAACTCTGTTGCAGTCTAGAAAGGTTTCAATTGCTTGACTAAGTTATTCATAACTTTTAGTTTAGACAACTGGAATCATTGCACTTTTCTATCAATGTTAATTGGTTTCTAGATTACACTATTTTGCTGTGTTTAGCAAAGAGAGGACTGGTATTCTGCTTCTCTGCATGCTGTTCAGTAGGCACTGGATCATTAATGTGAAATACTGCACAACTGGTTTGCAATTCATCTTAAAGATGAACTGCAGTTCCTTAATGGTCTTGAACTTTAGTTTAAGAAAATAAATAATATAAATCCTTCGATATAAGGCAGAGGGGAGGAACCAAAAGTGCCCATTCCTGGCAGCAGGGTTATAAAAAACCTTGCTGGAAAACGCCTTTCCTCTTATTGGACATTACTTATTTTCTGACATCATTTCTTGGAGTGGATTTATTGTCACCAGCCAAATGTTTTGCACAACACAGAGGGTGCCAAGGAATTATCTGAATATAACTTCTGTATCACTGAAAGTGGCCAATGTAACTTAGAAATGCCACCAAAAATTCTCAAGCTAAAATGACACTACAATATCACATTAACTTTAATTTTTTTTTCCCTGAGTATAAACTCCACACTTCTTTATAGCTGGTTTCTTGTTTGCTGTATATTAATATCATATTTCAGGGCAGTAGGCAATAAATTGCTTGAGAGTTTAATTATTTTCCCTCTATTAGAAAATTTTGGGCCAGTGCACTGGAAAATCCAGACTCATTACCAACATTTCATGGGGGAGTGTCAGTTAAATTTCTCCACAGAACTTAAAAATAACAGGAATTTGCTGTCTGTACAGAACCTTTCTATACAATGGTTCCAATTTTTGGTGTCTGATTGCACTATCATTGATGATGTCAAAATATCTGACATATGTTTCAGTAGAAGAGAAAATTAATTTGAAAATATTTTTTTGATATGTTGCAAGTCTGAAGAGAAGCAATTGCCAGGTTCAGTGCGAAGGCACAGCACCATACTCCTGGTAGAGTCTGACAACCTGTGACTGGACTGTCAGCAAGACTTGCAGGTTCTCCTGGGAGACAGGTTTGTAATGTATCCCCTAATATGAGAACAGGGTCAGTCAATTAAATGAAAAGAATAGAAAGTTTAAAAGATGTGTAAATGTCTTTTTTTGTAGAGGCTAACATAGACTGTCAATGAGAGTCAGCAGGTCAAATATTATGGCTGGATATTTAAAGAGTTTGGAACATATCCTGCCAATTTTAATGCAGTGCAATGATAATTAGGCACTGTCCTCATGGTCTTGAGGCTCCAAGAAAAAGTTCTTCCTTTGAACTTCACAATGCACTTGGTGAGTTGCAATGGAGCTTATAATAGACAAGGACCAAGAGAGAAGAAAAAATCTCAAAGGTCAAATGTCTAAAATGAAGTGCAGGAATGTTCCTATTCCTACTGACTTCCCATGGGAGCTGGGAACAAAAACCTCAGCAATGACTCTCAAATTCTCCTGCATTGTGTTTTGATTATGACTAAAGTACATGAAATTGGAACTTCTGTGGGAAGTGTTCTGCTTTGTGGGAAATATTACCAAATGAAGGAAAAATGAAATTTAAGGAGCTTGGTGAGAGGAGTGCAGGCTGTGGGGCAGAGGCTGCAGAGAGCACAGCCCAAGCAGGGTTCTGTGGACCCTTTGGAGGGCAAGGATGTGACTGAAGGACAGAGTCCCTTTTAACCTGAAGCACATTTGATTTGGCTTCTGGAAGTCAGTGGTTGAAAAGGACATTTTTTCCCCCCCAGCATCATTCCTGCACCCTGCAATATACCTGTCAGTCCCCTGGGATGCAATTCCAGATGGGGTTTGATGTGCACAACCAGACAGGTGTTATGTTACTGGGCACATTCCCATAAAACCTTTATTGTTCCACTTTTTTGGTTTCACCTACAGCAATGTTACTCTGCTGGAAAGGTTTTGTTTTTTCTTAGTGCAAGGAAATAAGTATAAAATGGGGTGAAATACAAAGTAGAGGCTGCTTTATGTTACAAGGTATATAACAGAAATTGGAGTACAAGTGGGAAATAAACATTTGTGAGGAAGAAAATTACATAGAAGGAGGTGGAGAGGCACCATAAAACACATTACCAGTTCAAGAAAAGAAGTGGCTACTTGGTACAAAAACTGAATACCAAAGAGAGAAGAGTGAAACTGATGATACTGAGTGAAGTCATAGAGTAACCCCAGGTGTGGCTGGGGTTTTATTATAGGTTTTTGTTATGGATGGATATTTATTGTGGGTGAGAAACCTTCATTATTAATAACACAGACAAAGGGCCCACGTGGGACTCCATGCAAGAGATCATTTAGATAATTGCCCTGATGTGTTACACAGTGACCCACACCATTTTCCCTGCCACATTTCTGACTACACTGTTTGTGAATCCCTACAGTGAAGGACATTCCCTCCTACATCAGTTTTTCTGAGTGCTTTCCTGCTTTTCTTCAGAAGTGTTTCCCAGTGACCTACCACAGTTTCTCTTATTACGTGTGGAGCCCACTATATCTTCCTGTACAAACCATGGATATGGAGAGAAGATTGTTCCAACCCTCTTTGTGTGGGGATGACAAAGTGTGGTTTGGCTTTTATATGCCAGGCTGAGCTTTCCGCCTTTCAAGTATAAAATCATTCATTCCATTTAAAAATTTACCATTGTTAAGTAACATGGAATTTGTTTTGCCATTTAAGAATATCTCCCTTCAGATTGCGACTGTATGTGAAACATGTGGCTTCCCTGTAACCAAACAATAAAAAAGCCCAAACAAAAGATCTGAGAGGCTGTGCTGAGAAACTCATAACACAGAGGGATTCTGTGGTCTGGAGCTCACTGCAGCAGGAAATGTGCTGTAAGACATCATGTGAGTGAGTCATTTTCTCTACTAAATTTTCAAATTGCTGTGACAAGACATTTAAATTAGTGAATGAAAGGTTATGGATTCCTCAAGGTGTCAGTGCAAAGAAGTGCTTTATATGCACACCTTGAGGGTATTTGAATGAAGAAATCAGTCTGCAAAAGCAAAATGCAACAAAAAAGTTCTCTTTTTGTTACTGCTGTTTTGTGCTCCACCCACCTATAAAGTTTCTGTATCCCTGCAGCATGAACAGCTTTCATTTCCATTCATTCAGCTGTAATCTATTCAAACATCCAGATGAAGGGATCTTTCAGAGGAGACCTCTTTTTTTTTATGCAATCAGAAACCTGACCAGCCTGTTCCTATGGGAGGTAGAATAACCTCTTTCTCACGGTAAAATCCAAATCATTTGGTCATGTGTTGGGTTTGCACAGCCAAATTCTGGCATTGGGGGGGTCTGCAGGGGTGGCTTCTCTGAGAAGCTGCCAGAAACTTCCCCCATTGTCCAGTGCCAGCCAGCTCCAGGACAGACACACAGCTGGGTAAGGCCAAGCCCAGCAGTGATGTGGTAACACCTCTGGGATTTTGTACTATAGGACACAAAATAAAATGACATGCAGGCTGGAACTTCTAAGGTAAAAAGAAGGGAAGTTAGTTTTCTGACTCCAGCATTTATAGACTTTCAAAAGTGACAGTGGATTGGAAGATGAATGTGCCACTTCTCCAGTGACACTGGACAAACCAACAGTTCATCAAATTTTACCCCTCTAGAAAAGAATCTAAAACAATAATTATTTACATAAAAATGCATGAGAAACTTTATTACAGGAATGTAAACATCAGAAGGCTCAGAAGAACTTAGAAGAACAGGGCGACAATAAAGCATTTAGGAAAGGGGGAAAAATGCATAGCTGCTGCTGAAGAGAGGAGTGAGAATGCATAAGAGAAACACCTTGGTAGTGAAGGAGGATGGCAGAAGGTGTTCCATGCACCAGAGCTGAGGTTCCCCTGCAGCCCCTGGGGCAGCCCATGGTGAGGCAGCTGTGCCCCTGCAGCCCATGGGGGTCCATGGGGAGCAGAGATCCCCCTGCAGCCCCTGCAGGAGCCCATGCTGGAGTGGGGGGATGCCCAAAGGAGGCTGTGATCCTGTGGGCAGCTCATGACTGTAATTTCTCAGTGATTTCTCCCTGTCCTTATCTCAACCCACCTTTTGTTCTCTTTTCTCTCTTTTGTCCAGCTGGGGAGAGCAGCGACAGAGCAGCTTCTTGGGCACCTGGTGTCCAGCCAGGATCAACCCACCACAGATGACCCACTGTAAAAGGAGACTTCATATTGCACCATGTCACAAACTATTCACAGCAAAGGAGACAGGCAGGCACCTCTCCTGCCAACTACTAACAACCTTCTTATCCCCCTCAGCTCTCCCTAGAGTTGGCACTTCTAATCACATCTCTCAGAGAAAAAAACTGTGATTTAGGAAAAATATAAGGGGGAAAGTGATTTAGCTACTTTTGCCAAGTTCAAAATCCTGCTGCAAACCATGAGTGAGTTGGTGCATCAGCATAAATTGCTGTATTTAGGCTGCATTTGCATTCTGCAGTTTGGATGTTCTCAGAGGTTCATTATTAAAGACAAAGGCAGCAGCCAGCTCAGACCTGGCATTTCTGGGGCTGGAACAGGTTTGGATTTGAGGGCAGTGGCTCCTAGCAGTGTATTGGAGTCTCACAGCTTTGATTATTTCTCAGCACTCTGTGATGATTGCCTGGGGAGTGAGACAGCAGAGCCTGGAGAGAGGGAGAGAAGAGGCTGGACTGGCATGAGAAGAGAGAAAAGACTCAAACAGCCAGTCCTAACAGGGGGAGACACTGTCCCGCAGCCCATGCCATAAACCAGGCCCATTGGTCACTCACTCTATGGGGAGGTTCCTCATCCATGAAATGGCTCCTTCCTGCCTGATGGTTTAGCCAAGAGAAACCACAATTAGCTACATCTGTGTTGATTTTCACTTAACATTCCCTGATCAAAGGCAGGACATAGACCCACAAGGTATTGTCTGTCAGGAGCCCATTCCAGGAGCTCCAAATCACTGTGCCCTGGAGGAGCCAGGAGCATGCTGAGCATCAGGAAACACCAGGATGGTGGTCCATTTTCTCTGGCTGCAGAACAAGCACAGGAACATCCCAGAGACTGACTTGGTGAGTCTGTACTCTCCCAGATCCTGCTAAGAACAAATATATTCTGTGACTTTTTTAGCCAACATGGCCACTAAGAAGGGGTCACATTTGTGTCTTCGCAATTTTTGCCTTCACTCTTTCCTCAGGCCACCATAGGTGCTCACAAAGGGTCGTGAGTTCATAAGCACAGACAAGTTGGAATTAATATCAAGAAATTAAAAATAAAATACGTAGTCTGAATGGTGTAAGAAAGGGACAACACATTTGCAACAGAATCTTGATCCTTCTTCTGTTGTATATTTCTTAAATTTTAATTATAAAAAATATATAGATAGATGTGTTTTCTTTTAAATTTATTTTGTCTTTATTTTTTTATCTCATTTTTGGTTTCAGGAATGTTATTGAAAGTTCAAGCTAGTGAGAATAGGTTTTTTTTCCTTAGAGATGAAAAATGCAGGAATCAAAGTTGCAACTCAGTATTTGAGAATAGTCAGAGTATTTCCAGTTGTTTAGATAACTTGATGATCATCATTCTCATAATTTTTTGTTTTCTCTCTAAGTCCTCTTTTTAGTTCTGTTTAAACTCCTTCCTCTCTTTTTCTTTTGCAGTACAGGCAAATTAGTTCTTCTGCCCAACTCATCTGGAAAGTGTGTGATTTCTTCACAGACAGATATTCCCAATAAACTTGTCATTTTCAACTCAACCTTATTATATATTGCCCGTAATTTCATAATGTCCCAAGCAGTGATTTTTGCATCATTAGATCAGTGGGAAGTCAGGAGAACAGAGGGCTGTACATATTTCATCCTTTTTCTTCCAGAATTTTTACCAATTAATGTGGCATTGCTTTCAACATGCCTTTCCTATCTTTAAGAATAATGGCTCTGAACAATTAGAAAGGGCATGGGTATTAATTGAAGTCCTTAATCATGTAACCATGTGGGGGGTGGGATCTGAAATTCCATGTATTATTTCATGAAAACTGCCCTGGAAATGGTGGCTGCTCCTTGTTTTCTATGGAGCATGTTCTCCCTTTTCACTGGAGCATCAACACATGACTCAGTCCAAGGCAGTTATTTCAGAAAGGTGTGAGGCACACAGCAACTGTTACACTAGGTGGAAAACCTGCAAAGGAAAAACCAAAAATCTGTGCTCCTGAAAGCTTGTTTGATTTAGTCCCCAACAGTATTGCTTAGTCTCATAAAATACATTACCTCTCCCCACAAATCATACTTTTCTCATTAAAATGTTACATGGCAAACTTAATTATTGTAATCACACTGGGGATGCTGGATTAAAAAGCCTACAGACATTTAAAGTAGGATTAATGTCTTCATGTAACAGCAAAAACTGATGTAACTTTCATGCCACTGGGAAGCAGATTTGCTATGGAAATAATGCCATTTTAATTCAGAAAAGTTTGAATGTCTGCTTGGTTTGAGGAAAAATTCTGCTTGCTACATTTTTCTCACCTTCAAGGTTTTTGAGTCTTGTGCAGAAATCATACAATAATTGGATTCTCAGACTTGTTTGCTGAGGAAATGAACCTTTATGTATTCCTTCAGTCTATCTATCAGTCTCTTGGCTTCTCCCTAAATTCTGAAACTACTAGCCAATTTCAACCAAATTTAGAGCACGCCAGACATCTGAAAGACATTATATTTCTAAGATTGTGCAAAAACTGGGAGCTGAGTAGAATATAAAGATTTAAATTAGAGCTCAGTGAGACAGAGGCACAGGCATTGGGCATTTCAGGCAGTGCCTGGCAGCAGCTGGATGTGCCAGGATCCCACAGAGCCAACCTGAACATCTGCATCAGCCACAGCCCAGCCCACACCAGCCCAGTCTGCCCTGGGAATGGAGGGAAGGTGGAGCTCTTGGACCAGGGAGGATTTAGGGCACCAAAGTCATTACGCAAGTGGAGTTGGTTGTGCTGGGTCTGGTACAGCTCTGTCTATTTTATCTGTAAAGGGACAGTGATTGTCAGAATTTCTGAGCAGACCATGAATTCTCCATTCTTGGAGCTTTTCAAGGCCAAACAGCAAAAATCCATGAACAATCCTGGCTGGCCCATAGCTGATCCTGCTTTGAGCATCAGGCTGGGCTAGAGCAGCCCTTGCAAACCTGAATCATCCTTTGATCCTGTAAGTCTGTGGGGGTAGCTTTGCCTTACTGTGTTACCAAAAGCAGGATATAGACAGGTTAATTTAATCCAGATTTTATCATCTTCCAAGTACCTTTTGAAAGGCCTATAGATTTTTTCAATACAGAAAAGAGTATCCCTAATGTTTAATATTTATAATGTGCTAATAGCCAGAGATGTTAGCCAAGGTCAGAGACTAAAAAAAGAATGAAATTAATTTAGTGGCTAAATCATTAACCTACAACAGAAGAAATCAGAGTTCATTGGAGTCTTCCTATATGAATTTATACAAGCAATGATAAGTGGGAATCATCTCACATAATTTTAGCCCTTCAGAAAGTAGGTAGCTAATTTAATGTGGTTTTTCAGATGCCTTAATGAGTCAACAGAGAGACCAAGAGCCCAAAGCTCTTTTCTGGAACATATTTTGGTGGGGTGGATGCTTTCTTTCCATTGAGAGAGTGAGATAATAGCACTCAACGGGGATCATGGAGGGTTGAGGTAGACATCAGAGCATGTTAAAACAGATTGTTATAAGGTTTCATTTTATTAGTTTAGCAGTTGCAGGTCACAGTGTTTATTTATTTGCTGTCAGGGGTGTTGTGCTTGTTTTCAGAGTTGCATTATCTAACACCTCACTTTGTTATATGTGTTCTCTGTTGTGCTGTTTATCATCTCTGGGGGCTGGATTAAAGTTATCATTTTCCCACACACTGTAACACTGGCTTGTATGATAAAATTAATGGTCAGGATAATAATTTGATAATTGTAATTAGCATTGCCATCATATCCATGCCTCAGGAACTACCTCGCAGGAACTGTGAATAATTGCACTCTTTACTCCTTGGAAAGCCAGTCCATGGGGGGAAAAAGAGGAAACACTTTTCTTTGCTCCTTCACCTTTCCCTTCTCCTCTTTTGAGCATATTCTTGGTATGTTCAAACCAATACATTCATATTGCTGTCTCAGTTCTAGCTGGATAATTAAGTGTGGGACAGTATGGACAAGTGCCTGGGACAGTATGGACAAGTGCCTGGGACAGTGGACACAGCCAGTGCAGTAGAAGTTCACCTCTGAACAAGTGAAAAATCATGAAGTGGGATGGAAAATGTTCCTAAACCCTAGAAGGATGGGTACACAAGTTTCAGGGAAAAAAAATACAGAAAGGTGTCCTTTCAGGAAATTGGCTGCTCCAGTTTCTAGTTAGTAGTCCCCCAGACATAATAGAAAGGCTTTCTTACTTGCAATCTTAATAAAGGAATTTCTGATTCTTATTTACAAGTGAGTAGTCAAGACTTTGAGCAGGACCAGAGGGGCCCTGCCTCCAGATAGGTCAAAGAAGGGTTAAACTGGGTTTATTGGACTGTGATTCAAGGCACAGGCACAGCAGACCCACAGGAGTGTTAGGCTCTAATATTCACAAGTGCACTGTGTACCCTAATGCCAGCAGGCTCTACAGGGGCAGATCCCATCTGTATTTCCACTTAGCCTTACACTGGACCAGCTCCAGGAGCTCCATGTCCCTCTTGTACTGAGGAGCTCAGAACTGGGTTCTCTCTGGACCAAATGATCCAGGTGAGTAATAAGAAATTCTAACAACCAGCCCCTGATCTTCATTAACTTTCTCCATTGAGTCCTAGATCAGAAAACCCAGTGTACACCAACCTTTACCAAATTCCCAAGAAGTTACTTGCTCTTGAGCTACTTACATTACTATAAAGTCAGCTGCCATGAAATAAGAGTGGCACACTTTCATTTAATCCAATTCCTGTTGTGAGAAACAGCAAAGTCTTCTTTAACTACTGAGGCTTAGCAATGGTAAACCTTAGTCTAGTTCAACATGTGCTGATTTTCTAGCAGGCAGTACAGCACCTGATAGGCAAAAAAAATAAAGGATTTCTTCAGGGATTTCTCTCCTCCAGTGGTTTATAAGTGCACAAGAATTCAGTATCAATGTTCAACTCCAGCTGACAACTCAGCTCCACTCAGACACTTACTCACTACCCCCATAGTGGGATGGGGGACACAACCAGAAAAGTAAAATGAAAAACCTTGTTAGTTGATATAAAGGCAGTTTAATAGGCAAAGCAAAAGGTTTGCACACAAGCAAAACAAACCAAGGAATTCATTCACGATCACTGGCCAGGGTCTATGTACAAATCACGAACAGGACAGGACTGCTGAGAAACGTGCCTTGAGCTGTTTTATTTTCCAACATCAGTCTCATTACGTGGTTATGACAATGGGAAGATGCCATCAGCTCACATCCCAGGCAGCAGTCGAAGAACTTAATGTTACAACTCACTTTAAAAGTTTTTTGACCAATCACACAAAGCAAAAGCATGTTGACATTAGTTCTATCCAACCACTACAAGCACACGTACCTTTGGTTAAAACAGTGCTTATTTCAAACACAATACCTGTTTGTAAGCCTTAAAACACAATGCACAGAGCTCCATTATTAAGCTTAGAACTTCCTAATATCTTGCTAGATAAACTTTTCTGTAGTTTAGGGAGTTACTCTAGACAAGCATTAATACACAGACCATTGTTCTATTTGTCCTTACTTTTCTACATTTTACATAATTTTTCTGCTGACAAATCTTATGGCTGCTGCTTAGCTCTAATCACAGCTCTGCTGTCTCTGAGGCCTGTCTTTTGCAGCTTTCCCAAACCCTCTGATTTTATGGATCCCCCACAATTCCCCCTCTCGGTTCCCCCTCTTCAGCTGTCTCCAGGACAGCAGGGTCCCCTCACATCTAATGGTGACTTGGGAAGACAAACACCACCACTCTGAATGTCCCCCTCTTCCTTCTTCCCCAGCTTTATATGTTGAGTTTGATGCCACATGGAGTGGGATGTCCCTTGGGTCAGCTGTCCCAGCTGTGTCTTCTCACATTTTCTTGTTCCCCCACTGTATCTTCAGTGGTGGAGCTGGGTGAGAAGCAGAAAAGCCCTTGGCTCTATGCAAGCTCAGCTCAGCAGAAGCTAAATTCAATTCTAATTTACAGCAAGGCAAGCAAGCCCCAGCCTGGACACTTCAGAAGCACAGGAGCTTGTCCAGTACAGCAGTCAAACAAGCAGCAAAAGGAAAATGTAGCTACAAGCATTGAGAAAAGTCATGATTTTACAAGTGACAGAAATCCCAGGAGTGCTTAAGGCCAGACTGATGGAGCTCTGAGCAACTCAGTCTATTGGATGGTGCCCCTGTTCATGAGAGGGGGCTGGAGCTAGATGATCTTTAACAGCCCTTCCAACCCAAACCATTCTGTGTTCTATGATTCCATGATAAATCTTTTAGACCCTACAGAGAGGAAGAGGGGGGATTGTCAAAAAACCCCTAAATTAGGATATAAATGCATAACCCCATTTTCTTTCTTTTTGATGTTCAAGTTGTCTTACCTTAGGAGACTGAGAGTATCTTGGGGTTTCCTACAGATAGTTGTAGTGCTGGGTTTAAGTTGACCTCTTTCACCTGAAATATTTGCCATTTTCAGGAGTCTAAATATTTATTTTCCTTTTGAGGAAACAAGTACAGAAATTCATTTTCTTGTCAGTGTAACCTAATTGGTCATAGAAAAATCTTTAAGGTCTTGTTTCTCTGAAAATAATAGAAAGAGATTTATTGCAATTTCCTCATTCAGAAATGCAGTGGATAGACAGAGGAGTGAGGCAGGTGAGGAGCCTCCATGGCACAAAATGACAGGGAGACATGCTGTCATTCTGTCTGCACTGAGGATAGGCAGAGAGAAGATTAGCAAACATAAAGGGGATAGAAAGAAAAACCACAGAAATTATTCAAAAGTAGAGAAGATGACCTGTGCATATTTTGGTTTTGTGGGTAGCCCCTGAATGAGAGCTCCAGTCCTGAATGGTGCAGACCAGCTCATGTACAGCTGCATAGCATTCTGTCAATGTCATCTCTGCATCCCATGTGACTGCTTTTGCCTTGAGGCAAAGCTATGATTCATCTCTGTGCTTTTTTTTCCACTTTGAAATTCAAGAAATAATGAATGGATGCCTTACATGATTTCACAGCCTGACACTGAAGTCTCATGTTAAACCCAATAATGCAAAACACATTCCTATTGCTTGGAGCTCACCCAGAATCATAGAAACACAGAATTGTTAAGGCTGGGAAAGACCTTTAAGATAGGTGAGTCCAACCACTACCAAAAACATGCCCCTAATTTTTTTTTGAACACTTCCTGGGATAGTGATTACACCGCTTTCCTGGGCAGCCTTTTCCAATGACCGAAAGCACTTCTATTTTAAAGGTGAATAGACTTTTCCCAATATTCAATCTAAACCTCCCTGAGTGCAGCCTGAGACCTTTTTCCCTTGTCTTATCACTTGTTCCCTGGGAGAAGAGACTGAGCCCCATCTGTATCCTTTCAGGAGTTGTAGAGAGTGAAAAGGTCTCTCCTGAGCCTCCTTTTCTCCAGGCTGAGCACCCCCAGCTCCCTCAGCTGCTCCTCCTCAGTGCTCCAGACCCTTTCCCAGCTCCATTGCCCTTCTCTGGACTCACTCCAACCCCTCAATGTCTTTCCTGCAGTGAGGGGCCCAGAAATGGACAAGGATTCAAGGCGTCACCAGTGCCCATCCCAGGGAAGCATCACTGCCCTGGTCCTGCTGCTAACACTGAGCCTGGCTTAAGCCTGGATGCCCTTGGCCACCTTGACTCATGTTCAGCTTCTCATCCACCAACACCCCCAAGTTCTTCTCCTCAGGGCTGCTCTCAACCCATTCTCTGCCCACCCTGTGCCTGTGCTTGGAATCGCCCAAACCGAGGTGCAGGGCTTTGCACTTGGCCTTGTGAAATTAATGAGTTGTGGCTGTAAATGATGAGTCCTGAGAGCGTTTTGTTCAAGCCATCCTCTTGGGGAAGATGAAACAGGAAAGCCTTACAGATATGATTGCTTGGCAAAAGATTTTGAGAAAATAGAAACTATAAGCGAGATTGAAATGAAAGCAAGCTGGAAAACAATGGTGTGGCTGACTGAAGGCAATCCCCTTTTGATGAAACAAGACCCTCTGCTTGCAGGCAGATCCAAGAGTCAGAGCAGACCCTACTAGCTTAGCAGAAGGGGTCCAAAGAGTAGTTTTTAGGGTTTAAAATGTAACACAGTATGGTAAGGTAATGATTCTTATAGGCTGTATGTAAATGCTATAAGATTTGTATACATCTGTAAGCAAAGTAAGCTTTAAAAGTTGTGTCTTGGATTCACAAGGCCAACATAATTATGTGTGTGTAAGATGAACCTCACTTTAGGCAGCTTTGTGCAAATTTTATAGGTTTCTTAGATTTCATTAATAGTTCAGAGGCCAAGTTGAACGTGGGAAAATCAAATTAATGAAGACAATTTTGTCATTGTTAAATACATCTCATTTACTACAGAGCCTAAAAGGGTGATGAATAAAATAACCTGGTCAAAGGGGATAGACTTAAAACATCTTTCTTCCATGCTTTTCCTCTCCACATGATAAAAACTCTTCTGGTATATCTGGTATATGGAGATCAACCTGATTCTCCTTCAAAACCTTGGCAGCACTCTATTACCTTGGTGACTATGGAAACCATGACATGCTTAGACTCCTGGGAGTGCTGGTATGGTTACAACAATTGCTTATAATTTTGATGAGCTATTATAAGAAATTTAATGTTTTGCCATCTCTAAGTTGGAAATTATTGACACTCAAAAGCTGGTGCAACAGCAGATGTTCAGATGCAGAAAAAATGGCCTTTGTGTGTTCACATGCCTTCAGTTACATCTAATAATAGTTAAGAGAATCATTAAAAAGTGGTACCATTTTTCACAGATAACATTAATTATTTAAGCATTTAAAGAAGGTAGTGTTTTTTGAAATTTAATTTTTAATTATTACTTATTTATGTAGATGCATTTACTTCTACATACAAACAACGACACGTATTTTTATATCTATCATCTATCTATCTATCTATCTATCTATCATCCATCCATCCATCCATCCATCCATCCATCCATCCATCCATCCATCCATCCATCCATCCATCCATCCAGAGAATCTCTCTCTTTCTCAGCCTCTCTGATTTTCCAGCCTGAAATCCCCAGAAGTACAGGGTTGGATGCAGGGATGATGAGCTATAGCATCAATAGGGAGTTAGATTTGAGCTTGGGAATATCATAAATTATTAATAATAAACCATTTAATTCATGATTAGAGGAAAATGTTCCAAAGAGAAGGAAAGATATATGTTTCAGTTGTCTGGCTACAATGTTAAATAACTATAACTAGTCTGTTCTCAAAGGTTCCAGAGGTGCTATACATGCCTCTGAGATTAATTATCACTAAGTGATTCAGGAAATATCTCTGCAGCTTCATAGCCATTCTTGTTTAAATGGTGGAGTTGATCGCATTGAATGATGCTAAAGCAAGGGAAGAACTTGTTTAACCCACTAAAGCCAACCCTGAGGTACACCATGAAGGGGCATAAGGATAGATCACCCAGCCAGCTAAGATTCTGTGGTATAAAAAAATATTTTAGCATTTGAAACTACATTTTTATTGAAATAAATGAGTGGTTCAAGGAAATTATTGAAGTCTGACAAATTCCTGCATAGTACGACCAAGACAAAATGGGTGTTACAAACCACACCCAAAGCGAAGATGTTTGTCCCTCTGTCAACAAGCATTTTACCCTTTTTCACAGAAGTCTTACTGAAAAGAAAGACCTGTCTTTATTGCAAGGTGTCTTCTTTGGTGAAGAAACAGGTGAAGCTGCAATTCACTAGAACAAAGCAAAAAAAGTGCTCAACTATGCCTGGATTTAGTGCTATTTTGAAATAGATTTTTTTTCTTTCATAAAAAGCACATTAATTCCTATGACAGCTGTGAAGATAATAAATTTTCCTCTAGTAAAAATTCACTAAAGAATTGCTCCACTGATATTTGTGCTTGTTTACTAACCCCTAGATAATCTGTCTTTGCTGGTGTGAGAGAGTTGTGAAACTTCTTAGACAATATTTTTTAAATCCATAGATTAACTGGGTTCTACAAGCATCAATCGCCAGGATTAGATGTCAGATCAAAATTAGTTCTCTGAATTACCTTCCTAGTCAATGAGTATCAGTTGGCACCTTCATGTTGTGAGTCAACAACCCATGAGAGGGACTAAACTTTTATGCTACTGAAATGAGCTGAGTCTAGGCCACAGCTGGAAGAAGATCAAGTCCTCATTTACAGAGTGTTCCAGTGTTCTACAATGCTTTTGCATCAGCTTCAAGAAAAAACAATTAGAGAAAAGAAAAATGCATTCCAGAAATCTCTGTCTTGCACACATGGATAAGAACTAGACTTGCCCAGGTATCCCAGTACAAGCTGGGTAAAAATGAACAACTCATTTAATTTTAATTATCAACAGGTCTTGTAACCAGTCTGTGGACCTCTAGCACAGCCCTTTGGTGTGGGCTATCCCTGTGCAGGATAAAACAGGTTTTAGAGTTAATTCACTAATAAGCGTAATTGCATTATTCAGGTTGGAAAATATTGATACAGAATATTCAAATAGATTTGTCATTTCCTCCAGGAATGTAGGACCTGATGTGCAGCAGAATGACAGTAGCAAGAATGACAAAGAATTTCTATTGTATTTGGCTAAAAGGGAAATTTTGGGACAAGTTTTTGAAGCTTCTTTAAATAGTTAAACCCAACTGTATAGACTAAATAGTCTGCTCCCACTATCAGGCAATCCAAAGTTCTTCCTGACACATTTTTATGGCAGTTTTTTTTGGGGTGTTTTTATGGAAGTAACAAAATTCTGGGTTCCCTTTGGGAATGTCAGCCCCAGAACTGAGATTACAATGCATGCCCTTGCAGGTGGAACCCTCTAGACCCAAATAACCAGGTATTCTACAGAAAAGGTTGTTTCCTTCCATCTTACACACTACAGACTCTCTCCAACTTTTCAGAGACCCATTCTGCTGGTCTCATATAGAAAATACTCCAAAGTTAAACCCACCTTTCCTGGATGAGTTTGCCAAAGTTCATCTACAAATGCAGCTGATTCAAGTAATATTTTACATTTTAGCCTGCTCTGGTTTTGGGTCAGGACATGTTATTGGGGGATATAATTGTCCCCAGGGCAAGTACAAGTAAATATTGATCTTAGAATTCTTTGATCATTCTTGACCACAAATTGCTACCCTTTTTTCCAGAGAAGTGTGTAAGTTATTTGCAAATAATGAATCAAAAGAGTTAAAACTTTCAGGAATGGATATGCCTCTGCATTTTCTGTATTCCTGGGATCCTAGAAGAATCATTACATTCCTACATTGAAAGCCCCTTCCAACATTTTCTTTCAACTAGTAATGGGTAAATGACTCACAGACTAAGCAAAGATTTGCACACCAGCACAGCACAGATGACAGATTACCCTCCCTTCATTACCAACACAGAATAACCCAGTGTTTGCAAGAGATTAACTCCTGGGTGAAGAATTACTCTTTTAAATTACACCTAAACAAGACTATTATTATGAAAAAAGGGTTTAAAATATTTTTGGGTCATCAAGCAAAGGTGCTGGGCAAGGAAGACACACCAGGACAGCAGGAAAATCTCAGAAGCACAATTGAATTATCAATTGGCAGGCATTCACTTCCCAATACATGTGGTTGAAAATGTAATTAGAATAATTTAGCAAAACCACACTGCAAGGGGTATTTGTGCTCTGTTCTACTGATGTGTATTTATTAGCCACAATGCTTCCAAGGGGTGACCAGGATACTCCTCAAGTAGGAATGACTTTTTAATAGACCTGTGACACTGGGTTTATCTAACTTTGGTACATGAAAGGTCTCTGTAGTGGTGTGGGCTCCTCTGTTAGGAGTGATCTGACAGAAATTAATATGCAGGTAAGGATTCCATGTCCTGTCACCTTGAAGCCAGCACAAAGGTAATTATTTCTATTTTGATACCTTTTCTATAATATTTCCAGAACAGGAATCTGTACCAACAGGAAGAATCAATTTCCTTCTATTTTAGCTTTTGAAAGCTAGACAGCACACAGAGATGGGACTCAGATCTGATTTGAGATATTTAAACCTAAAAAGCAGATTAATTGGTTTGAATGTACCCATCCAGTGCCATGGCAGGATCATGTAGAACTCACTCAGACCTGATCTGGTTATTTTAGATACCAAACTAAAATGTCTCTAGATAGAGACTCCTGAGGAGAACTATGCCTTTCTGCAGAAACTGAAGGATGGGAAAGGCATTCCAGTCACCTAAGATATGACAAGTAATAATTTGCCAGCTGAGTCCTATCACTCATGATCCAGACACAGCTCCTCTTCCCCTCAATGATGTACTTGTCTTAAAGGTAAAGGCCTGGGGCAGTTTTCTGATCTCTAGATATTCCATCTAGCTGCACCAAGTCATTCCTAATGCTGTAAGATCTCTGAGGCAGATTTGTGTGATTGGCAGCACCTGGGATTGCTCCAGTTGATAAGAGAAAGCCAGGTAGGATACCTGTCATGGAATGGCAAACCTCTGTCTCACAGTGGAATCTAAGTGAGACCTCCATTCGCTGTAAAATGAACTTAAAAACCTGCCCCTCAAGTAGCTGCTTGTGTGTGAACAGATATATTTATATAGAAATTGTGTCATCTCAGACAGACATTGACCCCAGTCTAATCAGGAGTCTGTGAAAAAATAAAAAGGACAATCTCTTCAGACTCAGAGAAAAAGATCTGATTGTCTAAAGAGAAGATTCATCCCAGGTCCTAGTTTAAGAGAAAGAAGTCTCTTTTGTTATAAAATTTTTGTTTTCTAAGGTTATTTATTTTTAATTGTTTACTTGGAATCCAAAGTGTTTACTTTGTAGTATCTTAAAATCAAGGGTATATTATGCTCTGAATGTGCCATATCTATGTGAAAAAGAACAGCAAGAAGAGATGTTGATGAATGAGTTTATCATAGTTGATATAATACATACATACCACATCAATAAAATATATAGCATTGTACCTGCTTGTAGATTTTATAGAAGTCTCAGAAAAAATGCAAGGTAACATCTTGATCTCTTTGTTAGGGGGTCTCTAGGTAGATGAACTTTCAGGAAGATTTGAATATTTTAATTCAATCTTTGCTGGACTTTCTATTGAAAGTTCTTAGTGGGTTCTGGAAGATTATGCAGCCTTCTAGAGGACATGGGGGGAAAAATAACAAAAGGATAAATAAAAAGAAAGAAAAAAAATTAAAAAATCAAGAAAATTAATTTGGAAGAAGGCAAGAAATTTTCAAAATTACAGCAAAGATGGTGTTAGCAATTGTTTGATTACAAAAACCAGGATATTAAGCTGTAAGCTTACTTTCTACACATATATTTATATATTTAGGTGTAGTAACATCTGAAGTAGAACCCTCAGGTAGAGCAGGAGGTAAGTGATGAGATATTCTAGTTTTGTAAGAAGACTTGCTGGAGATATAAGGAAAGCAAAATGAAATGAGATTCAGTGGGATGACTGTGGGATTCAGTATTTTGCAGCATGGCCTTTTCTGGAGAAGTTTTTGAGGCTGCCAGGTTCCTTTTCAGGGGTCAAACACTCAAATTTAAAATCAACAAAGTGAACCAATGCTGTGCATATTTAATTGATGGCCCAGAAAGCCTGACAGTGTTGGGTAACATGAGTCAGACCTAGAAAGTACATCTCATGAATGCAAGACTGAAAAATGCAAAACTGAGCTCCCAGGTGCTGGAGCACTGACTGTCACTGAAGGGATTCTTCAGAGTTCAAAGCATTTCTTTCAAGAATTGCAAAAGCAAGGTTCTTCTCTTCAGGACAGTGTCTGCATTGATTTCACCTGGCTGTCCTGCCTGCTTACCCACAGAATGTGCACCACAGAGTCAGCCTGGTGCACTCCTCCCACAACACAAAGCCTTGTGCATCTTCCCCACAAAACTGACCTCCTTAGGACTGGGAATCTTAGACAGGACAAAACTCCCCTTTGTGAGAGCACAAACACAATCAGTTTCTGTATCTGGGTCCCATTTCAGCAGCTGTTTGTTCATCACCTCCCATCTAATCCCTCCCATTAGTTTCCTTTCCTGTTCGACAGAATCAGCAGCCAGAGGCAGGCACCACCCTCAAGAGCATTTCAAGAGCAATAATCAGTTTTCCTGCAAAGGGTCAGCACAGATGTGACACATAAGGGTCCTTGTGCTCATCATTTACACACTTTATCCTTTTGGCTGAGCAGGGTGTTCAATAAACTGTCTGCTCTGTCTGGAGGGAGAGCACACACAAAGCCCTGCTAATGCATCCTGCTGCCATCCACTCCTGACAATGCTCTTCCATAATGAACTGGATGAGGGGATTTGCAAGCGTTGCTTCCAATTAAAAATAACACTCCTGCAAAGGCAAAGCAGTGAGGTAATGACTGCAGGTCTGATGGAGCTGGAGCAGCTGCCTCATTAGCACACACTCTGTGATTAATATGCCTTTATGACCTGTGCTTATACACCTTAACCTCTTCCTTCTGGAACAAAGGAAACCCCATTCCCACAAGAAGCACTGATGGTTCTTCAGGGATGCAAGATTAACTCACAGTGAGATGAATCATATTTTGCCTGTGAGACACAGTTTTACAGCAGAATGGAGTGCAGCCACTTTAAAGGAAGATTTGATGGAGATAAAAAGTGACCAAGTCCAACATTTTCAGAAAAATCACCTTTTGCTTCAAATTTCCAAATTTGGGGTTAGAAATATTAAGCTATTCCCCCCTTCATGTTTCAGAAGGCAAGAAAGCTGTTTCTTAAGAGAAAAAAAAAATGGAAAATAAGGAGATTTCTAATCACTTCCAAACTTCACACTTGGAATGGTATTTTTATGTGGTATTTTCTGGGGTCCCCTGTGGCAGGAAGGAATGAATCTGACTGCATATTCTTAGAAGGCTAATTTATTATTTTATGATATTATATTACATTAAAGAATACTATACTAAAACTATACTAAAGAATAGAGAAAGGATACAGAAAGCTACAAAGAATGATAATGAATCTCATGACTCTCTCTCCAGAGTCTGACACAGCCTGACCCTGACTGGTCATTAACTTAAAACAATTCACATGAAACCAATCAAACAACCACCTGTTGGATAAACAATCTCCAAACCAGATTCCAAAGCAGCAAAACACAGGAGAAGCAAATGAGATGATGTTGTTTTCCTTTTTCTCTGAGGCCTCTCAGCTTCCCAGAAGAATCCTGGGAAGAGGATTTTTCAGAAAATATGATGGTGACATTTTTACAATAGGTAATCCTTAAGGCTGGACTTCAACAATGCTAATGTCTCTTTCTTAATGCCAGATAAAATGCAGTGTTGAGCACTCAGATGTGACTTTCATGGCAGAAACAGAAAAATTCATTCATGTTTTCATTCTCATTTCTTCCCAGGCTTGCAGTGGAGAGGGGCTTTCACCTCCAGATGACAAGTGAGGATCAGCTTCACTAAAGTAATAGAAGGATTTGCCTTTGACTTGGTAGAAGATCAGGTTTTTCAAGTCCATATAAGAGTATTTCAAAAGCCAGACCACATCACAGCAAATCAGGGGTGACAAGAAGAGGGAAAAAGTAACTTAGAAGTGAGGAATGAACAAGATTTCCTTTAACAGATGTATAAAATGAGGTTTTCCTAATTCACAAAGCTCCTGAAATTTTATTTAACAGATAAAACAAAACCTGATATCTGAAGGTTTAGTAAAGCCCTAAGCTCCTGTTTTGTGCTTAAGCTGGCATGTTTTTCATTACCCCAAGGTAAACCTTCAGGTACCAACATCTTAAGTGATCTGGATGTGCCTTGCAATCAAAATGGTACCTGCCAGAACATTTCTTCCACTAACTTTTTCAATTTGTCTCATTTTCTTCAGTAACGTGTATAGCCCAGTGAAAGACAATTTATCTTGCATCATCTCTGAAATAAACAATGAATCAATGAGGTGACTTAGCCAGATTTTAACTTCTCTTGTGTCTGCATCCTCCATGGATTCCCCACTTTTTTGTCACATGCAAGATGCTGTCCTGTGTCACCCCCCAGACACAGCTAAGCAATCTCACATTTCACAAGAAAGAGAATGGTCAGTAGCTGAAAAGGGAGACCTTGCACACTCTCAGATTTCAGACTGCCTCGAGGCAGCTTCTCTGATTGCCCACATATTTTGCCGGTGATAAAGTTTTCCTTTGACTCCCTAACACTTAAACAGCTGAACACAGGAAGAACAGAATGACTGCTCACCCAAGATGGACAGATAACTATAAAGAGCAGGATTAGCTTAAAGATCTCTCACTTAGCAGAATATGAATCATATGTAGCACCTTTCAGCATACTGGTCAAGAGAATAAACATTTTAACCCTCTTTGAAGATTTGAAGGTTTTTTTCATGTTGGTTGCTGGTTTTACATTAGAAAAATAATCACTGCAGAGGCAGAATTAGTTTCATCAAATCAGTATGTGAAAAGGGATTTTAAACAAATATGGCTTATATTGAAAGACTGAGTATCAGTTACCTCAGCCTTGAAGATAAACAGGGTCTTGTTAGGTTGTGATAGGATTACCTGCTTGTATCATTTAAACAAGTCTAATTTCTGCCAAAGGCTTTTCAAACCTTTGAACACTGACATTGATTCATTAAGGTTTTTTCCATTCCACTCACGAATTATATTTCCCAGTAGAAAATGAAGCAACATTAATTACAAAAGCGAGATTTCTACAATGAGGTACATAATTGCCAGTACTGAAGTGCACATTATAAGATCATGCACAACATACTCTGCTGACATATTATGCAAAACAAATTCTTGATCTCCTTTGTGATTATCATTTCATCCCCCAAAAGTTTAAACTACATCTATTCCAAGGAGTTAAATATATCTGGATTGTTCTCTAGAATTGGAGCATGGAAAAACCTACATTAGCAGAATCATGGAATGATTTGTGTTGGAAGGGATCTAAAGATCATCTCATTCCAACCCCCCTTCCATGGGCAGGGACACCTTTGACTAGACCAGGTTCCTTAGAGCCCCATCCAGCCTGGCCTGGAATACCTTTAGGGATGGGACATCCACAGTTCCTCTGAGCAACTTACTACAGTGTCTTACTACTCTCACAACAAAGGATTTCTTTCTAATGTCTAATCTAAACCTACTCTCTTTCAGTTTAAATTCAACCCCTCCTGTCCTATCTTTACCTGCCCTTCTCAAAAATTGCTCTCCAGCCTTCTTGCAGGCCCCTTTAGGTACTGGAGGAGGCAATCCTTCAATATTAACCAACTTTTTTGGGCTCCCTCTTCCCTCCAGGCCTCTATCCCATGGCATTCTACCAAGCAGATCCCTGTAGAGAAGTCCAGGGCAGTGAGCTTATTATGCACCTGCCTTGCTGCCCCAAGGATCTAAACTCCACCATTTCAGGGTCACTGCAGCCAAGGCTGCCCTGGAGCTTCACATTTCCCATCAATCCCTACTTTTCAGTGAGAACAAGGTCCAGCATAGCACCTCTCCTCATAGCTCCTCTATTTCTTGGCAAAGGAAGTTGTCACCAAGATTTCCTAGGAACGTCCTGGATTGCTTATGCCCTTCTGTGCTGTCCCTCCAAAAGATTGGTGTGGTTGAAGTCCCCCAGGAGGACAGGGGCTTGGAAATGTGTGGTCACTCCCATCTGTCTCTACAGGGTCTCATCCCCTCAGACTTCCTGGCTGGGTGACCTGCAGCAGGTCTAGGTTATAGTGTCACTGTCCCTGCCCTCCCTTTAATCCTGACCCAGGAGCTCTCAGTCAATTCCTCCTCCATCCCCAGGTGGAACTCCATGCATTGATGTAGAGGTGTCACTCCTCCTTGTGTCCCTGCCTGTGCTTCCCAAAGAGCTTGAAGCCTTCCACTCCACCCCTCCAGCCACAGGAGCCATCCCCCTGCTCCTCTGTGATGCCCAGAAACCACAGCCATCCAGGCAGGTGCACACCTCTAATTGCTTTTTATTATTCCCCATGGTGGGAGTTTGTGTGTGTGTGTGACAGAGGCATCCAAGCTGGGCTCTCAGTGAAGCCAAATTACTGCTTGGAGTTGCCAAAATTCCTTTGTGCTGCCCTCCAGGTGCTCTCCTGCTGACCTGTGATCCCTCTGCAGGCTCTGGGAATCTCTTGCTGGCTGCAAACTGCTGTGTATGGGATAGAAGTAGGTTCATATCATTCTGCTCTATTAACATTCAAACCAGGGCAGTGACATCCCAGGTTCCTGTTGGGAATGGGCCTGATCTGCCTGCTGGTCTGTGTCTACAGCCCTGAGTGCAGCCTCTTTTGGGGGCCATTCTGGCAACTGGGCAGCAGAGACAGTGGCTGTCATTACCTACAAAAACTCCCTACCACTGTTGAATTTAATAGTAGAGACACAGCCTCAAGTTTCAAACAAAGACAAGAAGAAAAAAGGCTTTCTGCTGGTTGTAGATGTTCTCCACAGGCAGAAGCTCTATTGGTAACTCCTGATACTGTTAACCCAGTGTAGTCACTTTGTAGTCACAAAATTAACATTTTGTTTGCCTACTTTCATCTAAGAGAGAGCATTCAGAGATTTTAGATGGATTCTACTCACCAGGAAATATTTTTATGACTACCAGTGAGCAGTTTCTGGGACTCAGGATAGGTTTCAACACATTTTTTGGCATTGTTTGGCATATATCCACAGGCAGAAACAGGAATGATCCCACCATGGTACGTACACACCACTCTGGTGTGTGTGAACACCCTTCCTCCAGTGCATGTGCATGTCCAGAGCTTCCAGGCTGGAAACCCCTGTAGGGTTTCCTCATATGCAGGCACCCTGCAACCCTTGTAAAGCTGTCAGGGACAGAGCACATCCCTGCATATCAGAGCCCTATGGAGCCACAAGCACAACTGGGAAGTTTTTCTCTATTCAGAACCTCTGATCTTCCATAATTTTCAGGAGTTTGTCCCCTTCTCTCAATAGAGCTGCAGCAAAGCACATCTTCATGTTTAGTCTGGCTGCAGGGAGAGAGAGTACAAGATGGCACTTCCATCTCAGCTCCTTAGGGCTGGGTGTAGCAAAAGAAAGAGAGAGGAAATGTCACCATCTGCTTTCCTCCCAGTCCTGTCTCCCATCTCTGTCAACATGCTACACTCTGCCTTTATTGTTTTCTTGAACTTTTGGCTGTGTCTGGATATTGTTCAGAAGGGCCAGGAGAGCTCAGCCTGTTCACTGACTTTCACAGCTACAGACAATTTGCTTCCTTCCTTCTAAAAGGGGAGGGAGAATGCTGACAATAACTAAAGAACACAGAGAGATATCACAGCTTTTTTTGCAGAAGTCTGAAAAATCTTGCCCTGCCCTGGTCCCTGGAAAGAAAAAAAAAAAAAAAAACAAAAACCAAACAAAAACCACCAAAAACCTACAATATTTGGCAAAGCTGTGTATGCATACAAATGAAAGTATCCAGTGTTTCCAAGTAACTTGGGAACCCAATGGCTTTAGGACTAGCCATAATTTTCTCAGCAGAAGCATACATAAAAATGAGGGTTCATTTATGAGCTGGAGCCAGGAATCATAATTACACTGATGAACCTGAAAATTTGTAGCTGATACAGAAACCATTAATGAAGCCCTATATAAAAGCTTACACCCATGCAAGGGGAGCTTTTTTCTGCATTCTAGTGTATACATAAATTTCTCTGTTTCTCTCTCTCACACATTCATTTTTATGAAGACAAGAAAATAATTAATAGGTAATAGCATTACCTAGGAAAGACATTCTACTGTTGGAAATGTTTATGGAAATGAGGAACAATTAATTTATCATCAGTTTTATGGTATTAATAAAAAATATTTATCTGCCTAGAAGGATTTACATGAACTTTGATAACTGATTAATTGCAAGAGTTGGTTAATATTAAAATGAGAGCAAAATGTTCTGATTAGCTCTTACCACAGCAAACCTACAACAGATCTGCTGTTATGGATGTGTATATTCTGGATTTAGAGGAGACACCACAGTCTGGCCCAAAAAATATTTTAGGAAAGAAAGGTCACTGTGAACTCTACTTTTATACCCAACATGATGAATTATTGGCATGGACAGCAACTACTTAACCTTCTAACTTTTATTTCTGGTCACAAACATTAATGGGTTTCTCTTAACCCCTGTGTGAGGAAGGTCAGCATTATCCCAGTTTCAAAGATGAGGAATTGTGCAGAAAAAAGCAAATGCAAGGATTTTTTAATGCTTCTGAACCTTAGTCAAGCTGCTAAGTTATAATTGACTTGGCTCCCATGCCTCAGCCCTGTGTTATATGGGCATGATCTACAACTCATTCCATTGCAGGAGGTCACAGTGACCTGGGACATGGCTCTGTTGAGATGCAGGATCCAATCAGAAGTGGGTGTTAAATTCATACAGGAGTGAGGACACAGAGGCCTTAAACCTTCCCCAGCTTTCTCTGCCTCCATCCCAGCTGGGTGTTTTTGGGAATTTCTGTCCCAGCCCTGCTGTCTGTGATCACCTGAATCAGCAGAGTGTGTGTCAGAGAGCAGCAAAGGCCACTGGAGCTTGGGGAAGGATGGATGGCCTTGTACACAGTGACAGAGATCTGTGTTCCTTTCTGCTTATCCAGATTTTGGGCACCATCCCTAACTGGCTTTGATCACCTGGGTAAAATGAAGTACTGAATCTTATACTCTTAATTAGGAGTTTCTCTGAAAACCAGCATGCATTAAACACTTTGTTCAACAAAATCTGAACCATAATATTAGAGCTTTGGGATTGCTTTTTATCCCAGTTTTACATTCAGTCCACAAAAGATGTAAATCCAGGTTGGCAATCTGAAGAAACTCCTTTGCCTCTGGATGGGATGCTTTAAAATATGTTTTTGTTTTGGGCACCAGCTCACATGCAAGAGAGCATCCACCTTCCATTTCATAGGTATAGAAACTGAATAACAAGGAAGCAGGAAATTAGCCTAGAAAAAAGATTTTGTTGCTCCAGTACAATTTCTTGCATTCAAAAATTTTATAGTAAAGAAATAAATATATTTAAGTCTATAGAAGATTGACCATGTGACATCACTGAAGTTCTCTTATATCCTGGTCATTTCTATTTGAGGATTAACATTGTGTGATGGAAGACCTTTTCTTCTGTCCTGTAGACTGTGACAAGATGATTACTACATTAAGAGCATCAAGAAAGAGACCATACAGGTCATGTGGAGGTAAATGCAGCTTTAATTCTTCCTAAACGGCAGAAACTTTTTCAAATGAACGGAATCTCAAAAAATCTCTGCTATAGATCTAGACAGGTGGCACTGGCATGGGCAATTTTAAAGTCAGTAGGGATCATCTTTGAGCTTTTGTGGATTGAAAGAGTTCCCTTGTCCTTGGTGAAGGATTTGGCCATTTCTTCTTACTCTCTTGTCCATAAATTATAAATCCAGTTTTGATGACTGGCTCACACTACTGCAGCTGAGCCAGCCCATCCTCAAAGCAGGACCTTCAGTTCTACCCCTGTACTGACATCTGGACATTGACTTCAATGTTTTATCATAAATTCTCTTTATTTACACAAGTTTACTCAAAAAAATGTGATCCTGGGGTAGTTTCTTCAGGTAATTTTCCTTTGCAGGAAGATGTTGGCAGCAGGTGTCGATTTCTACTCCAGACAACACCATGACTAATCAGGATTGTTTGCAGAGATAGGAGCTCACTCATAATCCAGTGTCTTTCAGGCTTGTTTTCTCTTCTTGCAGGTACCTCCTTGCCATTTGCAATTCTGCTTCCCACCTCCCAGAAGAGCAGACAGCACAGATGTGATCATGCCTCAGTGACAGTGAATTTGAACACAGTGACCTAGTTCAGGCAGAAAGTTTCTTGAAACGGCTGAAAACAATTGAGCCAGAGAATTAAGGCTGGCTTGAATTTCTAGAAAAACTATTGGAACTGATAATAAAGCTACTGGAAACACCTTGGAATTTAAAACAATGCTGTGACTGTACAGAAATGTTGCAGTCAGAACACTATTTTAAATAAACTGCAGTCACACACAGGTCAGTGTAAGCACTAAATATCTCTGGAGACTGCTTTGCAAACTGAAAATAAATCCAAGCCAAAACCCCAAATTCTCAGAGCAATTACCTTCATTTTAGCTTTTTTTAAGTGTAAAACTCCTAACAAATTGAATTAATTCTAAAAATACTTATATGAAACATGTAAGGCTCAGAGGAAAACAAATCTTTCAAGTAGTGAAGTAAAAATCAAGCTTAAGTTGCTAACATTTTTTTCAGGACAGCAAAGAGCTACAGAATAAATTCCATCAGCTGAGAACTGATGAAGTACCTCTTGCTCCCACCCATCACACATATGTTTTCAATGACTCCAAATTTTTTTATGTGATATAAAATTGTAGAGAATTACTGACAGGGCACATTTAAGCTTCAGTATTTGAGTGCACATTTCAGTGGAGTTGAGAATCTGCTTGTCATCCACTTCTACCATTTTACCAGAGCTGAAACAGATTTGTTTGAAGAGTTCACAATATGCGTGGAAGTGGGTAAGGAAAAATTTCAGTTTCACTTCACCCAAATAAGGCAACACATGGCACTTCCTCTGGGAAGAAAAATACTGTTTTATTTCAGTTTTAGGTTTAAAGTCACTTGTGTGTCTTGGCAGAAAGACTCATCTGACAGGTAATGCTGTGATGAAGATCTGACATGTTCTAAATCCTCCTGTCTGCTGCCTCAGCAAAATGGGGAGATGTGTATTAAACCACAGCTTTTCAATTTATGTGATGACAAAGAAAGCCACAGAAAGCAAATGATCCATTGCACTATGATTGTCTATCAGAATGAACAGTACTGAAAGCCTTGGAAATGAAAAGAATGTGTCCTGACAGGTCAGAAGACCAGGACAGCTCTCTGAATACCCAAAGACATGTGTACAAGAGCAAATAAACAGGACCAGGTCTCAGGTTCAGGAACTGGGCCATGATTATTCATCCTGTTTAGTTGTTAGCATGCTCTCTAGGCTGTATTTCCTCAGGGTCAACCAGAAATGCCTAGAACAATGTGAAAAACAGGATGTGCATGAGACCATTCCTGTAAGACAGATTGGTTATAGCCACCTCCTTTTTGAGGGAAAGGTTTGCTATACAAGAAGATTGCAACTCTTTCTATTTGCTATTTATTTATTTAAATACCTCAACAACCAAGAGAGTGGGTAAAGACTGGGACTGTCTTGGAAATGTATTTCAACATCACAATACATCTACATATAGTGGAGAAAGGATGGTTTTTGCCTTATTATTTTATCTGTCTTCCATTCCATAATGAAGATGCTTTCAGGGCAGCATGAATTGGTGATTTAGATTGCTTCTTTCATTTACAGCCACTAAGGATTCATAATGACAAAGAATTACATGAGTTCTTTTTCTTTGTTATTTGATTCATCTGAGCCTAGCTCTGCAGATCACAGGAAAATACAGTGTGACCCTTTTTACCAGTCCTTTCCTAATTTCACAGTTTACTAATTTTCATAAATATCAAAAGGAACAAAATTATTAAGGAGTGCTCGGTAATTTCTGAAGTATCCATGCTGAAAATGCATAGATGATGATTATCATCAGCAACTCCTCCTGTAGAAGCTGTCACAGAGAGTCTTTATAAAATGTCTTGATGGAAGAATCCTGTTCAACAGAAACCTGAAACTCACTGATAAGTATTCAGTTGCATTTTTCAGTCAAAAATTTCTGGTTATTTTCAATCACTATATTGTTTTATTTCTTTGAAAATAGGAGCAGTATTAGCTAAGAATATGCCTGTCACATAAATGAAATTAAAGCCTGTCTCACAGTGTGACTGCATACAATTGATATGGAAAGACCAAGTGCACAATGATTAGATGTAGGGGAGATGGAGCCAGACTCTTTCTCAGAGGGACTCAGTGAAAGATGAGACAGTGGTCACAGATTGCACCAAAAGAAATTCTGAGTGCAATAAGGAAAAAAAAGTCAAAATTAACATGGTCAAACATGGATATAATAATTATCTGGAGAATCACTAGTTGGGGCATATCTCTCCTTGGTGATATTAAAAACTTGATTGGAGAAGGTCCAGGGAAAACTAATGTAATTTTGGAGTTGGCACTAGTCTGCATAGGGTATTAAATTCAATGAGCTCCCAAAATCTGTTCCAAAAAATTTTCTCTATGGTTTTTGATCCAAAAATACACTAATTTCAAGCTGTGATTAGAACAAATTTATAAAAAGTTAATATGAAAATTCTCCATAAAGCAAAGCAGTAAATATTATAGAAGTCTGAGAGCTCTACTTTTACCTCCAGTGTGCTACTAACTGTGCAGGCACACCAAGGATGGTCTGTGCTCCAAACTCACAAGTTGTCACTCTCTCAAACTAATATACCCACTTAGAGAGTGATCTTTCATTGAATGTGGAGACATACCACATAAATGTCTTCATTTGTAAATGTCTTCAAGTAACCTTAGCTTTTGCAGTGTGAGCAGGACCTGATTGCTGAAGCTAAAAGATTTTAGTGGGGGACTCTTCTCATTTTATGGCAGAAACCTTATTTTTTTTTTTCCAGGTGAACCATTCTAAACTTCACTGACTGCAGTGACTGGAGTGCTGCCTGACTGTCCTGGGAGTTTCCATTAGGACAGGTATGTTCTAAGTACATAATGTTGAGATGAATCTTGTCAAAAGCACTTTATAAAGGAGTTTAACATCATTGTATCTAACTTCTATTCCACAAGTAGGAAAAAGGATGCTTAAGGTGTTGATGTGGCTCTCTCAGGTCATTTGCAAATCATGTGAGAATGTGACTCAAAATCTTCAGCACTGAGTTAGCCATGTCTTTCCATAGATTGCACAGTTGAATAATACCGGAATTACAACAAGGAGAGACAAGCCTTTATTAAATGTCATCTATTGCTCATTATGCTAATTAAAGATCTGGAAGGCTGTGAAGGCCTTGGCTATGATTTAGGAGCAGACTGTGTTCATATTTGGTAGGCTGATCACACTGGCAGGCAGGAGAATAAAGTATATATTACTTGCTAGAGAAATCTGTGGATTCGAGGGTTTTAAGGAGGTATATAAAAACATAAAACTTCTGTTTAGTAGTAAAATTATATCTTAGTATGAAAACTGTAGAAGGAAAAATTTGTAGGAAAAAAACCTCACATTAAAATTTAAAGTTCAAGGAAACCTATTCCCGAAATCCTTTGTGTTCAGCATCTCTATTCACTGTGTTTAAATAAAGTTTATGTGTGATGTAGATGTCAAACCTGGACAACCTGGACTGGAATGAGCAGGGAATCCATGGAATAGTCCATGCCACACTGCCAGATTTGACAAAAATATCTTTTGAGTCACAGATTCTTTCAGATTCCACAATATTTACCTGGGTGTTACCCAACCCCTGACCTGGGCAAGTCAGAAGCCTGAAGCTCTAAGATTAACACCCACTTTGTTCCCCAGCTCCTTTATAAATGATTTTTAAAATGTATGGCTTGTTCTGCTCTCCCTTATTGCTTTATGGATGTCAGGGTCTTTGATCAACTGCACTGGCATGAGTAGGATTTACTTGTATTACAAAATTAATGAGTTTTTACTTATACTGAGGCAACACAGCAGCAGTACTAAAAATCTCACAGTTTCAACATACATTAACTAATACTGAGGTTTCAAGGCTTCTTAGAGAGCAGATCCAATCCTCAGGATTCAGACTTGACAACCTGTTTAAATCAAACTCTCAGTCTGGCATGCAAGCAGATAAGCTTTCTTTTTAGCCTGCCCTGGAGATGAGAGTCTAGTTCTTTATCCACAACACAAGCTGGGTTTGGGTCTTAAATCAATGCAAATCCCTTGGCAGGTTGTATCTAGGTCTACATTTCTCATCATAACTTCTATCTAGAAATATAAGGAAGGAAAATGAAAATTACAAGAATCCAGGTGAAACTGAATGAAAACTACTGCCTATAAAACTTATGCTCCATTTTTTTTTGCTGGCCTCTGTGGTGGATTCACCTTGGCTGAGGGATAGGTGCCCCCCAAACCTCTCTATCATTTCCCCTCCAATATAACAAAAGGTTCATGAGCTGAAACAAGGAAAGTCACTCAGCCATTGCCATCATGGGCAAAACAGACCTTAATTGGGGAAACTGGAGACCTGAGAAACCAACTTTCTCTGGGGACAAAGGAAAAGTTAAATAGAATTTTTTACAGATTGGTACATAAGGACACACAGGTTTATTTTACTTCCATTGAGTTGCCAACAGCACAAATTGCCTGTCTTCATTGTGGGATCCTTTGCAGCTAGGAGATTAACTTGAGATCTGCCTACAGAGAGGAGCAAGAGTTACTGTAGTGACAAGTTGGAGAGGGAGGTAAGAGAAAAATGAAAGCCTGGGAGTTTATCCAATGCATGTGTCCTGCGACGTATGGAGCACTGCTGTTGTTACAAAGAAAAACTCTTACATCCCAAGTGTTATGAGACTCCAAGGTGGTAGAATCTGAATTTCCAGGTCTTGAAGATGTCCCCCAAACCCCAGAAGTTTAAGTGTTCCTTCATTTGGTTTGTTAAATCCTTTTGTAAAACAGTGCTGTCATTAATAATCAAGAAAATCACATAAGTAGGGATATAATCACAGAACTCTAAATCCTTCTTGGGTATATCAGAGGTAATGGAAAGATAATTCACAAAGATTAGAAACAGATGAAAGTGAGCCTTAGAACTGATTGGAGGATGCTCTTTCCCCCTCATGTCTGTTAATCCCTGTCTCAAAAATAATGAAAAATTTCACTTATAGAGCCAAAAACCTTCAGAATTTTTGTGCTTGCCCAAAGGAGAATATTCTGCAAAACCCAGATATTTTCCTTGCACATAAATCATTATGTTTTGTAAAATTTTAAATGTAAAAAAAAAAAAATCAAAAGTGTGAAATGCTGTCTTTAAGTGAAGAATATCACTTGAAGAAGTTAAAGACACGAAAACTTTGGTCAATAGCTAAGGGTATTTTATCTGAATTGACACACCTGGTCTGCTCTTTGCTGAGAAAATCTGTACAAGGTTACATTGCACAACACAAACTGCTCCAAACTATGAAAACTGTGCAAACTGAAGTATTGCCATAAGGGGTTTTGTCCATAATCTGAAGCAAAGACATTGAAGTTTTTTTAGGGGGAAGAAAAATCATTGAAAACCAAAAATGGATGGGAAAATAAATTCAGAAGGAATTAGGAACTGAATTCTTTGTATGATCCTGGTGGGAATGAATAATGAGGAGCTGGCAATAAGTATGTGAAGAAAGAATTATACAAAGTGAGGCAAGAAAGGCATATACAGCATCAATGTGAACCAATTAGAAAAGTTTCAGGAGAATCTTCCTGACAGCCAGACCTCTTCATCTGTTACTGAGCTCTCAAATAAAGCTCTGCTCCTGGAGTCTATCTCAACTGATAGATAGATGATTAACGATAGATAGGTGATAAATGTTCCCTGAGAACATTCATCTCTTCCATGGAATTGAAGGTCATCCTAAGCAATACTTTTCCCTAGTTCATTGATGCACAAAACCATTGTGATATTTAAGCCTAAGTCATGAGAACAGCACTTTACACCTCTTTTACCATTCTAGGACTGTGCAACCAAAAGTTATTTCAGCTCAAGACCCCATAGCCAACTTGGTCCAACAAGCTGATTAGAGGGATGGAGCCCCTCTCCTACAATGAAAGGCTGAAATAATTGGGATTGTTCAGCCTGCAAAACAGAAGGCTTAGGGGTGACCTAATAGTAGCCTTCCAGTACCTGAAGGGAGCCTACAAGAAAGATGAAGAAGAACTTTTTACATGAGAATGAAGTGGTAGGACAGGAGGCAGTGGCTTCAAACTTAGGGGAGGTTTAGATTAGATATTAGGAAGAAATTCTTTCCTATAAGAGTGGTGAGGTACAGGAACATGTAGCCCAGAGAAGCTGTGGCTGCCCCATCCCTGGAAGTGTGCGTGGCCAGTCTGTGTGGGGCTTTAAGAAACCTGCTCGTGTGGAAGATGTCTCTGCACATGGCGGGAGGTTGGAACTAAATTGTCTTTAAGGTCTTTTCCAACCCAAGCCATTCTCTGGTTCTGACTCTATGATTCTATGGTTCTGTGATTCTATAATTCTATTATTCTATGGTTCTATGATTTTATAATTCTAGGATTCTATGGTTCTATGATTCTATGGTTCTATGACTCTGAATTCTGCAACTTTGGATGTAGAAGAGGTGATTCCTGCATTAAACTGGACAGTTACATTTAACCTGACTGAAGGCCACTGCCTTGTTGAGGAGCTCTGTTTTCAAGTGTCACTATTTAAGAGAGAATGAAAACAATAATCCTTAAAGTGCTTTGATTTCAGTTGCTCTCTGCCCCACAACAATAGAGAATTAAGCAGCTAAAACCCTACAGCAAATGGATTTAAATAAACTGAAACAGCAAAGAATAACCTCATAGGCTTCAGCTCAGTCCTGGAAGACTCCCACAGCCTCAGAAGGGACCACAGCCCACGCTCAGCTTGAAGGTTGCCTTTGTTTTGCCTCATGGCTCAGAACTGTCTCAGGCAGCTCTGTTCTTTTTTTGAGCAAATGCCTAACTGTACTTTCTCTCTATAAAAATGAGGACAATTTATCATTATCTCTCTAAGGCTTTGAAAGGCTCAGTGCCCAATATTGTCTCTGACTGAAAGCTCATGAATTCAGAAGATTGATGTTGGCACGATTGTGTATCTTCCCTTTTAAGTCAAATATTTTCCCATAAATATTTTGAAGAGTGTCAAGCCTAACTGGATTTTAGAAATTAAACTAAAGGGTGAAGCATTTAGAAAATGTCTATTTTAACAGTTTTGATTGCCATATTTTAATCGTGACATTTCAAAGTTTCTGAAATGAAACTTGTTAAATTTTGCTAAATATATTTGGATTAATATCAGAAAGAAATATTAGATAGCTGCACGGAAGTATTCTATAATTATGGGAAGGGGAAAAACACTAAAACTGAAAACTATAGACCCAAAAAACCAACAACTGAACTTGTGTTTCTGATAGGAAGACACATTATTTGGTTTTCATCTCAAAGGAATCATTGGAGGTCCCAATTCCTTCACAGGCTCTAAACTTAAGTCATCTTAGTTTCCCAGACAGAAAGGCTTCCTTATGTAAATTCCTTGAAAGACACACAAAAGGGGCTATGTCTGAGGCTCATCCCTTCAATGTATTTGCTTTCTCCAATTTACTTTGTGGTTGTGGCTATCAGAGAATGCCACACTGACTTCCAGAGGTGAACACACTTTCCCATTGCTCACTAAACCTGAAAGTGCCATTATGGCTTCTTCTAGCTCCTGTAAAGGCTTTTGCCTTGGTAGCAGCTGGATATGGATATTTAGGTAATCCTTGTCTTTTCTAACTCTATTCCACTGCCATCCAACCTTGGTCACAGATTCTCCTTCTTCTCTGGGACTAGGAAAAGGAGAAAGCAAACGAGCTAGGATTACACATCAGTAGTGATCAAAGCATAAGTGTGCCTTGAAAAGCACAGCCCATGAGGCTGAAGAGGTCTGGCCAGAAGTCATTTAGAAACCAGAAGAGAGGAAAAATTGCTTCAAAGCCCATAACTTACTCTGCTGGACCACTCAGCTCTTCCTCAATCTCATTCCCTTCCCACCATGCACAATTCTCAAACATTGTGAATAAAGAGTGCATAAAACCAGCTGAGTTGTTCTGGGGGGTGCCTGTGGGCACAGAGGAGCTGCAGATATGTTATTTTTCTGTGCCAACACCATGTGCTGAACATGACCAGTCACAGCACAGGACTTCCTAAACCCTCATATAAATTGAAGCTGTCTACATCCTTCCAACCCTGAGATGGGTCAGGAACAACCCAGTCCTTGTGTACCCTTGGTTTTTTGGCAAGAATAGAGCAATCCCAAGCACACAGAAAGTGTCAAACAACCCCATGGGCTGCACAAGCCACTCTCACATCTCCAGCTCTCCAGAGGGCATTGCTGCAGATGGGATGATGAACTAATCTGAGACATGTCTGCCCCAACATGCTGGCAGACTGAGTTCACAGAAATACAGGGTCTCTTGGGCAGAATATTCAGTAAATTTTCTTTCTTTTCAGCAAAATCTCATCTTCACACAAGAAAGGCTCCAGTCAATTGCTCAAGGAGGTATTGTATGAAAGGTTAGTTAAGTATTGGACAACTGGTCTTTGAGTAGTGTTTTGCATAAAGAGAAAATGGACATAACTGTTTACTTGGTGAACAGAGGAGGTAGACTGGCCCTTCTCAGCTCGGGTGAGAGTTTTCTAGCTTTTTTTTAAAAAAACAGCTTGAGTTAAAGATGGTGTTATTATACTGGCAATTACATAGTCCCACTTTAAATTTCTAAGTCCCACTTTAAATTTCTAAGGGGTCTGTAAATTGCTTTCATGGTGTTTTTCAAACCAGCTGGTGGCTGTGTTGGCTGACTATCTGAGTTATTAGTGAATGATTTGGCACCCTGTTAATCACTGTGCACTCACAATGCCAGCTTTGGCAAGAGATTTTGCTTCCTTAAGGAATTTCCTATTCTGCGAATCAGAGTTTAGCACCAACCAAACACCATCTATCAAGACTAAAGTCTGCCTTACACAGCATGAATTATATTATTACATTCATTTTCAGCAATAAGTCTCTGAAATGTCTTGGTTGTTTTTAACATACACTCAGTTTAGGAAAGCAAAGCAATTCTTCAGAATGAGTTTTCAATTTGCACGCTTGAATAGTTTAAATTCCATCCCAGCAATACATAATGCATTGCTACCCTGCTCTGTATCTAATTCAGGCTGCTTGGATATTAAGACAGTAACCACTTGTGTATTGTCATCAGTACTTAGCAGATTGAGGACAATCTCAGAATGAAAATCACTCCTAGCAGGTTCTGCACTTGGGAAAGTTAAGGTTGACATCAAGACAAACCAAGGAATAGTGGAAATTAAATTACTGTGTACTTTCCCTTAGTATGTTCTAGAGAAAATAAAAGCTTTTTTAATGTTTTCAGCCTGACCAGTGTTGACACAGCCCACTGCTTATGAGAAATGTCATGCTAATTGTATTGCAGTTTCTACCACTGCCACAAGTCTTGTTAGAGATTAATTTAGTATTTGAAGGAATAGATGAATTTATGTGCAGCCCCAATATATTTTCATGATCTTAAGTCCTGATGGAAATTTGAATGAAAAGATTCCAGCACTGCAGCATGGATCACATGCTCTACAAATGGAGTGGCAATGTACGCCCACCCCAAACACACCCAACTCCTGCAGAGCTGAATGAAAGGGTCATGCAACATGCACACACTCCTGACCTGGAGTCATGGGGCTCTGAAAGTATAATCTTTCAGAGAACCAAAAATGAGTTTGTTTGCCACATACAGTAATTTAAAATTTGTTAACAGACAAATTATTGATCCTTGCACTGAGAAAAAATTCAATATAAGTCACCCTGCTACTTAAATTCATATTGATGTGTCAATTTTATGCACTGTTTATGCTCACTTTTTTTGCCATAGTATTCCTATGCATCTGACAAAATATATTTTAGGGAAAACTGGAACATTCTTTCAAATGCAAAAATGAAGCACTTTGAAATGAATTTATTTTAAACTGAAATTAAAAATAAATCTGAGTAAAAAACCCACCCAGATTTCTTATTCTGCAAAGAAAACGTATACAATAAACAACATTATTTTAACCTAATATCATTGTTAACAGTGAGCTACATTCTCAATTAAAAAAAAATTGGACTTTTTCACACATTCTTCAAATATTTTTTTGCTTGTTTCACAACAAACAAAAATCTTCCTACATTATCGCAGTGATTGCAATAGTGATATCTCCTGGATGTATTTCAGAACACAAAAATAACAATTTCATTCAGTCTTTGTGTTGTAAGTGGCAAGAAAATTCTTCCTTCTTTTTCCTCCTGAGGACCTTTGGATTTTATGTCAAGATCAGGGCTGATGGTGAAATTTTACAATGATGACACAGCTCTGGACCTGCCTAGGACACATCTGGTTCCTAAAGTCTTCTGTTCAAAGCCTGCTGCTCACAGAGTAGTGGAAGAAGATGCAGTGGAGGGCTGGAGGAGTCCCCTTTCAGGTGGAATTGTAGTGGAGGTAGATTGTTAGTGCCAGTTCCTGGAAATTTCTGATCAGTTTCTTTGTGTGCAGGTACGAGGTTTTATAAAATCTGTTTTACAGACGAATTTATGTCCTTTGGACAAGTCAGAACTTGAACAGCTTTCAAGGATGTCAGGCAAATATTTCATCTTTTCAATTTTTGCTAAATAGTGATGTAGAGTGGATACAAAACTGAAGGAGAATGTTCAGTAGTGCATGGCATAGAAATCAGGTTCATGAACAGCATCTGTCATCAGCATGGGGATTTTTGGGGGAAAAACATTTTTCCTCCACTAATGAATTCTTAATGCAAACAAACTACATAGCTTTCTCAAAAAAATCTTGCAAACTGAAAATTTCAGCAATACTGAAGCATGATCAGGCAACTGAAAACTCAGCTCCACAACCTGCAAAGGAAATAACATTTTATACGCACCAACCATTACTGCTTGCAGGGGGAAATGAAATTTCTTTTGTGATGCAGCCCCAAACTTAATTTTCAAGAAGCATCTAAGATAACCACACATAACCTTGCTAGTATACTACCTCACAGTAATAGCTAATTAATAGCTATTACTTGGAGAGAGTTTTAGTGGAAAATAAATCAAATCAAGTATAGACCAAATTTTTCAAGGGATATATATTCAGGTATCTGTTTGTACCACCACTAAACTTGTCTACTCTCTTTTGGCATCTTCATCATTCTTTTTAATGAAGGCTATAAAACAGACACATAATTGAGCCAGTGGCAGGAAGAAAACTACCCTTTAACAATTTTAATAGCTTCTGAGCAATCCCACACAGTGAGAACCAGCCACCTGGACACTCCAGGGCTTAATAGACAGCTGTGGTGATGGTATTCCAATAGCACACATTGCCTGGGACACTTCTGGATCCCGTGATCACTGCTACGTTGGCACGAGCTTTTAAAGCTCTAGCTTGGAGAGTGCTTAAAAGCATCCTTAACTTCAGCAGTAATAAAGCTGCTCAGGTGTTTAAATTGGACAAATAACTGCCATGATAAGTCATGAACTGATGTGCTGTAGTTAAATGAGGGTCTGAGCCCTAAGCCTCCAGAAAACACACTCAGGCCGTGGGATGTTGGGGGTTTTCTCCATCTATTCTATCTGTACTATTTTAGTGAGTACTCAAATGAGAGTGCCCAAAGTGTCCTCAGGAAACAGAACCCTGATGGACTCAGCTTCCAGGAGTGTCCTGGAAATGTGATAATTGCTTCCCTGGAGCTCTTCCCTCTTGCTAACACAACCCAGACTGAGGTTGGTGCTCTGTGACTCAAGGATACATTATTCACTTATGTTCAACTTGTCATCCTCTGGGATCCCAGGGTCCTTTTTTTTCTCTTGCTCAGGCTGTCTGTGCAGGGCTTTGGCTTTGTCTTCATTGAGTTTCTTGAGGTTCCTACCAGCCCATTTCTTCAGACCCCCATGAATCTACTTTCCACCATGTCAACCATTCTCCCTAGTTTGGTTTCAACTACACACATGTGAAAGGTATATTCTGTCACCCAGGAAAATGATCAAAATGCTGTTTGCTTTTGGTTCCAGAACTGAATCCTGACCCTACGGAAGCACCAAAGTTCTAAACTCTCTACTCTAGTCCAGAGGAATTTATTAACAGAGCTTGGAGTAGTCTCATGTACTACATCCTGGGAGCCGTGTATCTACCAAAGACAAATACATAAACTCATCTCTGCTAAACTCAGATTTATGCTACTTTGTCATTGTCATATTTTCTGGAAAAATCCCTTCGCCAGGATTTTGTCTCCTGGGAAGCTGAGAAGCCTCAGGAAAAAAAAGGAAAACAATATGATCTCATTTGCTTCTCTTGTGTTTTGCTGCTTTGGAATGTGGTTTGGAGATTGTTTATCCAACAGGTGGGTGTTTAATTGGTTTCATGTGAATTGTTTTGACTTAATGACCAATCACTGTCCAGCTGTGTCAGGACTCTGGCGAGCCATGAGTTTTTCATTATTATCTTTTAGCCTTCTCTCTGTATCCTTTCTCTATTCTTTAGTATAATATAATATAATATAATATAATATAATATAATATAATATAATATAATATAATATAATATAATATAATATAATATAATATAATATAATATAATATAATAATAAATTAACCTTCTAAGAACATGGAGTCAGATTCATCTTTCCTCCCCATGACAGGGGACCCCAAAAACACCACACTGCCTAACCTCACCTGCTTGAAATCAGAGCTGTTTCTATCACCATGCCTAAATTCAGCAGCAGTTTATGTTGCAGACACCTGACCTAACATCTAGAATCCTACTGCTGTCAGGTGGAAGCAGCCAGCAGAGCTGGTGGAGCCCAGGCTGCTCCTGGGTATGAGGCTGGATGTACCCAGGCATAAACCAAATTCCAACAACTTTGTTGACTGGTTCTTCTCCAGTGCTGCAGAGAAGACCAGGATAACATGTTGGATGCAGGTCATGAGTAGTCAGACCACCTCAAGCCCCAGAGACCAGACCAGGGTTGCTACTAATGCTCCCTCCCTACTGAGTCAAGAGACACAGGATCCTCTTTGGGACAGGGCTTTAGGGGTCAGTGTGATACACATGTCTGTACATCTTCCCCTCCCTCTGCTGGCTACACACTTGGTTTCTTGGATATGTAGTCAAAAACAAAGAAACCTGCTCAGCCTGTCAGTGTGACAAATGGGAAAGGCAGTCCTGATTCCATGTCAGGTCTTTATAAAAGTAACAGAGGGGATTGCTTCCTGGAAACACCTGCCTAGCACTAATTTTCACGTACATATCTGCATTTCTGAGGTGCTAATAAGTTGCCCTCAATGTAATTTAGCAAAGTCTGGCATACATTCTCCCTCTCCTGAAGATGCTTTACTCTCTTTATTCAGGGCTCTTTACCTGTAATGACATGCTCTGCTGCATATTTAAAAGGTTCAGCTTAATAAACCCATGGTTATGCTTAGTAGATTGTGAGAGGGAAAGCTGCTTCTTCAACAGCAAGTATAATTTGCCCAGTTTTACCCCCTTGATAGAGAAGCCCAACAATTTCAGCTAGGAAAATCCCAGAAATAAAACTTTATCTCTTGCTAGAGATAACAGCATGGCAAACAGCTATAATGTTTCAGGATTCTTCATTCCCTGTTGTTTTTGCACTCCTTTTCAAACATTAAGATTATTGCGAAGGTTGCTACGATGTTGGTTTTTTTAAATTATTTTGTTTTATTAGGCACTATACAAACATGTTGGGCTAAGTAGAAAGAAAATGAGCATGGGAGCAGCTGGCCATTTCCTGCTATCTGCATGAGCTAGGTGAAAATACAAACAACCAGAGTCCCTTACCATGTGTCAGGCACCAGGTTTAGTTTGACTGTAATTGCTCCCCCGATTGCCATGCAGAGAGCCTCAGCAGCAATCTCAGCTTTGCAAGACCATCATCTTCCCCTGCAATTTGCTGAGGTGAAATAAGGATGCAGAACTATCTCTGTTGCTCCAGATTCCAAAACTTTTTCTGTCCCTCTTGCCAACAAAAAGCCAACTTTGCTTTGGTCTTAGCTGAGAGATACTTTATTATTCCTAGTATAAGGAAGAGGGCTTAATTGGTTAATTATTATTGTCTATTATACCTTTTCTTTCAGTTCTACCACCAGTCTGTCCAGAAAAGGAACATAGCTTTCATTTAGTTCTAAAAAGATAAAGATGAAATGTGAATTATTTAAGGTTGATTTCTGATGCAGCAAATGCATGTTTTAATGATCTTATCATCAGGTATATTTCAGTTGGTCAAAATCTAACTAAGCTCAATTCCATATAGTTCTTTTTCCTTCAAAATTAATTAAACTCATTTTTATGTACCCATTCCACACTACTCATATTTTTCTATCCACTAAGATGCCAACAGGAAAGTAATTGCAAACACAAACCAGTGCTTTATATCTCCCATCTCACCCTGTTTTTACTCTGAGTCAGCAAACAGATTTTCAAAATAAATCAAAGGCTTCCCACTTCCTTGTGGTGAGACACATCACATTACATTAGAGCCATCTTTCAAACTTTCCTACTAACTGGGGTGAGAATATTAAAATAAGCATAATTTCAAATTCCAGTCTTGGCAAGTTAATAAAAGGGGGTATCTTGGTATTTTTAAATTATATTTTGTAATGGCTTTCAAGCACAATTTACTGGGTGTCTTATTTGTAACAAAAGGACAAGTTTTTATGTATAGAAAAACATTTCATATCATATTTAAGCATCTGGACAACAATTATTAGTTTGACCTTTGTAAAAGGCCATCCCTGCAGAACTGAAATTATATTTCCTCAACTCCTGCCATTTTTTGTTGCTGCTCTTCTTTTTCCCTACAATTTCTTCATTCTCACAGCTGAGTGAACATTTAAGAGAGCACCAGGGAGGGGGAAAAAATCTGTAGACCTTGTCTCCAAATTACGTGATGAAGAGACATTCTGTTAATACACAGCCCTCCTCTTTATCTCCCCCCTGAAATAGGGAGTTGCAATCTCATGTCAGACTTGCCCATTTTTTTTTGCCTCCAAAGCAGGGGCTATCAGAATCTCATTGACAGAAGTCACCTATGTGAGTCAACATGAAAAAGCAATGAGCATGTCATATATTTTTGCATTGAAATAGGTCCACAAATTTTGCCCAGCTCTGATGTGAAGCCAGCACTTGAATTAAGGCTGCTTTGCATCCTTAACCATAAAAGCTGCAACCTGCACAAGTCTGATAACAGCTCACAGTTACTGCTGAAACGTTTTTATTTTTCCACCTTGCAAGCAATTCCTTTAAGGGAGAAAATTGCAGTGCATCCATTAACACCAATAACTTTGCCTTCCATCCATCCCATGGCTTCATGCATGCTGGGGCTGCCAGAGAAGAGATCCCACATTTCTGGGTGGAAAATAAGCCTGACACTGTGAAATCAACCACATTCCACTGGGATACAAGTCAAACCCTTCATGACAGCTGTGGGCAGCCATGGTGATTGTTTTTCTCTTAAACCAAAGTTCACTCTGTTTTGTTCATTTGCTTTGCTCTTAAAGAAAAGGATTTCAAGCTCACAGGAGTCCAGGTTCTGGAACACTCCTCCTTGCCCAAACACCAAGCTGACAGAGCATCCATGGGCTTTCCTCCCACTCCATCTCTCCAGAGACCTGCTAAGACTTTGCAGTTGAAATTAAATGAGCAACCCCATAATTTTACATGTATCTTGCCACCAGCAGTCTAAGTAATGAAGACACCTGCTGGTTGCTCACCACCCAGGCATCAGAGAGATTTCTCCTGGCATAGATTTTAATTAGTTCATTGCAATGCTTTTTGTCTTCTCATCCTCTTTTCATCTTGAAACCTTCACCCATACTCCTTTCAAACTCCTACTCTGCAGATCTTGAATTGTGCTGAGCTGTAGCTGGCTCAAAAATTGGACCCCTTGTGTTCAGAAACTTCACTACTGAAGGCAGAGCAGTAGAGCAATTGCCCTCTCTTATGCCCTACTTATTTCCATACAGTATAAATGGTTTGCATACCTTGTGAATCATCTAAATTCTGTAGAATCCACATTAAAAATATCTGACCTCATTGAAAATGAAATTTTTCAGCCTCTGATACTGAGAAGTCAGAATTCATTACTGGATGAGCAGAACTGCAGCTACCCATCATAACAATTTTCACCATGTACCACAGCTTTATAACAGCCCTTCCCCAACAGCAGACAAGATGTGGTACATTTGATCACATCTCGGCCAGTTCCTTACAGAAAGAACCATAGTGGGAAAAGAAACTTTAGAATATACAAAAACCCTATTATCACCATGATCTGGAAGAGACACAGAGAAAGGAGCACATGAACCACAGCAGGAGAGTACCTGCAAGAGGGTACAGTGAAGCACAGCCCCAGTGCCAGTAATTAAATGCCTGTGAGGCCTTTGTGGGCTGTTAACAACAGAGATGTGAACTTTGTAGGGCTCTTGCTTTGCTGCTTAAGGCTCATTCTCTGCAGCACAGGACCAGGAATGCCTGTACTACCAATTAAAAGAAGGGAACAAAGAGAGATTTCAAGCACTGAGCCCTTACTACCTACAATTAATGTAATGATTTTCAGACTATTACAGCTAGTTCTATGACAAATCTTATTTTTTGAAGGAGGCTATTTTTAGTTTAGAACAGCCTGTGCTATTTAGCGATTGCTCACCTCCAAGACAAGGCTCATTGTGTCTCCAGAGACCTGCCCTGAAGATGTTCCCTGAAATGGTCTCTGACCCTGCCCAGGACAAATAAGGAGAATGTCCTTAAAGAATGGCTCCAGGAAGGCTCTCTGGAAATAGGGGATCTTATTTCTTGAACACAGGCTGTCAAATTAAAAAAATACATTACTAAGAAGAATAAGGCAGTTAAAATCTGTTTCAGAGGCTGAGGATTTGAGGATGCAAAAAACAGAAACATGGAAAATTTGAACACTTGTGATGATATATGCTGTGTATCTGCAAACAGTGCCAGGGAAAGGAAGACATTTAGAAGCTGCTTTATGTACCTGCTTTAGGCATTTAATAGATTCCATTTACCTCAGTTAAAGATGGAGAGTTATTACATTTTTGAGGACTGTAACACTGCCTATAAAAGTAAAATTTACATGTACAATGTTTTCTGCAGAGTGAAAAAATGGAGGGAAAAGAGGGAGCTGTGGGAGAGATCTGGAGCTGAAGAACCAGTCCTGGTGCATCTATTAGTGACTGACAGGAGAGCACCTTGCTCTGGAGCTGGAGCAAAATATTCAGGCAACAGCTGCAAGTTACAGGGATCTGTTGGCCACAGTGGTAATTGGATTTATTTCCTGTCTGCACAAGTAATTTTATTGGCTCCATAGATGGGAGAAAAGCTACAATGTTCTCAGCTGGAGTCAGGGTGGTGGGAAGCTCTTTACCTGGCTTTGTGCCTGCAGCTCCACCTGAGAACCAGAGAGAGATGGAGAGACAGGCTCTGTCAGTCCCTGGGAGAGCTGATGAAAAGCATTTCAAATTTGCCACATGAAGGAACTCACTCTCTCCCATCTTCCATTTCTGTAATAGAGATGGGAATTGGAGACTTCTCCCCCAGCCTCATGCCAGTGACCTGCTTAGAGGAGGAATGGGTTTCTCACAGACAAATCTTCTGCCAGACTTTCACCCCTGGAGAACTTGATGCATATTCTTTTCCAACTATTCCTTTTTTCCCCAGAAGATCTAAAAGTGAAAGGTGAGTGCAGAAAAGAATAGAGAAAAGAAAGAAAAGAAAAGAAAAGAAAAGAAAAGAAAAGAAAAGAAAAGAAAAGAAAAGAAAAGAAAAGAAAAGAAAAGAAAAGAAAAGAAAAGAAAAGAAAAGAAAAGAAAAGAAAAGAAAAGAAAAAATAGAAAAGAAAAAATAGAAAAGAAAAGGAGGCCCACAAGCATAGAACAACAAACAGAAATCACTTTTATTTTTTTTCCCATAAAACTTAAAAAACACCTAACCCTTCTGTTTAGAAAAATCTCTAAAAGAAAAAACATTTTGCAAACTACATGGATGATGTATTTTTGCTATGAAAACTCTTTCAGTGAAAGAAGGATTTCAGCTTTTTTATCTTGAACTGAGAAGTGGTTTGAAACCTCCCAGACCAAACACAATAGTCTGAATGGGTAGAAGGGCATGAAACAAAGCTGTTGAGCAGAAAAGCCAGCAATCTGTCTGTAGAAATTTAGACATGTCAAGGCACAATGATCTGGTCAATCTGGAGCTGAGGTCACCTTTTTCCAGAGAGTCATCTCACAGAATCACAGAATCATTTAAATTGGGAAAGACATCTAAGACCACTGAGTCCAGCATTAACCTAAATCTGTCAGGTCCATCACTAAACCATGACTCTGACCTCCTCCAGCCTTGCACTGGAGGCAGGTGTCCCCCCATGAACAGTTCCTTTAGCTCCTTCATTGCTCCTTTCTGTCAAAAACTCCAGTGTTAACAAAAAACTTAAACCGAACCAAACCAACCAAAAGACAAAAAATGCTGGTTTTACGTATGGTTTTCTTTGCAGTACTAGCTTTGGGCAGGAGTGGCTGAGGAGGGGTGAGGTGTCCATTCACACCCATGATGAGATTGAGACTTCCACGTTGGGACAAGAAGGAGCAGCAGAAGTTGGTAGCACATTAACCTCAACCCCATCAAGATTTATAAATATCTGAAGGGAAGGGTTTAGAGGATGGAGCCAGACTCTGCTCTGTGGTATTGAGCAATAGGACAAGAGGCAAGGGGCAGAAGAGCATGCACAGATTATTTTGACACAGATATTAATATACCACATAACAGCTTGCTCCTTTGTTTAGTCTGTGCTATAAACAACTCATCCCACTGGTTAAAGTCTGATCTTTTCAGCAGACTTGCTCACTAACCCACCTTCCTCTCCCAAGGACAGTTCAACCTTCTAAGGATCATAATTAATCATCACAATACCAACTCTATCCTACTTGTCAATTTTGAGCAACTGGACCCTTTCTCTGAGCCCTCCCTCACCAGCCAATTATCTCCATACCCTCTAAGGCCTTTTATTTTGGGAGAAGAAGTTCTAGAAGAGCATTAACAGCAGTTTTACTGCCATTCTGGACACCAAACCCTCTCAATGGCTACACTGCTTTTTGAGGAGTACTTCATCACCCACCTTCATCCACTACCCAGGAAGTCAAACCATGCATTATGTCTTGTATAAAAATAGAAGAAAATTCCACCTCCTACATCAACAAAATAAGAGTTATCATAGTGGATGCAGATATCAGCTGGAGATGCAGATCTAACAAGACACTTTTGGTCAGCACAGAAGTAAGCAGCAGGCCTCTAATAACCAAAATACTAAATTAATTGGCAGAAAGGAAAATAATCCTTTTCTTCAACCTCTCAGCTATACAAGTCATTCATCATATTCCAGACCCTGATCTTAACTTATGAGACATATTAATTCCAAGCTGCAATGTGCTGTTCCACATTAGTCACTGCTACTAGAATTTCTTATGGTACTAATTAAGCCCTGAGATTCTCAAATTCTCTAAGCTGTGCACTGTGTTTATATTACAGAACACAGGATTTCAATTGAGCAGCCAGCTCATTATTGCTCATGCTCAGACTGTGGGATAATGAGCTATTACTGCTTGCCTCAGGTGATTCCTCAGCTGGGAGGCAGCAGGAGGAAGAGCTGCTGTGTGTAGCTGATGACATTGTCTACCATGGCAGCATTTAGGAGAGGTTGTCAAAAGGAGAAGCCCAAAACTCCAGGACAGAAATCAAAAGGAAAATTCAAGGAGATAGTGCCAGAAGCCTGAAGTTCTTATTTTCTCTTAGTGGTAGAAATAATTAAGCTCACACTTTTGATGGCAGATCATTATTTCTCCCAAGCAATGATATTTGACTCTTGGAGCAGAAGAAACATCATCACCATGGACAAAAACTAGACAGAAATATTTTTTCAGACTTGGATGTAATTGCTGAGATGTTACATCCTCCTGTCTTCTCCCATCACCTGGAAATGACTAATCACATCTGCCAACGACTGATTCTACCTTGTCTGTTGGCTTTTTGGGATTTTTGTAGTTTATTATTTTCATAAACTTACTCTGACATTACAGAGAAGATACTCATAAAACATCTCTTAAAGATTGAAATTCAATCCTTTTCTACAATAATTGCTAGGAAATGCTGCTTTCAATCTTCCATAAACTGTTTTTTAACCTATGTGAATAGGAGTCACCAGATAAAAACAGATAAAAAATCTAGGTATTCACCATTATAGTATCAGAACTGCTGTGGCTATTGTTCACACTTTATCCTCCTTCTCAGAAGGACTGGAAGTTTGGGATGAAGTGGTTGGGATGGGACACTAGGTTAGGTATAGAATAAACAACGTGAGGAAATGAACTCTTACTCCCCTGTCTCCCAGACTTACCTCTAAAGTAATATTTTTTCCTCCTCAAACTCTTTATTCAGGCTTTAAAAGACAACCATATCCAGCTCTCCCCACATCACATTCCATATCTTTTAATAACAACATGATATATTGGTGGTAACAGAGGTAAGGATGCACCTTTGCTGTGTTCTGGCTGCCAATACTTGGGGCAGGGCTGCAGGAGTGGAAGAACAGTGTGTGTGCTTCCAGACCAGGAACCAGGCTAAGGGATACAGGAGGTCTCAGTGCTGGATGAAACCCAGGTGCAGAGGGAGAAATTCCTTCAGAGCAGAGTCATCCTTGGAGTGAGTTATCCCCAGAGCTAATCCATTCCTGCAGAGGACAATCTGTCAGCCAGTCAGGAAAGGTAAAAACCAGCAAGGCTACCCTCATGATCAAGGGAGCAAGGCCTGAGAAAAGACCTGTATTTAACACATTTGGCACTTCTGATGCCCTTTGGTACTTCACTCTGGTAAGGAATACAAAAACACATTCTAGACTAGAGTTCAGTTTGTATCCTGCATGTTAACAGAGAATAAAGCCTTGATTTCCCTCATGCCTGATATTGATGTAATAAGCTTGAATTGTGCACTGTAACCCTGGCTTCTCAATTTATTTCCACATTTAAAATAAAGGTAAGATATAATCAATTTTGAACAGTCTTTTCAGCTCTGTCACCAGAGAAAGCATTGCTTTTCAGACAGTAAGCAATAGCGTTGAGCACAATTGCAAAGAGTCTAGAAAAAAAAAGCCTGTGAGGAGGGTTTGTGTTATCTGCAAATAATTGGTGTTCAGCAAGTTTTAGGGCTGACAGCCTTGTCAGACCCATATTTTGTTTTAATTAAGTAAGACAGCACCTTCCATTGAAGGCAATATAACACATCTACCCCCCCTTTTATCTAAATCATATGTGTTGTGAGGTTGGAGCTCTCCAAGATTGTCACCAGAGGGACAGTTTAGGAAAAGAGCCATTTTGAGACTTCAGCAACTCCAGCACTTGCTTAGTTAAGAGAGACTTTTCAGAGATTCTTAATTTCTCTCAGATCCTGGAACAACAAATATATCCAGAGTGCATCAGATAAAACTGGCCTGAGAAAATGAGTGTAAGAGATGAACTTCCATTTCTCCCAGCTACTTGAAATCATTTATCACTTCTAGTACCATTAGATTTACTATTTCAAATCAAATCAGGAGACTGTAGATTATAGTCTAAAATAAATAGCTAATTGTATGAAATAGCCTAGGCTGTAAACTGTGGGCAAAGCAGATGGGCAATGGAAAAGACAGAAAATAAGCAAATGGGAATAAAAATGTGGGTATCCCAGGTGGAGTTACTGCTCAAAGCCAATCAGCAGCAGTAATCACAGCTGACAGAAACAAAATTACTCCTGAATCAGTGAAATAGAGAGGGATGATTGACTGGTGGTATGCACTCTGTCTCTGCTCTGCCTACTACAAGAAAAAAATGATTAACCATTTATACAAGTAATAATCAATCAGCAACATTAAAAACCTTCACAAAGTTTCATATCCTCTGTCCTCTCAAAATTCTATCAAAACAGATGTTATCTACAGCATTGCCTAAAGGGCCAGCAATGTCTGCCTATTTCAGAAAAATCCCTGTTATCCAATTTACTGAAATCAATCTCCATGTGCAGATTAATTTGGGGCTGTAGACCTGTGAGTGCATCTTAATTTCCTCAGTAAGAAAAGAAAATGAAATCATGTCAGGAAGATAGACCAGCTGTAAGAAAAGAGCTAGCTGATAGCTATGCAAAGGGCCCTTTAGGGCTATCATGTTTACCAAATTTAAAAGGCTGGCACCAACAAAAATGTGAGACAATATCTCCTTTTATGAAAGCAAAATCCAGAAATGTCTTTTGAGTTCAAAAACAGAAGATAGCTTTTGTCAAACTTGATTTCTTACTTCATCAGAAAACACCCTAAAGCTTCCTAGGCTGGAGTTTGATACTTGAAATGGCAATTTTCAAAATACTACATTTTTATACTTTAAGAACAAAGAATTTGGCATCAACTAATGCCTGAGTTTAGCACCTCTCCCTGGCTTTGCATCCATAGTTTGATTCACTTTTTAAAAATCAGCACAGTAAACAGTTTTTCTGCTTTCAGGTAGGTTTCCTTTTCTAAGGTAGGTTTATTTGCCATACCAAAGCCTTCTTGTCCTCAGGCACCACACACAAAGACATAAAAACTGATGACTCTCCTTGCTCCCCTGCTTTGGGAACTCCCTCACTTGCCTGCCTCTCCTTGTTGCCAGAAGAACTGTGAGGTTCTTTCATTCTCCCCATACTGGAGGCTCTGGGAAGGATGATCCATCCTGTTAAACTGTCTTTAAGCAGGATGAATGCAATTACCTGAGCTGGAATATATCCAGAACTCTGGATTTAACAGCCATTAAAGATCTTGTTGAACATTTGTCATACCTTCTCAGGTTGCCACGGACAGTGACAGCTTGGCATCTGACAGATGGAAGTTCAGAGCAGCCCTGCTCTTACACTGCTGCATTTGCTCCTCCAAGAAAGAAGTGAATGTCCCAGTCATGGGGACAATGTGATAGATGGGGCTTCAATGGACTTTGCATTTCTCATCTACTTTCCACCCAAACACCTAAAGAAGGGCAGAATAAAGCTTTAGCCAGCCTCCAGGTTTGGTAACTGGCTGTTAGCGGCAGCAGAAGAAAAAGGAAACGTGGCTTGTCAAAGGTTACAGAGCAAATGTTATAGCAGAGCAGGGGATGGAAATCCTGGAGTGCTCACCTCTCCTGCTCAGAGCTCTGTCCTCCTCATGCCAGAGGTTCTACAGGAGCTTTAAACACAGAAATAAGCTGAGATGGAGCCCCATGGTCCAGACTTACACCCAAGTGTGATTGCAACATTCGTGCTGCAAGGCACAGCTCCTGAAATGGTTAATTACATCAAATAGAGACAGTCACAGCAAGGAAAACTTTAAAAAATTATTGCCAAAAATCTCCTATTTCTCTCACCAACCTCTCACCTCCTGCCACATTTGGGGGTATTTTTTTGCAAAATCTCTGACTCTTCCAGGGCACTTTGCATGAGTGAGGAGTGTGGAGTGAGGCTGCTTGTGGGATAAATGGCCCAGGTAAGGCAGGACATGGGCTGATTGATGCAGCACAAGCTCTGACTGCTTGATATTCTGGCAGTGGAGAGAGTCCAGGCCAACCTTTCAACACAGCATTGCATGAGAATATTTGGAGAGGAGGGACTGTTGGGAAAAAGCTCCTTGTTGAGGAAATACTGATGTATAACTGGTTCTCTTTGTAAATTTATGTGCGGATGACCCCACCATCTTTTCCTGCACAGCTGGAGCAACACATGTTGTGAAAAGTATCAACCTGTTATTCCTTAGTGTGTAAGCTGCTCAGTTAAGGTACTTACAAATGATATCATGACTGTAGCTCATTACCAGAAGACATCTTCTGCTTTATAGGCTCATTTTTAATATGCATTTATATTAAAATGAGATGTTGTAGCTTGATCCAGTTTTCATTACAAATTCTAATCTTAAAGGAAGTGGATAATAAATCCCAAGTAAAATCTCATAGTTACTTATGGCATGCCACAAGTGCTAATGGGGAAAGTAATAAACTAATGCACAGCAGACAAATAAAAGAAAGTGACTTTATTCTAATAAAGCAATTTATCTCTAGGCTTCTATCCTCTATGTTCTGAGCCTATGATAAGTATTGCTGATGTATCACCCACTCCTGGTTCTTTGGATACTTGGTGCCAGTGGTATTTGTTTATCCAGCTGTATTTGTTAATCCACTGAAGTCCTGTGTAAGGAAATCCTTGATTACTCTCAGCCATGAGGAGCTTGTGACCTTCACCAAGGCTGGCTGCTATCACCAGCTGGCTCTAAGAAATTACTTCAAGTGAGAATCATATTCCCTTCATAGTTTTTCTGGTTACATGTTTAACCTTGGAAAAGACATTGTTTCTTTTAGGAAAGAGGGAAACACCAGCTGAGCTTGCTGCTTGAACGTGCTGGACTCTGGATTTACTTTTGAGCCTATTAAAGGTCAAAGGCTGGAGCTCATCTTAGAGCCCAGTCTCAGAAAGGAGCTTTTGTAGGAAAGGTACAGAAATATTTACCTTCTCTGAAAAAAAAATCAAATTGTTGGCTTCTGAAACAAAAACAATCAGTCAGTCAAACAAGCAAACCCAAATGCCTTAATCTGGAGAATGCTGTGTGGCAAAGAGTACTAAAAGAGAAAGATCTTTTTGAGGGAAACACTGGCAACATTTGCCCATCTTAGATAAACAGAGGAAAAAGGTTTGCCAAATGGAGAAATATGAAAAGAAGGTCACCCTAAAATGATCTAGAGCAGCCTCAAATCTGCTCTTCATAAGCTATAAGAAATCTCTAAAAGTCATCATTTGCTATATTTCTATCAGAGACACATTTCACTTCACCATCCAAACTGTGCATCCAGTTTAAGCTAATTGTGCTTCCCACATAGCCAGTATAAAGGCAACATCACTCATCCCAAGCTAAAGGAGGAGAGTAAAACATATTCCCTTCTGTAAATTAGTCTCCAATGGCTGGTGAGGGGGGCTTGGCAGTCTGTCAGGTGCAGATGTCTGTCCTGCAAGGCACTGAGGAGAGCCAGGACCAGCCCCACAATCAGGAGTCCTGGGCTGACAGCTGGAGTGCTCCTCACCAGAGGGCTGCAATTTTCAGTCTTACCGAGTTTCAATATCACAGAAGTCAATATTAAATTATTTGTTTTAAAAAACTACCTAGATACAATGAGAAAATAAGTAGATGAGCATGAAGAATTCCTGGTTATCTTATATTCCCTTATGGGATTGTTCACAAAATTTATAGATAATTTCAAATTAGATTACCATCTGTTATTTCTTGCCCCATTTAGTCACAAAAATGGCTGGGTTCAATCTCACCACTGTTGCACTTCACCTCTGGAAACCTTTTGTCCAAGAGCTTAATACTGTTACAGTGAAGGTTTATATAAGTAAAATTGGTGAGGTTGGGGCTGAAAGCAAAGTCTGGAAACTTGGCAACTTTTCCTAGAATGAAATCTCCAAACATCTATAGTTTCAATAATAATTCTACTCCAGCAGTGATTGAATCAAGATATCCCCTTAACTTAATCATCTAAACCAAGTTAAATGACTGTGGGTAGGATTACAATAACAGATACAGTGTAAACAAATAAAAAGAACCCACAGTAATTGAAACATTCTAGTTTAATTCTGTCACTTAATAATGCCTGGAACTCATTCCAAATAGGAATAAGCAATTCAATGGAATGAAAACATCTCTTGATGAACCACAGAGCTGGGGTAAACTCTGGCATCTGCCTTAATACAGAGAGATACTTTAAAGTCCATCTTGGTATGCCCACAGGTGAAGGGGTTTCCCTCAGACTCAAAAAATGAATATGGAAAGTGGTTACTAATTTAGTTTAGTGTGGAATATACTCATATATGTGTGCATGGCAGAGGGCAAAATCAAACAAAGATTATGAGGAGGTGCAGCTGTTAGAGGAGTCATTGTAGGGTTGCAACAAGTGAAAAATGAGATAGAAATTTGAGTCAAAGGGCTCACTAGCAAATGGTTTGGCAGTGTCAGGACACCTGTGGTGGGGCTGTCCTGAAGTTAGGGTGAGGGATTTGGTGTAGGATCTCTGAAAATCATTAAGAGTTCATTGGCCCTAAATTCCATTTTCAGTTGTTCCTCCAACAGGATTTAATTTGCTGTCTACATTTTGACTGATTTCCTGTCTTGAAAAAGAAAACATCACCAGTTCTGTAAACCAAATGAGATCAGCAGTGTACCCAGACAGGAGAAAACAACATTTGTGATGCTGTGTAATTCACTGTAAATCAGCAAGATAGATTCCTCTTATTTGGCCCATTTTTGGGCTTATATGTCTCCTAAAAAATGGGGACCTACTTTGATTTCCTTTATGATTGTGCTCATTTCTCAGTTTCCTCCACTGCCTATTTCACCCATTAATCACCTCAAGAGCAGAGACATTATTTTCTTTTAGGCCCCAGAGAGCTCCACTGCCTTCCTTTCCCTGACTAGCACCGGGTTTACCTTCACCTGGCTGGTAAATGGCAGCTGAACTAATTTGTTTCAGACCAAATATCTTGTAAGCTCAGCAAGGCCCTCTCAAACTATTTTCTTTTTGTAAAGAGATTGCATATCTTTGTGCTTTGGTGAGCAAGTCAGAGAAGGAATTACTGATCTGTCTTGCTCTGTATTTCTCAATATCTCAGGAATAAAGGTTCCCTTTTTGTTGTCATAGCTGTATCTACTTTATTGGTGGAGAGCAGCTTTTTGCTGCCAAAGTGGATGCTCAGGACAGGCTCTCACAGAGTAGGGAAGGTCAGTTTTGATGACCACTGATTACCTGAGGAGATTCCTGACATGTCTGCACATCAGTGAGATCAGAATCCAGCCTGCTGCAGATGTGGGTGAGCCTCTGCTCTCTAGGAATTACTAGGTGGAATCTTATTTGTTCTTTTAAATACTCAGACACAAATTGCTCCAAGCTGTCAATTTATAAAAATGTCTACTTTTGGTACCTCATTTTTTTCCCCCACAGCTACTGCTGGAACAAAAGTAAATGCTAGCTAAATACATCAATTGATTTTAATGTCAAGGTGTAAGTGTCCTGGCAACAGTGGCCTGGGAGAGAAAAGAAATAACAAGGTTCATGCATTTCTGCCATGTGGAAAGTCACAAACCATTTCTCTTCACAAAATGATGGCTTAAGTTTGTTAAGGTGTTTTTTCTGACACAAACTAAATGTATGATTAACAAGATGTGAGTCTTACTCTACTGGTGACAGACTGGTGGTGAAGACACCTCATGCTCAAATATAAAGTTTGCTAAAACACTGCTCTGTATCAAAGTTTCATCCGAAAAGGTCCAGCAGAAATGGGTGCTCTGTAGTACAAGCACAACAAAAATCCAGTAAAAATCATTGATCATAGGAGTGTAACAAGGAGAGGGGTTAAAAATAGGCAGAAGCTTCATAAACATGAAGTGATTTTTTGTGTGTGAAGCTGGGACTCCACACCTCCCCGTGTCCTTTGGAAGACCCTCCTTACCAGAGAACACAGCCATCTGCAACACTGGGCAAATATAAAGGTTTCATTCTAAACTCCTGAGCCTGCCCAAAGCTCCCAAGCTGAAAACATTTCTAATGACATAAAATTCATAACAGAGAGCTCTGTTCTGGACTGATGTGCCATTGCAAAGCCCTTTGTCTGCTGTTCATAAAAAGTCAGAAACCTTAATTTTGGTTCACATCAATTAGCACTTGCTTCCCAGAGCCAGGGTGCTGCCACAGAGTCCCAAGTGAATAATGACAGCCTGTGTCACACCAGCAGCACCCAGCAGGTCAGCTGAGCCTCAGACAGCCTCGAGAGGAAACACATCTCAGCAGTGAAATATCTTAATTTTGGGTTCATCTCTTTTACATTGGGCCCTTAATGGCTCAAGTCCATGATCTCAGAGGTCTTTCCAACCTCAACAATTCTAAGATTCTGAGACTCTATAGAGCATCTTCACAAATGAGTTAAGGTTGAAGGAGTTACTGGGTGTTGACATACATTACTTTAAAGCTTACTTAAAATAAATTAAGGGCTTTCCACATCCAGAGTGATTGTCACATTTGGCTCACACTGGAGCATAAAGAGACCACAACTTTGAGGGATTTATGTCCCAGATTTTTGCAGTGCTCTGTGTTTCAGCATCCTTGCAGTCCATTTGACAATTCAAATAGAAATGTCTTGGCCAGATGGAGACGAATGCTGTCTGAGGCAGTTCTTGGAGTTATATCCAGGGCTCCTTTGGAGAGAAATTGAGCCCTGTCTTTATTGATATCCTCTGTGTAACTAAGAAGCTCCATGAGGAGAACCAGGTGTTGATTTGTTGTGCCCTACAAGGCAGATTTCCCCCACCACAGGCCTGGTGACTGAAAACTCCTTCAGCAGAACCCAGGACGGGAATAAAGCTCAACATAAGAAGCTCAGTTTGAGATGAAGAAATTCCCATTGGCTTTAGTTTCTCTTGCACTGTTGTTTCCATGGAATTGTTTGGGTGCTGGTGGCTTCACTTCCAACTACAGTATTTTTTCATGGCTCCTATTTAAATGTGCTGCCCATGGCTGTATTATTTTTAATTGGAGTGAGTCTGGCATTCCCCAGCAGTTCTTGCTGTGGCTTTACAAAGTAGCAGAGGCAGAAAGAAGGCTCACATGCCACTGAGCTGAACTCAGCTGAACTGGACTGAAATCAATTTGTTTGCAACACAGTTTGACATTTTAACAAAACAGTGGCAAATAACAGTAATTTCATTTTTATTGTGCTAAGAATAGGAACCCAGAGAACAGAAAATGGCACTTCACTGCACCTGAAGAGCTGAGGCAGGAGGAAGGATGGGATCCATAAGCTGATTTTGGTTTTGCATATAAATGATGTTTTTTTCCTCACTAACATTACCAAATGCCTTTAATTAGAGAAGAGTGTTTATCATTTACATCTTGGCTTTCTGAGAAATAGCTTGTTAGAGAAATGAGAGGAAAGAAGCATGGCCCAGTTGCAGGTCAGAGAAGGCTGTGTGTCAACAGTGATCTCCAAGATAACATTTTTATTTCTGTAAGAACAATCTTTTCCTTAGTTAGACAACTTTCTTAGTAATTATATGTAATCACTGCAGTTTTACATAATGACAACACTTACATATAATGACTGCATGGGCCATGACAACTTAACTTCTACTGTATTGGCCTTTTAGCTTTCAATTGTATAATATTTAAGGAAAGAGAAGACAATATACACACCAGCAAAGAGCTGGCATTTTAGGCATGTCTTTTCCTTTAAATAAAAATTAGTTTGAACCTGTTTGAATAACAGGGATGAAATTGTTTCCAACATAATTTAGAATGCCAGATTTCAAGCAATGGGAGCCATTGCTAAGCACAGGAGTTGTCTTTAGCGTCTGAGCAATGCCAGAGCCTGGGTACACAACAGAGAGCATCAGCTCCAGGAGTTGTCCACCTTGTGTCCTCCTTTATGGGTCAGATCAGAAAAAGCACCTTAGTTTTATAGTTGAGGCATTGATGGATAGCTTAAAAAAACAAGTGCTGAGCTAAAAGCTGTAAGGATGAAATTCCTGCCTGTCAGGGAAGCTGATGGTCAGGACTCATGCAGATCAGGAAGCTTTTTCTGCCCAGGAGCTGCTGACAGGTGCTCCAGCTCTGAATGGACATTTCCCAAGGACTTGAGTTTTAGAGATCAGTCAATGACCTTCCCCTGTTTGGGCAGGGTTAACAGCTCTGTACATTGCAAGGGGTTATAACAGAAGTAGCTTTGTACCTCACCTATTCTGCAGTATTGCTTCTGTGGTCCTTTAAATATGTATTGCCCACTCTTTTAGTTTATTGGAATGATTTTTCAGTTCCCCTGACATTTCAGAAAAGACACTGCACATCCAAGGAAGAAGAAGAGACTGAGAAAATGCATAGCACTCATAGCACCAAGGAAAGTGGGTCCCAGCCTGGCAGGTTCCTTAAAAGCCCTGCAAGAGGTGGGAGGGATTGCCTACCAAGTCCCTAAAAGTCACAGAAAAAAAGTAATGTGCTGCAAAGATTTAGGCCAATTTCTCAAATATATTCTTTCTGGATGTATAGACAGCCACTGGACCATGAGAGAGACTACAGCAGAGCACTCTGGCCTCATTAGAGGGGTCTGTGTGATTCAGATCCCACTGAAGGCTGTCATGACCTCCTGTGTGGAGTGCAGATATCCCTGAAGATGACAAATCTCTGAGAATGTGGTAACTCAGTTCCATGGCTTCAGTCCCACTCTGAAGACAGACTGCATTCGCTAAACAGGAATACTTTTTCCTGCCTCAGTTTTGCATTCCAATTTACCAGCACAGCCATTTCCTCAGCCTGGCACCCACTGATCATCTCCCTTTTGGAGTGCTGTGCACCTGCCCAGCCCACTGCAGACAGATCCAGGCTCCCTCCCTCTGTGCTGGAAGGTGACAGGGCATGGGGAAGCTTCCCCCAGGGCTGTCTGACTGCACTAGGGAGGTTTGTGCTCCCTGGATGGGTACAGCTGCTGTGGATCAGAGCTGGCTGCCATCCAGCTGGCACAAAGAAACGGGAGAAAAGTCCTCACCACTTCTCCTGAGCCTTAATAGTGCTATTTGAGGACCTCCAGGAACTCCATTGAGGTGAGGTAAATTGAGTTAATTATGCACATCAATTATGCTTATTAATGTAGTCCTAATGAGGATACAGGGTCCTCCTTTTTACCTGACATTAAACAAGCACAAAAAATCCTACTGACTAAATGGGGTATGTGGGAGAGAGGGCATGAAAACCCTGAGATACACTAAAAAGATCTACCTGCAAAAATTGATTTTTTTTTGCGAGGATTTCTGCCTCTCTACATTCACATCCAATACCTGTCACCAAAATCAAGACTTCCTGTTGTAAAAACAAAACTGGCTCTATGGGCAGAGAAGTCCTTTGCCAGAGCTGAACACCTGAGTGGCAGTGGCAGGGTGCTCCTGTCTCCATGACTAGGACTAGTCCAGAGAGTAACACAGAGAGCTGTGCTGGACAGGCACAGAAATGAGAGCCAGCTTCTCTTTCCTGGATGTCCACTGGCCTCAAAACTGACAGTGAGTTTTGACATTTGATTTTCTCCTGCTCTGCCCCTTTGTGAGCAGGGAAAGATGGTGGCCTGCAAGAAATACTGTGGAGATGGTTTCTGGATGAGAAATGTAAATCTGTCATCTGACCAGTTCCCTCTTGTTTCTGGAGGAGAAATGTAAAATCATTGTCTGACCAGTTCCCTCTGAAACCAACTTTAAGCAATTCTGGGACTAATTAAATCTCAATCCCTGTGGAATTCAGATGAGGTTTGGGTCCCTCTGTTCTATATCCAACATTACTCCAACTAGTTTTGCATTTTTTGGAAAGTTCAGTGTGTTCTCATACCATCTCGGGGCTCACGCACCTGCCATGACTTCTCATCACAAAAATATTATTCTGATGGGATTCAGAACAGGTGTTTGAACTCCAGAAGTCTTCAAATAAAGTCTCAGTTGTATCTAAGGAGCACCATAAAGGACTCAGGGGAGAGGAAGGGCCAACTGTTGTGCGGTCCCACCACAGCCAAACCACTCCAGTAGGATGCAGAGGTTTTGGTTGGCCAATTTGAGATTTCCCAGCCAATTTTTAGCAGCCTATGAAGGAGTCCAAGCTGCCTCCCATGCAGAACCACCACACAGACCTAGCCTTGACCAGTGTGGACTGTTGTGCTCCATTTGAGGCCAAGCTCTGGGGTCAAGGATGAGACTAAGAGAGTTTAGAAGATATAAAACAAATATAGAAGTAACATAATTTATAAGATTTGAGGATAGGCCCATGAAACTGAATGAAGGTTCTTCAGGGTCCAAAAGCATTCCAATATTTAGAAGAACCAGAAGAACAAAACAGCAAAGAAAGGGATTTTAGTAAGAAACACCTTAGAATGACATTTTCTTTTAAGGGGTTTAATGCCTTTGTATTTGCACTTATCTCTATTTTCTAAGGAAAACTGTTCTTATGTGGTTAAAGAATGGGAAAAAAACCCATAAAAATACCCAAGAGGTATTTTTACATAACCTTTCACAAGTAATCTTAATTTGAAAATATCTCCTTCTCATAAACAATACATCTGAAGGAATTAATCTGGATGTTATCTTCTTTTGGCAGCAGATTTGGTCATTGACTCCCAGAATGCTAATATTGTAAAAAAGGATGGAGTTCAGTGCCAGGACAAAAAGGCATATAAGGAAATGAATAGTTAAATATGAATACAAAGGGTGCAGGAAATACAAAATAGTCTCTGAGAGCAGCAGAGCCTGACTGATTTTTCTGAGAACTCTTGGTGAACAGGGTTGTGGTGAGCACATGGCAGAGTGCAGGTGACAGAGGTTTGGTTCTCAGTCCTGCCCTCCCATGTGACTGACAGGACATCCATCAGGACTCAGGGTTTTGTCCTGACTGAGATTCACCACACAGAAGGAAGGACTTCTTCCCCATTCACAATGTCAGCTAATATGGTATAAACTCCTCTACCACATCAGTCAATCCTCCTTTCCTTTGCATTTGAGATGGAAATGCATCTGCCACTTAGTGAGAACAACCACTGCAGGATGACAGCAGAGGAGGTTAGGAAGGGAACGAGAGGTGTTGCTTTGCTTTGGCCTGTGAAGTCCTGGGGACAGTCCTGTTGGGGCTGCCAGAATCTCTTGCTGCTCCATCAATTAATGTCCCTTTCTCCTCTGAGAGGTCTGGTTAGCATTGTCTGCACTAAACTTCTGGATGCTTTCCCAGCTATTTCTATGAAGACAAGGCTTTATTCTGTCTTGTGCTTCCCTTCTGCTCTGATAAACCCTTCCATGACCCTCCAGGATTAACTCTGCTGGCTCACTCCTGTGAACAGCCAGAAAACAGGCTGGAGTGATCCCAAAATTCTCTGGGAGTATGCTTTCTGTTTGTCACGCCCAGCAGTGATGAAGAATCAACACCACCCAGTTCAAGAGTACAAATATTTACACTATTCTGACTGTCAGACCCCAGGTTGCCAAACATTTCATTATTTCATTAAGTATGTAGCATACAAAGCTATTCACCTCCTGATTTCCTTCAGCTTATACAGCATCAATGTTTTAGGTAAATGGGGACTCCTCCACATCTTCATTAGGCCACTCTGACACTAATCCAATGGCTTTTGAGCAGTGCTGTACTCCCCCTGGTTCAGGTTCATAGCCATCATAAAAAACCGCAGTAGAAGAAATTTTTCCTCTGCATCAAAGATGAGACTAATTTCACTGGTGAGATTACAAAATAGTTAGGAGAGAGGGCACTAGGACAAACTGGAAAAGACAGAAGGTAGATTGGGTGTGGTGGTACCAGTTGTGGGTTTCTCTGGGTCTGGATTAAAGGTACTTGAGACAGTAATTTGTGTTTGGACTCAAGTGTTTATTATTTCTTATCAGTAAAACAGTGTCACTACTGTGAGTTCAGCAGCTTTTCATTAGAAGGCACAAAATGGCCAACAATCTCTTGTTCCAAGGTCTTTTAAGACTAAACTATCCAATTAAGAACTGACACCTAGATTATTTTCCCTTTTAACCCAATACCTCATCCCAAAGAGCTGCAATGTGGACTTTTCTGCCCAATTACAAAATGCCACCCAAACCCAAGGAGAAGAAGGAAGAAGAAGCATGAAGAAGAAACCCAGGACAACACCCTGTGCCCTGCATCTTGCTTCCATCCACAACATACTAAAAATCCCAAAATCTAAATTTCTCACCAAGTGATACATCTACTCTACTCTCTATAATCTATTTCACACTTTTTTGGATTTTAGTCTATCTTGAAGTCTAGGAAACTTTCTCCATGAATGAGGGTCAAAGTCAGTGCTCCTCTGGGGCACTGGTCAGGACACCCCAGAGCAGACAGAGGAATATTCCCAGTGCCCTGGGTTTCCACAGCTGGGGAATTAGGTTGTTTTCCTTCCCAGGTCTTTCTCTGTCAATGTCCCATGCTGTTCAGTGGACACTGTCTGCATTCCAGTGGGGCACACCTTTCTAGGTGTTTCAGAGTCTGTGCACATCTGACTCCCCTCTCCCAGCCCTCCAGGGTACAGTCACACACATAAGTGTTGGGAAGGATGAAAGTTTGACAAGAAAGTCTCACAGATATGTATGCTTAGCAGAAAGATTTTTAAATGTAGAGTCTGATGAAGGAATAGAGATGGAAGCAAGTTTTGATAGAGAAGAAAAGAATTGCTGAGCCAGTCTTACTGGATAACCAAGAAGGCAAAGGGTGTGTTAGTTAGAAGGGTTTTTATGGCTTAGAGCAAAGGATAAACCCACCTCAAACAAGAAGATGTTTTTACCAAGCAGAAAGATAGCACAGGCAAACAAGTCAGCAAAGTTGCAAGTAGAAAAAAGGTCTCAGAATTTTCCACTGCAAGAAAACTGAAAAACAACTTCTAGCTTAAACTGTAATGTACTAACTTTTAGTGATTGGACAATAGTAACATGAATATGGTAATTGTAGTAGTTATGATAGGTTATAGATAATAGTTAAGGTATAGATTTATTCTACTGTATTAAGATGCTAAGCAAAGAAAAGTATATAAAGCATTGTAACCAAAACCAAAGGGTCTCCAGGCCTGCCTGCAGCTGGAGCTGACAGCTGTAGGCACAGGCTCTGTTGCCCATGACCCTGGACTGCTGTAACATCTTGGATGTAATAAACTGCATTTTGGAGAGCCACCTGGAGTCCTGCATCCTTCATTTCAGCTCTTACACATAAGGACTTCAGGAGGGTCCCACCTCCTCCTGCTGTCTTGACTTTATCCATTCACACACCACCATTTGACACAGGATTGACCACTGGATTCATGCCAGTAGTGGCAGAAACCCTGCATGCATCCAGAACCTCCCAAAGTCTGAGACAAAGGTTATAATCCCACACTCCTCATTACCTGAATTTAGCCAGATCCTTGCACTGTGTATTGCACAGTCTCCTTGCTGATATCACTTCCTATTGTATGTCTCTCAAGAGCTCTCCAGCTGATTAATTACTTTGTTGACACACTGAACATGGTGGCGAAATCAGATCATTATGAGAAACACGTATTTGGTTTATGTAGCCTAAAATACTCTGTGGAAATACTTCCTATTCTCCTTCCTGGAGTGCCACAGGAGTTCTGTACAGCTCTGATTTAGCCCTTTGATGGCACAGGGAACTCCTGCCAGCAAGTCTAACACCTGCCTGCATTTCTGTCTTTGCAGGATGCCTATCATCTTCTCTTCCATGATAATTTTTTCAGGTACAGAAAGTTCACTGATTAGGTTTCACACACAACACCCCGGAAAAAGCCTCTGCTAGTCAACATCTGCCAGCACTTTGGGGTTACCCTTTCTTTCCTGCCACTGAGCTCATTTGTTGTGTTGTTTCCATCAAGGAACCTTCTGTGAGTGCACCTTGCAGCTCTGATACCACAAACTGCATCAGATTTATCAGCACTTGTTTCAAATCTGTAACTCTTGGTAGCCCCAGAAACCAGCAAGCCATGAGACACCAACACTTGTGGGTCAATCTAACAAAGTGTTATGTTAAAATTTCACATGCTATAATTAGCACATGTGGTTATGATTGTGGTTATGTGGATTTTATTCTTGCTAGTTAACATTTATGCTTGGCCCATGGTCAGGGACTTTGGTCAGAATTGGAAAACAGTCTAGATTTGTTCAGGGAAGGATGTGCAATGTCCTCCCAGACCCTCAGAGCATCCTAGCTGAAGCTGCTCCAGTTTCCCTGTGCTGGGGTTAACTCTGTGAATAACTCTGAGAGGCACAGAGATCTGACCTGGCCACAGGTTTTTTTCTGGTTAATCTCAGAAAGGGTCTGGTTTGTGCATAATCCAACAGAGAATTCACATTGATAACTCACATCAATGACTTCCAGCTAGAGTGTGTGCAATTTTATATAGCATTTCCACTTATCTTTACCCAATCCCCAGTCCCATGTATGACTTCCTGTGCTGGTGCATCCCCCCCAGCCCCCCCAGGCTGCTCCATGACCTGAGAAATGTTTTTTAGGCCTTGATGAACTGCACCTGGGCTTAGCTTATCAGAAACACAGTTCCCAGGAGCCAGTCCTGTCTAATGAGCTCCTGCTTTTTAATGAACAGCCTTGGAAAATTATTTTTTCTTACCTGAATAACAACACAAATGCAATAATATTTTTGTTATTGAACTTTCAAAGAAAGTTACCGACCCAAATTGTGGCCACATGGAAAATTACTGTGACTAAAGCCAACTCTCTTGCAACCCCATAAACAGCAGTCCAGAGTGAGACCCTTTGAGTTCTCCTGGACTGCAGAGAGCAGTGACTGGCAGATCCTTCTGAGTGGGGCCTCTCAGAGCCAGCAAACTCTAAAGTTAGTTAGAGTTAGTTAGTTTAGAGGACTGGTGTGAAAAATGTGTATTTTATGATTGGCTTTTCACAAATATTAAAATGAATATTATATGTGTTATGTTAGAAAGTTATGCTGTATTAATTTTTTTAGTAGTGTGTTAAATATAGTTTTAGGTTATAATATAATGATAAAATAGAAACTATGCTATGTAAAATATATTTTTTAAAGAGAGGACTTGCAGCGAGATAGCAGCCACAGGACACCTGAATCTTTCAGAGAAAGAGAATTTATTGCCCCATTATCAGAGGAAACGAACTTCTTCCTGCCTCGCTCAGTCCCGAGGATGCTGTTAGGATTGAGAGGAAGACGTCGACACTGCCCAGACAGAATCCTGTGTTTGAATGGAATTTAGCATCATGGATGAGGTGTATGAATATGCAACAGGCTGTTGTTTTTAAGGGTTAATCCTCTGTTAACGTGGGTCCTTTTTTGGGTTTATGCTGCCCAGAAAAAGGTACCCGGACGTCTGCTAACTCTTTATTTCTATTGTCTCATATTGTCCTAATCCAAATTGTCCAAATTATTATTACTCTAATTATATTGCTATTTTTATAGTCTTTTTATTACTATTAAACTTTTAAAACTTTAAAAACAAGGGATTGGCATTTTTCACACTGGCAAACAACATCAACAGATCCTGCACTGATCCCCACACTCCTCCAGGCTCACCCCTCTGCCCATGTAGAAGATGCAAATAAAATTCTAAATAAAAAATAAATAAAAATAAATAAAAAAAATTCTTCCGGTATGGGAATTTCACTGAATTCCAAGGGAATTTTTCACAGATACCTTGCAGATGCCCTTAGGTCTCTGTGCTGGTAAGCAGATACGCTGTTGCAAATGGGCTGTGGATGTGACTCTCCTAGATTTTTAAGCACTTTAGATTTATAAGATAGGCCTGTAAGAGAGTTACTCTTGTGGTGTAGTGAAGTCTAGAAGAATCCTTCAATAAATTGTTTAACTTAAACTAACGTTGTTTAACATTTAGGCATTAACTGTCAACCAAGACTGGGTCTCAGTTTAGCAAGGGGGTCCAATCTGAACCTTTTGTATCAACAGGAAGGTCTTCCTTATTCCTTTTTATCCTCACCCTTTCCCACCCTTATCGTGTCTTCCCCCACTAAGCCCACTGCCCCTTGGATAATTTTTTATTTTGGTAGTTGACTGATTGATTTTAGATTTGCTTTTTCTCTGTGTGAGCCTTTTCCATCTGCAAGAAAGCTCCAAAGTCAATAGTTACAGCAGCTGCACCCTAACTTTTATGACATTCAGAGCAATGTGAGTTTGTTCATCTCGGTGTTTCAGAGTGCCTGGACAATAATTTTCTTTTCTGGAAGGATTCTGTCAAACAACTTGCAAAACTTTTGTAGTGCAGAATCTGGTTCACAGACAATAATCAGCAATGGCATTAAAAATTTTCCATACAGCCACCTTTTTATTTAAGCTACAGCTGAGTTTCTACAGTTTACCTCAACTCATACAATGATTTAATCATTCTTTTGATCTCTTTGAACCCTGGTAAAAATTTCTTACATTTAATTTGTGATCCTAACTTTTAAAATTAAATCAATAACACTTTGTTCAATGAGAAACTTTTAAATGCAGGCATAGCTCTAAGCTTGGGAATAGTCTAATTGACTTCAAAGGAATTAAAAGGTGCTTAAGCACCTTGCTGAATTAATAACTAATTGCATTATAACTTCAGGAACAAGCTTAGTTTAACTTGAAAGTTCAATATAGTTTATTCAAACTTCCAGTTACAGATGGAATGTTCGGGTCTGTATGAATAAACACAGTGGCAGATCAGAAATTGCAAATTAAAACTTGCATGAGGGAAATAAGACCATTTTTAGAGATACAGGAAGAAGCTAGTTTAACACAATTTCAAAAGCTTATCCAAAAAAAAAAAGGATGTTCTTTCCTTTATTCTTGCAAACTGAAAGATTATAAGGACTGACAGTATAAAATTACAAAGATAGGAGAAATGAATGAACTACTGGAAGGGAATGAAGGGTCTATTCAAAAGACAGTTCCTCTTGCTTTTCCTGCTGAAAAGGATTCTGTTACTTCTCATACACAGAAAATGCTCTAATTTTTCTCTTCTGCAATATTATGTGCCGAAGAAACAACCAAAAAACAGTTTTGATGGTACTTGAACAGATTTCAAGAAGTCTTGCAGTGTGCTATGAATAGAAATACATTTGTTAGCTGAGGGAGAGGAACAAGGCGTTTTTTCTTTGCCAAACCCAGATGAAATGTAACCAAATTGCTGGACTGGTGAGATTATATCCTCTCCTCCTTCCTTGCTCCCAGGGACAATGGAAACTTTCTTCTAGTGCAAAAGCTTTCTTTTTTGTTTTGGCTGAAATAATTATGAAAGATGCTGTTATTTTTTAAATTACAAAAAGAAGATTTTCTTAGAAAACTTTAAACTGTGATGTTATGATAGGATTATGCTTTTAATTCCTGTGAATGCTTAAGGAATTGACCTAGAATTGTCCCTTCAAATAAGGATTTGCAAAATCACATATTTTGGTTCAGAATACACTAATACTCCTTGCATAGTCATTTTGAGAAATAGTAATTTAAAACAAAGGGAAGATAATTAATCTAATTTCAACTGGTACATGATCACAGGGCAGTAAGGCTTGGGCTAATTTAATCATCTTGATGAGCTTACATCCCAGATTAATATGGTTTATAAGAAAGATCAAAGCTGGGTTTCCAGCCACTATATAGACTAAATTATCATTCACACATTATTCATCACTGCTGCAAATACACCACATCCTTCCTGTGCTGTTGAAGTCACCTGCTGTCTGGATGCAGCTATCGAAGTCATGTGTTATTATGATACATGGTGCAGTAAGCTGGAAGATTTTCCACATAAATCAAAACAGCTAGAGATTTGCAAGCTAGCCATCAGGGTCCCACCTTCCAAGAAATAAAATTATAAAAATGTCTTTTCATCCTCTTGAAATGTTCCTAAAAGCAACTGGAGGAAAATTGTTTTCCATTACTGAAGACAAAGCTTGTGGACTGCTGAGTGAGGATGGCAGAAGGCATCTGGGAAGGGGCAGAAGTCTCTTAAAGCATCACTTTGTCATGATCAGAGCCTACCTGGGTATCCTGCAAAAGGCTGATAAGAAAGGCCTGTTGGGCTCCTCGTGTCTCTGAGGAATCTCTTTGTGAAGTCTCTTCTTGTGTAACTACCTCACCTGCTGCAGACAACCTTATAGATGTTTCTTTTCTGCAGATTTGGATCCCAGCATTTTTGCTCAGGTAAGTCACAGCCAGCTGAATAAAAGGTAGGGCTATTATCCATCTGAGTGGATGGAGCTGACATTTTCTGTGCTGCAGTACCTTCTCTTTCCTTCTCAGGGCTAAGCAAATTACATTGTGAGACTTAACAAGCAAATGATCTAGTTAGGGTATTTATGGGGCTTCCACTAACCCAGGCTTCTCATGCAAGAACTTGAATCACTCCCTTGTAAGGAAGGAATATCCTTAATCTGGTGTCAGTGGGGCACTGAGGCTTGGAGAGTGCAGCAGCCTGGGTGTCTGCAGCCCTGTCCCCATCTCTCTGGGTGTCTGCAGCCCTGTTCTGAGGTCTTTGGGTGTCTGCAGCCCTGTCCCCATCTCTCTGGGTGTCTGCAGCCCTGCTCTCCTCTCTCTAGGTGTCTGCAACCCTACTCTCATCTCTTTGGGTGTCTGCAGCCCTGTCCCCAGCTCTCTGTGTCACCCCAGTGTGGTATTTGCTGGGTCCCCAGGATGAAGGAGGAATTGAGAACCTGACTCCATGTTCTTGGAAGGCTAATTTATTATTTTATGATATTATATTAAAGAATGTTATACTAAAACTATACTAAAGAATAGAGAAAAAATACAGACATAAAGTTATAAAGATGAATAATGAAAACTCGTGACTGCTTCCAGAGTCCCAACACAGCTGGATGGTGATTGGTCATTAAGTAAAAACAATTCACATGAAACCAATCAAACACCCACCTGTTGGATAAACAACCTCCAGACCACATTCCAAAGCAGCAAATCAGGGAGAAGCAATCAGATAGTGATTGTTTTCATTCTTCTTCGAGTCTTCTCAGCTTCCCAGGAGAAGAAATCCCGGCAAAGGGATTTTTCCAGAAAATGTACAGTGACACCCCAGAGCTCCCCTGTGTGTGGCACAGAGCAGGTCTGCCTGGGGGACAGGTTCATGCCTTACAGTGCCCCTCACATGTGGGGAGCTCCCTTGTTCCTGGACAACACACAGAATCTGTGTTCCTGGGCTCACACAGAATTCCTGTCACATCCCAGAGGACCTGGGCAGATGAAAAAAGAGCAGGATTAAGGATGAAATCCCACCTGTAATAGAAAGGCTTTGTAAAAAATGGCTTGGGGATAAACCCAGGCAGGTACCCAGAGTCCCTCTGTCTGGGGATGTATTTGCAAGGCTTCTTAGGAGCTCTGGGTTTGAACACTTCCCTGACTGCCCTGAACTTCTGTAGTCTCTTAAATCTTAGACTGCAATGTCTAGCCTGAGCCCCTAGAAATGGTGAGTCCCAAAGCCACATTTCAGGCCTGTCACACAAACAGCACTGATGATGTTGTGTCACAAAACTGATAAGAACTTTTTGTGTCACAAAGCTGATAAGAACTGATGCTGAGGTCAGAACTTGGGAGTTACAGGCTGCTTCAAGAAAGGTACTGGGGGTTTCAGCCTGTCAAAAGCTGCAGAGTACCAAACAAAGATCAGAGATCTTCAGGACATTGTAGAATAGGAAGAGAGGCTCAGTACTGAGACCAAATCACAAGTAACCTGTGCAACACCACATCTTGTCCATCTGGGAGCCTACTGGTAAACATTTATCTCTCCTTGTGGGAGTTAAGTTTTTTAAAATAATTAGTTTGCTTTTTGTTTTTATCCACAACTTTCACTGTATATCTGAAAAAATGGTTTAGGACTGGTTTCATTTTCTGAAAATATCTTTTCATGAACCAATTATATTACTAAGAGGGGATAAAATGTTCTGCAAACATCCTTTGGAAACAAAGATGTGCAAAGTGTTTTATCTATTTCTTTTAAGAAGAATGGAATGAAAGGTGTGGATGGACTTTTAACCCCCTTCAGGACTGAAACACTGATGAAGCCATATGGGAAACCTACTCAATAGAATATCTGTGGATAAATGAAAGAATTCTGGTTTTGAAGCTTCTTATTCTTAACACTAAATTCCATTTCACAAGGCACACGTACATGCATCTCTAAAGTATTACCCAAAAAATCCTCTTAACACTGCAACAGCTTTCATCTCTCTGCTTTCTGCAAAGACTAATCCATACCTACAGAAACAAGGGACCTTTTGTTCTGCTCCATTCTTAGGACACTTTTTGTTACATTTTTCCTCTGTAGAATCATAACAGAGTAAAGGCTAATATGGACCCAAGGAAGCAAATACAAAGGCAGGCTTACATTCAATGTGTGAATCTGGACTCAAAGGAGGATTGGATAGGCATGAGCATATTATCCATCTGTAGTTAATACATTTCTTCCTATGATAATGTGTTTGTGGCTCTGATTATCTGCTTGGGCTGGCCCTAGAAGCACAATGAAAGAATAAATTCAATCCAGAGTAATAGTGCTGTCTAAGTCACATCTATATTAGTAAATTGAGAATTTCCAGAGCCAATTTCTGGTACCAAGGTGAGCAAACATAGAATGGCCCCAAATTCAGCTGAATTTCTTTCACCTTCGAAGCAAAGTGTCTGCACCACCAGTGATGCTAGGACCAGTTTTCAGCCCTGCTAACCACCCACCTGCACTGGGATTTGATCCAGTAGCACTTGAGCATGGGACAAAACCACCCCAGGGACCATCCTGGGCTCCCAGGAAGAAATGTCAAAATGCAGCATCCAAGGCTGCTCCTGTAACTTATGTCTCTATATCTGCTTATGCTTGGCTGCTCACCTGTGCCTGGGAAAGGTGCTGAGGACAAAGTTTTGTTGTGTGTGTGTGACACAGACTTATTGTGCCAGCTGGGGCAGATCCCTGGGAATTTTTTCTTTCCTTCCCATTGCTGTTTCTTTCAGTGCAGTGTGTATAATCTCACATAGTTCTGGCTGCTGTTAGGGTTAAAGATAATCAGGTAACCCCTGAGGAAAGATTATGGGGACCACTGGTATTCAGATTAAAGTGCTTCAAGCCAGTATCCTTATCAAGAGTTTTTGGTGCATGTTTCTTTTTCATTTCAGTGCCCTTCCAGACAAATGGGGATTTTCCACAGCTCATTTAACAGGATGTATAATTCACTGGTGAGCTACACACCACCCCATCTGTGCCAGCCCATAGAGCAGAAGGGCTGGGATAGCCCCCAGCTACAGAGCCCAGCTCACAGAACAACATCATTCATCTCCTTTCCAAGCTCCTGGCTCACATGCCTGGACTGCCAGCTGACTCACAGGCTTGCACACATGTGCCCATTGAAACCAGAATAAACAGGTCATCTCCAGCTCATTACAACTTTGTTTCATATGTTGGTTTTTCCTTATGGCTGATTTCTGTTTCAGATTCAGGATCTGCCTGGGGTCAGTGGTCAGTGCTGATAGAGCATCTTCCCCAGAAGACTTATGTGTAGCTATTGGTGATTGGTTTTTTTAATTGAGCTACAAAAACTTCATGAATACTTCATCTATCTTATTCCCAGGTGTCTTTTTCCTTCATCTCTGAAATTCAGGTTGCATCCTTCCTGCTTGGGGAGCACTATTTTTTTGCATGCCACCTCATACAGTGATACCTTGAACCCAATCATGTTTCTTGCAGCAACTGAAAGATAAATAATATTTATATTTTACTCTATCAGGATTTAGAATTTTATTATTTGTGATAGATTTTATACTCAGCTGTGGCTTTAATAATATCACTGTTTTAAAACTAATAAAACTTTGGAGATGGAATGACTTTGTGCATATCGTGTGTGTCACAGTCACATATACCAAATTATTTTCTTTAAAACTTAACCTTGGCTTCAATACATCCTGGATAAAGGTTGTCCAGAAACATGTATTCATTCCGTGCAGCAGGAGCAGGAGAGAGAAGGTTCTGGCTATTTTCCCAAGTGCAAAACAAATGATGCCATAAGACTCTGCTCGCTTCAAAAGGGGCACTGCTCTTTCTTTCCTTTCAAGTCCCTCCCTGCTTGCTTTAACCTTCTTAAGTGTCTCCTTTTATTGCTCTTTTTTTTTCCTATCCAGCTGGAGAATCATTGGAGTAAAACCTGACCTCAATGATTCATCCAAGGCCACAAATGAACAGACTCTTTATGAAAAACCAAAGACAAGAACACTGATCCATGTCTCTGTCCCAGTCAGATGGCTGAGGTCCTTCTGCTCGCCCTGTGGCCAACTTCAGCTGCAAATTGTGGGGCAGTGCACGCTCACATGCATGTCTCCAAAATCCCACAAGCACCTGTGTGTTCACATACAGGTACACAAATATTCCCCTTCTTGCTGGCACACTGCTGCTTTCTTCAGGATAGTGTTGATGTGAAATCAAAAAGTGGAAACTGGATCAGCAGCAAATTTTCCTGTTGTGTAGATCCTGGTAAATGCCCACAGAACATTTTTGGTGTGAGGGTGACCAAGCACTGGAACAGATTGCCCAGAGAAGTTGTGGAGTTTCTCCCTCACTGGAGATATTCCAGAACCATCTGGACACAATCCTATTCCATGTGCTCTGGGGTGGTCCTGCTTGAGCAGGGAGGTGGAGCCAGATGACCCCACAGTGGCTCTTTCCATCCTGACCATTCTGTGGTTCTGTAAAATGAGCTGAGCTCATGTGCACTCACAAAGTCTGGGGCCAAGTCAAGGCTGGTAAAGTGTTGAACGCCATTTCAACAGCACCTCTTTCCTCCTCTAATGCAAGATAATGACTCAAGAAGAACTAGGGTCAGGCTGTCCCATCCCTCTCCCGTTTCCTACAGGGTTCCTTTCCAAAATTCTGATTCTTTAAAACCATTTTTAATTTTAGTGCTACATGTGTTATATTTGCCCAAGTATGATATAAGAAATGACCTGACTTATCAGAATACATTTGGGGCTAACACAAATAAGGAATAAAGGACACTCAGTGAAATAATACAGGAATAAAGGGCACTCTGAGTAAAGGCAAACCTTGGTGAAGGCTGAGGGTGCCTTTATCAGGCTGCAGCCCACTTCAAGGTTGTGCCCAAATTAACAGGGCAGAAGTTACAGTGCCCCAAGGCATTAAGCAATGAGCATATTCTGGCTTCAAGAGGACACTTGAAACACTCTAAAAAACCAAGTGGTTCATTAAAAGATGTGGTTTGAAAGACTAATTCTCCATGCATTGGAGACAATACATACAAAGCCTTTAGCTTTTGGCCAAGACATCTAAGAAGTTACAGATCTGGAGGAAGTGGGAGGGTAAAGCAGCACCATAGTGGGTGGCTGATTATATCTATGAATTTCTACCCCTTGCAGTGTGGATACTTTTCCCTTAAACCATTGTAGCAAAATGTGATTTATTATTGCAAGGCAGACTGACAGCTCAGTCTGAGAAGTTCTGAAAAGGGCTATTTGAAAAGCTTCATTGAAGAAATGATAGGGATGGGCTGAGGAGGTTCCTAAGAAAACTTTGTAAGAGATTTGCTTTCTAATTAAAAATTTTCTTTACTATTAAAGTAAATGAGCATGAGCTTTGCAAAGAAATGAGGCATTATGTCTCATGAGATTTCATCTACCTGTCACTGTGGTCAATGAAAGAACTTTCATTAACCAAAAAAGAGAAATATTTTCATCTAATCACTGAGGGAACCTGAATACCCATCATTTTTTCACATTTGGTTTAATTCCTATTTTTCTTTTCATCTGGCTTTTTATTACCTGTATGTCTCATTAATGCAGAGGAAACAGTTTCTGTAAAAGATTTTTTTTTCTGACAAAAATTAAAGGTCTCCAGCTTGCTGAAAATATTAGGTTTCAAAATTGAGCTTCAGTGCAATCCTCTCAATAGTGTTTTCCTCATCCTCTGCATACCTGAGTCAGGCACTGAGTATCTACTCAGAAGAAATGCTCAGCATGTCCAGTTGTATCAATGGTAAGCTGTACTCCAGGCACAGGAGGTGTTTGGCTGGTATGTTCAGAAAAATGGGAATGTGGTACTTCATAAGGGATGCCCAGGGTGAATGTAGCTGCCAAGTTTTGTTATCAGTCCTCTGCAGAGCAATAGAGATGTTGAGAGCATGGATTACTGCTTTATTTCCTGGTGTGTGTGTGTGCAAGTCTAGTGACAAATGTCATAGAAGAGCAAAAAGAATATTGGCCAGATGGTCACTAACAAAAAACGTGGGGGAAATAACTTTGTCAACTTTTTCAGTGCTTTATAAAGTCACTGAAGGGATTTGTTCCAAATTAAAAATAGCATGTTAATTCATCATTGAGGACTGAATTCACATGTGTACAAATGAAGAGGACAAATGAAAAGAAAACAAGAAAATTAGCAGCCCTAAATCCTGAGCACTTGAATTTGCAGTCATAATGTTCATTTAGTGCACAATTTTGCATGTAACAATTCTTGATTATTAAGCCAATGACCTAGAAGAAAATGTCAGTCACAAGAAATTACATAGGAAGAGCTGTATAGAAAATCTACTAATAAAACATTTCACTTTCTCAGACGTTAGCAAGTCCCTTGGATCTGCATCTCATTGTTGACCTGTATTGAACTGTGTATATGTGTCATGAACAATGTGCTAGGACTGCTCAAGAGATCTCCAAAAGGCAAAAACTGTTACAACATGAATTAAAAACTTTTCAGACAGTGAAAGAACAGGCCACAATCTCAAATGCTGCTATAACAAGCAGCAAAGTACTATTTGTATGGTAGCATGAACAATGGAGTCTCAGTCTTGTGATAATAATAAAAAGGAAGAATGGTTTGTTTCCAACCTGAGAGTTTTTCAAATGCACTCACATGCCAAGAAAAGATGGGGGAGCAGACACGTTCCTATAAGATGCTCATAGACATCACAATCCATTCTTGAAGGTGCTGAGACTCTCAGAATCAGTCCCGGGTTGACAGCTCCCTTGAGAAAAATTGAATCACTCTTTGCTATCTAGAAATTATAATTTAATGACAGTTTAAAAGACATGTCAGCTCTTGTCACTGTCACCCCTCCATCTACAGGCTTTTCACTGGGAATGCAGTAAAGTTCAGCTTTTTTCCCTTTTTTCCCCCTTTCCCTTCTGAGGCTATTCCAAACTTGCTCTATGTAGTTATTCTGTGCTATTCTGAATCAGAAATACTCAGGTCAGCAGCTTGGGACCATGTTTGGCACTTGTATGGATTTATGTCATGTATTCCTTTCAAGCAAAACCACAGGAATACAGGCACGAAGATGATAGCAGACAAGGAGCTGACCAGGAGCAGTTATTAGACTGTAACTTGCCATGCTGCTGCAGGAAAAGCACAACACATTGGCTCTTTGGGGATATCACTTTTCAACCTCCCACCCTCTCCTCAAACCCTTGTACTCATGGACATGAACTTGTGGAGAGGAGTGAAACACAAACGTCCCCCTGGGCCCTGCCTGAGCTTTCTGACATACTCCAAAGTGCTAGTGGAAAAAAATAAAATTAAGTTTCCTCCTTGCACTAGGTTTTAAAATGGAAATTGAGTATGAGATTTTAGAAGATGTAAAGGAACCTACTGTTGAAGGCTATGACAGAGACCTGTGACTGATGATCACCCTTCTTTGTCTCTCACATTCTTTGTGGGATGAGGAATTTGGAGCTGGAGCCTTAGCCAGCATATATGTGGGACGACCAAAGGATCCACAGCTGGCTCAGAGCATTTTTGCACTGGTGAATTGTGGGCAGGAAGGAGTTTTGAAAGGCTGCAAGGATCAAATTCACTCAAGGAAAGCCAAACAAATTTTTTAACTCAGAGAAGTTAGATCTTCCAAGAAAACCACAAAATTGCTATGTTAATGGATTAGAATGACCTCAAAACAAAAAAAAAAAAGCTTATGTCATTGAGTCCTCCTTCCTATTCCAGCATGAATTTCAGCATGGAGTTCTAGAAAGACTGGGGGACCTTCACTTTGTCTGTAAAACTTGAGTTTGTGGAAAGATGAATGTTTCCAGTGAGTTTAGTTTGCAGCCACAAAGAACAATGAGTAACTTCATTAGAGCATGGACATTCCTCTTAAGGTTCAGCCTCATCCTGTACCTACCAATATCTCTGGCAAGCAGTGCAAAAAAAAAATAAAAGATGCCCAGTGGAAAAAGAAAACGGGGCAAGCATGTAAAACTGCCAGCAAATACTTTCCCAGTCACTGCCTATTTCAGGGAGTTTAAGCCTAATGTGCTTTGTGTATCCATAATCTCTAAAGGATATTTTCCTTGTCCTTGTCCTGTCTCCCCTTAAACCCATCTAAGCTCTTTGCATCTGCATAACCCTTTAACTATTAGTTGCACAGATCTACCACTCATTGTTAACAAAACTTACCTGTTTTGAACAGCTCCTAATGTCATTTAGTGGCCCTTAATCCTTCAAATAAAAACCTATACAAACTTGCCTCATCAACCAGAGGCATTTTCATCAGATTCCGAGTTGCCATCAGAACCAGAAACTACGTAATAGTGCCAATAATGTAACTGTGTCCGATGTCTCATTCTGAGCTGTTTTCTCCTTTGTGCTGCTTTTTCTCATCTTGCTGTAGAGGAGGAGAGGAAGGAGGGAAACTGTGTCCTCCTGTGACTGAGATCATATGCTTCACTCAGTAATGTGTGGAGGACAGGGAGAATTTATCTCCCCCTCTTTTTTACTGGTCTGTTTACGATCAGCCTACTTGAGTCAGTAGGAGAATTCTGAAAGAGTTTCTTACCACGAAAAGTGACTCCCAAGTAGTCAGAGTTGTGGTTAAACTGCCTCCCACACACTAAAGAGCAGAAAACCAAGCAAACAAGCAAAACTTCCCCCTAAAAATGTAGCATCTCAATGAACCAGTTATAATGCTGCCAAACACGGGGCTGTGGAGCTGGATTGAGATGGATGTACCCTTAACTAAGCTATGGAGTCTCCCATTCCTGGGAGGAAACTACCAGCCAGTGTTTATCTGTCTTGGTTATCTGCTCTCCTTTACCACATTATAGTTTGTTAGAAAATTGTTGTCCTAGTTTGTTAGAAAATTTCTCCATCCCTGCCTTTTGCACTGGGATATCCCACTGAAAACCATTATTAGACTGAATTGCTCATCTCAAGCAGGAGAAAACCACTCTGAAGGGAAACATGGAGGAACTCATTGTGCTTGTTCTGAAACAATCACTGGGAGTGAGAGCTGAAGAGGAGAGAGGTTTTCGTGCCTGCTTCCTTCCTCCTGAGTGACCTTCCAGCCAGAGGAGACAGACAGACAGACAGACAGACAGACAGCTCAGCAATTTGGCACTTACCAGGCTGGAGAGGTACCCAAAACTGACACCTTCTGAGAGAGCAATGTTTGCAGGAAATGAAACAGGGTGGGAAACAGTCGAGGTCAGTCCCAGGCTCCCCAGGCTGTGCGACATCACCTGGTCCCTCCCAGCCCTGGGGCTGGCTGCAATTTCCATCACAGCTTGGCTGCTGAGGAGAAAAGGCACTTCCAGCTCCCCTCAAAGGTGTGGGCTTGCAGTTATTGTGGGAAGGAGTCCCTGCTTGTGCCTGGGAGCTGGAACTGGATGACCTGTAAGATCCCTTCCAGCTCAAACTATTCTGTGATTCTACATCCAGAAATATCCTCATGCTGTCAAACCACAAAAGATCCAGCCCAGACCCATAAGAAGGTCTGAGCACAATATTTATGGGCTGCATTTGTCTGTGATGGTAACTGGTGAGTGATCTCCCTGTCTTTATCTGAACCCATGAGGTTTCTCATCTTATTTTCCTCCCCTGTCCTATTGAGGCAGAGTCAGTCAGTGAGTGGGAGTTTGGCCCCTCACCAAGGTTAACTGAGCACAAGTCTGTAGGTTTAACTGAGCTTTTCTCAAGACTTTGGGAGATGATAGCACCACAGAAGGTGCTCTCCATCTGAGGGCCTTGCACACTTTAAAAATACCAACATTATACTACTGATGCGAGCAGAGTTACATTCGATTGACACCAATATGAATTGAAAATCATTCTCCAAGAGTTATATTTTCTTCCTTGTGTCAGGCAGCACACAAATATGAAATGAAAATAAAATGACCAGATTGCTAGCAGACTAAAACTGTGGCAGGCACAGCTTAGAATAGATATACTGAGGAGAGTTTTCACTCTGAAGATAATTGGGTGATGGGCCAGATCAGTGATTTCTAAAGGTGGCAAATGAAAACTGTGGTGGGGGGGGAATATTTGGGGGTATAATTGCTGAGAAATAAACATGGAGAAACTAGTTTTTTCTAGATAGATATTTCCTCCTAATTTGTTCCTGTTTTCCTTACCAATCCATGTTCCATGATCAAATATGTTCAGCAAAGGAATCCTGCAATGCCAGAACATTTCCTGCCACACTTTTTGACACAGTTAGCCAAAACAGTGTGGTCTTCCGTGTTGTTTCAGTTAGGAACAACTGCTGACAGAGACAGAACCTCTTTTATTTACAGAAACATGCCACAATTGTAGTGTCTGTAGTAATTCCTTTTGCCAAATTCTCCCCATCCCTCCAGCCCCACCCCATCCTACCCAAGTTGTCTCTGAGTCACACAGGGTTTTTTTCTCACTTCTCATGCTTTCCTTCTGGCTTGTTTTCTGCACTTGTATCACCCTTGGGCTTCTCAGAGGCCCAAAATCCTTACTGAAAATTAGAGAACTGGCCCTCCTTTTTCACACATGGTTTACAAGCGCCTTAGGGCCAATGCTTTACATCTCTGCTTGAAGTAAAACTGCTGTCATTGCTGCTAACAAGCTCCATAAGAAACTATTATGAAATCTTAAAATCCTTAAAAGAGATTATTTATACATAATCTGTAGTATTTCCTTTCCTTTCCTTTCCTTTCCTTTCCTTTCCTTTCCTTTCCTTTCCTTTCCTTTCCTTTCCTTTCCTTTCCTTTCCTTTCCTTTCCTTTCCTTTCCTTTCCTTTCCTTTCCTTTCCTTTCCTTTCCTTTCCTTTCCTTTCCTTTCCTTTCCTTTCCTTTCCTTTCCTTTCCTTTCCTTTCCTTTCCTTTCCTTTCCTTTCCTTTCCTTTCCTTTCCTTTCCCCTTTTCCTTCTTCTTTCTTTCAGTTTTAAGGTTCACACATTATGCACCAGAATACAATTAACCCTTATTTATTCCTCTTAGCACTTCAAACACAGACATTGCAAGTGGCTGGCCTGGCTTCACGTGCTTCAGTGACATTATTTTTCTACCCAGGAGCACCTTGAAAGTTTGATTGCAATTAGGGTTTTCATAGGTATGGAAACTCACTCAAAACTAGTAGCTTATTAACTGCTCAAGTTAAAGAATAGCCTGGGGATACTGTAGATCCTGAAAGTTACCTACATTCAAAAGGAAACTAGAAAAAAGGTTATCAGACACCAGGACATGCCTCCAGAAGTCTCTGCCTTGCAGGTCACTGGGGTACTGGAGTTTAACTCTGTATTTGTCTCCCTCTTTACTCTGCACTTCCCATCTCCTACCACCATTGCCATGGAAGACTGCTGGGTGAGATGACCTTTATTTGGACATAGTGTGGTGACAATTTAGGTCATGTGAACTAACACATCTGACCCTGTAGATACAGCAGTTCCCTAAAGAAGGACACCACAAAACTCATCTATTACCATGTGATTGTCTGCTTGATGGACAGTGGAAGCTCAGCTGGGAAGCAATTGGCAAATAAAGGAAAGGCCTCACACATAGAGTGAGTTGCCATGGAGCATTACAGGCATGGAAAAGTTGAGGATTCTGGCATTAGAATATCTGTAATCCAAATCTCTTCAAGGTTTTCAGTTTGCAAATGAAAAAACTGTAATTGGGAAAATATGTCTATATCTGCAAGGTGATATTTTCCAGCCCCTTTTTTGTCAATGGCAGAAAGAAAAATTGGTTTGGTCACAGCCAATGCTGCCATCTTAGAAATAAATGGAACTTTTTAAATCCTTCTCCATTCCAGCTGTACTGACACTATTTTTGTTGGCGCTCCCAGAGCACATGGCTGAGGTAAGGACACCCTGCCAGTACCTCCTGAGAGGTGTCCCTGGATGAGTTTAGCTCTGTGCCTGCTCTCCAAATGGCAGCCTCTATCTAACTAACTCCATCACCAATTCTATTCTCATGTCTCAGCAGGATTTTCACTCACTGTCTGTCACTTGCAGAGTCACATTTTCATACTAGTAGCTCACCTACTAACTTCTTTATGAAATTTTAACTCTTTACAACTTCATTTTAATCTTTGAGCCCATTCTTTTTTAGAGAAGCAGGTGTGTTAGCCAGGGTTTCATCTTTGCTGTAATCTTGCTGTGCTAATTACCATCCAGTAAGTCATATTTGACATTAAGAACCTGTGGATCTGGGGTTCTCCTGATCTCCTCAGAGACTTCGCTAATACTGCCCACTATTTTTCCACAGGTCAAATGTTCATTGAGAAAATCTCAGCATCTGTTTTGGTGTCAAGAATATGTCAAATATCTCTCTGAAACACCTTAGGTGCATAGCACAGTCCAGCTCACAGTTTCTCCCAAAAGGCTACAAGTGTTTTCAAAATGTATGCTCTGTTTTTCCTGGGGAACCTGCCAGATCTCTGCTGATGCATCAGGTGTAGAAAAATATTTGACTACAGCCTTTTCTCATGGAATTTCTGCCCAGGTAGGGAGGAGAAAGTGAATCCTTGTTATAAGCATATATATTTCTTTGGGGGTTTTACTGATGGGATGTTTTGCACTTGTTTGTTTGGAGAGCCCTTGAAATGAGTTGTCTGTCATCAGTGAGTTCACCAGATTTGCTGATGTTAATTTTTTCAACTGTTGTCAGCCTTACACCAATAAACCAATTAAGCTCTTCTCTCAGGCTCTGCCTGTGGACAATGTCGTGGTTTGAGAGGAAGTGAGTTTTCTGGGATGCTGTGGTCAAGCCAATAGGTGCTCAGATTTGAATATTGGCACCTGGTGTGGCCACTGGGGACATGGATACGCCTCTGAGAACGCGGGGGTTAAAAACAGAGGACTCCCAGGAAACCTCTCTTGGGTTCTGGTGGGTGAAAGAGCTCAGAGCTCCCCTGCCCAGCTGCTGCAGCTGGGTGGGAGAGGGGAAGCCATGTGGCCAGGTGAGGTGGGCCAGGGCTCTGAGGATGGAGGGTGGAGGAGCACCAAGAGGCAGCCCCGCCCTCCCCAGGAGAGAGAGAGAGAGAGAGAGAGTGCCAGTCTGTGCCGGTGCCACCTTGAAATTCGATAGTGGGCTGGCTGAGAAGGAGAAGGTGCCCTAAGGGCCGCATGGGAGTTCATGGACAGGCAGAGACTGAGATTTTTAACCCTTTTCTTGCATGATGGAAACCTTACAAATGCTAATCCTCCTGAAGCTGAATGAGGAGAGAGATAAGAGATGAGATAAGAGGAAAGAAGAGAGAAGTGGAGAAGAATCTTAGGTGGGAGGAGATGATGGAGTGGCTTTTGGGTGGACTTTTCTTGTATAGCCATGGACGGAACCATTTTTTTCCCCTGTGACACAGAGACTGCATCTAGGGGGGAGGCAATGGCTCGGAGCCAAGAGAGTTCAGTGATGTTATGGGAGTGCATGAACAGAGACAGAGGATGGGGAGGGTGGTGGTTGGTGCTCACAATATTCAGTGGAGAAGATCTCTGTTCTTGAGACCCCTCAGCCCCAGGGGGTGAAATTTGGGGGGGACAGTTGTCCCAAAAGTGAGAGACTATGCTATTTTTGGAACTGGACAAAGCACCCTTAAAAGGAAAACCCTAGAAGCAGCTCTGGTCCATGTGCAGTGGTGAGAGCACTGGGCATGGAAGGAGGAGGTCATGATGGCAAATGATCTCCGGGCGGTGCCACCGGTGACAAGGAAACACACGGTTTTTGAGGTCTCAACGGTGTTTCCAGGGGAAGCCCATGGCACAAGAAGGACTCCTCTCTCCTTGATGAACTGAGAATTGATTATCTAAAGGGTGGTGATGGACCGAGAGTTGGTGATCTGAGGGATGGGTTTATTGGAAATTTGGTGGGGGGAGTAGGAAATGTTTTTGGAAGGTTTTCATTCTTTCTGTGTGTTTCTTTTTACATATAGTTGTAGGCTAGTTAATAAAGTTTTCTCTTCTTTGTTTCTAAGTGGGGGCCTGCTTTGCTTATTCCTGGTCACATCTCACAGCAGACACCCGGGAGAATGTATTTTCATGGGGGCACTGGCATTGTGGCTGAGGTCTTCCAGTTGAGCTCTGGACCCATTCAGCAGCTTTCTTACCCCAAGGAAGCTTCTTCAGCACCATTGGTCCCTTGACATTCCAGAGGATAAAACGAAGGGCATCTTATGTTTCTTGTCTCTGATTTTCATTCAAACTCCCTAAGTGGGAAATGAGTTTACTGCTGTATAACCCAAGCTTAACCCATTTATTTGCTAAAAGCTTTTGTTTGTCTTGTTAGTCCTGTAGCATTACTGTTGCTCAATCTCACTTAAGGTTGTGTATCCCACTTAGAATTAATAACTGTCACTTGCTTTCCCATGTGAAACACCTCTCTCCCCACACTCCTTATGGACAGTCTTGTGATGGATTATGTCCAAGTTAAATAAAAACTATCAAAATCATCAATCTGCTTCAATCATCTACTCTAAGAACAAGACTAATCTTGTAAACTCTGAGGGAAATCACAAAAGGTTCATGCATATGAATACAAAGGACAATCCCAGCATATTCCTGGACTCTTTCTCTGGATCTATAAAAGCAAGTACTAACTAAACAGATTATGGTCATGTCAATTATATGTCAGCTTTTGATGCCACACTGAATGGATGAAGAGACCATGTGAGAAGTACTGGGGGAGAGGTGAGCCTGACCTCAGCACCAGGAGCACTAACAGTAAGAGAACTGGAGGTGGATATGACAAAGGAAACAAAAGAAGCTGTCATGACTGTGCATCTTCACAGAGACTCTGCTAGTATCCTGTGTGCCATAAGTCCTCCTTCAAGCACTAATACAAAGAGGCAACTTTGAAGGGAGAAGCAGGTCACAGAGCTAAGAGGGATCAAAGGTGACATCTAAGTGACAAGAAAAGCTGAAATGCTGTGTGGAGATCACTTTAAGGCATCAAACAATGGAGTCAGATTTGAAGTGCCGAACAAACCTGAAAACACATGTAGATGGTTTTCAAGTGGCATGCATAAGTGAGAAAGCAAACATGCAAGTTTAGGGTGTCAAGCAGAGCTGAAACGGCTAAAACAGCCTATGCTGGAGGAAAGCAGTATTTTTGTTGGAAAAATCCTGCAAAGGCATCTTGCTACCCAACATAAGAACTGTGTCCATTCATCTGGGCCAGTCAGAGGGTGTCCAGGGAATCCTAGGAACAGCACATTTTGCTGGCAGATGGACCTCCTGCAGTAGTTGAACTCATATGACCCTGAATAAAAAAATGTGAATTGCAGAATAACAAGAAAAAGTAACACCTATTTAAATATTATACTAGATATTACACTTCTGTTTTAGTGTGCGCTCCCTCCCAAGTCACTGACAACTTGAAGGAAGGGCTGGGGTCAGACCCTCGACGTCCTGGAAGGAGCTCCTTGTGCATGCCTTTCAAGCTTATTTTGTTCTGACCCCTAAAGCAAAGTTATTGTTTCAAGTGTCTGGGCTGCCTATTTCAACCTTCAGGTCTTGGAGAGATTCTTGTGTGACTGTTTATTTTTCCCCTTTTTCACTCAAAGAAACCCAACAATTTTGCGGTCAAGAGACCTGACAGCTGAGGCACATTCTGATCACGTCGGTGCCATTTGACCTGACCATATTGCTCAGCCAGACAAAATAACTACCTACACTTGCAGAGTTTTATGCTCCAGGAGGCATTTGGTTGCCCCATTCTTTCCACTCTAGATATTTTATTTGAACCACTCAGAGCCAAAAAGGGCTGTTGTTCCTAAGGTCTGCCTCATGCCTTGTCTAACTGATCAGATATCTCAGTGCAGAACTGATCTCAGGTAACTCTTTCCAGAGCACCCATGATGCCAAGTAAACAGATTAATGTATTTCAGGCTGGAGAACCTTCCTAACAAATATTTCTTGGGATCTCAAGCTGTGAAACTGCACAACTTCTCAGGCTGTATGTAATTTATTTTGTGATCAAGCCAAGAGAAAGGTAGTTTTGGAAACATTAGGATCTTTCAGTCGTACTTGCATCTGTCTTCCTGCAGAACCTTCTGCTAATGCTTCTTTTTCTTCCTATGCCTGTGTGGATTTCTTTAAAGAAAATGAAGTCAGCTATTGCATTTGGGTGTTCATTTGGTTAGTTTTCCATCATGAAATTTATAGATGCACACAATGGAGTAGAAGGTAGAAGTGCATAAATAAAATTCACTGCTAAATTTCTGTCATAACTAAGCTGGGCAAGCTGCACACATCCCATTCTATCATCTTTCCCCTCTGTATTATTTGAGGAAACCAGGTAATGTCACTGTTGTGAAAAGGCTTTGGGATTGGAACTGGAAAATGGGACAGCAGTCATTGAGAATTCATTTATTCTGATATGTGAGACACCCTGAATGTGCTGCCCAGCAGCTTTTTATCTGTGGTTGATGCCTGTGTGAGGCAGGGATCAAGGTTCCCACAGAACTGTCTCTTCCCTCTAATTTATGAGAGGTGATGGCTCTCAATGCCATTTTTTTAATGGTCTGAACACCTCTATTACAAAGATGAACAAAATTATCACAGCCCAAACTGAACCCATTGCTGTAAATTTTTGAGTCATATTGAGTCCTCCATGACTAAAAGAACAGAGGAGAGACAGTGTCACCTCCCAAAGAGGAAGACATGAGAACTCTATAAAAATGTCTTTAGGACATGGCTTTGAAGTCTGACTGTGGGGAGAACTTATTTTATACACAGACAGAGGGTAGTGCTCGTGCCAAAGTGTTCAGAGTCACTGACTTCACTCATTAATGGTGAAATGGAGTGTGAAGGCATCCATTGATTAACTTGTAGCAAGACAAGTGAACAAAGGCATCCAAAGAGAGGGAGGTTGGTTGTTAAATATTAGCATAGAGGTGGAGGGTGTTGAACTACACAAGTCCTTAGGTAAGCTATTTGAAACTGGTTGGTTTGGCTTCAAAAGGCCAAGGATTAAGTAATTGCTAAATGACAATAATTTGCTAAAGGTGTCTCATATTCCATTTGCAAACAGCAGATAGGTAGCTGGAAATGGTAAATCCAGAATGTGAATACCACAAGCCACAACAAGCAGAAGTGATTTATAGAGAGCTCTGAAATGATTGACACAATGGCATTCAAGGGCCTTAAAAAATGCTTGTTAAATACTAGGCATATTTACCCCATTTTAAAGCTGAGTGGAAGAACTTGTGTTTCTGGCCAGATCTGGTTTTGTTCCTCACCAGTCCTGTATTGATTCTTATCTCTTCTCCCTACCCAAACATCCTTTAATTTTTCTTCTGATCAATCTACCCATCCCTACACCAAGTAGCAAAGTGGGATAAACCCTCCACAAGAACCAACAAGCCTCTGCAATGGCCCCAGGTGTTTGAGCTGCCTGAGCCTCTGTCCTGGAGGTGAGGAGGCAGAACAAGCCTCTTGTCCAAATGCCACCTTGTCCAAATGTCACCATGCTGGCAGGGAGTGGGAATGCCTCTGGAATGTGTTCCTGCCAGTCTTTGTTGCTAAAGGTGTTCTGTTCATGAGCAGAGAGAAACACAGCCAAAGATTGAACAAAGTTCACAAGATTTTTAACTCTTCAATGGTTCCAGGGTGCACTCAGGATCTTAGGGAGGTGCCATAGCTGGGCTACTGTGCCAGGTCACAAACCTAACTAGTCACCGTGTACTACAGTCAAGAAATATCCATAGACCTGTCTCAGTCCTTGTGCTCCTGATGGGGGGAAGTGTCTCCACTGACATGTGGAGTAGAAATCTTGTTTTTCCAGTTGGTGAAATTATAAAACACTCAATGCAATTCCAATTTCTGTGTGCTTGAAGGCTGGTTGAGGTATCTGTGCAAACTCCAGTGATATTTACATTATGACACTAAACTGGTTTGGACTGGGTAATTGCTGGGTTGCTCCTTGGCACAGATTCTATCCCTCTTTTAGAGAAGGCCTGGACACAGCTTGTGGGACAGCAGGAGCTGGGACTGCTCCAAAAAGCAGGTTGAATGCAGCCACCCTTTTTAGTAAAGAGACTCCAGCTGTTCTGACAGGAGGTTAATCGTGTCTCTTGCTTCAATCTGTTTTGCACTATTTACAAAAGAAAATGAAATCTTGGGGTGCACTGGGAACCTGGAGAGAAGCCTGAACTTCTAACTTGCAATTTGATTTTTTTTCTCAGTGCTGCTGCTTGTAAGAGAAAGAAGCCTGTAGAGTAGATGTTTCCATCTACTTGAGATCATGGGATCATGAAATCATAGAATAGCCTGGGCTGGAAGAGACCTTAAAAATCATCTAGTTCCAACCCCACACTGTGGACCAGGACACCTCCTACTAGACCACATTGTACAGAGCTTCACCCAAATTCAGTGTCAGAAAGAAGTTTCAAAAAGGTCATTATTTTTGATGTTTTTTAGTGTGCTAAAAAAACATTTAAAATCTTGAATCTCTTTTTGTTTGGGATAGCATCTTCCTTCAGTCTGTTATTTATGTTACTGGGTGCCTTGCTTTTAAACCAAAGTGAGAATTAAGCTTTTTCAGAATCTATGCAAATATCCTGAGCAAGGTGCTTAAATGTAAAAGCACTATGTCAATGAATGAAACGTGAAAACAGTGCTTGAATTAAGTCCAGAAATCTGCTGCAAAACATTATTTCTTTATTGTGAATAAAGGAAGTCATAGAAGAAGGTAGAAAGGTGGGAAGGAAATGTGAAATAATGCACTAGAAATTTTCCTTTTACCTGGAAGGAAAGGATGTGAGCTTTAAAACTGAGTCGCCTTCGAAAAAAAAGGTGGGAATGTACTACAGAAGGGAAAGAAAACGGGAGTAGTGATTTCTTAAACACTTTTGAGACCCAAAGGCATTGCCTGACATAATTTCTTTCCCTGAGACCAACTGTGGTTCAGTTCCTTCCCACCATCGATGAAAAATGTCCCAGACTCCCAGAGCTCCACATTCTTGGCATTGGCAGCATGTCTTTCTAAACACTTTTGACAAAACCACGGCTGGATCATATCCTCTCTTTTTCTGCTGTATTGCTGTTGCTACTCTACTTCAAAGGGTATTGGCACGTGCTACTGCAGAACTTTTCAGTGAATGTATGGAGTTAGCAGTTAATTTTATCCTCTCAAAGACAATGTCACCTTTCCTATTACTAGGACAGAAGATATAAATACCCGTGGAACAAGCTGCCTGACATTTTAGTGCTCCAAACTGTGCTTTGTTCATTGCCACGTTTATCTTGGTCCTGCAAGAGGTACATCATCATAAAACTGGTCTTATTAGCAATACAGAAGCACTGCTCCAAGTCAAAGACTGGATTTCAAATTCTTTAATATCTTGAAAAGTAAATTTCTCAGATGTTCTGAAATCAGCAGGTGAGTTCGACTCCAACATCCCTCCCTGGGGAAATTAGATTCTGATAACTGCAACAGGAGTTGTATTCCATATGTTGCATCTATGATATTCTTAAGTGTAATTTTATTATCCCTTATTTAAAAGAAAAATACAACATTTTGCTGTAAAAGAGCTCTACTGTTATACTACAAGATCACTGAAACTGCACTGAGCAAAGTTCATTCAGTCACGGTCTTCAGACACAGATCTAGAAACGCCCCTGACAGCTTTGAACAGAAGGTGTTGACAGCCACTCCCAACATATTTTTGTAGACACATCAGTAGGAAGAACCATTAATTTCCTCTTGCAGATCAGGTAGAGAAGATTTTGATGTTTTACAAAAAGCAGTCATGGAAGGAGCAAGATGAAATATTGAGCCTAATTTTACTGTGGTAAGGACAAGGCAAACTCAATAACAAGAAAACAATCTTCTCAGATTTTCTCAGCATATTCTCTTCCACTGTGTTGGTGAATCTGTTTCCTTTTCTTGAGTACATGGAATAAAGTTGTCAAGTAACAGCTTTTCTCTATTTTGTTGTTCCAGATCCATATCTCTGTAGCTTGAAAGTGACAGGATCAGCAACTTGTTTCTCCTCTTCTTCTTTTCTCATTTAAGCAGTTTTTTAAAAATGCCATCTTGAAAGATCAGTTGAAAATTTTATTTACTTTTACCCATTTGATTAATCCTCCTAAACGCAGGAATATCTTATTTAAATAGAATATAATTCCTCATTCCCTCAGTTTACTGAGTTTACTATCTCAGTTATTATTAAATTAAGTTTTTCTACTTTTCTGAGAAGAAGTTTTTGCCAACTAGCTTCTAAACCTTTAATAAATATTGCCCAATACATTCAAGTGGCTTTTCCACCTGAATCCATTAGCTTGTCTACTGTGATGCATTTTTGAATATGGAAATAAAGGCAAGACTGGAGCTGATCAGTCCATGCCTAAAAAACAGACACTGAAGCCTGCTGAAAGCCCAAATGCTGATTTTTCATCAATTTAAAGACTCGAGGAGAAAACATATTAAAAAGCAACAGCAGGCAAAAATAGGAACAACTTTTTCACTTGTAGCCTTGTGCCCACTTTCACAAACATAACTTCAGACACCACCCTTGGCAAATCATGGAAGGAAGGCAGAGCTGTCCTCTGAGGAGAAGGGAGAATGGTGGGCAGAAAATGAAAAATGCCTCCAAGTTTTCATTCTCAATAATCCTCCCCTGCCTAATGGCTCGTAGTGAGCCACTGGGTGAGCAGTCCACCAGGAGCATCCACTGGGGATTCCAGGATTTCTCCTGCAGTGCCACAGCATTTCTGCTGGACAGTCTGCAGGTGAGAACTTATTTCAAAACTTCCTGTTAGACACAAAAGAGAACTTTGTGATTTTTTTTCTTTAAGCAATTTCTTGCTTTCTTTATGTTTATAAAGTTTGGAAGGTGCAGAAAGCTGTGGGTGGATGGGCGTGGAATATACATGCTGCCAAATATCACTTCATTACTGATGCAACAGGGTGTAAACTGTGTTAATAGACTATTATTTTTACTCAGGATTTAATGCTGTAATGCTAATAATGCAATTATTTTCATTATATGTATTTAGATCTCTGATCAAAAATGGTATCATCCTCTGCTTCCTTCATACAAGCAGCTCTAGCAACAACTTCGGTCAAAGGAAACATGAAACATTTGCTTTCCATCCTTTTTTTTGGATCTGTGTTGTCACTGGTGCCAGGAGGTGGTGCCACAGAGCAGGAAACAGTTTGGGGATGGCCTGACACGCACACCTTGCATGATCAAGAGATTAGGACATGGTTTCACCTTCTTCCAAAGTATATTCAAGGATCTTTGCTGAATCCTCCACAATTCAAATTTCCCAAGGTAGAAATCGAATATTTGCTTGCCATGCTTTTTGTATTCCTTCCACATTGTTCCTTTTTTAGTAAGACATTTTATCACAGAATTCACAGCTTTCTTCTACACCATGAAATCTCCCCCATCCTTCCATCACAAGCACACTTGAGAGCTCTGTGGCATGATCCATCTCACTTACTTTTCTTCCCTCCTTTTCTTTCACCTTTCTCACAGCTCTTGCATTTTTTTCTGAAATAGATAGAAAAGGATTAAGTCATCTGCAGCAGGTTGAGGACCATCATGGTCACTACTTTATAAATCTTAGAAAGTTTCTGTTGTTGCCTTCCTCATTTGCCTGGTTCAAGACTGCTTGCAGGAGAAGCATGGCTCTTAGCAGAATTAAATTGAGCCATTTCATGTTTTCAGTCCTTGATAGCATCATGATATGTTTGAAATATAAAATGGACACTTTTTATTTCTACAGAGAACCTGCAACTGCTTGTAGCCATGTACAGAGACAGTGATTCCTCAGTAAAACTTCAAAGAATTCCCTCTTGAAAGATATGTCATGCCTTGTAAGTCACACAAGAATGAGTAAACAACTAATTTGAACAATTTTAGCTTGAGTATACTTTACAGGACCCATTGCCACAAAGGCAAGTGTTAGTATGTTCCTGAATCTACAGATGTGGCTTTAATCACCACCCTTTCTTAGTGTTGCAATGTCATATACTTTCAGATGAGATGGTTTTCAAACCAGTTCCCCCACTTCCTGTTCTCAGTATCTTGATTTTGAACTTGATATAACCTGGTTGCCATCTTCCATCTGTTGCATTAAAATTTGTTGGTTCTCCTTTCCTTTCCTAATCTGGGTTTTCCCCTGCCCTACTCTGCCTGTGTCAGGCTCACACACAGTCTTTGCAGCATCCAGACTTTGGATTTCACAACCTGCTTTGTGTTTGCTGCCACTCTTCCTAAGTTTTGCTTCATCCACTGCCCTAGTCCATGGTTCACACACTTAGCTGGATGAGCTGCTGTGTTTTCTTTCCCATCAGGTTGTGACGTCTTTGCTGCTGGACTCGGACTCACTCAGCTCTGCAGCATGATGCTTTCAAACATTTGTTTTCTATAAAGTATCTTAAATCTGAGCCTCACACATATAAAAAGTCTCTAGTTTCTCAGAATAGTGCCTTGACTCCTCAGGATGAGATATGCCTCCTCTGAGGCAGCCTCTCCAGTACCCCTACTCCCTTGACAGTGGCACAATCTTCTTGTTTCTGGAGAGGAGGAGAGCTATGGAGTAATTTTACTGTCTGCAGCACTCTGTCTTTGTTGGAGTGCCTGGAGATTCCCAAAGTTGTATCTGTGGTAGTGTAATAAGTCTGGAGAAAGTTCCTGGAGTGGAGATCAGCAGACACAGAACAACCCGTGCCCGTGCCACTGAACCCCATCCTTGGACCACATCCAAACTTCTTACAGGGGATTGTCCTAGCCTGTGCTGGCTTCCAGGTTGTTCAGTAGAGCACAGGCTGCTTGGCCAAAACCACGCCAGGTGTTAGTCTGGCAATTTAAGAACCCAGACAAATATGTCCCAGTTTTCAAGGACATTTCCTGATACTGTGGAACTTTGTAATAGAGCCTGAAATATCCGGGAGGGCCTTGCTGTTTCAAACCCTCTTACCTTTATTCCCCCTTGAAGTGTTTATGGAGTTTTTTAAGGACTTGTTTCTAGGATGTGCTTCCCAGACTTTGCTTCCCTCAATAATACCAAGGCCTGTAAAATCAGCTATAACCTTTGTGTTTGGGAGAGCCAGGAGACACAACACTGATCACCTGGCAACACAGGGCCCTATCCTCCTTGTTATACACAGACAGGAGTGCCTGGGCATGGCCAGTGGAACAAAGCCACCCAGCAGAGCATGCTGAGGACACTGGATGTGTTCTTAGAGCCTGGCAAAGTTTACTGGCTGTATTAACACTTCTGCATACAGCAGCTTCCACCAATTCAGATTTGGTTGCCTGCTGCTTTCTCACACTGCAGTGCTACCTTGCCTTTGTCGTCCTGAGTGCTGCTCTGCTGTTGAGACCAGCAAATCAAATGGATCCAGCCAATTTGCCAGGCTCAGACTGTACTATTTCTAGCTGAAATTTGTACTGTAGATGCTCATTGCTTTGAAAAATATGTTTATAGAGAGAAGTCATTTTAGCACAGAGAATATTTCTGGTCACGCTCTCTAGTGTCCCACATGTGACACGTCAACTAGGATAAATGACAAACTACAACATGTCTTGTTTCCTGGAGGATTTTTAATTTTTTTTTTTTTTTTTTTGCTCCCTGCTGTGATCCTCAGTCTTGCCTTGGTGTGTCCAATAGAATTTTGTTCTTCAGTATGACTGATTCATAGGCAATACCAGGATCAGGTTTGTTTGGATGATTGTGTAACAAGAGAAGGTTTGGCATCCTTCAGCAGCATCTGTGCACTCAGACCATTAGAAAGACCCACAACCACATCACTGATCTCTTCCTATTCTTTGGAATAACCTCCCTATCTTCTCAACCAGCCTATAGGATCCTCTGGTTTTCCTGCCCAGAGTACTTGGGTGATGGGATATAGGAGAGATCATGAGGCTTCATTCATCTCTGAACAGATCAGACTGGGTGTCAAAAATGTTTAAATTATGTTAGTGCAACACTCTACGAGCATAGTTAGTCCTGCTGCTGCACCCAATGCCTCCACAGCCTCCATGGTCCTCAGGTCCCTAGAATCTCTTTCTGCTTTTCATGGTGCCATTGTCAATGTATTCACTGGCTCTTCCTCAGTCCCATTGCTTTAATTCTTAGTCTGCACAGTGTCTCTTCTTGTATTGATGTCTTCCATGCACTTGCCTATTGTAGTTAATATTTTTTGGTGTTTTTCTAGGATTTAGTTTTGTTCAGACACCTATTTACTTCAGTATTTTTGGTCTTTAACATAAACATCTATTCTTTTTGCTAATTGGTTTTGGTTTGGGTATTTTTCCAAATTAAGTAGTATTTCCCAATAGCATTTCTCCTTATACATACACAATATTTATCATGATGGTAGCTTGGACAATATTTCCATCTGACTTATTTCTTGACATTTATTTTTCTTTAGAAGAGGTAATTAAGTTTAGCTCCATTTTCTTTCCTTTACTCTCCATGATCATTCTGTAGAGTTTCCATCCTTATTACCACACTTGTTAGCTTTTCTCTGGAAACAGCTGAATGCTGGTGATCAAGACACTTTTACAATATCTCTTTGCTGTATTTTGAGTGGTGCTTTGCTACCATGGTGAGTTAGCTGCCTTATAATAGGCAATGACATTTCACATCACAGATCTTGTAGCAGAAGAAAGTTACTCCTTTAATCTGCCACTGACTGTCCATGATGTGGTGCCAGGCATTTGTGGTGTCAGGTGTTTTTGGTATCTGGCATCTCATTCCTTAAGGAAAGGACAAGGAGCTCAATACCTGGCTGCTTCAATCACTGCATAAAGGAATTAATAAGAGTAAGGTGTAAACCACTCACACATGGTAGAAGATGTGTGTTGCTGTTTGGTAGAGTCTCATTCTCTACAACAGGAACTCTCAACACACACACATTTCCCTTTTAGTGCATCAGACCTCTGGATGGTTGCAAATTGTTGGAAATGTTGACTCCACCAAATTCTTCTCTCCAATGCCTTGCATATCCAGTACTTCCCTTTGCCCCCTTGAAAGCTACTTGGGAACCAACTATTTCTGAAAATCAGAGTATGCTTTGGTACCTGTCAGTGAATTTTATGAGCTTGATCCTTAGAACCATTTCTTCTGCTCAGTGATGTATGCAGAAGTCCTGTGGGGCAGCTGGGCTGTCAGGTTCCATTTCTGCTGTGGCAGTTTATAATTGAGTGCATTTTCATGCAGATCATTTTTCTTTGGGCATAATCACTCCTCAGAAAGCAAATGCTGCCAAACCCTTGTAGTGATCAGAGTGACTGGTCATCTGGCACTTCATGGAGTTCATAAAGACACAGGACAACTGCATCTGCACTCCCCAGTTATTCAAATTGGACATGAAGGGTTTTCATCCATGAAATTTGCTAAACTCCGAAATGCTAAATTCTGGAAATGCAGTCACTGGTTGTAAGCAGTTTGAAAAGCACATTGTGTGGTTCAATGTGTAAAACACCAATGGATAGAGAAAGAGAGGACCTTTAACTTGGGCTTTGTGATGCCTTGTTCAGGCTGTGGCTGTGGCCCTGTCAGAAGCTGTAAGTGGTAGAAGTGTGTGAATAAGGATTGTGAAGGATTAACAACAGGCCAAGAAAGCAACAAGTGCACGTGGAATTGGAGCATGAGGGAAGATTCAGGAGTGGGAACATGAAAAACAAGTAAATGTGGTAATAAACCACCACTTTGTCCTGAGTAGAGTGAGGATTGGATGCAGGATGGATGTTGAATCTAACTACATCAGAGACTAAATTTTGCAACGTGTAAAGGCAAGAGTGCAGAAATAAAACTCGTCTGGCAAATAAGGGAGCAGCAGTAAGGCCCTCTGAGATGAACAGAGGTGTTCAATATTTGTGTCCTCCTCACCCCTCCTCATTCCTTTTCCCCATGTGAACACAACAAAGTCAGGAACCTACCTTGTCCTGTATTTCCCCAGTGAGATTCTGGAGAACTTGAAAAAAGCAGTTTCATTTTAGCAGCTTCTCCCTTTGAGTTCTGGTAGAGGGAATATTTTGGGAGGTCCAAGAGGCAGAATGTAAATATGAAATGCTTGAATGATACCATGCATAGGATGGAAATTGCCCAGACTCAAAACAGGCTCAAGTTGCCAGAGGTTACTTTAAGTACTTCTTCTGTCCCTTAAACTTTTGTAGGAGCATAAAGAGATGGAGTTATCTTGCAGAACCAAAGGGAGTGAGTGGTACATGTGACATCCTGTTTTCCAGAAAGGATTCTCAGTGACATCTTGACTCAGCATCTCACTGTGACATGGAGGAAGCTCCCTTTGCAAACTGCTAAATTTTCAAGTGAGAAAGGGTGTAGGGGAAGTCCAGTGTCTGAGATGAGAGTTAAATAGGACACAAGTGCAGAGGCACTTAATCCTCTGCCTGCTTCCTGCACACTCAGAGTGACAGTGCCCTAATTACAGCCCCTTTCCAGCTGCTGCAGCTGCAGTGAGGCAGATGCTGGTTATGCAAAGGCTCCCCAGGGGTCACAAAAGTAGATTTGGGGTAGCTGAAACCCAGCAAAGCAGGTGCTGGACAGCACTGAGCATCTGAGAGTTAGGCAGGCTACATATATTTGTAGTATGTGTTCCCTCCACCACCAGCAGAGAAAAGGAGCCAGAGGTGTCAGCTTTGCTGAACTGCTCCTCTTGTTAATTACAGAGGAAAATGAAGTGATTGGCTTACAGAAGGTGCCTGCTTTACAGGTGGCTAAAGAGAGGTGAAATAATCCCCAGGTCTTTTCAAGATCCTGAATATTTTCCTTCAGAGAACAAAATTTCTTCAGAGCATTTGGACAAGAATCAGGCATTGACCTTTAAAGATAGAAATAAAATTAGTTTGACTCTTTTGCTGCTTTGTGCTCATCAGAATAAAAATTCCCAATACTTTTCCTGCTTGTCTGCATAAACAACAGTCCCAGTAGTGCCTGGTCATTTATTTATTTGCATCTGTGGAATGGATGCTTCTGCTTTAAGACTGTGTGATTGATGAGGCACACATGAGCAACACCCTGCTAATTTTTAACACAGGGCAGAGTTTGCTCCTGGGCTTTCTGCAAATGCATCTGGCTAGAGTGAGTTACAGAAGTGGACAGATTTACAGCCACCAGCTGACCACCGGTCTCTCCCTTCAGTCTGGTGATGGATGGCTTTTACAAATGCATGGAGAGACATAAGATATATCATCCTAGTATATATTTTGTCCTGATTACACTTTGGGCTCATCAAGCACTCTTTTCTTCCTTCTGGAAATAACAGTACAAACATTTTGAGGTAAAAGCAACTCGTCCTTCTAAATTAAACTAACAGAAATTCTCCAGTAACCTTTCAGTGCTCAACAAAAATAGTAACAAAAAAGAAATTCCTTCCTGTTTATGCAGTAAGTAGATGTTTGGAAAAAGTACCTAATGTATTAAGCCATGAATATTATTACAGTTTGTTAAAGTAAGAAGGATTGTGCATCTGTCACCCTCTAGATTACTGAGTAGATTTGTCCTTAGAGTCATCATTTATTTAGTGAAATTCAGAGTAGACCTGCTGGGATTTATCTTTTGGTGTAAGCCTGGTCCTTATCCTCATTTGTACTACAAACATTTCTTTCAAAACTGCTGCAATTAAAGTGGATTTATCCAGCTGTTTCGCATTTAAAATCAGTAAAACAAGTCCCCCTTGTCCAAAGATCATCTCCACCCCTGGGAGATGTGACTGCAGGGGGGATGCCCAGTCACAGTGGCTCACATCTGGCCAGGCCTGCTTGCAGGAGCCGCCCTGACATTCCAGGTGCCTCCAGGTGCCCACCCACACCAGGATTTGTCACATTTGTCACACTCCACTTTGTTTGGGTGCAGATTTGGTGGAGGATGGGAATGCCAACAGCTGGTCTTGCAGGAACTTCTGCAAAGCTATGGTTACACTGACCTGGTTTTAGACCACAGAGGTGTCTGCTCCTGTCTGCTGTGCTCACATCACTGCAGAGAGATTTTCCATTTTAATGTGGAAGAAGCCCTGTGTGGTGCTCAGATACACAGGGGCAGCAGTGCAACCCAAGCAAACTGCCATGGGGGCACTGCTCTTTCCTTTTAAGCTAAATTGAAATAAGTTAATAGTTAATCTGAAGCTACAATAACAGGATTACCTCAAGATAAAGGACAGAACTCTTAAAGGAAATTACTCATAGGCAACTTGCTCAGCCAAAACTCTCTTGGATGGAACAAGGAGAATTTTCATGCAGTTTGATATTTTCTAGATTATGAAAAATTTAATTCAGTTCAAAGTCATGTTATATTTGCAAGAAGTAGGGTTTTTCCAGTGAAATGTCCTCCATCAGTCAGTGTTCTAGATGACTAATAATAATTACAAGAGGGTTTCTATTGGTTTAAATTCACACTTCCAGCTAAGCTATTACAGTTTCAGAGTGTCTGAGCCTTCATTTTATTTTTCAGAGCATTAGGGATTTATTTCACTATTTTTCAGTGCAGTGAAGCTAAATTAATAAAAAAGTGCTATAGTAATTTAAGGGTTTCTACACATGGACTTTTTGCTCTACCTGAAAAACCCTGAAATTCTCCAGCTGATATTGACTAAATTGATTCAAGGCACTGCTATGAATTCTGGAAGAGATGTGACCAGACAGGGATTTGGAGAAAGTACAACTGTGTCTATTTTAATTCAAGATTTTTATTATTTCTGATGCATTTCAGTACCAGGAAAGAGCAAGGCAGATGAGAGACTGGGGAAATGGTGTGGGGAGAAAGCTCATGAGTTTTGCTAGGTCCCTTCAGCAGTTACTTCCCTCCTTCCCTCCCTCCCCATCATCTAAACCCCTTGGAATTTGGCTGTTCCCCCACAGCTCCTACCTGGTGAATTGATGGGATTTTCAGAGAGGAGGAAAAAGGAAAGGGAGAAGAAGAGAAACTTTTCTGTTCCAGTACAAGAGAAATTCCACTTTCTGTATCTTGCAGCATTTCTACTTAGGAGTGAGTCTGGTTATGATGTAGCAGCTTTCCTCCTTTAATTATTTATTTCAACCAGAGTAAATATATCTGTGTATAGGTACAGCTTTTCTGGAATGAGAGCCTTGATCTTGTTCAGCCTAAGCCTCTCTGGTATTGACAAATTAACTCATAATTGGTATAAACTCTATCTCCATGTGCTTCAGTGCCCAGAACAAAAACAACAACAAAAAACCTCAAAAGAACCCCAAACAAAAAAAAAAAAAAAAAAAAAAACAAACAAAAAACCTAAAACATAAAAACCAACCAAACCAAACAAACAAAAAAAAAATCAGCAGTAGTGGTTTTCTGCTGCAGGCAGAAACTTTTAGAATTTTCTCTGCCACAGCAAAGAATTTCAGGTTTTTCCCAGAATACATTTTATCTGACCTATTTCAAATTTTTCAGCCAAATCTTGATCTGATTTTTAGATGAGCCTTGTGAACTGTTTAAAACCAGACAGCTGCCATTCCCGAGAACAGCCTGAGCAATAATTTACCCTGCTGTACTTCTACCACAGAATATCCCTGATACTTGTGCTAGTCTGGATTTCTTCCACCATTGCCCAGAGGGCTTTGAATTCAGATGCTGCCCTCCAGCATTTGCCCCCAGATTTGCTCATTTCCAAGAGAAAATCTGTTTCCCAAGTGCAAGCAAAGCCATGGAGACCCATCCCTTAGCCCTAGAGTGAAGCTCTCAGCCTTTTCAGAAGCAGCATGAGGTTCTCTTAGCCCACAGTCTGGATGCCTGCCTGACATTCCCTACATCCTAATGTGGGGCTGATAGCTGGGTATGTAGGGTAAGAGAGTAACCTCAAATAAAAAGGCTTGTTCTACCTCAAAATGCAAGGGAGACTAAGGAAAAACACTTGAGAGGGCTTCATGGAATGAGCTGACCTGGCAGCAGGAGAGAAAATGGGAATGGAGCCAAGCAAACCATCCCAATGCCTGCACACAGCCCTGTGGCTCTGCCTCTGACAGGGACCTGCAGCCCCTGTCCTGTGCTGACAAGGATTCTGCAATTTGTCAGGACAGCTGAGTGTTCTTGAACAGAGAGCACAAATTACACACAAATTCTGCACCCCCACTGATCTCCCTGCAACAGCAACACTGAGAAAAGCAGACAGGAGGCTCCATTTAATTGCCACAGGACATGAGTAAATGTCATTGGTTTCAGGAGGAGTTATTTGTATCCTGCAGTGGGAGAGCAGCACCCTGGTATTGATGCTCCTCTCTGGCTCTTGGTGGCTGGGACTCTGCAGCCACAGCAGGGCCAATCCTGCTGCCAGTTTCCTCTCTTTTCCTTGTTTTGTGCTCTGCTTTTATTGAACCTATCACAGGCTATTAGGAAGAAACTTTCCCTCTGGCCTGTTATTCCATTATTGTTCATTATGAGGGGTTTTTTTCACTTCATCTGACAGATTTGATGCCAGGCTCTGTCAGAAATGAGTCTCTGGATGAGGAAGAATCCAGGGGTTCAGGATGCACTGAGAGCTCAGAGCTGGAGGATGGGGAATGCTGCAGATGCAAATGAGATCTGCACATTCAGCAGCATGAAATACTATTCCTGCATTTTGCTCACTCTCATTGCTGCAGCTGACAGAGGGGATCTACATGTCCCTCTGTGATCCCACAGCCTCAGAGGCGTCCAGCCCTTTCCACTTCAGAGGGCTGTGTTCTCAGCTCTCTTTCCATCAATGTCCCAGCATGCAGGCATGTGCTAATCAGTTTTAGCAGACCCATCATTTGATTGACTTCAAAACTGGGAACCCAGTTGCTGCCTCTTTAAAGATAAGAAAGGCCAGAAGGACAAGGGTTGTTTTTACTGCCTTTAGTTTATGCTTGTCCTTTTTGGGTAGGTCAGAGATAAAAGGTGATCTGTTTTGTGCAACACTTGTTTGATTTCTTTCAGCCACTGTTGGATTAGCTTCTCACATCTTTGTCCAGAAAATGTATTTTCATCATGTTGTAACAAAACTTCCTTCTCTGGTATCACACATTTGGACTCAAGAAGTGTTGCCTTTGCTTTTTTTTAGTGCCTAAGGTTAAACAACTGCAATGATCTGCCATGGAATTCGCTCTCTCCAAAGGGCACCAAAACCACAAGGTCCTGTACAGAAAGTGCAATCTCCAGAACAGTATCCACAGCCAAAAACTCCTGTGCAATAGGCTCTTTCCATGGCAACATCTTGCAGATGGCTGAATTTCAGCAGTTATCTGGGCTGACACATTCATAACTCTGCACTGGAAGGAAGAACAGGCTTCTTATGCATGAAATGGTCATAAAGATGAACAGAAGTAATGCTCTGAACTCAGAAATGGGAAATTTAAACAACTGTCTTTTTACCCATCATGAACTCAAAGGTGTGGGTTTTCCAAGGAGAAGTAATTTCTTTTTATGGCAAATAATTTATTCCAGGGGTATTCTATTCCCTTCCTCTTTGTGACATGATTAAAAATATCTCTTATCTATTCATTGTTTGTGCATTAGGTAAATACCTTTTCTCATTTCATTTTGGTGTGCAAACCATTTTCCACATAACTTTTTGCAAGTGTTTTGCAGGAATCTGAGATTTCTGATCAGTGTTGCAGGGCTTACTTTGAAGGGGGGAATGCTTTGTTATGCCTCCTGACTGAACAACTGCTGTTACCAACTCAGCCAGCTGGAACTGTGGTCAGGAAAGTGGTGCCTATCCTTTTCTAACCAATGCACTCCATCCCCAGAGCATGCTTTCCAACAACTGAGCTTCAGCTGCTCTCAGGATGGATTCAAGAATCATAGTTTTGCCTCACAGCTTTGTTTATTATTCATTGAAGACCCCTAAGTGATGGATATTGTCCCTGTTCTTGTATCTCTTTTACTTTTGGAATTTTCAAACGGAATAAACCAACTTAAACTCAAAAGTTTTTTTCCAAATAGGATGCAGAAAAAGATAGAAAACTAAAAAATGTTCTTTGCAAAGCATAAGATTTGCTTAGCATGGAGTAACGCTCTCTACACACACTGCCCATGCCTGTGCTGGAGGGGGAAAGGTGAGACCAGTAGATGATTGAAGGTTAAGCACCAGAGTGGGAAACAAATTCAAATGAGGCTCAGGCTTGCATAGGTATGAAGAAATGTGTAGGAATTTTTGGTACTAGTGGCTCACATGTGTGGAGATCAATTTTTTGGGTGGTGGGGTTTCAAAGGAATTACACCCCTTTTTTCCTCCTGAAATGGTGCTAGTGTTTCTAACTCTGAGTGATCCTGAAAAAAAAAGAGCTGTGAAAGAAAGATACCCCAAATGTTCCAAATAATGTAAAAATACATTATTTTATATATTTTCTTCTCTTCCCCCATCCACTCTCTCCATGCTCTCAGCATTCATGCCTATATCACTTTTGGGGAAGTTGCTTTCTGCCAGGCTGCTCTGTTTAAAGCTTTCTGTAGCTTAACAATTTTTAAGATTTGAGTCATAGGCCTTGCTCAGTGATATCTTCCTTTCCCCATGCCTCATCTAAAGGTTTCTGGATGTCAATCCACTGGATGTCTCCAATCTAGAGCACAGCACAGGCATTGTGTGAATTACATACGTCAAACATGGAAATTCAAGAGAGCCACGGTGTTTGCTGAATGGCTGGAGTCCAGGGGTTATTTGACAAGAAACATCTTGATGAAGGACCTCTCCTTTCTGCAGCCTGCTGGTTTGTGTCTGCTCTTGGAGATGAACAACAATCCCAGCCCAGACAGGGCCCCTCTGTCCGACCACTGAACCAAGATACATGCTTGTTTCCAGTTGCTTTGGCTAGACAAGAAACAGCAGAGTTAATGGGCAGAAGGGAATATTAATTTGCATTTGAATACAGCCCAACACAGTTACTCAATGTTACTGCTGGGTAACGGGAAAATTAAGCTGAAAGGGAGTTAACGTGTGGAAAAGAAATGTAGCTGATGCTGAGAAGACAGACTGCAGTTGCAGTGAATTAGTGGCCACAGCTGTTAAGCAGGATGCCATGCTGCTCTCAGGGCAGTAGCAAAAGTAGATATTCCATTTTATACACAGTGTGACACAGTGTGGAGTGGCTGGAGAAATAAAATCAACCAACAGGGGAAAAAAGTGCATATGTGTGTGGGAAGTGATGTAGTTGCAATATTAAAAGTCCAGTGATGAAAAACCACAGAGGTAAGGGAATGCAAGGGGAGGTATCCTACCCTCTTAAAAAAAAGCAATAAAACCCATAAAAAAGTTTCCTTCCATTTTGCAGTGGGCCATTATTATTTTCCAGGAGTCTGGCTAATCACAGCAATTCTCCCTGAGTCAGACAGAGCCCAGAGCCAGATCTTTATATACATTTCTATGTGTTAATATAGTTGGGAGCAATATGTGGTTACTCTCCAGAGCTATTGCTTTTTTATTCCTTCTTTTCTCAGGATCTGGCTTTCCTTTCCTGGCTGAGGACCTGACTGAAGTGACCTTGTGAGCTACCTGTTCTCCCAGGGAAATCAGGGGATGGATTGGGGTGGATTGGGATGGTTCATACAAGCAGCTCTCTTTCAGCTCTGGATCTCTCTTTTCATTAAAGCCCTGGTTTGGTCTCCAGCATCCATTGCCATGATCCCATGGACACACAGCAGAGTAATGAGGAAAGCCACAATGGCCCCTATTTTCTTTATTTTCATTTTTTAATAAGTGAAGACTCTTGAGTAAGCTTTAAACACATACAAAGCCATGACCAGACATCCTCACCTCTTTTCTTACAAGACAAACTCTAGTCAGAGTATTGCTTTTCCAAACTGGTTAAAATTAGTATCATTAATAAGCCAAACGTTTTTAATGGCACTGTGACCCTACAGTGTTCAATACAGTACTCACCTAAAACTTCGAGTACCCTTTCAATTTTGACATGTGATCCAGAAAAATATAAATATATGGGGACATTTGAATAACTTTTTTTTCCCAAAGAAATCCCTAGGATTTAGTTCCACATCTGCCAGCAGTACTGGTGTGTGGCTAAACACATTGCATGGCTTTGAACTCCTCAAGCGTGACTGTAAAAGGATATTGCTTGTGCTGCTTATTGGTTATATCAGATGAGTTCCACTCCAGTCCTTTGCTTGCCTTGCTGATCTCATTAGAAATAATTAAAGTTCTTATCAGGTTCACATCTAGTTGCTGTGTTTATCTAGGGTTTTTTCAATGTGTGGGGTTTTTTTTTTTATTTTATTTTTTTAACAGATCATTTCCTTCTGAAGCCTTGCCACAGTGCTGTTCACCCAGTGTTATTATTACTGAATTCTTTCTAAGGGTTCACTACCTCCCTCATAAATCATTACATTTCCATTTAACAAATTTAATAGCAGGATCTGGTTTCAATCCTCCCTACACAGAGAAGCCACTTCAGCTTTCCATTCAGACGAGGAGCTTGATGGAATGTGCCTGGTGCTCTGAGCAGCTCCCAGCCCTCAAAGCATCTCCTTGCTGGGGCCAGCTGGGATGCCTGGGGCTGCACATTGCAGGGATCTGGGCCTTCCTCACCTCTGCTGCTGAAGAAATAAATGGAAGGAAGAAAGAAGAAGGGAAAAAAAATAAACTGGGTGGTTTTTGTTTTTTTTTTTGTGGTTTTTTTTTTTTTGGTTTTTTTTGGTGTTTTTTTTTTTTTTTTGTTTGGTTTGTTTTTTTTTTTTTTTTTTTTTTAAATCAGCCTAAATAAAGGGGGGAAAAAATCAGGTTCCGAGCTGAAAAATCATGAAAATTCTGAAAACATGGAAAATTTCAAAAGGGATGGATTTTGAATCATTGCAGTGCATGAATTAAGACATGTTTATACACAAAGCCAGCACTGCCATGGTACATTGGACATTTCCCCCTGCCCACATACCTTCAGAGAGGAAGATATACCAACCATCATCCTATAGACACAGAACAGCAGCAATTCTCAGGAGCATTTCACATCTTATTCCTGGACTCTAGGTGTAAGAACATGCTACACTGAAGTGAGGAGGAGGAATTCAGCACTGAAGCTGGTCCTTAGTGAGCATGTCTCCCATCTCAGACACCCAGCCATCATTCATGGCAGGGGATCACCAATCACACCTCAGCAAAGACTGAAAGTGCAGACTCACAGGAATTTAATGAGGATTGGCTGACATATATTGAATAATTTGCTTACCCTACAATCCTATTTTCAGGTGGATGTTCCTTTAAAGGCATCTGATGCCTGCATGAAGGCATGCACATAGGTTTTGGGGTTGTTCTTGATTTGACCCAGTCACTGCTTGGCCTTGACTTGAGCTGATCCCAGCACAGAAGCCCCTTGGGAACTCCTGGCGTCCCCAGCTGAGCACCTCACCTGCTTTTCCCCCTGGGACCCAGGGAAGTGTATTCTCCCTATTTGTCCCTATTTCTCCCAGGATTTCATCTTTCTCCTCCCATTTCCTGCCTTTTGCAGCCCAGGTAAGGCTTGGTGAGAGTATCCCAGGCCCACACCAAGGATTTGTGACCACCCTCCCAGCACTCAGCAGCACAACTCCATCTCCCTGTGGCAGTCTCAGCTTGGGCAGAGGCCTGATTCAAATCTATTAAAGCCACTCTAAGATCCTCTTTGATTTCAAAGTGCTCTGGATTTAGGCTTCTTTCTCATCCAACAGGAGTCCCTTCCAGATCAGCTCCAAGGCACATCAGCTGGATGCTGTGCAAAGGGTTTTCCAATGTCAGTTTGAGCTCTGTGGGTATTAAAGAGCACAACATCCTACTTGATTTTCAATCAGTCACGTTCTGGCAGCATTTGTATTTTGAAAGAGAGGAGCAGGGAAAGGGGAGGCAATCCCTCACATAAGTGTATGCAGTAGAACATCAGGACACCATCATGACATCTATTAAAACAATCATTGTAATGAAAATTGATTATTTACTTTGTAACCCATTATATTTTCCCAGAAAGTAGTTTTCAGATATGATTTCGAATTTTCTTTGAGACAGATGAGTCTAACCACAATCATATTTATAGCTCACAGATGTTGCCACTTTCAAGCCACCAGAGCAGAAGGGAACACCAGGAAGGAAGAGAGGGATGAAAACTGGTCAGGATTACAGGACTGCTGTCCATGGTCAGGAACAGAGCTCATTTGCATGTGCAGATGTTTGTTTTTCTAAGGATATACTGGTATCTCCAGCCTGTGCCACTGCAGGTGACATGGAGGAGCAGAAAGAGGGAAGCCCCTGACCTGGTAAGCTTTCTCATTGTACATCAACATCACACACCTGTTCTTGAAGCTCCAGTCTTATCCAGGATTTAAGAGAATTGTTGGAGTTAGCAAAGAGTAATAACTTCATATACTACACTTAAAACTGTTGCTCACATCTTTGGTCTTTATCTCAGAGTCTGGATACGAACAACTGGGAAGCTCACCTGGCTTGGTTGCAGTAGAAATAGATTAAAAGCTTTTTAAAAGCTCAATTCTGCTGTAAACAACACAAAGACTTGATCCCAAGCAAAGTTGTCCCATCCTCTGACATGCAGGCAGCTCAGTAATCACAGCCTGGCTGACACCACTGTGCCAGGCAAATCAGATTTCACATACTCTTTCCTAAATGCCTTAGAGAAGAACAAAATGATAGAGGATTTCAGGAAGAAAATGCACCTTTCAAGACCCTCCTAAGTCCAGAGAATCTGCATCTGTGTCTTTCCATGACTGCAGGCTGGAGCAATAAGAAGCAAGAGAACTGTAAAATTTGCACATTCTGTTTCAATGCACACATCTCACATGCAGCCCCTAGGGTGGCTGGCATTGTGACATGGAAACAGTTAACCAGAAGAGCTGTCCCTCACCAGCATCAGAGTCCTGCCAGCAGGTAACAGATGTCATTTGCCACCAGGAAGGGCACGGTGAGCACTGCCATTATTCCCATCTCTGGACCAGGAATCAGCTGCCTGTCTCTTTCTTCCCAGGGCAGCTTACACAGGCACTGTCAGAAGGTGTGATTCAAGCCTGCACAGATCACCACAGCCAGATGAAGCCCTGCATGAACCCATCAGGTGGCAGAGCTCAGAGCTGCTCCCTCCTGCTGCCTCAAAGCCTGGCTCACTCTGGAAGCGAGCACCCGCTGTCAGGCTTTGTGTGCAGAGCCTGAATTGCCTGCTCTGTCTTTCAGGATGGAACAGCTGTGTTCAGTCAGATCTGACTGCCAGGTGAACTCCTGAGCACACAAATGCTGGCCATGATCTGTGCAATTTCATCATCCAGTAATTGGCAGCTATGCTGCCTAAGGGGCTCTGAGCTCCTGACCTGCACTGGCACTTTCCTGAGCTCCACTTCCCAAAGTGACATGCGCATGCACAAGAGCTGAGCACCAAAAAACTCCCCAAAGGGTTGTGGGTTAAGCCCAGCCAGCAGCTCTATCATTCCCTCCAGGTGGGATGTCAGAGAGAATCGGAAGAGTGAGAAATCTTGTGGGCTGAGATAAAGACAGGTAAGGAGGTAAAACATGAGCTGCACATGCAGGCAGAGCAAAACAAGGAATTTATTCACCACTTCCCTTGGGCAGGCAGGTGCTCAGCCATGCCAGGATAGCAGGGCTCCATTACACAGAATCACAGAATAATGAGGTTGGAAGAGACCTCTAAGATCATCGAGTCCAACCTGTGCCCTAACATCTCAACCAGACCATAGCACCAAGTGCCATGTCCAGACTTTTTATAAACACATCCAGAGATGGTGATTCTACCACCTCCCTGGGAAGAGCATTCCAGTACTTTATTATTCTTTTGGTGAACATTTTTTTCCTAATATCCAACCTATACCTTCTCTGACATAGCTTGAGACTGTGTCATCTTGTTCTGTCAGTTCTGCCTGGTGGAAGAGACCAACCCCACCTGTCTACAACGTCCCTTCAGGAAGTTGTAGAGAGCAATAAGGTCACCTCTAAGCCTCCTCTTCTCCAGGCTAAAACCTTGTGGAGAAGACAAACACCATCACTTTGAACATCCCCCCCTTTCTCCTTCCCCAGTGCTATGTGCTGAGCATGATGCCATGGTGTGGGACATCCCCTGGGTCAGGTCAGCTGTCCCTGCTGTGTCCCCTCCCAGTTCCTTGTGCACCCTCAGCCTCCTTGCTGGTGGGGTGGGGTGAGGAACAGAAAAGGCCTTGGCTCTGTCCAAGCTCTGCTCTGCAGTCCAAAAAACATCATTTTGGTTGTGCACCTAAAGCACAGCTCTACACCAGCTACTATGAAGAAAATCACCTTTATTCCAACCAAATCCCACGCACTCATGTACAAGAATTGGCCATCAAAACCTGGTCAAGGCTGGCACAAATGAGAGAGATTCTGTTTTACCAAATTATTCCAATTCCAAAGAGCTTTGCAGAGATGAAAATATATCCTGCCCAATGCCAGGTCAACCCTCTTCTGGCCATTTTTCACCAGCCATGCTGGGAACCTAAGTCCCCACTGTCCGGGTTAGCACAGCCCCAGCCATTCTGAGAGTGTGGCAATGAAAGAGGAGGCCAATTAAGATCCAGATTTGTGGAGGCCCTGGAGGGGCTTCTCCTAAGTTACACCCCACTGGCTCCTTCCCCTGTTCCTATGCCTGAACATAGGTGCTCCTGAGGCTCTCCCTCCCTTTTCCCTGATTGGGCCTCACCTTGATACTGCCTGGAGACCAAGGTCAGCCAGGAGGCCCCTGGGGGAGAGGGGGACCTTGGGGGGGAGTGTGGGTTGGAGAGGAGAACATCTCATCACGCGGCTGAATTAAACATCTATGGATATTATGCAAAAGCCTTTTTTGCCTCTTTACCCTGGACTTTACTAGCAGCAATTCAAACTGCAAGAAATGGTGCCGCACATTGGGTGCCAAGCTGTCTCTGTGCCTCTGGGAGCCTCTCAGGAGCCCTGGGCCAGTCCCGAGTCGGCAGACACCGGGGGCAGCCCCGACATGGCCACAGCGGGGAGACACTGTCTGTGTGTGCCCCGAGGGTACTGAGGGCACCTGGGCTGACAGCAGGGAGACACTCTCTGTGCCCCGAGGGTGCTGAGGGCACCTGGGCTGGCAGGGAGACACTCTCTGTGCCCCGAGGGTGCTGAGGGCACCTGGGCTGGAGAGAGACACTCTCTGTGCCCCGAGGGTGCTGAGGGCACCTGGGCTGGCAGGGAGACACTCTCTGTGTGTGCCCCAAGGGTGCTGAGGGCACCTGGGCTGGCAGGGAGACACTCTCTGTGCCCCGAGGGTGCTGAGGGCACCTGGGCTGGGCGCCTGTGCAGCACAAGAGACACCAGAGACATCGGTAGAAGAGAAAGGGCCGACTCTTAGCAGGGGTTAATCCAAGGTTTTATTCTAGGAGTCCCAAAGGAGCTCCTGCACCTCAGGGGCCTCCTGCCCAGAGCTCGGGGAGATGTGCCAAGGTCACATTTAAAGGGAGGTGGAAACCAAAAGTAGAGAACATTTTACCAACCAATGAGTGACCCTAAGGGATGGGTACTGGGGGATGGACATTTAGGACAGCGTATGGGGCAAGGCTTGGGGGGCTGACCCCTGGCCTCTGGCTGATCACTCGACAACCTGGATCGAAACTTCTGGATGGAGGGGATGGGATGCTGAGTGATTGACAGAGAGCCAGGGTGGGGGATTGGGGATGATCTCATCCAGGGAGAGGGATAACACAGGTAAAGGGAGGGGGGTACAGTCTGGGATAAACCATTTGGGAAAAATATGGGGATACAAAACAAAGCTACTTCAAAGTATTACAAAGTACAAAAACGCACTGCAATGCAGATTCTGAATTTTTGTGTAAATTCAAGGCAAATCCTAAATCACAAGAAAGCTTTCAGCTTAGGCTGACAGTATACTAAAAAGTTTAATGGAATTATTGAAAGTTGTGAGCAATTTATGACACAAAACAAGAATTGGAGAATTATTTTTTTCCATGAAGGTGGCCCCAGCTGCTGTTTGTTCATGGCCACATCACAGGCTTTTTCCCTTACACCTTCTCTCTCACTGCAGCTGTAGCCAGGTTTGCATGAGCACAGCAAAGCCTTTGGCACAGCTGCTGCCCTTGCTGCTCTGACAGGTGACCCAGCATTTATCTTTTCTATAATCAACATGACCCTGAAAGTGACCTGTAGTCGATTCACAGCCTTGTGAAGCATTTCCAAGGTGCTTGCAGCCACATGAATTTCAACTCCCTGGCATGCCTACAGCCTTGCTTGAGATTGGAAACCTCCCTTAATTCTGACTGCACAAGACTGTACCTGAGCCCTGGAAGGACCTGGAGACAGCATGGTGATAAAATGTGTTGTTGTACTGACATGGTTTTTCTCTTCTTCCTGGTGGTAAAAGTAATTGCATTTGGACCTCTCTTTTCTATGTCTCTGTGCAATCTGTTGCTGAGAGAGAGGAAGCATGGGGGGGATTTCAAAGGGCTGCTCTTCCTCTCTTGCTTTCACTTGCAGTGTGAAGAGATCTGCAGATCCTGCCACAAGCACTGCTCTTGCACCTCAGCTCTTCCTGTGCTTCCTACTGCAAGGCAGAAGAAACGAGTGTTTAAATCAGGGTTTGAGCCAGCCCTAGCTCAAGGTCTGTTAGGCCTGTTACTGTGAGACTCATTTCACTTAAAAATTCAAGCCCATGTTAAAAATAGAGGTCCTTTTATACTGTGGTGCCCATGCACTTGATGTGTGGAACATGTCCTCGTGTGAACCCAGTGGCTATTCAAACCTGCAAAGTTTTGCTCATTGTGTTCATGCTAGAGAGTTACAAGAGCTGTCCCTGGATCCTGCCTGCATGCCTTGCTGCCCTTCCCAGAGCTCATTAGGCTGTGGAATTGTACACAGGACCTGAGCAAAAGCCCAGTGGAGCCAGTGAATGATTTTCTATTGATCCAAGCCCTTGAACTGAAGCAGCACAGGCGAAGCAAATCGGGCAAAGCTTCTGCTTTCAACCCACTAGAGCAATATTTGAATTTCCCTATGCTGCCTCTTTTATTTTCTTTTTTATTTTTTTGGTTTTTGACTCTGAACTATTTGGTTCAGACTGGTTTCCCCTCTGTATATCTCCTTGTTTTTCTAAATACAGTTACTAGTGGAGGGGAGATAAGCAAGAGGCAGAAATTAAGGCAAAACAATGGTAAATGGAGCTTTGTTTAACACACCAACAGGAAAAAGGTTTTTGTTTAACACACCAACAGGAAAAAACTATTGCAAGAATAATAACAGTTTTAAAACAGTAACGACAAGAAACTGTAATAGAAACTGTACTATATCATAGCTTTGCTATTAAATAACATTCTTTATCTGATGAGTTCCTTGTCCCTTGAGTTAATTAAATCTTCCTCACTCACATGGCATGCAGAAGGCAGAAATCTTCAGCAAGACTGTCAAATGGCTACATTAACCGGGAGTGCAAAGCACACTTCCTCAGGAAATGAGCACTTTTCTTTGGAAAAATCATTTTTGCTACATCTGCTCTGGCAAAGCTCCTCCCCATTGAAACAGAAGAACAGCTGAGGAAATGAAAGCTCAATTTACCTGAGTTGAGACAGGGAAATTTAGAGCAAAAGAACCTGAATTTCTAAAAAAGCAGATGTTAAAATGTGGCGGAAAAAACACAGCTGGAAAAGAAGGAAAAGCAAATGATACATGGATGCTGCATCCACTGCAAGATCATCTTGCTTTTTTGCCCCGTTTGCCTGCTGTTTCCCTTGCTTGATTTGTTGAACCAGTGACAAGAGACTCTCCACCATAAGAACAAACTTGTTTTAAAAGAGGAATAAAGAGTGCTTGTGTCTCCTATGGTCAGCTTACACTGAGAACACCAGCAATGACTGGAAAATAAAGCTTCTCTAGGTGTATGCCAGCTGTCGAGCTTACACCAAGCAATATTCTCAGTTAGTGGGATGGGTTGGAAAACTCCTGGAAGTGCATAATCTTTTTGGGTTTTTTTATAATTATGATCACTTAATAGCACAATACAAATGATGACTAACAAGGACAAAGCAAATGTCAATTAGAAAATATGGCTCTAATCAACTCAGCTTGCCTTAATGCACAAATCACTGTAAATGCATTTTTTTTGTTCAAATGGTAAAAACAGAGCTAGGGAAAGGCAGGCAACTGTGCTGTGAAAAGAAAAAGCAGAGCTTTTCTGCTTCCCATGCTGAAAGGGTGACACAGAAATTAATGAGGAATTGCTGTGACACATCACACAAAGGCTCTGTCCTCATGGTGCTGCCCTCGGTGAACAGAGCCCACCTGCACTGTCAGAGCAGCCCTGCTTTGGGGAAGGGGATGTGGTCTGTGCCTCTCTGTCACCACTTGCAAGGCACTTGCAGTGACACCCAGTTGCTTTGATGAGGGTGGCTAGTGCCACTTTTACACAATTCAGGATGCACCACCTAATTTTCAGGTGTCTGCTTTAGACTTTTTCTGCCATCCTAGATATTAACACAGCACTGGCAGACATGATGACATAGGGCCCATGGAAAAGCTATGTCCTCCTGGAGAGGCAGCTGGAAAGCAGATGGGTTATGTGAAGGGAGCCAAACTGCATTAGAGGCCTGTGTTTAGACATCTGAACCAAGTAAGGAGAGATTTCAGGTCCTGCAAATTTTGTCCTTGCAACAGCACACCTTGCCTGGACCTTCCCACCAGACATCCTCTCAAAGTTGCTAAACTCGAAGGTGTAAGGCTAGAACACAGCTCTGAGCTCAAAACTATGTTCTATATTCAGAAATATACTGGCATTTGAAATAGAATTACTTCCTCTTGGAGGGTGTACACTTCAGATGAGGAAGCAGGTGGGCACATTTAAGGGACGTTGTGACACAAAGAAGGGCTTCCAAGAAGTTACACCTCTGAATTTTCAAACTTGAGCTTCTGTGTGATTGGTGACACTGAAGGAAACAGAGGATTTCAGGTTTCAGGGGGAAAATCCGTGATAAAAGTCTTTCTGTGGTGTCTCTTCAGCTTCTCTTACACTGTTGACACTCATAAAGATCGAAGTTTTTCAGATTATTTTTCTGGGGTACTTTTGGGGATATCTATCTATATCTATCTATCTATCTATATCTATATCTATATATCTATCTATCTTTACATATCTATATCTACATATGTATATTTACATATACATATCTATATCTCTATGTATATCTATATGTATATCTACATATCTACATATCTATATATCTATATATCTATATCTATAATATATAGATATATAGATATATATATAGATATATAATTTTTGTCCCTAGCTTTAAGGACACAGTAGAATCCATTCCCCTGGAGCACAAAGTAGCCGTTATCCAAACACTGTTAAATGGAACAGATCAATCTGCAAAGTGAGGCAGGAGATGTCCCCCATCCATCACGATGACACTGCTGAAGGCCAGCACACGGAGGTTTGAATTTGCCTACTCTGGCAGCACACATTCAGCCAGCAAATCTCTGCCATGTTACACACGGCTCTGAAAGGTAACTGGCAGCATACACATGACTTAGAGATACACAGACTGAAGCAAACATGACGAAAAAATATCAGCATAATCTGGAAAGCAGGGGACAGGGAGGGATATGAATTATTCACCCTTCAGAATACAGGTGCTCAAAACTGTTATTTGTGCTGCTCTAACCAACTCAGAAAGCAGAGTCTGTGCTGAGCATATAAATCTTGTCATTAATATCTTATCTTGGTGTTTTCAGGGTGGATTTTACTAGGAACCAGAGATGGGTGGTTTCCTCCCTTCCTAAGTAGCACTTCCAGTATTTTTAACCATGAAGGATTAAAACCTGTATTAAGCAACCCCCAAAAATTCATTTCTTTGAAAAATATCACAACATAAAAGGAAAGCCATTTCTATTGGTAGCCCTACCTTTTTAGCTTCTTAATCCTTTTTACCATGGCATGACTGAGTACCTCTATCATTGACCATGGCATAATGTACTTTTAAATACATTAACTTAGGTAATGCATTTAAATAATAACCTGGCTGCAATAGCTTGGATTTGGCACTGGCAGAAAATCCAATTTGAAAGGCCTGGCAAATTCAGTCAGGGCCTGAGCTCTGTGCCGGCTGACCCAGGTCACTGTCACAGTAACCTGGAGATCTGAGGGACAGCTCTGGCTTCAATTGGCTTGACGTCATGACCAGGCTGACAGGGTGGGTGCACAGCTTCAGCATGAAAAGTCATTCTTTAACCTACATAAACGTAGATTTAATTGCTTGGTAACACTCTTCAGGTGCTCCATGGCAATCTGCAGATAAATTACTGAGTTTAGTGACAAGATGACCTCTGGGAATGGCAGACAATTTATATTAGACAGAGATTTGGAGGTTCAGTACTGCCCACTGTGCTTGCAGCTTTGGCTCTAGATCAGTGCTTTATGTCTGTTCACTGGCAGCTCATGGACTTTGCAATGAGAGAGGAAGATAAACCAGTCATGAGCATCTTGGCTGGGGCATCTTTGCATCATCTCCTCTTGTGTCTGGATGTGTTATCCATGTTTACAGGGCATGTTTTACATTGGAGAGCTCCTTGCAGAGATTCTCATGATCACCACACCCAAGCTGTTGCTGAAGCAGGACACTTCATAATCCCCTTGGCAGATCTCTGCCCCAACAAACTGGACCTGTTGAGAGGCAGGTGATTATGAGCCTGAGAGCATTTGGAGGTTACAGCACATTGTCACATTCAAATTTTCTGCAAAATCCCTTCACCCAGGATTTTTCTCCAGGGAAGCTGAGAAGCCTCAGAGAAAAAGGAAAATAGTAATTATCTGGTTTGCTTCTCCTGTGTTTTGCTCCTTTGGAATGTGTTTGGAGGTTGTTTCATTGGCTTCATGTGAATTGTTTTGACTTATTGATCAATCAGGGTCAAACTGTGTCAGGACTCTGGAAGGAGTCACGAGTTTCCATCATTATGTTTTTAGTCTCCTCTAAGTATCATTTCTGTATTATTTAGTATAGTTTAGTATAGTATTCCTTAATATAATATAGTTTCATAAAATAATAAATTAGCCTTCTGAGAACATGGAATCAGATTCATCATTCCTTCCTTGATCTGGGCACCCTACAAATACAATACCACATCACAGCTAGGTCTGCACTGCGTGTGTGCCCCAGCCCCTTGGTGCTGCCTCTCTTCCCATTGAAGTCTTTTGTGCAGCTCCAAGAAAAAAAAGGTCTGATCACCAGGGAGTCCAATAGAATCATAGAACCATTTAGGCTGGAAAAGGTCTTTAAGATCACTGAGTCCAACCCTAAAATAACTTTTTATTTTTTAGTTTAGTTTTTTTTAGGCAGGAAATGAAATCAGAGACGGAATAAATTGGTCCAGAAAGAGCTTTGTTCAATGGTTGCTCACACCCAGACCAGGCCAGAGGAGCTCAAGGATCAGGAACTTTTCTGATGCTGACACTCAGTTTTCTCTTATGTGTGAGTGTATGTTGATAGCTGGCATGTACACATTCCAATTAGCATTTCAACTAGACCTGGAAATCTCTCACATTCAAGTGGTGTGTTACAACACACCCATGTTTTCCAAAACCTTCAAGACAAAGTGTAAAATATCCTTAAAGCAAAGAGACATTGTCAAGCTGTCCTGTTTTCACACTGGCCAGTGGCTAACCATTGTAGCCATGTATCTTTTATATGGAAAAATAAAGATAAATAGTTTGAATCACGCCTTTTAAGGCATTTTTGCAGCTGAAACATCCCCCCAGCCTGCACAGTACCCAAAGCAGGGCAAGGTCTGAAGAGTAAATTTTGGTTCTATGTGTTGCTACAGGGTGAAAACGAAAAAAATTAACAGTTACAGATATTCTGGCTGCAAAGGTTAATCTGAGGTCAGTTCCTTCCCCTATATTGCCCTGCAGCTCTACTGTGTTTTGTTGTAATTGCCTAAATGTAACTGAGAGTGAGAGTAGGACCTTCAAACTTTTTTTTTCAGTTTTTCACTGTTTTGTTTGTGCTTCTGCTGCCACATCTTTTTCAAAGATGAAAAAATTAGCAACTCTGAAACACAGTTTAAATTGGTTGGGAACCAAAAAGATAAGGAAAATGCAAGTGAAAAAATTTGATTATAAATGGAAGAAATGGCCATAGTTTTCAGCATTGCACTTTATAGTTAAGTTATTATAGTTATTGATATATTATAGTTATATGTATTAATAAAAATTATTGTATTATTATAGTTATAACAGAAAGCAATATTGTAACACAGGAATTGCTGTGACTTATATGTGGTTTCATAAAAGTGACAGAAAGTTGAGGATTGTACTGCCTCTTAAACAAATAAGAATTTTAACTGCCTCAGTAACATTTGGAAATTCAAGATAAAGCCAAAGTCCCATATCTTATATTAACAAATTACTGGCTCCTTTCACAGGCCTGCACAGGCCTTTTGTACAATTAGTGACAAATTTGGGTCCTGTGACATATTTAGTGCATGGAAAATAGAACTAGTCTGTATGATGGATGATGACTGGGTAATGATTGTAAGTAATGGTCTATTTGTACATCTGAACAAAGCAGAGGAAGCAATTAGCCCTTCCCATAAGCCCTCCATCACTGACAGGCTGTCATGCTTCCCCAGCATCCCTGGGACAGGGGAGTGCAGAGGAGAAAAGGAGGTGCTGGGAAAAATGACAGAAGGTAGAAAGGAAGGAGAGGAGAGTAGGTTGTTCCTGAAATCCAGTCTGGGTGACTTGGGTGCCCTTCTTTTTGTGTCTCAGTGGAACCTTTTCCCATCCAGGTTCATCACTGGACATGCTGGGCATCCACTGGTCCCTTCCCTGGCAGTCAGCATGTCTGATCCACATGTATCACCCTGGACAATCTCATTCCAGCATTTCTTTCTCCCTCCTGGCCCTTGTGCTCATGCCCTACATCACAGATAATTGTGTGGAAAAAGCAGTTCAGTGCTGAGGAGCCAGCCTTTTCTTACCTCCACCCCTCCCAAAAAAGAAAAAATAAATACAGAAAAAAAAAAAGTTGGATTGTTATAAAGAAATAGGGAAAAGAGCAAAGAACTTTGTTATGGTAAAACACAGATCAAGCCTGCACATTTGAGTAGACTGTGCAAAACTTTTCTAGAAAGTGGAAAATGTTCAAAGGGAAGGAAAATTTGATTTGAGGGAATGAACAGCAGCTAAGGAGATTAGCGTTCATGAAACTGCAAGGGTAGAAGAAACAGTGAAGGGGGAACTATGGAAGTCATATAAAATGATGAGTCCCAGTGAGTTGGTGATGAGATAAACATTATTCACAGTCCCTGCCAGTTGACAGCTAGGGGCTATTAAATAAATCAGCTGCAAGTCCACAGCCAAGCAATCAGAGCAGGATATTTCTTCAGACAATGCACTCATCTGGGGAACTCCCCACTCCTGCCATCTCCCTGTCTAACTTCCCTTTTTCATTCTCCCCTACAGTTCAGGCAATATTATTTTCTATTTCAACTCCACACCTCTGCATGCCTCAGAAATCCTGTTCACAATATAATCTTCATGGAAATCCATTGGAGCTACCAATATCATCACTGCAGTTAGATGGACTTTACTCTCCTACTGGAAGAGAGATCTTTAATGGATAAAGCAGTATCCATGTAAGATCTCCCTTCCATCCTGAAAGCCAAGTCCATGAGCTGTGTCATTCCCTGTATTGTAAATGCAGACTGCAGCTGACACGAGATCCATATCAGATTTCCCCTTCTGCTCAGCTTGGGAGGGGAAGTTGAAGACTGGTTGATATGAGTTTCCCTCTGAACTGAGCCTTGCTGCAGATCAGGAAATGCCAGAGCAGGATTCAGGTATTTCAAGTATCTTGTCTCTCATCCTGCTCTGTTGTCTCTAAGTATATCAGTAACTTTCTCAGGGTCACTGGGATGTCATCACAGCCCATTAATTCTGCAAATGTGCTCATCTCCCTCAGTATACAAAGGGACAGACACTCCAGGGGCAGTTTCTGGCACTTTTTCCTCCTGGAAGTGGAGAAGGCACAGAGAATGAGACTAGAACAGGAATGTACTGGAGGCATTTGCAGATATTCATGCTCCTGTCCCTCAAAACAGCATGAAAAACAACTTTCTTTAATCTTTAGTAAAGATCAAACTGGGTGAGGACTTCACAGGGAAATGCAAAATACTGAAGGATATAATGGAAACAATGATACATTTGACCCCAGTCAAACAGAAGAGAAAGAATGAGCTACAGATAAGAGAGCTGCAGGTAGGAGGAAGTGAGGGAAAGCAGAGGGCCAGGGGCCAAACAAACAAGAAAAACACTTTCTTTGTTCTTGAGCTTTAATTTCTGCATGCCTGGTTGAACTTTTCTATGAAGGTTGTTGTGAGTAGCTTAGATTTGGGTGGGTTTTGGTGTGTTTTTGTTTGTTTCAAGGAATAATGACACTTGTATAAAGTGGTTGGTGAACAGGGGAATTTTTTTGAGTTTATCTAATACTTATTTGAATAGGGGAATTCCTTGAATTTATGTACAATAAACAATATGTTACATAAAGCTGCTGTGGATTACAACAATTTAGCACCATTTCACTAGAGAAATGGCCACTCATCTCCTTCAGATGCTTTAACCTCTGCGCATGAGATGTTTTAAAATGTTACTTTTTCTCAGCCAAAACCTTTTCAACTCTGAGATTATCCCACCTGCCACACAATGTATTTCCCTGCCCTTTTGGCAGTGTGATATCTATTAAGTTTTATTTAAAGGAATGGAAAGACTCAAAAAATAGTTTCATTATAATAATTTATGAACCATCATCTCGATTTTCCTCCCTAGTACAGTGAAAGGATTGGTTATCACAAAATCTACCTGACAATCTTTGTCAAACCTTGATGTCTTTTTGGTGGCTGCAGGATCAGCAGCTGGAGGTGGCACTGACACAGGCCCTGGGGGACTCAGCTGGGTTGGGCCAGGGATGAACTTGGCAGCAGCCCCAGGTTGGACTGAGCTTGTTAAAAGGTGATGATTCTGTTCCCACTGAGAGCTGGGCAGGAACTCGGAGTTCCCCTCTCAGGGCGACACAAGGTGCTGCTGGCAGGATTTTCATCTGCATATTGATTCAGAGAGAGATTCTACTGCCTTCCTTAGAGCTTATGATACCACTTTAACCTCTAATCTGAGAAAAAATCCACAATCCACCCATTACCCTTGCCTCTCGCAACTGTGCCCTTGATCACCCTCACCATGGCACCCTCACTCAACTGGCTTAGTACAGAAAGTATTGGGCAAAAACACCTCATAATCAGGTTTGCAGCAGTTCAGTGAGGTAACTCTAATGGTCCCTCCTGGCTTTTGTGTTTGTGATTCTTTGAACATTCACCCCTGCTGTCATGAGCAAACAAGTCTGGAAGAGATAGGGTTGGAAAGCAGGAGATGCTCCATCCATTCAACTCACAGACCACAAGGTCAGCCTTTTCTCACTGTCTATTTACTTAATGGTATAATCATATTTAATCTATTTTTCAGACTAGGAAGGCAAAGTCCTGCTGGAGTCTTTCATCAGTTTATTTTTCCTTTCAGCTTTGTCCAGCTCTTTATGCTCAAGCCTATTAAGTGATTCTAGTGAACTAAAGCCCAGTGAAGCTGAAATCCTGTCTCAGAAAACTAAGTCTTTCTGGTGCCCTTATTCCATTTTCAACAGCAATTAAAGGAAAAAATGTCCCCTTATTATATCCCATCACCTGCTGAATGATGAGTCGATATCCTGACTTACAGTGGGAGGCTTTTAAAAAATACTAAACTCATTATTCCCTGACCTAGTGATTTATATTGTGATCCCTCATGGGAAGAAAATGCACCAAGGTTGCAAAGTGGGAGAATGAAACCAAGAGCACGTTGTAATAAATTGAGCAAATGGTACCCTAAATGATAAAAACCACAGTCAGGAGAAAGGAAAATATCAGGGCTGTGTGAAATATGCCAATTTAAGTTTTCATGATTTTAATCAAAACCTATGAGCTTTTATTTGAGGTGGGTTTGCTTTCTCAGAGATCTCACTGAAGCCACAGCAACTGACAGAGCCCATGTGCAGCTGAAAAGAGAAGAGAAATATCTGGTGATCTTCCCAGATGAATCTATTTACTGCTGAGACTTATCAAACATTCTCAGCAAGTCCTGAGATGCTCTTGATTGAACTTTCTGGAGCTGAATAACATCCAATGGTTCTTTCTTCTAAAGCCTTCAAGTGACAAGCAGAGCCTCACTCATCCATCTGAAGGCATCTTCTTCAGACTGATCATTCATCCAAGCAGGGCCTTTCTACCTACCACACATTCAACAACACGGATTTTGGCAATCTTCCCCCATGTTCTGCCCATGGTGGGTACCACTGAAGATCAGGGACAGGCAGGTTTTGAGGAAAATAAGTAGCCCAGCATTAATGTCCTCCTTTAAACTGTTCAGAGGGTGTGGATCTGGTGCTGTGCTTTCCAAACTGGAAACTCTTCTACATTCCTGTGGTATAATGGTGAGAAACCAAAATGCCTGGATGCTCTTTACACACACTGTGTCTGCTAAAGGCCCCTCAAAGAGGCAATTTACCCTTTCATAGCAGCAGGCTGGCTTCAGTCACAGTCAGCACTGGAAAAGGAAAGCTGTTCTGAGCAATGAAACACAGAACAGCTAACAGTGCCCAACAGTGCCCATCTTAACTGCATTTCACACAAACCAGGCTGATGTGACTTCAAAGACCTAAAAAATTGCCCTGAGGTGCAGTGCATTTATCAGGTGTTTCACAGTCTCTTCTCTCAAGTCTTTGGACTTTTCCTGGCATGAGATAATAATAGAACAAACCCCATCTTGCCTATGCATGTTCAGTTAAGATCAGCTAAATTAATTTCTCTTAGTTGAAACAGTTATTACTTTGCCATTTGCCTCTGGATTATTACATCCTGTAAAACCCAACTGCAGCATGTAGTGCAGTTCTGTGCATACAAAAAAATATCAGCTGAAGTTTGCTTCTTAAAATAGGTAGGAAACCTCTGTGGAAATAGGTCTCACATTCTTTCCACAAGAATTTATCCAAACTTACTGCTGGTAAATCTTCAGGGAAATATTTGTCTTCATTTTCAGCTTCTTAAAAGGAAAGTTTTAGCTGTTTCCACTTTCATTCATTCTTAGTTAATCTTGTTGTAAGAGAAATAGCAAAGTTCACGCTCAGGCTGAGACCAATCCAGGGAAGTACTTAACAGTGTGAAATGTCCTACTGACTTCCAGAGGGACTGAAAGTTTCAGCTGTGCATGCACTTTAGTGCATTGCTGATGGGGAGCTCCTGATCTCCACATCCAAAAATGTGACCACAGAACATATCCCAGGTTGGTGTCAACTTGGCTCCTGAGGAAGCAGGAGAAAGGGAAGTGGTGCATCATCTCAGGGGAGTTGTGGGCTCTCAGCTGCAGAGATCCAGACACCCACAGAGGGGCTCTGAGAGGTGACTGCCACGGATGCATCTGTGACATCAGGAAATGTGAGTGCCCCTCTCTGTGTCCTGCCTCCCCCTGGGACTGCAGCAGAGAGAGCAGAGGCTCAGGACTGCAAGGTCCAGAATATCTGTACAGAGCCAGAGTCACCAGAGGACTAAGATAATACACAGATCATGAGATTCAGACACTCTTCCCATGACCTTCCTCTGTAGGAGGGTGAGGCAGCACCAGCCCTGGTGTGGCAGGATACTCTGCAGCTCTCTGCAAAGGGGTGAGGCTGCCAGAGCCCCTGGGCAGGTACCAGGGTGAGCACAGGGAGCTGTGAGGGTTGGAGGCTGCCACACAGACCTGCCTGGCTCCCCTGGGCTCAGGGGTACAGTGCACTTCTGTTATGTAACCAGAGCTTTTTTATGCAACTGCTCCTCCAGCGCTGCCCAGTGAGATCCGATTATTATGGAGGATGAAAAACATTGTTATTTTTAACAGCTGGATCCAGGCTCAGTGGGCTTAAAAGGATATTCAGAAGCAGCTGCTTCTGTAAGGCTTTCAAGTTAGTGGTGACCACTGCAAAAACTGTTTGCCTCTCTGTTGGACACTGCCTTTCCATGGCATTTGTGTTGCCTTGCAGCTGTAAATGAAAGGTTGAGTCCTTTTTCCATAAATATTGTAAACTACTTGTTGCTCTTCATCCAGGCAGTGGAACAACAGCTTTCTAAAAGGTTCCTTTCCATGAGATTAGGAAACATGAAAAAAACCCAGTGCTTCTGGAAGGTAATATCTCAAACCATAGCCCACTGTTCACATGGGACATCTATCCCTAAGCACCTATTTGTAATAGCTCATACATTGTGCAATATTAGAATCCTTTATCGAACACTCAAATCATTCTTGATTTCCAAGGGTTTGAAGTACTGCTATGTTAAAAGAAGTCAGAGAGTGAAACTATTCCAGCTGTGGCATATCTGATGCTCACCTCTGTGCTTTGACAGTGGTAAACATACTGCAAGCCATTATAGTTTGAGCAGAAGGTGTCTGGGCTTTTGAGGAAAGATAAAAGGAAGAAAGTGGTTTGTTCCTCTCATCCCCAAACAAAAGCAGGATTTTTTTAGCATAGTCTAGTTATTCAACTTCCAAAAAAAAACCAACCAAAACCAAAAAACAAACCCTGAAATGGTCAGGTAACTTTCATTTTTGTTCCAGTGCAGATGCACAAAACTCAGAGCTCAATCTTCCTGAAGTTTCCAGAGCTGGGCTAGCAGTTTGTTTCACTCCAAAGGCAAGTATAGGTTCTAGCTGAGATCTCCCATGCCTTGGATATCCACAGTGTTAAAGGAGACCAGACTGTCTTTCTTCTCTGGTGCTAGATTAGATTGAACAGGGCAGGAAGGATCTTGCTTTTTAGATCAGTCATTTTAAGCATTCTAAATCTCAAACTATTCAAGTTTATTATGCAGATTATTTATAGCCTTACAGTTCCATTGATTTTCTTTACCTCCTTGGGCCAGCAGAAGGTGTCTGACAAGTGTTGGACAGTCAGAGCATGTTGTGGGTTTTTATGGTTCACTGAGCACTTGGAAATGGTTCCAGCTGTGTTTCTGTAAAAGGTTCTTCTGCAACCTAAACTAACAAAGATTCGACTGACTGGAGTAGACAAATATAAGTTCTCTTACTGCCACTGGCAAAAAAAAATATTTTTCATTAGAGGGTGATTTCTTTCACCTCAAACATCTATTTCAGAAGGGAGCAGCTAATCAGAGATGTGATTTATTGTGGTGACCATATCCAGTAGGCAAACACTAGGTACAAATTTAATTCTCAATAGCTGAAGAAAATTAAAATCAACTTTACCTGGCAAATGAAAAGAAGCTCTCAAGGGTTTTAAACAAGTAGAAAAAATGCATAAAAATAAAATTTTCTCCTGTGTTGCATGTTGTATTAGATTGAAATGCAGTGCACTAGGTGAGCTGAAAGATGATCAAGAAACAAAGCATGACTCCTTAGCAGGATTAACTTGATGTTGATCACACAGCTCTGTTAGTCAGGGTGTGCAGCATTGTGATAGCAAGAGTAAGAGTGGTGGAAATGGAAGATGGCTGGGTTTGGAGGCACCAGCAGGAGCATAAAGCAGGGACAGGGCTCTCAGAATGTCTGGGGCACACAGCAGTCAGCAAGACCCCAGCACATTGCCTCCAGCTTCACAACAGGCCCAGACCCAGGGAAAAAGGACGACCTGATGATCACAGAGGTGGGACAGAATGGAGACACTGATCACTGCCAGACCCAAAGGAATACAAAAATACATATTGGAAACATATTGGCTGTCTATACCTAGACAGCCTGAAAGAACTGTGAGAGACTCAAAAAAGGCTTAACAGATGGTGTTAGGGACCCTGGATCTCATAGTTCAACAGAAGTGTTGGTCACCACAAACATGCTGCTGCTCCTCAACATGAGACTGGGAGCATGGCTCAGGGAAAACATTTCTCCTTTCAGTTTGAATTTTAAGAAATTTAAATTTTAAGAATTTTTCTTACTGTAATGTCATGAAGGCCAGGACTATATGTGGCATGAGTACTTTCGGTACACGTCGATAAAATGTTGTGACAATATTCATGCACATGTAGACTGCATGCCAGTTGTTGGTGTCAAGCAGGAGCTATTTTTTTCTTCAAGGAATCATGATGCACGCTCTGTGCTCCATTACTGTGATCTCAAAGGTATCAATTTATGGTGGTTTAACCACAGCTGGCAGCTCAGCCCCACACAGACCCTTGCTCAGCCTGCCCTGCTGGGATGGGGAGAGACTCGCAGGGGCAAATGTGACAAAACTCGTGGGTTGAAGTAAAGACAGTTTAACGGGTAAAGAAAAAGTCGTGCACAGAAGCAAAGCAGATCTGGGAACGAACTCAGTACTTCCCATGGGCAGGCAGCTGTTCAGCCACTCCCACGACAGCAGGGCTCCATCCACGTAATTGAGATTTGGGGGTACAAATGGCATCACTCTGAACGTCCCCCCTTCTGCTTCTTCCCCATGTTTATACACTAAGCATGGCATAAAATGGTGTTGCCTCTCCCTTGGGCCAGTTGGGATCAGCTGTCCCTGCTGTGTCCCCTCCCAACCCCTGGTGCACCCCGAGCCTCCTCACTGGTGGGGTGGAGCAAGGAGCAGGAAAGGCCTCAGCTCCGTGTAAGCTCTGCTCAGCAGCAAGAAGACTTTCTTCTTATCTCAAGAATAAAGATGCAATGCCTGGAAACGACTGCTGCAAGCTGCTATTAAGGGAGATATATTCATGCATTTCAGCAGAGTTAGATGATGATGATGAAATTGAAGCTAATTCAATCTTGTAATTGCAGATAGCTGTTGTTTCAGGAACAGTATCATCCAAAAGATCTGGACTGTATCATCTTGATGTTTACAAATAAACAGTGACATGGAAATTAAACTCTGGCTAAAATGAAATTAGAAGAAGTCACCTCCTGTGGTGCAGTGAACACACAGAGCTGATCATCAGCAAATGATTTCTACTTTGGTAGCTTTGCTCAAATAAGTAGTTCCAAAATAGCACTGAGCCTTATTTGTACATTGCAGAGCATTTCATTGTACAATATTGTGTTCTTCAAGCTGCAAACAAAGCTGAGTCACGTGCTTTAAATAGTAAAATTATCCTTAAAGCAACAACATTTCATTCAGGACTTATCAAAGCAGGTTTTTAATCCAAATGTTACACCCCACTTTACTGTTGTTTGCCATTGTGGAATGTAGAGATGATTCTATAAAAATGCTGGTATTTGAAATAATTTTTTTTATTCAGCAGCATTGTCTGCCATTTCCTCTGGCCTGCAAGTTTATTTGCTTGCAAAAAGAGGAACTATAAGAGAATATGATGCATGATATTTTTATGGTTTCAAAAGAGTGATATCAGTTAACACCAGCTGACGATCCATTCTTGGATAGGCTCTGATGAAATCTTCCACATCTCTAATATCTTTCACATTTGAACCAAAAATAAGTCTCAAGGGGAAAAAAATAAAATCTGTATATTTGGTCAGGTTCCAGACAATTGGAGCCAGAGTGACAGACTGTGAGTTACCTCACTTCCATCCTTCATAACTTCTGCAGTTGTTCAAGAATCACAATTTCTGAAGGATTTATTGTGGTAGGAATGCCCTCACCATGTACTGAGGGTTATCAATCTCAACTTTAACATGAGACCTTCTGTTGTAGTTGCTTCCCCTTCTATTTTTAGTTTAAATGCAGAGAAAGATAAAATCAGATGCTGGCGTCCTCAAATTTATCTTCTTTTGACCACAATGTCCTTCAAATTTGCAAAGTCCAGTTGAATTGATTTTTGTGAGATTTCCTGTAGGGCTCAGAGTAATTGTGAAATATTTTGGCTGAACTTCCTCTCTGCTGCTCCCAGGGTGAAAAGCAAGCAAAAAACTGACTTACCTTCATGAAGGAGAGCCCCAAAACAGAAGATGATCACCAAGCTGTGACACTTTTTCCCTTAACTAAAACTACTCACCTCTGCCTAACCTGGCTGTTCTGTAGTGCCCAGTGAAGATCCAGCAATCACTGTACAGACAGCTGAAGGCACAATTCCTTTTTTCCTAATTCTGAGAGCCAAAACAACACAGAGCAATCAATATCCCATTGCTTCTCCTATTGCTTCTCCATACTGACAGCCCAAGCTGACCATCTCAAATGAACAAACCTACAGTGGAGGTGTCTGAAAGAAGATAAGCTGGGTGCCAGCTGTGGCATTATGGATTAATGAACCCCCATTCCTGATTTTTGTTGCCTTTGGAGGTGGAAGTTGAAAGGAAGAGTGCAGGACTGAATTCCCCCTGGGCACTGCAAAGATGATGAGCAGAGGAACTGCTTGCTTCAAAGCCTACATGTGATTTATCTAAGGCAGAGAAAAATCAGGAAGAATAAACAAAGAAGTGGAGAGATAAAGCAATTATCCCAACAGTTTGTGGGCTCCTCCAATGCACTAATGGTGGAATATGACCTATGGAATTATAAACTTGTTTAATTTCTGCTTGCTTGGCAGCGATGTGCTTGATGTTGTTGTCTTAAACTTTATGAAATGCCAAGTGTTTCAGGCTGGCACAATAAAAGTTAAATTCAGAATAAACAGATTTTGCCCATTGTGGCTGCTCATCTTGATGCTGTATCCTGGCATGTGAAGAAGCAAAACAAGAACATTAACCCCCAGCATGCATTTAAATAAGAAAGCTGTCATATACCTATTTTTCATTTAATATTATAACCAACTCTGAAATACAATTCATGAAAGAGTCGCAGATCTACCTACAAAAATCAAGATTGTAGTTTGGTGACATAAGTATAATTTATCTCTACCCTCCTAGATAGTGAAGCCTAAGGACATGACTAGTCATAAAATATGACTTTCCAAGAGAAGAAAATATATAACTGTTTGGATTTGGTGTGTGAAGTATGCAGAATGCAATGCTTCAAGAATATTACAATGCAAAGGAGGTCAAGGTCAATGTCAGCAGATGTTAATGTCTTCTAGAAAAGGAAGGGTTAGGCATCCCAGATGGCAAAGACCTTAAAAGGAAGAACTGCAAGAACAAGCAGTTGTCAGTGAGAATTATTTCACTAAAGGCAGAAATACTAACGAGGAGGGAAAGTGGTTTTTCCTTTCTTGTGGAGCTGAATCCTATATTCCAAGTGGTCTGTTAATATTTTCAAAATTTATTTTTGCTTTTTGCAAGGGCTGGAAACTCACTGGAAACTTAGACTTGGTATGGTGAGCTGAAAGGCAATGCTTGGGAAAAGTGGGAAATGCAGCAACAGAAGGTTCCTCTTAGGCCTAACAGCAAGTTCTGTGGTCTGCATTCATTTCAACATCCCACAATAACACAGATTACATCTGTCCCAAAGGATTTAGCTTCATGGGTGCCGTTGTTTTCAAGGTAATAAATATTAAAATGCCTTTGAGGGCCTGGACTGTTCTGAACACTTAGCAATTTCTAAATGACACCGTGCATTCATGACATTTAAATTTCATTAACATTCACACGAGTCACATCTTGTCTGTAGGGGTTATGCAGGAAGATTTTAAAGACTGCTATCAAACATTTTCAGCTGCAGGTCTGGTTAAAGTCAAATGGTCTAAATTACATCTTTTTTGTGCTCAGTCAGAAGTGTGAATGTGGTCATTGCTCACTAGGGTTGAGCAAGAGCATCAAGATTCCAACCCACAGCACTGGTGAGCCCCTCTGAACAGCAAAATCCAAGCTGAGGGTTCCAGAGGTACCCCAGGGGCTGCCCTCAGTGCCTGCTGGCAGGAGAGGGAGGGAAGAACCATCACAAAACTGGCAGATAATCACCCCAGAGCAGGGAAGCTCTCCTGGCCTGGGGGAGGGAGAGCAGAGAGGCTGAGCAGCTCTGGGGCATTAAATTCAGTGGGAAGTTTGGCTTTAATGGCTGTAACAAGAAAACTCTCTGTTGATTCCTGCTCTGCTCAGGGTACCAGCATGATGCTAGTATATTTAGGTCGTCTCTTTAGGCTCTGTGCTTAACCAGTAAACAGTGGAAGCTTCCTCCAGGACAAATTTCAGAGCAGGGACTTAACAGAGCTCTGCTGGTGACTTCCCTCAGTCTTTAATCTGGGAAAAACCTCGGGCTACTGTTTTCAGGCTCCCACTATTCCCAGCTTAGCATAACTCCATTTCCTGCACCATGAAAGCTGCAGCAGTGATATTTCTCTCTCTTGGAGCAGTGTCTACTTTATTAATGTTTTGGAGGTGCAGGTACTATGGTAACAAGCACCACAGTCAGTGCCTAAAGAGGAATTTACATCGCCAGAGATGCTGTCTTTGAACAGCTTGACACATCTGTTCATGAGCAGCAAACTGATTCTGTGTCAGCCCACAGGAAACTCAGCTGAGCTGCAGCTGGATCAGACAATGCAGTTGTGTAGGGATTTCAGGGGTAATCTAAGGCAGAGCCATGTAAAATGCAAGTGAGAATGAGAAAATACCCAGAGGTTTTAGGAGGCAGCAATCTTTATTAGGAGCCTGAAGTTATCTATTCTAAGCAAAGCACTAGCAAAAGCAAAACTTGTGTATAGCACATAAGCAGCAATAAAGGCTCACTCCAAACCGAGAGGATTAATGGTCTCCTAATCCTGTCACTCTTCAAGGAATTTTGAAATATTGGCAACTTCTGGTAATCGAATTTTCCCAAGAAACAAAAAAATAAACAAACAAAACCACTAAACCCTGCCTAGCTTCAGACAACATTAAGTATGCCAGGAAGAAATCATAAAATCAAATTAAACTTTGGAATAAGCTGTCTGAAGCTTGCAAGTCTGCCTTGAGTCTACTGTAATTGCTGAAATCTCTTTGCCACATATAGCCATAAAACTTCACATAGTTTTCTTTTTTTAGTAAGTTCTACTGACTTTAACTTATGTGTTTTCTAGGAGAAAATGAAAGTTTCAAAGCTATGACAAAATATTCTTTGATACAATTCCAGTAAAGAGAGGAAAAGCCAGAGACAATGGGAAAAAAAAGGAAAATAAAACAACAGTAATTGAAAAAAAAAAAAAAAGAAGCAAAGATATTGAAGGGATAAATTGAAGGAATAAAATAGGCAGATAAACAAAAAAAAAGGAAAAATGGAAAGAGAGGGAACAGAAAAAACATATTTTCAAAATAAAAGGACCCAGAAAAGCAATTAACAAAATGCAGCTAAGCAAGAAACAGAAAACCTGTTCTATCACTTGGCAAAAAGAATAGGTACTCTATGCTAGTGTTCTGCTGCAATTAGGAAAAAAATACTAGGAAAGTATGACTATAAAGAGATCTGTCATTTGATTTTTCCATTAAAACCTAATGTAGAAATATGGAGGGAAACATTCTTATTTCAAATATTTACACTAAAGAGATCTATTTCACAGAAAAGCAACTGTTCACATATGGAGAATTAGAAACATAAAGACTTGTACTAGCTAAAATATGAAAAAATGAAACTGAGATGCAAAAAATGAAACTGAGATGCAAAAAGAAGCAGAACCACATGGTTAAATTTACCATCCAGATATTCTCAGTGGTGATGTATAGACATGTGGCTTTTATTGCAGTCCCAGTGGAGAAGAGCTCTGTGCAGGAAGGAGGATGCTGTGGAATGCTCAGCTGGTGTGCCACCTGTGCAGCCCCTCAGGTTGAACAGATGGAGTTGGGGGAATTCTGATGATTAAACTGGGAAAGGTTCTATATGCATTTCTTAAGGTATTGCCAAATCCCAGTTTGGATAATTGCAATGAGTGAAATGTAAATAAAAAGTTAAAAATTGTAACAGTGACAAATTTTAATTTTGAATGGTTAAAGAGGAAAACCCCTATTAAACTCTTAATATGTGATCAAGAGTCACTGTCAGTAAAGAAATTTCACAAATACACTTAAAATTTATCAGATCCCAGTATTTTTAAATAATGTAATTATGGTACCAACTTCCTCCACACAGTAAAAATTTATCAATCCAGTGAGTGGGAGAATTTAAATATTTAGAATGTAAAGTGATCTAATGTGCTTTCCCTCTACCACCAGCTGTATTTAGAGGTGGAAAGAATAGAAATTTATATGAAACATTATTTAGATGGATGGAATGGCTTGGCATCACTTTTGGATACACAGGGCACATTATCTGAAGTTTCTGGCTGTTCTTAATCAGTCATGGAGCTACTCTGCTCCTGCTCTAGGCAACAGAAAGAAAGCAGGATTTTCCCAAGGCAATTCAGCAGCCTGAAGATCTCAGCTGCCCTCTGAAGATACCTGTCCCTTTTCATCTCTGGTGGGGTAGTTTGGAACAACAATGGGAACAAAAACACACGTGGACAAATCTGAGCTTTGAGCAAAAGGAGGCAAACTCCTTCTCTGTGACTGCTGCAAAGTCTGTGTGGTCCCTGAATGTTGGATCATGACAAATGGGAAGCCTGACATATTTAGAATGAGTTGGCAATCAACCTTTGTGTGTATAACTTCTCACCAGGCATGTAGCTGTAGGGAGTGCTCCAGATAAATAATGACATATTTGTGGGTGCAAAGCCCTGGGGGGCTCTAAATTGACCTAAGGGCAACTTCTAATTGGGATGAACCTATTCCTCCTCTGTCTTGAAACAAGGACTCTGTTTTTCTTCTCTGAGGCCCTCACACGCTTGCATTCTGTAGTTTAACAATAGCCCTTACTGTTGAGGGATTTACTATGTCATAATTTGGCCATGGTAAAAACTGGAATGCATAATCCACTACAGTCAGAAACAACTTCAGTTGTTTCACTCTACAGTGCCAAAACAAAGCTTGGATTGTGGTCAGGGTAAAGACTCAGACCTGGATACCTTCTCAGACCTGAGTGAGTGCCCATGTAAGCAAACAGGAGATCTGCACTTAGCACTTTGGAAATCTGGGGCAGAAGGCAGGAGAGAAATTTTACTTACTTTGTGTTCCCCTTGATCATCCCTTTCTCTGTTTCTTCTTGTTTTGTTTGTCTTTCCATATGTTTTGGCATAAGAGTGAATCAATTTCCCTTCCTAGGCCCTGAAAAGGGAACATGTTCTCCCTGACAAAGAGAACCAACTCAGCCTGGACATATTCCAGCAAATTCCAATTAATATTGAAGTCCCAATTAATGTTGAAATTCCAATTAACATTTTGAGATGGAGATAAGGGATCTGAATAAACATGTGAACATGTTGCTTTTCATTGCAATTCACAATTAAGCTTCTTACTAATGTTTATGAAGAAATTTTGGTAAGAGTGGGAGAGAGTGAGGTAGTAGCTGCTGGAAATAGGAAATTGGCTGCAGAAAGGAGTGCAATGCTCCATTCAAAGTAGATTTCATTTTGCCAAAGCCATTTTTTATTTTTTCCTATCCATTCCTGCCTTTCATCCCTTGTTTCTTCCCCCTATTTCTAATGAAAAATCATGGCAATAAAGTCAAACCAATACATATGATTTTTCTTTGATGGTTTCAAAGGCAAAACAAGAATATGCACATTTTCAGGTGACACTGTTCTGTGACTAAAGGATTTGTCTCTGCTGGGGGTGCTAATTAGAGGGAATTTCATAAAGATTTACCTGCCAACGCATTCTGTCTGCGAAAATATTACATTTGTTTACTTTGGGAATCTCACAGCTGTGTGGATATAAGACAATGGGAATGCCACTAAGATGCGGCAGCTCTCTGCTCAGGATGGCACTATCAGTAACACTTGCCTTTGTCACTTATTTTGAACAGAACTGTGAAAATTCTAAAAGCCCTTCAGCAGTTCTGAAAAATAAAAATGAAGAAAGAAGAAAGGAGGTCTGAGCAAAACAAATTATCTGAATATCTGAGCAGAGAGAGTAGACCATGGAGATTCCAGAGCGTGGCCAAATTACATCACTGTTAACCATGGCAGGATCCCAGAAGCAACAAAACCAACCAGATGAAGTTCAGTAGATTCAATCAAAAGGAATAAATTAGGTGGTCACAAAACATGGTTTGAATTCATTGATATTTGAGCACAGGTATCTCCACATGTTAAGAAAATTACAGTATTACTTCCAGCTCCTGCATTTTTGGTATTCCTCTGGATGAATTCAATCCCATTCCACACTGGAAAAGCAGCTTAACAAACACACTGAGACAAAAGGTTCACAGCAAGGAAATAGCAAAGTTTTGTCACTGCATTGAGAGATAAATAAGCAAAGCTAAAACCACAGAACCTGTGGTTTGCATGTGCTGTAGATTGTGTATTACGTATAGGTTGCCATCATGGCACTGCACTTTTAGATGTCTTCCACCTCATGGAATTCACATAACTCCATTAGACTCCTAGGCTGTCACTGTAGGACAGGACAGGAAAAATCAAACATCTTTGAGTGAGATCCACAAGATCTATCTTGTAAGGCTGCCTCAGTTTTCCAGGAGGGTGTGATCATTCCTCCAAACTTGTCTCAGACCCAGACAGCATCACAGCTCTCCAAATCAAGTTTTTTATCTTGGGGCTTCAAGGAGGGTCTCTCAGAGACCAACACTGCCAAGAATCTTACACAGTCACTCTGCAGCTTTTTCCTACAGGACAGGAGAATGTGGAGTCCATCATCCTTTATCCAATATGAAACTTTATGCATGAGACTGAAAAAACAGCAGTCTAGTTGTACACTCCCTGTTCTACAAAAAAATGGAGGGATGAGAAACTGAATTCCTTTCAAGAAGACAGTCTGGACCCAGTCTCTCCTTTGCACCCCTGCTGTGTTGACTCATCTCCTCACTAGAGAGTGGATGTCATCACTGGACTGTAGTGACACTTGGCATACGTTAGATATGAGATTCTTCTGCCTAAGTGTAAATACTTAGAAAACACAAGGGACCTAGACAGCCCAAGGTCTCATTAGTGCTAAAAGAAAAGAGAGTAGTGGATCTCAGGTGCCTCCTCATCTTAAGGTGGATGTATAAAGCAGATTCTCTAAAATCACATCCTGAAAATGCCTATTTCTTCCACTTGACTGAGGATGACCCTAATGAGCTCTGGTGGATGCATTCATATGGTACATACAATACCTCTAAGGCAATACAGTTTTTACTGTTGACCCATAATTTCACAATAAAAATGTTCTTGAGAACTGACCTCAGACTCACAGAGAGTGCAACTTTCTCAAGTCTGTTTTTTGTTCTCCCACACAAGTCAGTATTTTTGTAAGGAACTGATTATGTGAATCTGATAGTTTCTGAATAAATAGTTCACAGTTTGATATTTTGGAGACAGTTAATCTCACCAAGAGAACCCTTTATTGCTCATTCACAATAGCAGGCTGGGAGACTTTCCTATGCAACGACTCAGTGCACTCTACACCATTTAAAATATGTATGTATCCTATGGAAGAAGAGAACAGTACTCATATTTTACTGGTAAAGTGTGTGAAACAGAAAACAGTTCTACAATTTAAACAGTGTCACAGTGTCAGCAATGAGTGGGCAGAGATAAGCAGGCACTAGAACCCTCTGGCATTTATGAACTCAAAACTTCTTCCTCCTGTTGATCAAGGAGGTCAGGGGCTTTTATCATTGTAACTGAGTTCTTCTAAATGCTTTGCAAGTCAGGAGTAGAGAAGCAATTCCTTAGAAATATTACTCTATTTCTTTTCTGTTATGAAAAATCCATTCACATTCTTCAGAAGCAGGACAACTTGTCCAATAGTGTTTGCATCACCACGGAGTGCTTGGCACCCATCAGCACTTTGGAAGCACCTCAGCAATTTGGTGGAATACTTTCCACCAAAGGTTTTCTCTTTCATGTACATTCTTGTCATTTGATATATACTGGAACATCAAAAGATGTGAAATAACTCATCCAAAGATGTTACTGCTACCTTTAATTTATCCTTTACACTGAATCCCAGAAGAGCAACTTGAAGAAAAAATGTGAAGGTGTCAGGTTATTAAACCATATTGTCTTTTAAACTGTTTTTCCTCTCCTTTGCAATTTGCAAGTCCTGTTCATAAAGGAGGTATTAAAAGCAATCAGTCTGGTTTCCTGAAGAGTACAATATTAATTATTCAGATCAAACTCCTTGAAGAACAGATGAGGTCAGACAGCAACAAGTGCAAGGGGAAGGGGAACTAAACATGGCCAGGCAATGTGCAGAAAATGAGGATGTCTGCCATTCTGAAGGCAAACAGAACAGTGATGTCTCCAGTAAGAGATGTGGGATATTGACCCCACAGATGCCTATCCTCCCCTACACCCAGGTTATCTGATGGGCTTTCTTGCCTGGAATCTTGGGAAGTGACACATGTAATACACGTTGAATTCCTTTATGCTCCTGCTTTATGTACCAAGCCTATTTGAAGTAATTTGATACGTGCCATCAACTCTAACAGCCTGAGAAATCTGGGTTTCATTGTCCTATAAGCGCTCTGCCTTTTCTACTCTTTTTATGATGCTTCTTTTTAAAGCACCTCAAATAGTCTATGAATTAAGCAAACTCATCTTATTAGAAGAGTCCCCAGGGTGCCTTCAGTACTTCAGCTTCTAACTTCAGACCCTGGACACAATCAATGAATGAATCAATAATAATCAATGCACAGAGCATTTCAGCAGGATTAATGACTGACTGGGAGGTGCTGATGGGCAGAAATTAAGTCAAGGGCCATTAATCCCAGCTGGTCATTTGCCTCCAGGCAGTGCTTTGTGCCAAGGTCATTACTGCTATTCTAAGACAAAAATAAAAGGAAGCTGACATCGGCACATGGATATTTTTAACCTGGCTTTTGCAGAGTCAGTGGCTCCTTATGACTCTTTCTATTAAATGTGAACCCCATTCCAGCAGGCACTTCCAGTGCTTAAGGTGTCCCAGCAGCATTTTCTCCATTTAGTGAATCAGCAGGTGTTTTCAACCACCTGCAGGTTGCACAGAGATGTCCTGGGGTTTATGGAGCCTGCCAGACCACAGTGAGGATTTACTCACTCCCTCTCTACACTCAGCTGTGGGTAGGATTACACTTCTCCATGGGCCAAATTCTAAGAATTTTGTCAATCACATATCGTGTCTACTTGACCCTCAGAAAATTCTGTCACCTTCTTGGGATCTTTTGCTGGTTGCTGTGACTTTGAGAGAGGTTAAAAGTCTCTTTTCCCAGCCTGAGCGCTTGAAGAATGAGTCAGAGCTCTTCAGTTCTCGGTCTCAAGGTTGTTTATTGTGTCTTATCTCTAAAAAATTTTCTCCTTCCCTGCCAAGGTCTGTCCAGCAGGACAGTTCCAGGCACCCTGCCTGCCCCCGGGGCGGTGTTATGTCTTTATCCTAAAAACTACATATACAATGTTTATAATTACTTTCCAATATCTGTCACCTATGTTAGACAGTGAGCTTCTACTCTAAACCAATATAAAAGTGCCAACATCACAACAGAAGATGGAGGCTAAGAAGAAGGAGAAAGGCTGGACATGCCCAGATCCCTCCATCTTGCCCCCTGAACCCCTAATCTAGAAACTCTAAAATCTATTTTTTCACCCCATCATAACTTCACTATTATTCTACCTAAACTGTTGTGGCTTGCTGATCTTCATATAAGGTTGGTAATTTGCTCCATGGGTCATAATCAAACCCACAGGGGTTTTGGGCTCCATGCCAGGGCTTCTGAGCCCCCTGGCAGGGGTCTTGGCCGTTCTGGACAGCCAGAGGGATGTTCTGGGTTGCCACATCAGCTCAAGACAGAGAGGGCTCACAGAAGGAAAAGGACTTCTAAAGTTCTTGGATAAGCCCCAGGATGTTCATCTATCCATACAGACACACACACAAACAGATGGGGTGACATTAGACCCATGAACTTAGAATCATAGAATAGTTTGGGTCTGAAGAGATTAAAGATTATTGAGTCCCAACACTCCTGCCGTGGGCAGGGACACCTTCTGCTGGAACAGGTAGCTCAAAAGCCCCATCCAAACTGACCTTGAATGCTTCCAGAGATGGGGCTCTGATAAACCTGTTTCAGTTCCTTACCACCCTCAAAGTAAAATAATTTCCTCCAAACTTCTAATCCAAACCTACCCTCTTTCAGTTCAAAGCCATTACGCCTTGTTCTATCATTAAATGCCCTTGTTAAAAGTCCCTCTCCAGTTCTCCAAAGCATCCCAAAACATTCCAGTGTGTATCCTGAGTGTGCATTCCTAAGGTGCTGCAAAGCTTCCACAAACAGCATATAATCTTCCCAAAGTATCCTAAATATGACCAGCTCATGATGTATGGCCAACATACTGTGTCTGCAAAAAAATTGTTAGAGCAAACATTAAGGTCAGGAACATGTTTGTTGATCAGCTATGCCAACTGCCAGAATGTTGTCAGAGACAGTTTGGCAAACTCACCTGCTGTAGCCCAGAACACCTTGGTCTCCAAAGCATCCAAAACATTCCAGTGTGTATCCTGAATGTGCATTCCTAAGGCTCAAGCCTGTCCCTGACTCCCTGTGCTTGCAGACTGTGTGAATGGAGCTACAAGACCAACAGTGAGGGGACAATCCAAGTCAGGCTCCTTCACATCAGGATGCAGCTGTTTCTTTTTGCAAGGCACACATATTATGGATGGCTCTACATTGCTCTTGGTTGGTTGCCATGAGAAAGGAGCTAGGCAGTCCTAACCATGCTAAATCATAATGTTACCAGGGCCAGGAGATTGCCTTGTTTTACTTGCTGTAAAATGCACTGAGGTGCATTCAAAACACTGCTTGAAATTTCTCCCCGTTTCAGGCTGTTCATGTCACTCAAACAGGAAACCGATTAAATTGAAGTGCCCCTCTGTTCCGTGCAAAAACAATATGCAGCTAAAAATGATAAAGTCTGAGCCTCCCTATGTGCTGTACAACCCCACAGGTGGGCTAAATTTCCTCTCAAAACGAAAATATGAAAGCTCTAAAAAAATGTTTTGAATGGACATGGATCTTTTGAAGGTAAAGATACTAGATGAAAATACTTGAGATGGCAGCCTCTACTTTCTGATAATTGGCCAAGTTTACCAAAGATGTTACTCACTTTCCAGGAATTTTGGAAAACTTGTATCCCAGGGAACACGGTCCAGTAAAAAAAAGAAAGAACAGAGAGCATTTGGCTCAATAGACAATGTGAAAAATCCCATGGGGGGAGGAATTTTTCTTTGTTTCATTTGGGCAGAAGAAGAAAAAATAGATGAAGTTTGCATTCAATGCAAACATGATGTCAGTAGCAGTAGTCTACAGACTGGAATCCCTCCATGTGCTGTGTGAATAGTAGTTACTTTCTGTGTGTTATTTGATGCAATCCAGCTTTTGCTAAACAAAAACCACCTGGACAAACTGGTTCCTGTTCACATTCTGTAGGCATTAAATGATTTATAGATATTGCCTACACCTCTCTTATGGTCTGTCATAGAATTGATGTCAGAATATATGTGTATTTTTCTCTATAGCAAAGCAAATTTTCTGTTGAAACATTGACAAGGCAGGCTGTGTGTTGCAAGAGAAGCTGATCAGGTGATAATTTAATGCTTGAAAAAAATTAACGGTTGGCAAATAAAGCAGTTTTCTGCACACAGTTTGTGTCATATTGTTTAATGAAAGTAAGAGAAAAAAAAATGGCTCACTTAATGACTTGAAATCCTGAGGAAATTATGCAGAACTAGGTAGAAATCTGGATACTGTGGGCTGGAAAATGTAACCTTTGTAACTTCAAGAGAAGCAATGACAGTCTAGTGTTGGCCTAATTATCTTCCCTAATAACTGAATCATTCTCAGCCCATGGCTACAGACATACTATAAGATGTTTCTGGTGTGATTTAGAAGTTGGTGTTAACACCATTCAATTAGCAAATTACTACCTCAGCCTGTACAGACCCATATTTAGGTACAATGTGTAACTGCAGCAGTACCCTGGGTTTTCTCCCAGATCCACCTCCAAGGGTTTAAGCCCAAGGTCTGTATATAGACAGGCATACTCAATGAGATATGGTGTTTGGGGGGCTTTCTGGAGTGCCAGCTGCACTGCAGGTCCCTCTCTTGTTGGTCCTGCCAGCAGCATCCTGCTCCAGAGGAAATCCAGTGTGCTTCCAGGGCATACGTGTCTGAAGTCAGAGACTGTGGAGAAGCTAAATGAGAAAGGAACCCCAAGAAAGTGGTTTTGTGGTGGGTGGGTGTCCAGAGTGCCACGACCTTCCCAAAAATGCACCTTGAGAATGACACCTCAGGGGCACAGGCATGTTTGGGCTCACACTGGGTGATTTCAGCTCTTCTGTGATTGGGGGAGACACAGAAGGAGAGATGGGGTTTTTGTGTGGGGTTCCAAGGAAGACTTTATTGAGCTTCTTCCTCAAAGAGATCCAGGAACAAACAGCCACTCAAGCAGGGCAAGCAGGGGTTTTTATATGGATTCCGAGGGGTGGAACAAAACACCAGGGCCAATGGGATGAGGGCACAGGGGTGGAGCGAGGAGAAAGGGCCAATGGGATGCATTAAATCTGCATGTCGCAACAAGGCATGCTGGGAGAAGCATTTTTCCTCACCCTGACAAGGTGGTTATGTCTTGAGGGGTTTTCCCTCCAGGGGATGGTTGCGGGCTCTCTCCTTGTCGGCCCAGTGGCCCACGAAGTGCTGCAGGGGAGACTCTGCAGCTGCCATTCGAGGAGTTCCCGTGCTGAATTCTGTGCCAGTGCTGTCATTTACCTCAGCTGTACATTTGTGGTTGTGCTGCCTGGCTTCTTTCATTGCTACTGCAATTGCAGGCTGCTGAGCTGCTCCTGTCTGTCAAATCACTTCAACCCAGGGCTCAGAAAGCTTTGAGGCCATGATGGGAGCAATGCCCAAGCCCAAGCTCCCTTGCCATCACTGCTCCTGGGAGCAGGGTTGTCCTTTTACCAGGCTGCAGAGCGTGGAAGTAGAAGTGGCAAGTGACCAAGCTAGATTAGATGGCATGGAAGCAAGGCTTGGCAGCAAGGAAGGAAAAGCTGAAACAGTCAGGCAGCAAGCAAAGTCTAGCAGCTCAAAGTGCAGTTAAAACATCAGCCTGGAATGATTTCTTACCTCACAAATATTTGAAATTTCTTCCCAGGAGGGAAGATATGAGATATCTTGTGTTGTTTCTGATGAGAGAGGAACTCTGTTCCTGGTTGAATAAACTGTATTTGCTTTGAGACAGGGAGAAAAGAGACTTTTAAAGCCAAAGCTGTAATTAAATGTGCAGCAATTCTGAGAGTATTCATACTGGTAAATGTTATTGACATTTCCTTTCTGCTTTTTCCAGCGGAAACAAATTATTAATACCCTATTGTTGCAATAATGAGCTCTTGATAGACATAGAATTTATTTTTTCTTGTACTGTTTTAGCCCTGAATCTGTTCTCACAAGTGAAAAATAGAGATAATTTTGTTTTATCATCACTGGCAGTGACAGAAAGAGGAGCACAGTGTGGGAACACCATGAAATGTATGGCAAGGCTGTTCTGGAATCAAGGAATGTGAGAACACCATGAAATGTATGGCAAGGCTGTTCTGGAATCAAGGAATACAAGGCACCTGTGCAGCTTGTCACCTTCCAGTCCCTGGAATGGGATGGGATAATCTGGGTAAGCTGTGGAAGCAGTAACTGAAAACCTGACCCAAATCACTAATGATATAGAAACCAGCTTTTAAAATATTTCCTTTCCTACTCCAGGTAGTTGGTTAGACTTGGACTTCCAGTTGCTAACTTGGAGCTCCTGGATCTGCTGCCTCTGTGGTGCTTTGGTATCTGAGCTGCTCTACTACAGCAACTACTACACCTGTCCCCTGAGCAATTAGAGGCTTGCTTTCTCCTTTAAGGTCAGTTGGTTTTCTTTTTTTCAATTTTCTAGGTACAGATACTTTAGAACATTTAGCAAAGAACTCTAGAAATCTGGATAACTACTAAATTATACTGCTCAGCCTCTCTCCAGTTTACCACTAATTAAATGTTCTTATGATGCACTGGGACAATTATAATAATTGATGGGTTTTTAAAAGAAGCTGAGTCGAAAATACTTTTCTGCTGGAACATGCCTCATTGTGGAGCTGGAAAATGAAAGGAAATAATGTGATAATATTTTATCATACAAGAATATAGAAAATAAAAATGTCTCAAATAAAAAATACAAAATTCAGCAGTTTGATCTGAGCAGCACAAATCATATCAGTAATGAAATGGGGTATTTTTGTTGTTGTTGTTGTTTGTTATGAAAAATATTTTATGGACAAGCATGACTTGTATGGAGAATTAATATCTTTTATTACATGGGATGATGCAGATGGAAAAAAATATTTTCATAGGCATACAGTACTTCCTTTTCTTATAAAAATTCTAACAAAGCAAAAGAAATGCTATGTCAAAATCCAAACAGATTGTTTCCACTCTTTTGGAAACAAGATATTCAAAATCAGCTGAATTCTCCTTCGGCCTAATTGCCTTCATTGCTGGTTTGGAATGGAAATATATGTTACCTGGGGAAAAAAAAAAAAGGTTTTCAATTCAGCCATACCAGTACATTAGGGATGAAAAAATTCCAGACACCAGCTTTAGATCAAGCTGGAACCCTGTGCCTGGCCACTGAGGCTCTGCCAGCAGAGCAGCCTCCCTGTGCTTTGATCCATTGATTAGGATGCTGGCAGCCATGGCAATGGACCCGACTGAAGAGCAGCCCAGGAGTGCCACTGACAGGGTGGCTGTGCCCTCCTGGGGCTGATGGACAGGGTGCTAAACGTGTCTTGGCACAACACCCACCCTGACAGCTTCCCAGGCTGCTCACATCACTGCCTCCTTCATTCTGCCCTGCAGCAGGGCTCTCCTGGGCTGCTTGGGAGTGTTTACACTTCCCTGTGAACACAGGCCCCCAGTGTTTATCCACACAGTCAGAAATAAAGGCAAGCAAATAAAAAAGAGGCTGGGACTGTTTCCATCTGCTGTGCCCCAGAGCACTGAGCATCCTGCATGCAGCACAGCTGAGACCTGCTGCTCCTGCTCCTCTCTGCTGGGAACAGCCTGCCTTGCAAGGGCTTCAAGCTGTTTCAGGAGCTGGTACCCACACCACACAGAAATACAGAGTCCTTTGTGCCTAATTTACCACTGTGCCTGGCTTTGAAGAAAAGTGGGATGTGGAGATTTTTGCACAAGGCACTGTTTCCTTTTATCATTTTCTTTATTGTGTGCAGGTTGATTTGAGGCATTCCTGGAAGTTAAAAATCCCAAGAAGGAACTTTTTGCTCATTTGCACTTTCTAATTAATTACTTCCTAAAAAAAATAAAAACTAAAAGAAGCTTGGAAACTTTTTTTCTCTGTGCATTGGAGATCTTTTTGACACAGGTAGACATCACTACCTGTCTACTATAAAGCTGCATTTATTGATTCTTGTTTCCTCTCTAGTCCAGGCTCCTTTAGGGCATCTTGGGAATAGCTGGGGCTCTAGAAGATCACTCAGAGCTACTTGCAAAATGACTTGCTGACCTTGCTGGCCCTGATGACCACTCCCCAGACTGACCTTCCTGCTTTTCCAGATCCTTGTCCATTGCTCTCCTGATGCTGTGGGAAGCAAGAAATAACAGCACAAACTTGCCCTGACTTGAAACCCTTTGGGTTGAAGGCAAATTGAAACCCTCTTTTTTCCATGATGTCTTGGCTCCTTTGGATGGGCCATCTCTTACTGTGTTTCTTTCCATGTGCTTTGAAAGCTTTCCCCAGAGATGCCAGAATATATCAGAAATAATTACTAATTTTAAAGTGATGTATATTTTGGATGTGAGGAATGCAATTCAAACTGTATCCCACAGCTTTCCCCTGGAAGCAGATGACAAAATATTGTGGGCAAAATGCAGCATGAAAGCACTGCCAGGATCTGCTCCAATGGGTTTGGTGGGCCTCCTAATTAGCAAGGAAAATTGCTGAGAATGAGATTTTGGTAGGTAAGCCTGTCTTAGTGCTGGTGAGTATCTGTAAACACAACTGTGCAGAGTGCCCTGTCGTGCAGAGGTGCTGTTACATTTGCATGCAGTCTGCAATGTTATTTACATCTAAAAACTCAGCTGTAAATTATTTCTGGCTGCCCTCTCTGCTTCAGGGGAACACATGGGTGCCCTTCCTTACCCAAAATATTAAACCATAGTCAGGGAGTGGCAGTGCAAATGTGTTTGGCTCTCATTTTGAGGTCCCCATGATTCATGGCATGTGAAGTGACATGATGAGTCCCTCAGCCATAGGGAATGCAGCAGATATTGTTTGACCAACCTAGAGGCTTGGAAAGAGAACAAAGTAGCTGTGATGGGAAGAAGGGAGGAGGAGACACACGAGGAAATACAGATTATTTCTGTGAAGAAGAGATGGGCACTGTGCTTGAAGAAAAAGTTGGTACATACAGGACAGGAAATTATGGCACAGTTTTGAAGAATTGAAGACATAATGGTCCATTCAGGGAGGTACCCTTGAGACCCTCCTCTTATTCTGCTACAGGGTGGTAATATGAAGGAAGATAGATGTTACAAATGTGGGTGCTAATATTTCTACTGCTGTGTGGAAATATGCAGCTTCTTGTTCTCTGAGACAACTTGTGAGGATAGCACTCAGCAGGTTTTCCTGGAGCAGACTGACCACACTTATGGGCAGAGCCAGAAAATTCCTCTATTCCCAGTCCAAGCTTCAAATCAGGAGACACTAGAGAACACAGGTGTGTGATATCCTCTCATCCATAACACATCAGAAATTTTAATGTTTAACCTAAGGTGCCTGCTATGTGATAGAGAGAAAAACAGTGTTGGTTATGTTTTACTGAAAAAACCCCACACTTTTAATATGTTTGTTCTGTTTATCTTTACTTAAAAAGAATAAAGCCTCAGGGATAATGGGGACTGCCTGCCTCTTCAGAGTATTTTGTGCCTAATTAATTTTATGTATGGACATGAGCTGCTTTATCTGCTAGATTAGGTATCAGTTCTAATGTAACATTTCTTGCTTGTAGTTTGGGGCACAGGGCACCATTTTATTAGATATTTTAGATTGCTTGTTTCATGTTTTTATACTTCAATAAAACTCCTGGCATAGTTGCCATTTTCCCTTTTCTCATAGTTGAACAGACAACAATGTAAAGTTTTCAGACAAAAACCCTGGAGGTTTTACTGAGCTCCCAAAGATGAACAAAAACAATGAGCACAGTCAGACCTGTCAGCAGAAGTTGTTTTGTTTCAATGATCACTCCACCATGTAGAATTCTTGCCTCATAACAAACTCAAAAGCAGCATCTCCCAGAGACTCTCTCTGACTCCTCCAAGAAGTATCCTAGGAGAGGTGGAACAAGATTAATGGTTTGTACCTTACTTCTAAAGAGAGACTGATGATTGCCTGGAAGGGACCACAGAAGGCACTGCCAGTCAAAAATCTTCCTTCCTGCAGCCATCCCACAATCTCTGTGCCAATACCCTTGTGAGGATAAGCCAAACCCTGTCACTCACTGAAAGGACTGAATAGCTCAATAACAGCTTTTACCCAAACTCCAATACATGGAAAAAATGTGCATAAGGAAAACCCCATGTCCAGCATCACACAGAGCAGGAGCAGAAGAGTCCCAAAAGGCTGAGACTATGGCAGGCCAGAGGAGGCACTCCTTGCATCCAAGCTCAGCAACAATCTTCTCAGAGACACACTCAAAGCACTCTACAAACTGATCTAGGAAAGAGCTTTGACATCAGTAGAGCTTAAGGGCTTGGGCTGAAACTGAGCTTCAAATGCTCATCTCGAATTGAGGACGATGGGGTAGTTTAGGAAGCAATAGGAACTTGAATATGATACACAATATGATATAGACTTAACCTAAGAAAACCAGAAGAGCAGCAGAACTCCCACTGTATACAAATTACTGACTCTATATATGCCAAAGTATGACCTCCAGCTAGGATATAATAACCAGCTTTCATGAGCAGCACTCATTATATTGTGTCCATTATAAAAGTGCAGCTACATGACAGTGCCATAGGCCATAATGTTCTCACTTAGAAGAATTTCAATTTTCTTCCAAGAGACAACATTTCCCTTTTGCAGGCTTATTTTGCGCATCCTGTGCTCATTTTTATTTTATAGGATGGGATGTGGGGTATATTTTTGAGGTTTTTTTTCTCCTAAAGAAACAAAGGAACTGCACACAAAAAAATCTGTCTTGATTTGGGAGGCACAGCAAGGCAAGGACTCAACCAGTGTAAATCAGCATGATGAACACCAGCTGAGGACTTTTGCCAGACAGCTATAGATCTGCTGGATCAAAGTGTTTGTCAGTGACCAAAAACATCTCACAAAAATGGCGTGGCTGGCCCTCTGTTGAAACAACAGAAAGATATTGCTAAATCAGCAAGAAACCTTGGATTTGTTTGTGATGACTTAAAAGAGGTTTTCTCAGTTGTTCTCTCAGCTCTTCTTCCTAAGTGTGAAATAACTCAAGGAACACAAGTATCTGGCTAAGGAGTGGGAGAAACACCTGTGGGATTATGGATAAAATACTAAATGGCATAGGCAGATCCAGGCAGTCTGGCAGAATTTATCAGCTGTGAGTTACTGCCCTTCATCTGCTCCAACACACTCAGGAAGCCACAAAGATGCCTCCACACGATGCTAGGCCTGTCTTAAGAGAACCTACAGATCTCTACCATACAGAAAGCTACAGCTGACAGTCTTCCTCAGCACCCTTCATTCAATGGTGTGGAGATGGAGATAAGGGAGAGCACGATGCCACTCACCTAATCCTGCAAAACCTAAAAACAACTGGGAAGAACAGCATCTCCCTACTGCCTAGCTCCTTCTTATTAGCCATAAAGGAAGTGGAAAGGAACAAACTCTAATAGTTTTGGTGTTTTCATAAAGGCCTGGCAGTCACTTTCCCTACAGAGATGCCAGTCTGGGTGAGTTCATGGCCCAGGTTTTCACAGAGTGTGGGGAAAAGCATGGGAAAGTCTGTCCCCAGAGAGACAGGACAAGCAGGTTTCCACTCCAGCTGCAGAGTTATCTCTCTGCTGTTATCTCTCTGCCCAGGCAGATGCAAATATTCTGTGATACATCTTCCACTGATGGCAAAGAACCCTCCTGAGGACTCCCTCTAGGATACTAAAGTTTTCCACACAGCCAGGAAATATTGTCCAAGGCTGCCTTGAGGGCACATTCCTGTGAAACCCAAGGCAGAGCTCACACCAGTCCCTGTCTTCAGTATCACAGCAGGGAACAAGCACTCCTCAAAGCCTTGGCAGGGATGGTAGCTGGGTTAAATCTGAGGAACAGATTCCCCAGACCAGCTCACTGTAGGGGCACCTGCAGTCCCTGCTCAGCCTGGCTTCTCTGTGGGGCTCTGGTGGGTCTGTCTGGGCTGGAATTAACTTTCCCCACAGCAGCCCTGCTAGTGCTGTGCTCTGTTTGTGGCTGGCACAGAGCTGACAACACACCAGTGTTTTGGCTGTTGCTGAGCAGTGTTCCCACAGCATCAAATCTTTCAATTCCTCCCTCAAGTACCCATAGGCTGACTGTGGACACGACCTAGGGCAGTGATACAGCCAGGACAGCTGACCAAGATGACCAAAAGGCTGTCCCATACCATTCCATGTTCAACAAAAAGATCTTATAGAAAGGGTAAGGGCAGGGCATATCTTATTAAGGTATTTGTGTTCCAAAGCAACCACTACACATATTAATATCTACTTCCCAGAAAGCAGCTGAACATCATATGGGATGTAGTGAATTTGTATTTTTTTATGGCCTTTGCTTTCATACATGGCCTTTGCTTTCTTTCCTAAAACTGTCCTGACCAACAAGTTTTTCAGCTTATTTTCTCACTGTTGAAGGGAGGGACTGAGAGAGGAATTGGGTGGGCACCTGACAGACAGACAAGAACAACCCACCACACAGAAAATGTCAATCAATGGTGCCAAATCTATACATAAAAAAGGTTGTAAGAAGTGAAATGGCCAGTGGTAAATGAACTTGGCAAAGAATCAAAAAATCATTACACAGGAAGAAGGAAAGACTAGGGAAGGCAGACTCACCTCTAAATCATCAGTAGTAAAGCCAGTAGTAAAGCCATTAATGGAGAGTTTTTGGTTTCCTGGTTTTTGGGGGTCATTGCTGATTGGAGAGTTTCAAACAGGCATGTTAACAGAGACATCACATTGTTGTCCTCTCCTCTCCAGGATGAGAGCCCTTCTCTGCCTGCTTGATGGTCCCACTGTCCTCTCTCTGCCTGGCCTGTGGGACACATCCCCAGATCAGATTTCTCTGTTCTGTCCCATGCTAGCAGCCCGTGCCAAAGTATCCCAGCAACAACCATACAAACTTTGGGGAGTGATGGGAAGACCAGGGAAATTTTGTCACACTCCCTGAGTAATACCAGTCCTTTCTTGCAGTCCCAGTTTCCAGCTAAACATTTTTTGCCAGTCTGTACTTTCCTTTAAAGCCCACTGTTACCAATGCAATTCAGTTTTTCTGATTAGGCTCTGTGTGTCTGTGTGATTTGTACTGACAACCTCTGAACCTGCTGGCCAAAAATATTGACAGATGTCAGAGCTGTGAAGTTCTAACACTTAATGAAAACCCTGTCAATCCTTCCAGTGAGAAAATCTTGGCATGAGGCTAATCTTAATGAGCAAATGCTTCAAAAAGTTTTGCTGGGCCACTGGTGGGTTTTTATTTCACTCAAATAATCTCCTTCTTTGCAGCACATTTGGGTAAGATTTTTTTTTTTCCACTGAGCTAAGAACTTGCTTGTGCAAGTAATCCTGTGAAAACATTAGGAAATTTTCATGATGGCAAGGAAGGATACCCCAAAGATACCCCATACTCTCTACAGGTGATGTCAGAGACATAGAGGTTTATATTATCATTTTTGACTGGTCTACTCATCTTCTTCAGGCAGGAGATTTTATTTTCAGGTGAGATGGCAGACCTTTAGCATATGGTTGACCATTAGGATTCATGGTTGATTCATGACACAAGATGAAATTAAAAATTGTTTCCAGAGTTCCTGAGCTCTACCTCTCCTATATTTCCCATGATGATTGTTGCAGCTGTACCTGCCCTAGTAAAAAAGCATCACCTGGGGATTCACTAATAAGTTCAAGTGCCCAGGAGAGGTGTGGGAGGATGTGCTTGTTGCAGGTATCTCCTGTCTGCAGGAGGAAACACCAAATGTATTTTAGAAAAGGTCTTTCCATGCATTAATTAGAGCAACACTGAGTCACCCATCTCATTAAACTGCTGATAGAGATCAGCAAATACTTCCTTTGCAAGAATTTGACATCTTCCAGGGGCTGCAGGTAACAGTACAAAGAGACATATTCACACCCCCTCTTTTACTGAGAACCTCTGTGAACTGTTTTCTGATGGATTTAATGTTTGCTATCAGCTTCTGCAGGATTAAACATGGAGGCTGGATCCCCTTCCCTGTATCCAGGGCACATTCTTGGGAGCTGTAAGCTTGATGCTCTCCCCATCTGGCCTGGTGGCACAAGGATGTGAGTGCAGTGGGATGTTTAGCTGGTAATGTCCAATTCCTGCAGATTGTTTCAAGCCAGTGGCAGGAGGAAAAAAAAAAAGGAGGAGAAAGAAAAGGGCCATCAACAACAAACCCTCAGCACTCTTTAAGTGATCGTGTTTCTCCATATTTAAATTCTAGGAGAGGTGAAATGGCAGTTTTGTGAGTCTCAGGCCTAAATGATGAAATGAACCCCACTAAATCTTCCAGGCTGGCCAGAGGCTGAGATTGCTCCTTCCTCACTCCTCCTCTTGCTACTGTAAGGGGAGCAAAGGAAGGAGATTCACTGTCCCTTCTGTAATCCTAGGCTGTCTGCAGCTTCCTTAGCTGAAATTCTCATTACAGGTTTGATGTCCTCTTTGACTGCTGGGAGATTGTAAAACAGCTTTTCCTGGTGAAATATCAAACTCTCTTGAAAAAAACTTACATTTTTAAATAGAAAAACAATTCATTTGACCATGTCCATTAGAAGTTTTTTTAAACAAGTCTAACAAAAAAGAAGCTGGAGTTGGTGATTTCATTTCTTATACATTTTTAAATTAAATTTCTGCTTAATTTATAGAATGTGCGATATGCTGTTATGCAGAAACTGAGGACCATGTCATAGCTCATTTAAGATTTGGTTTAGTATTTTAGGAATCATGAAGGTGTCTGTGTTAAAAAAAGAGTATTTTCATAATGGGCAGTAATGTGCACTTGAGTCTCATAGGGCAGCACTCGTGTGTGTGTCCCCCACCCTTTTTTTCTTCTTATAAGTCAAAGCACAAGCTAGACAGCCTAAGTTACATTTCAGAACATCACAAAACTCCCTTTGGCAGACAACTTATTCACACTGGAGAAAAAGCAATTTTCCAGGTTCAAAAATTAATTAAAAATGCCTAATGTGACTCAAGAAATCACACACTGAACCCCTGTGATACATTTTTAATGAAAAAATACTCCTGAAATTCATTCAATATTACAGATTTATACCCTCCAAATAATTCAAAGCCACATCTCCAGAACTACCAATGATCTAATCTCCCAAACTGAAAATTATATGAAATAAGGCATTTGACATTCAGTAAATACTCCAATATATTGTTAAAAAAAAAAAAACAAACAAAAAAACAAAATAAAAAAATAAAAAAAAAAAAAAACAACAAAAAGAAAACAAACCCAGGGAATAAAAAATACTGGTAATTAGGAAGACTGAAGGGGAATATTTCATTTGATATAAATCAGAAATGACAGTTCACAAATGATTCAGTGCTTCTATTGTTACACTTTAAGCGTTTTGTAGGGCGTACAGTGCTGCTTGCTACCAAATAACTCCGCCCCAAATGCAGTTATTTGGGATAGCAGGTGTGGAGTTTCTGTATTGATTGGGTACAGGATGACAGCAGCTATTTAGAAACAGTAAAAGATCTGTGAAGTGACTTGTGCTCCAAATTGACTGTATTTTTTGATGGGTGTCTTGAGACACCTTGGAGGGACTTGGGTTTTAAGGATTCACCATGCTCAGTGCTCTCTCAAGTGTGTCTGATAAAAGAAGTTGTGTACCCAGAATTACTAATGAGGATTTGAAGATTTGGAATAGAAATGTGCATAATAATCCTTAAAAGGGCTCAATTTTTAAATCTACCATTGCTGCCTCCTTCTAGAAAAACATCGTTTCTCACCCTGAAAAATCATGTCATGTTTTTTTCATCATTCATGTTCTTTGAAAATTGAAATTTAGCACTTAGATGCCAGTGTCATTGAGAGGTTAGATGTGTCTTTTAAGGAATCCTTTAAAAATTTGTATCCTGGTTTTGTTTGGGCAACCACAGAAGCAATGAACATCTACAGGAATGAACTGAACTCCCCTCACTGAACTCCAGGGGGGTTCCTTCCATGAAACCCTGATCCTCAGCACATGGAAAGGATGCATAAATGAGACTTTATCACAGGGGAAGACAAATATTTGTAAAATGTGGCCAAGATGACAATATTTGGGAGTTACATGCTGGCTGTGGATGAGTTACTGGCATCACTCTCAGTATAAATTGTCTCTGGTTAAACAGGGTTGTGCACCATCTGTCAGGGTTGCACCTACACATTCCTGGGCAAAGCAGGGCAACAAGAAGGGGCTTGAACATGTTGTTTCCTTGGACAGATGTAGTGCTACCCACTGCCCTGTTCTGCTGCCCATGCACTTTTATCCATCAGTCTAACACTCCAGTTAAAAACAATCCAGTAGAAAATCCAGAACTCTTGGGAATATTTGTCTGCTTATGTGGTGTTCCTTTTCCTTTCATGCATTTTATTCTTTTCTTTAAAAGGTTGATAATATCCAATTGAAGCCATATCTTAAAGATGACTTCCTGTTCACCATTGCTACTGTTAATGAAGCCCAGGGTTTGAAGTGATTTTAAGTTCTCCTGTGTAAAAGATGACCCATCTGGCATTTAATCGAAATCAAAATTTAGGAGCCATTATGAGTCAGGGAAGTGAGAAAGAGAGAAACAGATACATATACACAGTGGCTTGTAGCATGTGACATAGGTTGCAGTCAGGCTGGTAGAACATCCTGACCTCAATGATGTAAGTGAGGCCACAGAATTTAACCCATGAAATGCCTAAGATCAAAATGATAAAGAGAATAGGGGGGGAAAAAAGAGAAAAAAGAAAAAAGAAGAGAAAAAGGAAAAAGAAGAAAGAAGGAGAAGAAGGAGAAGAAGAAGAAGAAGAAGAAGAAGAAGAAGAAGAAGAAGAAGAAGAAGAAGAAGAAAAGAAGGAGAAGAAGAAGGAGAAGAAGGAGAAAAAGGAGAAAAAGGAGAAGAAGGAGAAGGGGAAGAAGAAGGAGAAGAAGGAGAAAAAGGAGAAGGAGAAGGAGAAGAGGAGAAGGAGAAAGAGGAGAAGAAGATTGTTATTATTAATAATAATAATAAAGGAAGGGAAAAAAAAGAAAGAAGAAGAAGAAAACCTTCAAACACTTCCCTTCTCAGAAGTGGGGGGGGCAGGAAACTCGTGGGTAAAATTTCACCTTCCACTGTAGCAGATGCAGCCTTGCTGCACATAGTGAAACCATGCACAGTGTGCATGAAGAGCAATATGTGCACTTAGCTGCTGCAGTGTAAATGCAGGCAGAAGGGAGAGGTAAGAGAAGGGGAGAAAAGAAAACAGAAATACAATTCCCATATCTCTGGGAGTAACAATTTTTAACATTTCTTTTGAATAGCAACATTAAAAAATCACCCTAAATCTTCCGTATTGAGTCAAAAGAGCAAGACTCAGCTTTTTCTGCAAGGAGATTAAAGAACCATCTCCAAGAAGGCAGAGCTGTTGTTTTTGGCCTCCCATAGTGTGTGAAGCAATTTCTCAGCACTGGCAGGGCACGAGCAAAGCCCAACCCACCTGGTCTGAGACTGTCCCTGCTCCCACCAGGGCTCTGGACAACCTTCCCTCCCACCTCCCACTGAATCCCAGGCAGAGCTGAGCCTGCTCCATGGCAAGCAGTGGCCATTAAAACTCCAAAGATCTCAGCTGGCTCAACTGTGTGTTTATTCCAGCTGGAGATCATTTCTCCATAGCTTCCTGATCCAGAAATATTCAAGTTTGTGACTTCTGGAAATCCCCCTCCTCCTGTTGAAATATGGCATTTTAAAAGACATTTCCTTTATCTGTGGGTTTTGAAAACATGCCATGGGTCTAAAATATTTCTTTTAATGGTTATTCTTTTTTTACTGAAACAAAAGTCAATTTTCACAAAACCACAAATGTCTGTGGTCACTCAGGCTTACTAATACTTTCCACAAATATCTCAGACAGTAGAAAATAAAGGAATTTGTTTTAAATCCTGGCACCTGAAAACAGCTGCTGTGATTTTTTGATATTTTTCATTAATTGCTTGGGAAAAAGAAATTGGATGCACTCTTTTGCAGTATTTCTTGAAGGCTCCATCAGCCTACCAAGTGATAGGAGATTAATAATTGTGGAAAATTCAGTGCAAATTGACAAACAAAATTTAATTAGCTCAGAAAGTCACCTCCTAGAGTCAGGTATTAGACAAATACATTGTTCGTGCTACCTGAGCAGGACAATGAATGAATGCTTGTTGCTTTGCTGGTAAACAAATGTCATTTCTGGGATGAAAAAGCAAAAATCTCTATGTGGAATGGGGTGGGCTGTGCAACAAAGGATGCTGGCACAGCCTGGCCCTGCTGAGCAGGTGGGAGGACAGTGAGCATCAGTCCAGGCACTAAGGGAAGTGTGGTGGTGGCAGAGGACACTCCCAAAGAAGGTGTCACCTGAGAGCCCATGGTGAAACCCCCATGGCTTCTCCTTCCCCCCAGCTGCCATAGGGAGCAGGGAAATGCACTTCCCAAGAAAACAAGGTGATTGATTGACTCTGGGCTGTAAATTCTGGGAATCCTGCACTGCTCTGTTGCTTCAGCTTGACCACTAACTGAGAAATTCAAGAGATTTATGGCAGTTTCCTGCACAAGGCAGGGACAGGGCCTGAGGAGCCCCTCTCAGAGGAAGCTGGGCTGAATGCAAAGCTGCTGGGGGTGCTGACTAGTTCAGAGCAGATGTTCATAATGCTCTCTCACAGCACTACTGATCCTCAAGCTTTTGTTCACACATCATGTGGTCTTCATGGCATTTTTACTTTGTGTTATCCCTTCCTGGAAAACTGAGCTCTAAAAGCCTCTCTTGTTGTAAGCAGCTGCCCTGGGTTACTGTGGGGAGAACCCTTTGAGAAAGAGCAGCACATGATCTGTGCTCTGGGCAGATGTGAAGGTCCCAAATCTGTGCCTGTTGCCACCACAGCTGTGCTGCAGCTGCCACCACCAGCATCCAGCACTGCTGTCTGCAGCACACCAAAAGGGACTCATCAGGTAGGACAGAGTGAGGCTTGATGGCAGCAACCTCCTGGACAGGCTGAGAGGGTGCTTTGCTTCAAAAATTCCTGTTGAGGAAACTTGCTACTCCCTTCACTACATGTGCAGTCAGTTCTCATGCTTCTATTTCCAGCAGGCAGCTCCCAGTGCCAGCCCAGTGCTGCTGAGCAGAGCCTGCACCCCACAGAACCAGAGCTGCAAAGTCTGCTAGTCAGAGAGGAGCCAAGGCCTGGCTGGCTGTGGAAATTGAATTGTTTCATCATGCCTGAAGCATGGAGAGCTCTCTCAAAGGCATGGTGTGGGGAAGAAGGTCTCTGCCTCTGGGAATCTCTGGCTGCTGCCTATTTATAAAGAATCTTTTTTCATGTTTCTTTTTTTCTTTTAAAAAGGAAAAAGTACAGAGCAGCATATGCATTTCTACTGTATAAATCACAGAACCACAAAAAGGCTGAGGCTGCAGGGGACTTTGGGAGGTCATCCAGCACTAACCCCTTGCTCAGGAAGGGACACCTACAGCCAGCTCCTGAGGACCAGTCTAGATGACTCTTGAATATCTCCAGTGAGGAAAACTTCCAGATGAGCCTGGGTGATCTGTGTCAGCATTCAGTCAGCCTTGCAGTTAGGAAGTGTTTCCTGGTGTTCACAGGGAACCTCCTCTGCTTCAGTCTTTGCCCATTGCCTCTGGTCCTAGCACTGGGCACTATGGAAAAGAATCTCCATCTAATTTGTACCCTACCTTCAGGTATTTATCTTTATTTATAAGATCCTTTCAAGCCTTCTCCAGGCTGAAGAGTCCCAGTTCTCTCAGCCTTTCTGTATTGTGTTTGCAGGGTGTGTCCCGACAAAGACAGGAATGATGCATCTGACTCCATGTTCTCAGAAGGCTAAATTATTACTTTATTATACTATATTATACATTAAAGAATACTAAACTACACTATACTAAAGAATACAGAAAGGATACTTACTGATGCTAAAAGATAATAATGAAACCTTGTGACTCTTTCAAGTCTCAACACACCTTTGTACTGATTGGCCAATGAGTGAAAACAACTCACAACAGAATCCAGTGAAACAATCACCTGTGAGTAAACAATGTCCAGACACATTCCACATGAGCAAAACAGAGGAGAAGCAAATGAGCTAAGAATTGTTTTCCTTTTCTCTGAGGCCTCTCAGCTTCCCAGGAGAAACATCCTGGGCGAAGGGATTTTTTCAGAGAATGTGAATGCCACATTTCTGCCTATCAAAAATGCTGCATTGTTTTAGTCATCTTCATGGCCCTTTGCTGGACTCTCTCGAATATGTCCATGTTTGGCAGCTCAGCTCTGGATACAACATTGCAGATGTGTCTCAACCAGTGCTCAGAATAAAAGAAGGGTCACATCCCTCATCCTGCTGGCAGTGCTCTGCCTGATCAGGCCCAGGACACCATTGTCCTCTCTGTTGCAAGCACATGTTGATGGCTCATGTTCAACTTGGTGCCCACCAGGACCCCCCTGTAGTGCACAGGGGATTTCCATCTGTGGTTTCCATGGTGTTTTCCACCAGCTTTGGTGCATGAGGTTGTTCTTTCCTTTTGTAGAATAACTGATCCCATCTTTCAGAAATAAGTCCTTTGAGTAACTTTAAAGCAGAGAAGAAACTCAACAAGAGGCAGAAATACATGCCAAAGTATGGGAATAAATAGAGCATCACTGAGGGCATCCCTGCTGGGGAACTGAGAGTGAGGAGCACAGAGGAAGAGGAGCTGTGTCCCTTTCCCTGCCCTGCCTGGGTCCTTTCCTTGCTGTGTTAAGGTTGCATCCAGACCACGCCCTCACAAAAAATGACATGAGGTTTGCTCCAGGACAAAAAACTTGACTATAGTGAAAGTTGTTGAGCACCCTTCCACTACTTGCTGGGATTTGCAGGGGGAGAGCTCCACCAGGCATGCAGCTAGATGGAAAAACCCAGGAAGAGCCATTACTATTTCTGCCTAGGAAAGTCCCCCTTGGAGCTGACTCAGGAAGAGTTGTGACAGTACAACTTCCCTGGCAGAAAAGGTCTTGCTTTTCCAATAAAATATTTCACAAGTAGTCATCAGTTTACCACCTTACCAATTTTGAAGGCATTTTTAATGTGAGAAAAAAAGAAACAACTTTCAACTTTCCAATACTTAGTGTTGACAGATTAGATGAGTTTATATCATATTTTATTGTGCTGTGTATGTGTTGGAGCAATATTGCAGTAATCTGGGCTATAAACCCTTTGCTTTATCTTGTTTAATGTCCTACATCTTTGGGAGTAGAACTGTCATTTTAGACCAGTCCAGAACATTCCCCATTAGTCTCAGTCCATCCTCTGGGAATGTTAAATGGAGTCAAGGGAGAGAGAGGGAAAGGAGCACAGACTCAGTTATAAATATAGGACATTCTTTTTTCTATAACTGCAAACTTTTACACAATAAATGATATCTTCTGAGTCTGGTATGGATTATATTGGGCACATATATTGTCAGTAAGAGGAACTCAGGAGTTTTCTGCAGGGAGTTCCTCTGCTTTTATTAAGATTAAAAGAAATTCACTTATAACTATGCTTAATTGCCTGCTGCCTTGACATAACCTTTGAGAAGAGTGAGGGTTCCTCTTGCTTTCCAATAGCAGAGCATCCCCAGAGACCCTACTACCACATTTTCCTTCATCTGCAGAGGTGCACTGAAAATTGAGGATAAGAGCTTTCAGAGTCAAGCTATGCTATAAAGAAGTTGAAAGCTGAAGACTAATGAGGCTTAGAGAGAAAACCCCTGTGCCTTGGTCCATAGATCTGAAAGGCTAAAAATATCTAAATCTCTTCACTAAGGGGGAAAATTATGCCTGACCTACCTGGTGACATTATGTGATGGAGTGACTGCAGGAGGCAACAAGGGAAGACTGACTGATGCCACCTGCCAAGAGCTCTGTAAGGCCTTTGACACAGCATGACATGGTTATCTCCAAGTGGAGAGACGTGGATTTGATGTGGATAAGGAATTGTCTGGATGGAGGCAGCCAGAGAGTTGTGGTCAATGGCTCCTGTGTCCTGGTAGTCTGGTGAAGAATGGTGTCCCTCAGGCTGTGCCTTGGGACTCTTCCACACCTTAATCAGTGACACAGACAGGGAAACCTCAACAGATTTGCAGGTGACACCAAGCTGAGCAGAGCAGCTGACACAACAGAAGGATGGGATGAACATCCAGAGGCACCTGGACAAACCTGAGATGTGGGCCCACAAGAATCTCATGAAGTTCAACAAGTCCAAGTGCAAAGTGCTGCAACTTCATTGGGGCAATCCCAGACTCAATTTCAGACTGGGAGGAGAGCTCATTGAGAGCAGTCCTGCAGAGAGGGTTTGGGGTTCCTTTTGAGAGAAAAGCTGGACATGACCTGGCAATGTGTGCTGGCAGTCCAGAAAGCCAACCACATCCTGGGCTGCATCCAAAGCATCAAGGGAGGGGATTCTGTCCCTCTCCTCTGCTCTTGTGAGACCTTCCTCTGGACCTGCTCTTACAGCTCCTCAGCACAAGACATGGACCTGTTAGAGCAGGTCCAGAGGAGGGCTGCAACACCTCCCCTGTGAAGACTGGCTGAGAGAGTTGGGGCTATTCAGCCTGGAGAAGAGAAGGATCAAGGAAGGCCTTATGGTAGCTTTCCAGTACCTAAAGGAAACTACTAAAATGATGGAGAGGAACTCTTTACATGAGCAGATAGAGACATGACGAAGGCTTCAGAAAGGGAGATGTAGATTAGACGTTAGGAAGAAACATCTAATCTAGGCTGATGAGATGCTGGATCATGTTGCCCAGAGCAGTGGGCATCCCTGGAAGTGTTTAAGACCAGGTTGGATGGGGCTCTGAGCAGCCTGGTGTGGTGTCCTTGCCCTTGGCAAAGAGGTTGGAAGTAGTTGATCTTAAAGTTTCCTTCCAACCCAAACCATTCTATGATTGTAGCTGAGCAGGCAGATGAGGGCTCACCTGGAGAGGCAGAGGGCCAAGGGATGCCTGAGAAATTACAACAAAGCAGTTGTAATTTCATCAGTTTTCCTCCAATCCCATAAATGCACTGCCTCAGTGGCTTTCTGTAAATGTTGTACCCCTTGGTCCCCTGCAGAGACTTTTCCCCAGAGCTCTCTGCCTGTGCATGCCCTTCATGTAAGGCCACACTATGAAAATGTTGATTTTCCAGGACACCTGCTGCTCAGGAAAGCTCTTGCCATGCCCAGGTATTCTTCTGCAGCATGCCCCTCTCAGGTGAGTGTCTTCATGGAGAGCCAGGCAGACTAAAACTCCCTTCAGATGCCTCTCCTTTTCCTCCTGATGATCCAGGTGTTGAAGGAAGCAGGCTGCTCCTACCCACAACTCACAGGAAAAGAGAGAACAGGCTGAAAAATCTGAAGCTATAGATCAGACAGTAGTTAACTGGATGCCTCTGGTGACATCTTAAGAGACCCAGAGAGGCAGGTCTCCAGAGGAACTTGAAGTTCCTGCTGTCACAAGTGAAACATCTAAGTCTTAAGATGTCTCTTGCATCAAATTGGATCTCTGGTTCCTCTGTGGAGAGGTCAGCTGTGTTTCAAGCCACCAGAGAAGCCGCAGCAGCAGACAGTGATCTGCACCAGGGGAGGCTGGGAACAGTGAACAAGGAAAGAAGCAGAGAAGGGGATTGTGCAGAAGACAAAGTTGATAAAGAGAGATGGAAGATCAAAGTGAGAGCACAGAGGGAGGACGACAGCAAACCAGGGCAAGAGACAAAGAGGCAGATTGGGAGAAAATGGGAGGAGACTGAAAGAAGACAGAAACTGGGACAAGAGAGAGGGGTAGGGAAATTAATTGAAAAGAGTATGAAAAAGTGCTTCCTGAAAAAGGAGATGGAGAAAGGAGCAGAACACAGTGGACCAGAGGAGAAAACAAACAATACTTCCAGAACAGCAAATATTTCCATGGAAATAAGATGGAATTGGAGCGGGGTATGGACCCTTACTTCTCCCCAGGTTGAATGAATAGAAAGATATGCCCTCCCCAGCAACAGTCCATCAGCAGCAAAAGATATCTCAGACCAAATAACCATAAATGCTTCTCTTGTTCTCTTGTGCTACAGGAGAGGCACTGCCTCTCCTGGGAACAAAACAGTCAAAGCAGCCTCTTTGAGACCTGAGAACACATTTCAGCCTCATATTTCTAAGCATTCAAGAGGGAAGGACAGAATGAAATTAAAGCCCCTCTGCCCTAAGCAGGAATGTACAGACAATTTTTCTTGTAGGGGTTTGGTTTCCTTCTAGCTCCTACACCCAGCTGGCATTATAGTGGCAGCAATTACAGTTGATTGAACCCATTGCTATTCTGTGTCAGAGATGGTTTAAGGTCTTGCAATCACTTTACTCAGCACAGTTAGGAGGTGAATTACTCCAGAGTGGGATTCCTTGATAGCTTCAGTAGTTTGAGTTTTAGTGAGAACCTCTCTTCCGTATGACAGATGCTATTTCTGTTCTTTGTTCTTGTGAGCAAACCCTTGCTATCTTCTTACCCCTCCCCTTTCTTTGTAGTCCTGGTCAGAAAGTTGAAGTAAAAACCTCCCTCTCTGGCTCTGGTTGCATTTCTCCAGTCCTTCCTTGCTCCTGTCAAAAGATCCAGCATCCCAAAGCTTGTTTCTCTCTATCTAACAAATCCATGCCAACCTCCCATCTCCATTTCCTGTTGGCTTTATGCCCTTTTGTTCCTCTTCCCTTTGCACTTTGCTGCCAGGTACAGGAACCAAGTCATGACTGGTACACCTTGGAGCCCAAAGCTTGGCAGATCTGTCTTCTTCCCTGTGGTGCCCAGCTCTGTGGCTTGAGGCAGAGCACATCACTGCAGCACAAGTCAAGAAACGTCCTCCACTGTTGATTATCTGGTTAGAACTACCCATCACCAAGAAGCAGAGCAGTGATGGCTACTCACTTCTTAGTTTAGAGTCTCTTGTACCAATTCTTTTTCAGGCTATCTAATTATGTGGTGTTTTCCTTTTTCTGAGTTCATTCCCTTCACCCCAGGACTGCAGGAGCAGTTTGATACACACATGAGCTCAGCATCACATCATTTCCCAGTAAAAGTAATTCCTCAGCTCTATTATCCTCTTTCATACTGCATCATTGTAGTCCAGAAATCCACCTTGCTGTCTTTCCACAGATACCACCCAACAGAGCAGATCCTATAGAAAAAATGTCAGCCTGTCATTTCAGTCTAGTTGAGGATTCAATTAAAATTTGGATGACAGCTGCAAGTAGCAAAGAGCACTGCTCAAAACTGCACCTGCAAACAAGGCTGAGCTAGAGCATGCCCTATGAGTTGTGTGGTTCATCTCAAGCCTGGTACAGCAAATTTAGGATGCATGAACATATTGCAGAGCAATAAAGCCTTTAGTCCCAAATGCTGCTACCAAGAAAGATGGCAACATATAGAGGTTACAAAGAAGGAGGGAATTTCAGGATGAAGAATGGATCTACAATGAGCTACTGCTTTCTTGCTCACTGCCCCAAGTCAGTTAAAACCAAGCAGAAATGCCTACCTGCACAAACACCCTGGCCATTAGGTTTAGCTTTTCAACCCACCTCTCTTATTTGCTGGATCTAATTTTAGACACTGACAATTTCTCAGCCATGTTTTCCCTCTCCATCTGTATAATTATTCAGGCTACTAGGTGCATGTGGTGTAGATATACCTAGTCTCGTAATTATTAATACTTAAACATATTCTCTTCACCATTCCTATTTTTTTTTCTGCAAAGGGATTGACATATAGAACTTTTTGAAATTTAATTTACAATCAGTTTAGATCCAGGTGCTTTAAGATGAAAAATCTTAAGTACATTGAAAATTCTGTCCTTCCATCACTCTACAACTACAGTTATGAGGACTGTTTACTGATGGAGAGGAATCCACATGCATCCTGGAATGTGCAACAATAGAAATTAAATACATCTCAAAATAGGTCATTCAAGAAATGGCCATTATTTTATTTTAAACAGACAAACACCACTGCCCCATCAAAGGCAAGTCAACAACAACCACGTCAAAAATCAAAGTACAGTAACAACAAAAAAACCAAACAAACTACTAAAAAGTTTGCAGATCCTAAATAGAATTCTTTATTTTGCTGCCAGTTCAGAGTAGCTGGGTGACAATAACCAGAGCATCCAGCTTGCTGCAGCCTACAGGACTAGACCCATTTTCTATGTGAGGACACTGAAGAATACATCAGATTTATAGTGCTTTGAAAGCACACACAGGAGACTTTTAATTACCAAGGCCCCAAAGGAGGTATAATTGGTTTTAGAATTTATGAGCAATAAATCCTTCTGCTTGGTTATTTGTTAATAAGTTCTGTGGATGATACTTTGCAGTGCCTTTAGTGCCTCCCCTGTGTGTTGTGGTGATGGAAGTCCAGGTTTTGTGTGTTGGACAGTTGGGGCATCAGTAACCCTGCAAACCTAGGTATGAAAAGGGTGATGTCTCATGCTGAGGCCAGAAAATAGTGGTTGGGGGGGTCAGGAAAAGTCCTGCATCTCTGCACCTTTCTTCTGTGTCATGGTCTGTACAAATGGTGAGGGAAAGGATCAGGTGTTTCTTATTTTGGTAAGGCATTTGAGTAAGCAGGGTTGGAAACATCCAGCTGTAGGAGGAATGGCTTGTTTTGCTGATTTGCTACTATTTCTACTGACCAGCAAAGTAGATCTGTAAAGCAAGTCACATTTTTGCATCCCTATATCTGTTCTACCATTAGGTCTTCATGAACTTCTCCAAGCAAGTCCATCTCATGAGCAACAGCTCTCCATGAACTGTGGCAAGTTGAGTCCATCTCACAAGTCTCTTAACACCTTGGTGTCTCCCAGACACTGATAGTGTGTCCAAGCACACCTGTCCCCTCCCAAAGACATTCTGAACCCCAGGAGAACAAACAGTGCTGTTCACATGTCACTGAGCCCCCCAGGTGGGGTGAAGAGCGCACAGGTCATTCTCTGGCTGCTCCCTCTGTAAGGGTTAGACAGAGCCACTATCACAGAACAAAACCACAGCAATCACAGGTAATTTCCAGGTGAAGAATGCTGTGGTTCATCACCATCATTACATCAGCAGGGAATCCCCTTGGGGATCAGAATGTGAGCAGAACACAATTAGATGACAAGGAAATCCTTTACCCAAAAAAGGGTTTAGTTAGGGTTGGTTTAAAAAAGAAGGTGCAATGAATTGTAAGGTTACATTCAAGAATGTTTTCCTGAAAGCTGATTCCACAGAGGTTTTGATTATTGTCTGTAACCAAATCACTTCTTATTTGTAACCTTTTATGTCTATAGCATGCCCTTGCCAAATTTAGACTGGAAGATCACTTATATTTTAAAAGAAGATATGACAGGGCAGGCAAAAACTGGATTTTTATGGTGAGTTACAGCCTTAAAACATTGGAAAATAAATGGATGATAAAACCCTACCACTGCACATCTATCACTGCCACCCAGCCTAGGAAAAGGATCTCACTGCCTTGACATTGTTCCCTGCAGCTCTCTTTCTCCAAACAGCCCTTTGTGCAACAGGAACCATACTCACTGATAAAACAGCAAGAATTTGACTTTTCAGAATCTAATTTATGGCTGCCAGTAGTGCCCTCACTAGTGAGTCCTTTGTTTCATTTGTGTTGGAAAGGGAAAAAAAATCATCAGCTTCCTGTGCTGCTGGGTACATCTGTGAAAGAGGAGAGGGAAGGGAAGGGAAGGGAAGGGAAGGGAAGGGAAGGGAAGGGAAGGGAAGGGAAGGGAAGGGAAGGGAAGGGAAGGGAAGGGAAGGGAAGGGAAGGGAAGGGAAGGGAAGGGAAGGGAAGGGAAGGGAAGGGAAGGGAAGGGAAGGGAAGGGAAGGGAAGGGAAGGGAAGGGAAGGGAAGGGAATCAGCAGAAATTTCATCTTTGCAGAAGGTATATTAGGGAAATAGTCTCTCCAAATAAAACCTATGAGACCTTATTGGGGTATTATGAAGGACATGTCTCTCTCATTGCCCAGCTGTGTGGGGTCCCTTAGTCTCCTTTGCCCATTCATTTTTAGAGGTGACATATAGCAGCAGTCACAGACTCTCCTTCAGTATCAAATGCTGCTTTTCCTTTGGTCCTAGAGACACATATTTTGAATTTGTTTCCCATATATAACTGAAATGACTGAAATGTCATCTGTCACTGCAGTATGAATTGGGCTGGTAAGGCAGCCTTCAATCACACCAGTGCCAATGAAGAGGGAAGGAGGAAGTGCATAAGGCTCCCATTAAAAGGCTCTCATACCATTCTTTGTAGTGCAGCTTTGCAACACATTTGAAGGTGAGCTGGAGATGAGACAGAAAAGTCCTGACAGGATTTATCTTCAGCCCAGAGAGAAACAGGTCTCAGAGACCTGTTTCTGAACTGGTAACAAGAGAGCCTTGTTGTCATAGGTATGAACATTAGCAGTGGCAAAGGCTCGCAAGGGCCTAAGCCAGATCCAGTGATCACATTGTTCAGCTGTATCAGCTGACTTCTTCAAACAAAACCTAAGCCACCTCCAATACTTGGTCAAAAGAGGGCACAGGAAGAAGATAAAATGAATCTTGCTTAAGTAAAGTAGAATGCAAAGAAAACAAACCCTGAAAGTTTAGTCAAACAGAAAGGAGAGGGGCTTTTTCTGGACAGTTGTCAAATCCTGATCCTCTTTCACATCTACAGCAGCAAAGGAATTTCCAGGTGCTCTGACCTGTGCCCTGAACCACATCAGTGGGCATCACTCACAGCGTGTGCCTCCAGCACCTGGACCAAGCTGATCTGCAGGAAGGTGAAGCTTAATCCTCTGTCTAATGAGCTGAAACAGCAGAGTGCTCCATTTCCTTCAGCCATAATCCAATTTCCACATATGGAATAATCCACTTTACCTTCAGACAATAATTTTATCCATCAAGGGTGAAAGAATGAAGCAGATCATCACTTTACTGAATGAAACAACCTATTGGTCCCTAAAAAAGCCCATGTCCACATGTGGCTCTAGCTGCTAACAGAGAATGACTCTTTGTCACTGTTCCTGTCCTTTAATGCATGTCTGTATTCCTGCTCCACTGTGATTCAGTGTCACGTATTTCCCAGACTCCCTTTTAATCTTATTGTCAATAAAGTAGTTTGATCACACCCCCCTAAAGTAGATTCTGGCTCCTCACTCAAGGATGTTGTTTTATCTAGTTTTGCTCAAGACAACTGGCAGAACTTTGTTTACACATTGGCTAAGAAGCTCAGAACCCCCCAGATGTCTGAGGTTAAGGATGGAGTGAGTCAGTGCCCACAACTAACAAGATTATTTTATCCACCTGCCGTTCTCAAGGTGCAGACAATGAGAAGACCAGATTATTGTGTGTCCTAGAGTTTATCTACTGCTGTGGTATAGAATTTGTACTGTGCATCAGAGACTACTTAGAATAAAACAGAGGCACTCCTACCCTCCTTTTGCAGAACAGGATAAATCACTAGGATGTGGGGAGTGATCCAGGACTTTCCCCTTCACAGAGTGACAATAGTTTTACAAATTCAAAGAACTGCCTCCAAGAGGCTTTGCTGCAATTGCTACAGCAATTAAGACAACGGGCTGCACCACGGCTTTCTTCTTGGAAAAAAATGTGAACACATTTGTGGGGTGTGCTTTAAGGTGTCCAGGGAGAACATCTAGGCTAGTTCAGGCATTGCCTCTAGTTATCTGGATGTATACCATGGTTTTGAAATCCATACAATACTTCTCCTTGAACTTAGATTAAAAGGGAGCATAAAACACATTAAACTTGGTTTGGGGAGCTTAGGCATGAAAATCTGTCACATAGTTGTTGAGATTCTTGCACCAAGTCTCAGCTGTTGATCAGAAAGTCACTGTGTTATTTTAAAACAGTTAATCTATGTCCTTTGAAGGAAGGGAATGACTCATAAGCTTGGTCTGGGCTTTGATGCTACCTACTATGATTTTTTTAATATTGAAACAACCCATAAGTTCTAGACAGGATGGCTAGAGATATAGACTGAATCATGAACAGATATACAGAGATATGAGCTGCACATAGGTACACATACTGGTATTTTTCCTCCATAATGCTCATTACTTCAGTATCAAAGCATGCATTTGCTTAGCAGCAATTCAAAGACCTGCAAGAGCTTTGAAGGAAGCAGGGAAGAGAAGATTTAAGAAACTCCATTGCTGGAGGACATGGAGAGAGCTGATAGTAGTCACCTACTTCTCACAGGAAGGAGAATGAGGAGCATCATCTTAATAATGAAACTATATAGTTTGCATTTTATATTAGTGAAATTACACTGCAGTTGGAGTGGCTTAACCCTGTCCTGACCCAGTGCTAGTGTGTATGAGCAGTGTGGCACACCAACTTAAATAACAAGTGAGAAACTTCCTCCTCACTCCATGTGCCTTTTCCTTTTCACAGAGGAACCTGGTCCACACAGAGTCAGCTAGTCCCAAAGCAGCAGTGGAGGAAACCCTGGCAAGAGTTGCAGGCTGAAGATTAGATTTAATTGAACGACATTTTGATTTGTAAAGATCACACAGATGGAGAAGCCTGATTTAAAGGAAAGCTAAAGGTCATGCACTACTTAGGCAGCAGTGGAATTTGTCCATCCTGCTAACTCTAAAAATAAACTTTTAAGAATGTAATAAAATTGGACTTAGGACTGGAGGCATTTTGTGTATTTTGAAATGCTTATGTATGAGCCATGTGGGACAGATGTGCCTAATGAAGGGAACAGGGAATTTTCATAGTGATTAAAAACATGGGCATGAACACTGTAAGTCTGCAAGATGGAAACCACATTGCTGTCCCAAGTTCACCTATAATCTAAGAAAATTATTTCACTGCCCCTGATTTGAGACTTCTCAGCACCAGATCAGCAGCAATGTTTGTAACCTTTGTGTTGCACTGTGTGTTTTTGATTGTAATGCAGTTCTAGTAGTCAGTTTTGTAATCCTTCCTATTTTGTATTGTTACAGCATATTTTATTACCAACGGTTGTTCCTTTCCCCCGTGTTGTTGGTTTTGCCCTGGTTGTCCATCTCCCATAGGACCTGCCCTTTTGTTCCTGTTCCTCCTCCCACTGAGTGTCAATCCCTCCCCAAGCTTGCCCCTTTCTCTAGAAACTTCCCTATCAATTTTGTATCCTTTGAAATCCCATTGGTTATTGTTTAAGTTGTTCTCCTCCCCTGTAGTCCCCTATTGGTTTAAACACTGTATTCCCAGCCTTGTGTTCCACCCCCAGTTTCTCCCAATTGGCTAAAGATTGAATCCTCCCCTGGGACCTCCCCTGTTTATAAGTTGCTGAGTGCTGTTGATTCAGTGTCTTTCTGTACCTCACCCTCTGGGGAATAAACAGCTTTGGAAACCATACAGAAGACCTCTCCCTGTTTCTTGTTCCTACCCTTGGCGCAGTCCTGTCTCCAACTCAGTCCACCCATGCCATAGAGCAGCTGTGCCCTACAGCCACACCCTGGATTCGGCAGCTTTCTGGGGGTGCCCCACTCTCGCTGACGGTGTCAGGAGCTAGGTGGGCTGAAGAAATCTGGCACCGCAGCACTTTGAGCAGTGAGTGCCTATGATCCAATCACTGAGACTGGGAAGGGTTATAGGACCTCATCCGTTGACTTCAAAGGGCTTAGGAAAAACCTTTTTCAGCTTGTGTATGATTTTTTTTCCCCTAATAAATTCCATGGTAGATAAGATTTGGGATAATCAAGAAACTCAGTCTTCCACCCCCAAAGGATGATGTCTGACCCCACCTCAGTTTCAAGTAGTGTTTCCAGCAAAGGCAAGCCCTTCTGAAAACCTGGCTCAGGAATACTGATTTCTCTGTAATGGGTAATGACCATGAAAGGGTGGGAATACAGCTGGAGAGCAGACTCAGAGCACACTGCTCAGCTCGTGACTGAGGTGGATGTGCTAAGTCTAGTGAGCCACAAGCCCCTGGCAAGTCAAGGCAGAACCCTGAACATGGAAGCAAAATATGTGCTTGGTATGCTTTGAAGAAATGTGATTGTTGCTAATCTTAGCTATAGCTGAAAAGGTATATATTGAGCTTTTGGAATCAATAAAATTGGCTTCATGCATCCCAACCATGGAATCCATGTCTCTATCAATCACCATCATGGAAGAGCTCAGAGCTCACAAAATTAAAACAGCTCTTTTTCCAAGAGAAATATTTACAACGTCTCTGCAGCTTTTAAGCCATGCATGCATTGAGTGATACTATGGATGTCTCTATTTCTCATGCCTGCTAATCTTGCTTGCCTCCTTCTGAGCCCCAAGATGATTACCAAAGGCACCAATGACAAGATTTGGTGGGAGAGTTGCCTGAGCCACCAGTGCAGGTGACACATAAGTGCCACCTACCTCCTTGTAGGTCCTGTAGGTGATGAAAAAGGAGGAGAGCTTAAAGCAATTCTCACTGTCATGATAAAATACAAAGCAGTCACCACGCACAGTACAACCCTTCCTTGAAGGTTATCAATCCAATGTGATATTTTGAGAAGACCAGCTGCTACAGAGAAACATTAGATACATTATATCATCAGAACAGACTTCCACCCTAAGGGAGGCATATCGTTACCAGTTGTTTGAGGAAAGAATAGCTTAATGCAAAAATAAATACTCTTAGGCCTTTTAATATACAAGCATGAAATGAGGCTTCATCCTACAATACTCCAAGTAAAGGCCAAAGCATTTTCATTCCCTGTGCCCTCCAGTGAGAGCTGAGGGCCTCAATTTCCTTGAGGAGCTTAGTGTGCATACAGGGGAAGGTTGCCAGTGTGAGGATGGACATGTGTTCAAAACTGAATTTTGTTTCTCAGAAGCAGAAGGACTTTTGCTACTCAAGTAGGATTTACCCTGATCATGATTTGAAACCCAGAAAGCAAATGCCAGTGAGATAAACTGGAAAGTGCTGTCTTTTAGTGGGACTTGCACACATCACTGTGGGAAGAAGGGTGATATTTTGAGTGGCATAAAGCTGCCTACAGACCTCAATTTTACTTCTTTTTCATGGCATTATAATTTGTCTAGAACTGTTCAATTCAAGGAGTCACTTCACCATGCATGAGAACAGAGTGGTATAAATCAGGCTGCTTCAGGAGTAGGTTTGACGTGAAACTATGCTTGAGATCTGGGCAACAGAAAAGATGACTTCTTAAAGCAATTGCAAATACTTAGAAAATATACAAAAAAGAAAATTTACGCTTGGTGAGTGTAGGTTTGCTGCATAACCATCTTATTGCAAGTCTTTCTGTACAGAGCCCAGGCATTCAGTGAAATGTAGATGTACCTGAAAACATCTGGCATCTGAGAAGAAACCTGCAGTAATCCAAGGCAGGGGATCAGCCCAGTGGGTCTTCTCTATGTCCCTGTGACTCTGAACACACAAAGCTCCCTTTCACTGCATCTGATCTTTGCTGTGAACCTCACAAGGACATCAGTCTGGTGGCAAGCAAGAGATTGGAAGGCTTCCAGATTCAGAAATCATGGTTTTCATCCTGCCAGGAGCCAAACACAGTAAAAGTAGGCCCACAGAAATTATAGCTAACAGGAAATTCCAATCATCCTTTGGCTATATCCATCAGTTCCTCAGGGTCATAACCCAAACCCTTGTGTGCATGTAACAACTCTAGCTGTCATCTTCTAAATAAGTAGCACAGACAGGATTTATGTGTTTTGCTGATTATGGGGACTTGCGTTTCATGATAAGCATTTTATAGGCTCTTAGACTTCTAACTAGCAAATTCAGGACTGAATTTAAGTTAATTCAAGACTGAAGTTTCCTTATATGGTCAAATTGCTTTAGGGTCTGTATCTGTCTGATTTTAATACAAATGACTCCCTTTGGATTTTGCTCTCAGTGAGACTTTTAGTGCCAGAATCACAACAGAGTCTAAGGAATTCAGAGGGTGAGCTCCTCATTCTGTTCTGTTAACAGTATCCCTACAAAGACACAAAAGGAATATAGAATGGAAAAGTAAGATGCATTCCTGTCTTTATCACTCATGAGTGCTGCTTTGGGGTGAGAATAGCACCTCACTTGTGCCCTACCAGAGCAAGGCGTGAAGCAATTACCAAAAGAAAGATCTTCTTGTAAAATAGGGCCATCCCATCCCCTTGCTAACAGCTCCCCAAAAATCTCTTCCCCTGTTCTCATTGCTTGGGAACATGTCCTGCATACAAGCACACCAAATGGCAACCTATTTACTTGGGACTGGCCACTTAATCCCATTTTCCCTCTATTCCCCCACCCTTGTTCCTCTCTACACCAGTCATATCCTTCCCTTTCCCTGTCTTTGGTTTCTCCCCCAGCCTATCCCATACCAGGTCTTGTGGAATCCCCAGCTGCTCTTCCTCCACATCCTCTCATGGTCCATTCCTAGGCAGGGATGCCTCTCCCAGCTGTGAGGTGAGCTGGGCAGCTGTTTCCCCTGGGAAGGGTCTTACCTCCTGCCCCTGAAGCTGAGGCTCTCCTGGAACAGCCCCTGCCCAGTTTAGAGTCTTGTGTCTCTGACTGGGATATTGTGGTTCCATGGCTTGTCCTTCTGCTTGTGTGTGTGGGGATGAGCCTTCAATCACACAACACAATAGAGTTCTTCCAAAATACACCACATCAGATGAAAGAAGATCCTGAGGACAACCCTCTGGCTCTGCATCTGTAGATGCAGCTTTGAATAAAACACTTTCTCAGTCTGTACCTGTGGGACATAATACACTGGGTGAAGTGGAGGAGGGTGATGATGTTGGGCACTTTTTTAATGGTTGTGAGATACTGCCAAAGATTTGGTTGAGAAAAGGTTTAAAGAAAGGAACACAGAGGGCTGTGCTTCATCTGGACTGTGTTAGAAACAAAAAGGGAAGAGAGAAACACGACTGTTCTGAGAGAAGGATACTTTGTGGGCACTTGGCACATCTGTATTAATTTAAAGAGCACTGGAAAATCTTGTCTGTATGGAAGTGATCTGCACTTTCTGCATCATGGAATAAGACTCCATGGGGACATGGGACAGGAGAAGACCAGAACTCTGGATCTCTGCTACCTTGTGCTATCACACATCCTTCATCCCATACTGCACAACTTCCAATGCCAGCCTTGCTGCCCTAGAGTGCTGTAGTCTGTCCATCTTCCTCATTTGAGGAATTAAATGCAGATATTGATGCTTGTTTCTTCTTCTCCCTTGAGGCCAAGGTAAAGCACTACTACACTTGCTGAATTCATCACTTCGTGCAAACTACATTTATATGACAGCAAATCTATAAACTTTCCTGTGTCCATTTACTCTGTTGTTCAGCTGTCAAGAAAAGAGAGCCCATCAGGTCCTTGCCAAAGGGCACAGCAGCTGCATCTTTCTCCTGGCTCAGTAGGATCCCCTTCCCTAGATGAAGCCAGACACTAGAGCAGAAGCCTCCTTGGGGAAAAAAAAAAAAAACACACCAAACCCCAAAGCCCCAGATCTCTATTCAAATAAATTATTTGGGTTATTTCCTTTCAGTAGTTAATCTTTAACTTTTGATAATCAGTCTGGTTCTCCTTAATATTTCCTGTTTTCCGTGCCATAAACATGCATAAATCAGGAAAGTAAAAGGAATGGAAGATAAGAAGTCTCAAGAACAGGTACCAATGTGAGGGAGGGAAAATCTATCTAGGTCTATCTGTGCCTTGTTATCAGTCATGAGATGATAAAAAACACTGTGAAAACAGACTTCAAGTGTAATATTGTCTTTAGAGGGCAATGGAAATAAAAGCTGCCCCAGAATAGAAACCTGAGATTTCCTGATAGGTTTAGATTGAAAAGAGGTCTGGTAGATCTCAAATTACATTGAAGACACTTCTGTTCCTAGGGGATTCACAATACCCTAAAAGATTTTATAATTTCTGTAGTTGTTGGTCACTTTGGTCTTTTCATACCATAACAGAAGAAGAATATAGAGTTTTAAATTGAGTACAACCAGAAGAAAATAAAGATGATGATGTTTGTAGAATTGAGTTTTGTTAGAAAATGCTGATTTGAAATATCCATGAGAATGTATTCATTGTAGCAATCTTCCATTAAACTCTAAACTTGCATGGTACCTTTGAATTTGGAAGCCATAGGGGGTCCCAAGGCTCTCCCTTCTACTATAAGGTATTAGGGTCTGTAACCAAGTATCAGTTCCCAAGTAGTCCCAAATCCTTAAAAACTTCGTGCTAGATTTTGGTACCACTCCCAGTTCTATCATAAAAGTTTGGAAATCATGGGCACCCCAGGCTGACAAGGGATTTTCAGACTTTCTGTGTTATCTGAGGTGGATGGAGGAATCTGGAAACTAAGAGACAATATTCCAATGGGAAAGATCAGCAGCAAAATCCAATCAGGCTGAAGTTGGTTAACTTGAGCATTACCCTAATATTTATATTTTTATGAGGCATAACATCACTGGACCCTGCATTGCTAAATCCATCCTATGAACAGATTGGAGTTATTTGAAACAGTTAATTTTAATTAAAATTCAGTAAGTATATCTTCACAATTTTTCTAGTACCACTTTAAGGAAGATGCTGGCAGGACAGTAGATGTTTGGTTGTGGATTGAAAACCAACAGATGTGACCCAGCAGGCTGATGATACCTTTTTCAGCTCCTTGTTATCTTGCCCATGTCTCACAGCTCAGCAAAGAAATCCCACATGGATGGAATGAGGCAGAATTTTACTGATGGCCAAATCTCTTCTTATGCAGTGAAGAAGACTCAGAGACAGCTTTTTAAAGTCATTTTTTCAGTGAAAGTTTAATATCTAAACATCCTGAAAATTAGTCCTAAGCTAGTGTGAAAAATGAGCCTTTGTCAACCCAAGTGTTAACTTTGGCTTGCTGCATCATCCAAGGGAATAGTTGTAGGCTCCAGTTTTAAGCAAAACAATACAGGAGTCCCCAGTCCTCAGCTCTGCTCGCAGTGTCCTCTTTACTCCTGGGATTTCCATTCTGCCCACTTTCATGATTAATTTTCTCCACCCACCTCACAGCAGCAGCACTGTCAGGTGTTGGGAGGAAGCACATTTGCACAAAGGCTACACAGCACTGAAGGATGACAGCCCTTGTCACCCGAGACCAAGCAGGAGTGTGGAGGCTCAGTGGGTTGGGACACTCAGACCCTTCCCTAAAGCCCTTAAGATTAATGAAACAATTTTAGAAGTGTGCAAGCATGTTTTTTGTTATTGTTGTTGTTGCTGGTTTTGTTTGGTTGTTTCTTAGAGGTTTTGGTTCTTTGTACTTCCATCTTGGATTTGCCATTATGGTGACCCATAAGCAGTGCAGAACCCCCATGCTGGAACATTCCATTCTTGCCTTCTTCCATCCCCTCCTTGCAACTGTTCATCACAAAAAGCTCATCTCCACACCCACAGGAGGCACAAGGGATGTGGGGCAGTCCCAGTACCCCAGCCAGAGGCACAAACACCTGCCAGGGCTGTCCAGAAGGAGCTTTGGCTCCACAGATTGGCACTCCTGCTGTGGGCAGCACTCTCTGGGTCTCCTCATTGATTGAGGAGAGTCTCTGCACAGGGATGCATGGGAACAACATCTTTGGATTGTGCAAGGCTTGTTAAGGGGTGCTGGGGGGGGTAACCAAGGCAGGGGAAAGAAAGCATTGCAAGGATAAGGAACAAGCATTGGAAAATAGATGGATATGGAGATAAAGTGGCTGGTCAAGTGTAAACAGGCTGCTGGACACTATGCTTGCCTGACCATACTCTGTACCTCATAAATGCTATCTGTCCTGTGTTCTCCATCTCAAACTTCATTGAAACCCCCTTTTTCTGTGTGAGAGACTCTCTGCTTGTATATGGGAACAGCTCAAGTGGAACACAACCAGGAGCCACAGGATCCCTGTGTCAGTGGTGCAGGGCTCGGAGTCTGTGGTCACAAGGGAAACTGGAGCTGGACCAGCCAGGGAGCACGTGACGTGGCCTGGGAGCAAGGGGGTCAGCAAGCCTCTGAGGTCAAGACCAAAGGAGGCTGGAGACACCAGGGGAGTCCCAGAGAGATTCCTGTGTGAGCAAACTGGTCTGTGATAACAACTGAGCTGGAGCTGTGATCTCAGGGACTGGCATCTCCAGGTGCCAGCACTGGTGCTTACTGTGTCGTGTGTGCTCTCTGTGTCTGTAACCTGGCTGTCCAGGATTTATGCACGTGTGTAAATGTGTGTAGGTGTGTCCTGTGTGTGTGTGTGTGCCTGCAGGGATGCTGCTGGGACCTGGGGCATGGAGCTGTGCCCGTGAGACATAAACTTTAAGGAATTCAGAGATTTTAGAGAAGCTAAGATTTTAGTTAGAGATAAGCTTTATTGGAGTTAATTAAAATAAATGGGTAGGCCTTGATGAAGTTAAAGGTTAGTAGTTAACTAATAATTGATTGCTTGTCAACACAATGTTTGGTTAGCTGGGTTTATAATGAAGAAGATAGCAATTGATAAACAGCTTTTAGGAACATAAGACAATTGTCGGCCTCCTCTGTTCTGAAACCAATTGAAGACAGGGAATGGGAGTTCTACCAAGGGTTCATTTGTCATATTTGCATTGAAAAGGTAGAAAGGTCAGAATGAGGAAGGCTTCATTTACTTCCTCACTTTGGGACCCCTCCCCAAGAAAGGGACCGCCCATTTCAAGGAACAAACTGTGCATGCTTAATAGCTTTTGAGCTAATTACCATATGAAGCGGGGAAATGGGATGTCCCAAAGTTACATGCATTTGTATATATATATATATGCAAATATATGCATTTGTATTTTGGGTATTCAATACTTGTATAGATAAAATGACTCTGTAATCACCTGTAAATTGTGGTGTGTATTTGGGAGCTGTCCCACAATAAACATACACTTTCTAACTTTAAACTGTTAGAGAGTTTTTGTCCATCACAGTTGGATATCGGTACTAGATCGATATCCATAATTTTTTAATAAATCACCAGACTCTCCTCCTCCTGACTGCTGGAGCCAGCCTCCCCCAGCAGCAGCCACTTCCACTGCCATGACACCTCCAGGCACAGATGGGAAATGGTTTCCAACTCTGTCAGCCCAACATCACTGCCTTGGCAGAAAAGGCCACGGAAAGCAGGAAGAGGAGAGCACAGCTATAAGCCCCAGGATGCAGTAGCAGCTGTATCCATCAGTCCTGAGTCTGCCTGATCTGTGGATTCCATAGCCCCTCTTCCCTTTCTCTCTCCTCCATTTGCATCTCACCAATCCCCTCTCTTCTGAAGGGAGAATGTGTAATTACTCCTCAAATCTAGCCAACGTTTTGCTGCCTCCCTCCTTCCTGCCTTCTCAAACCTAACCTGTGATCAAATCCACCCACCAAAGTCAAATGTCTTTGCAGGGATGAACTTTCACACATTCTTGGGAGCAGTTTTCTAGTTTTGTGGTTGGTGAGAATAAAAAATTAATGTGTTTTTTTTTCCATGTAGAAGCATCAGTCACAGCATTGTGTGTACACTAAATTCACAGGGTCATAGAAATTAGAGACTGGAGAGCCCAGGGGAGAGAACTGCTCCAGCTAAGGAGTTGTGCAAAACTGTACTCTGCATTGAATTAAGGCAAGGAAGGTCTTTGAGCATTCCTGAACTGTCATGTTATCCCTGTTTTCTTGTCACCTTCTTCCTGAAACACAGGTGTGGGCATTGTCTTTCCCAGAGAAAGTAGCTTATTAATTTTAATGAGCAAGGAAGATGTGTGCTGTTGAGGAACAAGCTCAAATTAAAATATTATTAATATGCAATCAAACATGGGCCTTTCACAGTGACATTTAAAGAGCCATGTCCTTATTTTTAGTGAAAACCTGCACTAAATTGGCTTATGATCCATCAACATCCATGTCTGAGGATCTGACCCAGATTAGATTTATTTGATTCTATTCTCAGCCTATTATATACTCTCCCATTATGGATCCAGCCTCAATGCCAATCAAATGGCATTGGAAAACCTCCAAATGGTTTCAGCTGAGTGGGAATGGCCCTGTTCAGACCATGTGCTTAAGGTCAGTGTCTGCTCTCAGGTATAAATCCAGCAGAATGTCACTGAAATCAATTGAGATATAACTGATTTATAGAGATGACATTGGCAGTAGCAATTGACTGCCTCCAAGAACCTGTCTGTGGCCTCAACTCAGCCCTGAGCTCTCAGGATGCTCACACAGGTGCTGAAGTCAATGCACTAGAGGACCTGCTGTCTAGTTATGTTCTGACTCTCCTTTGAGCTCTTTTGGTTCAATTTTCTGAAAAAACAGACATTGGGTGCACTGATTCTGGGGTGGAACATCATGATGTGATTGAAAAATGTCAATTTTGCTGTAAATTCACTTGTCATGTTTGCCTATCCCTGTGCAAGTGGGAGCAACAGGAAGAAAGTGTCCTCCTCTCCTTTGCCACATCAGCTGAGGGACAAAACATCCCTGAATCTCTGTGTGGAAATGGGGACTTGATGTGTGCTGTGCTGCTCCCACCATCCCACATCCTTATCCAGCCCCTGCAGAGATCCTGGAGATGCCCTCAGAAATTCCCTCTCTTGCATGATGCCTCCTCCAGACTTCCCAGCATGGGGTGTGACTTTGCTACTCACCTTGTTCACATCCTGAATTCACCCCCACTTTGTGGATTTAAAAGTTCAGCAAAAGGGCAGCCCCATGCAAAGATTTAGAAGGTTCCTAAGATACAGCTGCAACAAATCTTTTACTCCCACTCCAAGCAGCAGAGGTCTGGACATAAGAAGAAATGCACAAGGAGGAAGAAAAAACCATTTTCATTAGCAGTGACTTGCTGACAATGTGGTTTCTCTGTCAAAACCTGTGACCTGAATTATCACTGCCTGTGCTGCTGGAGGGTTTATTGGAAAATGGATAGCTTTGCAGGGAAAAGAAATCACGCTGGTGCACATGACATTTTTCTAAATAAAAGGAAAAAAAACCACTTCCTTATATTGTTTATAAGCAAAGAGACACAATCAGAATACTCTTGATGATGAATCAGGCTGCAAAGTTCATCTGGTCCAGGTGAATCACAGGTCAGGGATGTTCCAAACTACCCTTGTGCCCTCTGCAGCTAAAGCCCCCAAAATGCATTCTCCAACCTGTAGTGATTTAGATGCTGATCGAGTTTCCAGTAACCTGAAAAAAAACAACCTTCAAAGGAATGTCATGGCTGAGGGCTGTCCTCACACCATCTCCCATTTTGTATGAGCATCATCCCAGTGGAGTTCTGCAGCTAGCAGAGGCTTAAGGCTTCTGGCAGTCTGGAGCCCTCACTCAGATGATGTTCCCAAGTCACTGCCAAAATATAAGGGGTGGAGGAACCTCTTGGGCAGCTGTGAGCATGACAGGTGTATCCTGCCCCACTTCTGGATGAATGCACTGCCAGGAGGGCATTGGCTCAGTTATGCAATCCTTTTGGTGTTCTGAAGGACAGACTTGTGTAAGCTTGTGGACATACTCAAATACAAAAACAAGACAACAGAGGGTGGCTAGCAAGGCCAAGTGCAAGGTCCTGCACATGAGTTAAGGCAATCCCAAGCACAAGCACAGGCTGAGAGAAGCGTGGATTGGGAGCAGCCCTGAGGAGAAGGGCTTGGGTGTGTTGATTGTTGGAAAGCTTGGTGACCTGGCAATGGGCTCTGGCAGCCCAGGAAACCAGCTGTGCCCTGCCCTGCATCCCAAGCAGTGTGGGCAACAGGTCAAGGGAGATGATTTTATCCTTCTGCTCTGCTCTGGTGAGACCCCACCTGCAGTGCTGCATCCAGCTCTGGGTCCCCAGCAGAAGAAGGGTGTGGACTTCTTGGTATGAGTCCTGAGGGTGAAGAGCAGGGGCTGAAGCACCTCTGCTATGGATAAAGGCTGATATAATTGGGGCTCTTCAACCTGGATATGAGAAGGCTCTCAAGGGGCATTAAAACACCTACCAGTAATTAAAGGAGGCCTACAAGAGAGCTGGAGAGGGACTTTTTCCATGGGTAGATGGAGATAGGACAAGTAGCAATGTCTTTAAATTACAGGAGACTAGGTTAAATTAGATATTATGAAGAAATTCTTCCCTGTGAGAGTGGTAAGGCACTGGAACAAGTTGCCCAGAGAAGTTGGGGATGCCCCATCTCTGGAACCTCTGCCATCTTCAGAATATTTATTATTTATGGCAATACTTCTGCTCATCTCCATTCTTTTCAATGCTGTGGTGGGTTGACTTTGGCTGAACACCAGGTGCCCACTCTATCACCCTTCTCAGCAGAGGGAAAATAAGATGGAAAAAAACTTAGAGGTTGAGATAAGGCAATTTACTAAAGCAAAAGCAAAAGTTTACATGCACTGAAGCAAAGAGAAAAAAAAAATAATTGTATTCTCTACTTCCCACCAGCAAGTGATGTTCAGGCACTTCCCAGGAAGCCAGACTTCTGCATGGGTGGCAGTTTTTTCAGACAGCAAATATTGTAAATAACAAAAGCACCCTGTTTGTCCTCCTTTTCTTAGCTTTTATATCAGAACTGATTTTGTGTGGTATGGAATATTCCTGTGGTTAATTTGGGTCAACTGGCCTGCTTGTGTCCCTTCCTGGGATCTTGCCCACTCCTAGCCCCTTGATGGGGGGGATCCTAGGGAGACAGTGCTGATGCTGTGCCAGCTCTGCTCTCTTCTGTGTTACCAACACCTTTCCAGCTATCAGTGCCCAGCAGAGCACCGAGAGGGCTGCCAGGGGAAAATGAACTCAATCTCAAACAGACCCAATAAAAATGCTTTTCTTCCTTCTGACTCCAGAGTTCCTGGATTAGTCAGATTCTGGTTTTTTAATAACTCTTCTGCAAACATGTGACTAAAGGGGAAGTCAACACCCTGCAGGCACAGATGAGATTGGGCAGTCAGAGTGGCCAAAAAGCCGAGTGCTTGGCTGCTCCCCTCCCAGCCAGGCTGTCTTTAAGTCAGCTTGGATGAACCAGAACTTTGTACCTGTGTTTGCCCCTGGTGAGCATTTTTTGTTTCATTTTTTAAAGAATAGTGGGTGGGCTTTTGGCAACAAAATGAGGATCCTAGCCCTAAGTTCTTGCTTTCCTCATAAAGAACATTTCATTCAATCTTTATCAATATGTAAAAGCTCCTAACCAAACATCACCCGTCAGAAGGGGAATACTCAAACCTGCTAAGTTTTTCTATAGCAACCTCAGTTTTTGAAAATGTGCACATTACTGTAGAAGCTTTTTTATACTTCTGGTTGGTCCTACATGGTTCAGTGTTGTGCTGTGTAGATGTACCCAAGTCATGTCTGAAAACACCACATCAAATACAGAAAGCAGGCTGATCATATTGATGGAATCTTCCAACCAGGCAATCAGTCCTCCTGAAAAGCAGGATAAAGAAGCCAGGGAAGCCTGGCTGCCTCATTCAGGACTGTTGCAGTTTCTTTGTGTGCTCCTGCACTGCTCTGCACAAATACCCCTTGACTTACAAGCTTCATTTATTTGCTGAAATTAATGCAACAGCATGCAGTTACTATGGTGATGTGGGCTCCCTGACTATCTTAGGCTAAATCCATACCCATGTGTGAGCTGGTTCTTGCAGTGCCTGAAGTTTGCTGGCACTGGAGCACAGCAAGACTGGAAGCCAACGTGTAGGAAAGGCTGGGTGATCTGGGAATGTGGATGTCACTGACACAGGGACATTGACTTTGCAGTAGCTATGGACATTGATTGAGTGTCTCCATGTTCCTGCATGCTCCATGCATGGAGGGGGACAAGCACAGATGACGTTTAATCTTTATGAAGAAAGCAGTGACACAGTTTGTGTCTCCCAGCCTTATTGCTCATGTACTCTGCATGATGTTTTCCTTTTGCTGGACTCCTGCCTTTAGAGACAGGAGAGAAGGACAGTTCTGCCTTATTCTCTTGACTGTAAAAGGCAAGACTTGAAAAGCAGGTGGAATCCATGCACTGACAAGGTTCTCAAAGTCTCTGAAATACCTTGAATGTTGTGACATCCTCTGTTTCCAGGGCTTCAGGGCATTTCACAGATGCACAGATCTTTCACTGGTCCTCTCCATAAAGGGCTCAATTTGTAATTACCAGAAGCAAGCAGGGAACTTCCAAGAGGCTTAACAATTTCTCTGTGGCTGGGAAAAGGGTGCACTTAATCAAAGCTGTGGTTTGCTGTGAATTACCCACTCAGCTGTTGATGGTGACTGGCTCTACCCTGCAGCTTGTTCATGTTCCCTGGAGCCTCAGATACCTCTATGCTGCCATGAGGATTTTGTCTTGTTCAACCTTTTCTTCAGGAATAAATCTGTGTCCAGTGGTGTCTCAGTCAGCAGGTTTGTCTCTGCCTGGTGCAGCTCCCCAGGCACACAAAGATGTGCTGTAGCATATTCTGGAAAAGAACAAAGTTGCTCAGATGTGCTATAACAAAGATGGTTTCCCTGCTAGGGTGGCACAGAAATGTTTGCTCTGTTGAGAGATTAAAAAATAGCTGCAGAGTTTTCTGCTGATAGAAAGTGTCACTTCACAGCTGGCTGTTTGCAGAAGCACCCTGTTATTACCCAAGCACCCTGCCTGCAGCTATGTGGTGCCCAGGGAAGGAAAGAGAAGTGGGCTCATTGCACAATTTTCCTGGCAGATGACTTACCTGCTGCTTGCAGCAGTAATCAGTGTCAGAACAACAGGGACTACCAGGCTGGAAACATATTTATGGGTAGATTTTGCACTGTCTGTAGATGCAGAAATTTTGGTAAAATTAGGGGGAAAAAAGAAAAGGGGGGGGGAAAGGAAGACTCAGGGATAAAGGGAATTTATTTGACTAAGAAATTGGGAATCTTAAAGTTCCCATTTTCTTAAGTAACTTTAAAAACCACAACTGAAATCCATGGATGTATTTGAGCTCTTTATCTATGGAGGGTTATATCTTTGGATGTTCTCTCTGTTGCCACTGAGTCTGAAGCTCTTCAGGTGGTCTCCAACACCTGATGCAGAGAGAGGAGGGGGCTGTGAGCTGCAGAGGTAGTTCTTCATGGAGACTTGTGAGGCTGAAAAAATGCTCATCCATGAGTATTGTGAAGAAGGAGAATGAGTGTCTCAAGCTGTTTTGATGCCTTGAGAGGCTACCTAGAAGAAAAGCTAGACAGTGTTAAAGGAATAAAAGACAGTGTTAAAGGAATAAAGTAGGTATTCCTTCAAAGGATACAACTTGGGCAGTACAAGAGCCCAGCCAAAGCTACACCCAAGATGGACCCCACATCATGAGTTTCACACTTTTATAAGTTTTGGTCCATTTACATATTGGGTTAATTGTCCAATTACAGCTTCAGGTTATGAGGTACATCCTCCCAGATTTCTCTCCTCAATTTGCTGTTGTTTATACTTTTTGGGCCTGAATCTGAAATGGTGTCCTTGGTTCTTGGGCTGGAAAAGGATTGTTTTGTCTGACAAAACTGTGAAGAGAACTTGCTAAGACTTTTTATGAAGTTCAGAGTTCTATACTAATGCAGTACAGAATCTGGAAAATATGAAAGCTCAAACTTAAGGCATCAGTTTCAAAGGTCTTTCCTGGAGATGGCAGAACCATGAGAAAGTGGCAAGGCTGCAAAAAGAGAGGTTTCAACATATCAAGTTCTCTAGCAACATCAAGGCAACAACTTTAGAATAAATTTGCAGATTGTTTTAACCAGCTACAGCAGCACAGCTATCATGCAACAACCAGCCCACTGGGACAGGCACTGATGCATCTGAGCTTTCAGCTCTGTCACACCTCTGCATTTTGAAGAGAACTGTCTCCCATGAAACGTCCCTTTGCAGAAGACAGAACAGACCCAGCTGGTTAACATGCCATACTCCCTCACGCAGACTTTCCTCTTAGCCTTCCTTGTTTTGCTTTTCTTGCAAGGAAAGAATTATTTTAATGCCATTTAAGCTGAAGGAATCTGGTTGCTGTTACTGTGCACTGTAATTCTGCTGCCTTTCTGGCATAGCACAGCCCTTCCCTCTCCATGGCAGCCAAAGGAAAAGGAGAGGGGATGAGATCTGGGCTACACTGAGGTGATTATTTTAAAAAGCTCATTGAACAGACTATTTGGCAGTACAGATGTCAGCTGCCATTAAAATGGGAAAGGAATTTGCTCTTTTCTCTAGCACACAGCAGTGAGTTTTGCCTCTTTGAAATGTAATCCAGGTAACTGCCCCACTCAGGACATACTTCCAACCCTGCAGTTTGGGAGCTGCAGCTCTGTTTGACTCCTTGGGTAAACAAAGAGAGTAAACTGTTTCCCAAAATAAATAGGAAGCAGAAGACTTGACTTCAAAGATAAAAACTTCCTGTGAAACCACTCAATGCCTCTTCCCTTATCTCTGTATGTCTACATTGTCTCTGTGTGATGTGCACAATCACCAGTCCATACCACCAACCCACTGAGTTGGGTAGGTGTGGTTTTTGTGCTCACTGGCCCGTTCAACTCACCCCACTTCATAGCCATGACAGTTGGAAACTAAATGGAAATGCTGTTTTTTTAAGGTGTAGGAACTAGACTACAGCTAGCAAGAAAAGCAATTAAAACCCAGATGCAGGCAGTTGTAAGGCTTTTCAAGGGTGTGATGCTGGAGAAGCTAAGGTCAGAGTCAGTGAAGGCTTAGATGCTGGCAGGCATTATGTAGGCCATAGGAGAGGTGCTTCATCCCTCTAACCATTTTGGTGGCCTCCTTTGGACTTGCTCCAACAGATCAATGTTCTTCCTCTGCTGGGGGCCCCAGAGCTGGAGGCAGTGCTTCTGAGTGTGAATATAAGATCCTTAAGTTATTCTTAGGGTAATATAACTTCGTTTCTACAGAATTTTAAAAATTTCTCTTATATCAGAGAATCGCAGAACAAGGTTGGAAAAGATGTCTAAGATCAAGGTCAAGAGCGTAAACAGTGGCTGTAAGGCCAGCAGGAGCCTCTGTGGTTATCTCTGCTGAACTCCTTCAGGAGGTACAGCAGCATTTCCCACGTTGAGCCCATAGCTCCTGCCTGAGCATGAGTCCTTTAGAAGGGCAGAGAGCCAGCCTGAACTCTCAGTGTGGGGTAAGGTATCAAGGGATGGAGAACACCCCACTGCCCTCAAGGAGGAGATGTTAGAGGTGGAGCTTGGATTTGGCCTGGAAAATCTCTCATCCCACTGCTCTCATGTCCCAGCTTGGACTAACATCCTCTAGGCCCAAAAATTGGCCTGGTTGTTGCCTCAGAGGGCAGATACTGGGCCTTGAGCTTGTTCAGAAGTTAAGCTGTTCGTTGATGTCTCTTGGCTTCGCACACATCACAAAGCCCAGCCACAAGGAGCCAATCCTCCTGGAGGAGCCTGTTCCAGAGGTGGTCTCTATCCCTCAGCACTGTTCCAGAGGTGGTCTCCATCCCTCAGCACTGCAGAGGGGCAGCAGCTCACGGCCCCCTCTCACAGCTGCAAGGAGCTGAGTGTTTGTGAGGGTTACTGTCAACATCAAAGGTGGGACAAAACCTCCTTGGTGCTCACTTGGACCTTCTGGTGAAGCTTTGTTCTCCTTTTTCTGATGTCTCCAAGTCTCACCAGGGTGAGACAGAGTTAAAACCAGCACTCAAAGATGCTTAAGCACTGAGTGAAATATGAATCAGGACCCACCCTCTGTCCCAAAGGCAGGTTTAGCTGGCAGCACACCTCCGCTCTTTGTGCTGCTTATTCATTGGCCTTGTTGTGATGAACTTTCACCTTACAAATGTATTTAGATTCACTTTTCAGACACTGTCTCTCATTGGATACAGGGAACCTGGAGCTGTACATGGAAGTATAAGGCAAGTTGTAACTCCAAAATACCCCACACCTGCATAAGGAATCATACAAAAAGGTTGGTTAAAGGTGAATTCAAGAGCTCCAAGGCAAAATCTGTTTGGGCTGCAGATGTGTGAGGCACTTAGAACCTTTGTGCTTTGTCTGGTTTCTGCTTCTTGACTTCTAACTGAGCATCTGAAGCCTCTCCTTAGATCTTCAATATGCTGTATCTGCAGGCACAGAACCCTGCCTGCTCCATGGGAACTCCCTGCAGGAGAGAGGAGAACACTCCCTGCAACACCAATCAGCCCACATGGCTCCCAAATACACTCAAGAGATCCTCATTGATTCTGACATTAATGCAAAATTCAAACCAGTTGAATCATTCCCAAATCTCCAAATCAATGTTAAAATAGCATTCAATATTGTAATAAATTTTGGAATGTTTTGGATGGTTTCTGAACCTTCAGGGCGCATTCAGTACATGTTCCTAGCAAAATTAGAAATAGTGTATATATAAATTAAAATACAATTAAAATACATTTACATTATATTAAAGTATTAGTATATAAACATTTAAGTACATAAATGTTAATATAATTCATCAAACCTAGAAATATTACTTTTCTAAATTGTAAGATATTCCCTTGCCAATTTTTTTTCCTGTGATAGTGTTAATTTTCTTTATAGCAGCTCATACGGTGCTGCTGTGTTTTGGATTTGTTCTGAAAGCCAATGTTTTCATTGCTGCTGAGCAGAGCTGACACAGAGTCCAGGGCTTTTTTGCTCCCCACCCCACCAGTGAGGAGGCTGGGGGGGAACAAGGAGTTGGGAAGGGACACAGGAGGGACAGTTGACCCCAGCTGACCCAAGGGATATTCCAGAACATTTGGGGTCACACTCAGTGTATAAATCTGGGGAAGAAGGAGGAAAAAGGTACATTCAGGCAGGTGTTTTTCTTCCCAGGTAGGCAGATGGATCCCAGATTTCCCAGGGATGGCTGAACACCTGCCTGCCTCAAGTGGGGAGTGAATTCCTTTGCTTGGGCATGCAGTTTTTGCTTTACCTGTTAAACTGTTTTTAACTCAACCTACGAATCTTCTCACTTTTACCCTTCCCCTTCTCTCCCCTATCCCACATAGGGGGATGAGCTGACTATCAGGGTTAAACCACAACACCCTCAAAAAAGCTATTTCCAGAAATGGGGGATTTCAGTGAAACAGCAACACTTCTGTGCACTGTGTTTGCTCAAATAGTGACAGTGATTTTTCTCCCCTTCAGATTTTGTTAGGGATGAAGCCTTAGCACAGATCAGTTTTAGAATTGCCACACAAATATTGCTTGTTACATCCATAATTTGAATGCTGGGTATTCAGAAATGACAATTCATCTTTCTAAAACTGAGCACTAAAAAGTAAAAGCTATTTCCAAAAGTCCATGAATAACTTGCTTATGCAATAACATCCCCAAATCCAGTGTCAGAGTTAAACTTTGAATTCCACAGACTTTAACTTGCAGAAACAGACTCAGCCTCTGCATATGCTACCTTGGGAGATGAAGATCCATCTGAAAAAGTCTATAAATTTGAAAAATACCTCTCATAAAAACTAATGTGATTTATGTAAGCACATTAAGGGGAAAATACCCTGAACAGTTGGTTTAAGTGAGCTTAGACTTCTTTAACTTAATATTTGCATATGGTTATATTGTAATTTTAGAAATTTTTTTTGTTGCTTCATACACTTCTTTGTTAAATTTGAGAAACAAATCAAGGTACTGGCACAAAGAAATTAAGCAGCAAAGATGCCTCCAAAGAGTGCTTGATTGTTCCCACATGAAGTAATGATTCTTCCTACAAATTCCACTAATCCTCAAGGAAACATCATTCCAATTGTCACAGGGTTGTTTGTATGATTGTCTGTGAACAGACAATCACCAACATTTTCTGATATAAAAAGCAGTAAAATAAGTGAAGAAATGAACAAACGACAATTATTTTTTTAAAGCAGGATTACATTAGCTAAGTAAAGATTAGTTTCAAAATGCCAGACATGGTTTGAATTCTTAGTGAATTGTTTCATGTTTTTAACACTTTCACATTTATCCCACAAGATTTTCACTTTTGCCTAGACTTTACTACCCCTGCAATGATCCACCACTAAAAATACTCTGTTTATCTGGAGCTCTCAAACTGGCTTCTGTGCTGTTTTTTAACTACAGCTTCCAAAGATCTTGAAAATGATTATTTAAACCAGCACAACACATTGTGTCAACCTTCTCAAACCAATGCAAGCCCACATTATATTGATTTAACTGAAGTTGATTCCTACCAACTAAAACTAAATGGATACAAATCACTTTTAGAGCAATGTGGAGCTGCAGGGGAGTGGTGTGATCTCACCTGCTCATCTCAGCTCACTGACTGCAATAGTGTACAGCAAAATTCAACAAGAAAAATCTTTTCTGGGGGGAATTTCTTCTCTGCTGCAATTCATTCTTCCTGTCCCAAAAGAAGTGATAAGAGCAAGTGATAAGACAAAGTAATAAATGACATCATGAATTTGCTTTCATCATCTATATCAGACCAGTTTATGGGTAAAGAGGAGGTTGATCTTCAGATGACAGAGCAAGTGTCAGCTGAAACTTGGCTCTAGGATGGCCTGAACATCTGTGGGGACACAGAGCTAAGTAAAAATGGCAACACTTGTCCAAAAGTTCATTTTAGACAAAGTTCATTTGTTCATTTTCCTGGAAGTATCTGCAATCAGAGCTAGTAAGTGACTGGGGGGAAGAACACAGGGATGGAGAGAGAATGGGCAAAACAGAGGGATGAGAAAGACAGATGGGGATAGGACTCACCTGAGCTGCTCCTGCAGCTTGTGGTGGAAGACTTCCATAAGGAACAGCAGGATTCTCTTGGGAAAACTCCTTACTTCTCCCAGCCAGAAAGACTGGAAGATCCTCAGCCCATGAAAGTGGGCAATATATAAACCTATCAATCATATTTATCATGTGAGAACGTTCCAACCAGCCTTTCTTAACACAGAGATGAGATGCTGGGCAGGAGAAAGGATTTTCATTACACTTCTCTCCTTCAGACCTAATAAGCCACACTGGATTGATGGTCAACACCCCAACACTTAACACACTTTGTACAAATTAAGGGGAACCTGCTGAGATACACAAATGTTTTGACATTTGTTGCAGAGAGTATGTAATTCTTAGCATGCCTTATTAAAGTGACAGAGGAAAAAAAAGCTATCAAGAATGGATTGATTGCTTTCTGCTTTATAATTTGACAGATGTAAGAATTTATTTAACAGTAAAACACCTGGCAGCTGTCTGGCAGGGCTAGAGGCTGTGCCTGGTACAAGTATATGCAGCTGAATGGCTAATGTTGGAAACCAAACTGGATGGAAGGAGCTGAAACCTGTGATGCAGCAATGCTTTTTAGTATCAGAAAAAGGGGAAATAGTTGTGGAACAAAAATATCAAGATCAATAGTTACATAATCTGCTCTTTTTCCAGGGGACCATAATTATTAAGGCATTTTCTTATCTGAGCCACATGCAACTCATTAAAAAGGTACAATCAATAGCAAGCACAGACTGTGGACAGCATAAGTATTGAAATCCAGCTCTATCTCCCTAACCAGCTTTTCAGTGAGCTGCCCCTCTGTGCACCCTCAGCACTTGAGAGTGAGTCCTCTCATACATAGGCAATAACACCATGCATCTGCTGGAGATCTGCAAAGCCTCATCAGTGTGATGTGCAGAGGAGGATGCCAAGGAAATGATTCAAACCTGGGAAAATGCCTCAGTCCAAAAGTCAGACTCATCTTGCCTAAATACAGAAGTCTATAATGCAGGCTGTGATAGGAGAGGTAGCCAGCACAGGGTTCCTTGACTGTTGCTAGAGAGAAACAGGAATGCTGTGAGGGACATTTATCCAGTCTGGTTTAAAGATTCGCTCTGGGATGAGATGAGCTTCACTGTGAAAGGGCTCATTGCTCCAAGCTGACTCCAGGGGGATGGTGACTAGTGCTGTACAGCCGTCTGATGGGTAGAAGTGCACATCTGGCCAGATATATCCATGTGAGAGACCTGAAAAGTTCCATCTCCTTAATTCATCAGAAGCAGATCACAGTGCTAACATATCAAGGAGACCTTCATGTAAAGACAGTTTTGTTTCCAATGGGCATTGTTAACAGCAGACAAGGAAATTAACAGGTGTAGGCTGAGGCAAGATACATGCAAGGAAAATACAAAATGAAGGGCTTTGTACACTGAATGAAAGAAGCCACTGCTCAGCAGCAGGAGAGGTGGCTTCTTGATCTCTGGGAGCCTCCAATGTCTTTATGAAACATCAGAGCTCCAGTTCCATTTAATGTGGGTTAAATGAATAAACGTATTAACCTGAATAAAACTGTGGTGCTCCATAAATCAGACCAGATCAGATTACTTCAAAATGTCTGGCTAGTGCCTGTCTTAAATTTGTTTTAAAACCTGCATACTTTTCTATATCTAACAGTCTTCCCCTCTGTTCTGCAGGGGGAATAAATAAACACATAGAAATACAGTTGGTTCTTTCATCTTTAGAAGAGAGATAATCCTTTTCAAAAATAACTGCATTCTACAGTCAGGGCAGTGAGCACAAGAATTTCATCTGCAAAGGCAGGAACAATTTTGCAAGCCAAACAGAGTAAGTCACCTGAGCTGCTGCCCCCAGAATCAATGGTTCTTCAGACTCGTACTTACTCCAAGTAACAAATGTAGGTTAGAGGGGTTGCTCAGCCCCCTCCAGGTGGTACTGGTGTCCATAACCACCTGGTTTCAGAGATAACGAGAAATATTTGCCCTGAGCTCTGCATTGCTGGCTCAGTTTAGATCTCAGAGAATTCAGTAGAACATGTTCTGTTGCCTCACGTGAACTGCTGCAGGCTCCTCTGACTCCTTTGTGCAGCAGAGTTAGAGCATCACAGGGGCAGCTGGGAGGTGATGCATGCACTGTGCTATGTCCTCATGTCTTTACATGTGTTGTTTCTTGCTTGGCACATTTTCCTTGCTGTAAAACAAGAAATAATTTTGTGAAAACATGAAGCTACTGTTCTTTATACAAGGAAGTGTGGGTCTAATGTATTAAGGCAGGAAACCATACAATATATTTGTCAGGAATACATCAAGCCCCATATGCAAACTTCAGAGAATTTGTTCATCCTTGCATTTTTTTGACTTTTGATATGATGGTTACCAACATTGTTTTAATTTACAGCCTGAATACCTTCACCTGCACATGATCCTCTTTTCTCCTTCATCTGCTATACATCCTCCCTTCCCTGACATTTACTTCCCTATCAATCAACAGCAACAGGATCCCACCTCAGCTTTCCTTTTACAAGGTTGAGCAAATCTCAATTCACCCATTTCAGGGCTGCATCCTGCCAGCAGCTTAAAGTCATCACAATCTTTCCCCTCCTACACTAGAAGCAAGTAAAGAGCTCTTACCCCAAGGCAGATTGCTTTATAAATTTCTAAGGGTGAGGTTCACTCAGTTACCTTGCCCTAAAGGACATCTTGACAGCTCCCTCAAATGTGCTGACTGTTTTCCAGCAGTTTATCTCTCAGCCAGGTAAAACTCCTTCTACACAAATCTTGGAGAGAGTTTCCAATATGAATGTTTCCATGGTTCTGTTCTGTGATTTATTTGGATACCTTCTCTTCCTGAGTGGTGGGCTTGCCTATTCTCTTGGGTGACACTGCAGCCTGCCTCATGGAGGTGTGCTGTGCAGCACTTTGAGCTACACTGGCTATGAACCTTGCTCCAGGGGCTGTTTCTGCACCCTGGCTGCAGGCACAGCCTTGAGCATCAGCTGGGTGAAGGTGAGCACCCCAACATCAGGAAAAAAACAGTGCATGCAATGGGATCCTGGGAGATTGGGAAATGCTCCCATGTATCCATAGGAAGCTATTTTGAATCTGCTTTCACTAAAAGCACCCAAGGCTCTGTCTGCACCTTCATAGAACCATAGTTTGGTTTGGGCTGGAAGGGACCATAAAGATCATCTAATTCCAACCCACCTGACATGAGCAGGGAGACCTCTCACTACTTTAGGTTGCTCAGATTCCCATCCAGCTTAGACTTGAACATTTCCAGGGATGGGGCATCCACAACTTCTCTGGACAACACATTCCAGTGCCTCACCACCCTCACAGGAAACAATTCCTTTATAATACACAATCTAGATCTACTTTGTCTCATTTCAAAGCCATTTTCCTTTGTCCTATCACTACGTGACTTTAGAAAAAGTCCCTCTCCTGCTCTCTTGTAGCTCCTTGACATCTCCAAAGTTGCTGGAAGTTCTTCTCACTGACTTTTCTTATTCGGGCTGAACAACCCCAACTCTCTCCGCCTGTCTTCATAGGAGTGGTGCTCCAATTCTCTGATCATCTTCAAGGCCTCATTTGGAATTCCAGTAGGTCCACATCCTTTTCATGTTGGGGACCCCAGAGCTGGATGCAGTGCCCAGCTGGGACCTCACCAGAGCAGAGCAGAGCAGAGGGGCAGAATCCCCTCCCTCACCTGCTGCCCACGGGGCTTTGGGTGCAGCCCAGGACATGTTTGGTTCCTGGGCTGCATCCAGAGCACATTCCTGGGTCATGTTCAGCTTCCCATCCATGAGCACCCCAAGTCCTTCTCCTCAGGGCTTTCAATTTGTTCATCCTGCAGTCTGTGTTTGTGCTTGGGACAGACCATGCTTAGCACACACGGACTCTGCACCACCAGTCTGGCTCTACCCTTTGCCCCCAAGAAAACAGCCAATTATCTGGGTATCTTCTGTCTTAAGTCCAGGTAAACACAATATATTATATTAATCTTTTCCTGAGAATCTGGTTTATTGTTTCTCTGATAAATACAGATTTGCATTTTATCTAACTTTGTATTTATTTCCGCACGGTAATTTCTTTTTCCTTCTAGATTTACTCTAAGAAATCACACTGTATTCAGCTTAGATTAATTGCTCTCTGGTTTTCTAGATCTTTTTTTTAATTCCTATTTCTTAGAGGTAGGCTATACTCTGAATGCAGCACCTGTCTGGTTTACACCAAGACCATTTTCAAGTCTTTGAAATCTTTTGTCCAGATCTCGTATCTAACCATTAAATTCCTTGGTTTACACAACTTCACTCTTCTGACATCAGGGAAGTGTACTCAAAGTGACCTGTGATGACAAGATTTTCTCTAAACATAGATTTGTTAATATCAGATCTAAAACAGCATTGCAGCTGACTTGGTGCTGCTTTAGTGACGCATTCTATGAGCTTTTGCACACAGAAATAATGTGACATAGGTATTTTCTAGGCAACATCTGGGAAATTGATTTCTAAACATTTTTAGGTTTTTTTTCTTTGGCAGCATTTCAGCTGGTCTGTCCTGAGCTCCAAGCTGTGGGTTAACAGCAGAATTTCAGAATTATCCTTGCACAAGCACTCACCATCCCTCCTTGGAGGGATTCTGCTTATACCATTTATCCCTTCCCAGCCTATCTCAGTAGCTGGAATGGACTGAAAAGTTATTTTAACCTATATATCTGGCAAGAAAGCAAAAACACACAAACTTTTCTATCCTACCTGTGTTACTATATTGCTTTACTACCATTCAAAATAAATGCCTATCCATACTAAATTAAGCTTTGTGAGTAACATCTGCCAGGTGTGCCTTAGTGTTTTATTCACAATTTTCCCTGGAGATGAAGTCCACCTGCAATTGCCATTTTGTGTTATTTGTGTTTAAGTGAATACAGAATGTACAGCCCCTGGTATGTGTGTGATGTCCTTTGAGGAAAAGAATTTGAGAACTGCATGGTGGCACAGCTCGTGTGCTTCTGTGACATTCAGGAGAGATGAAACTGCTAGCTGGTGCTGATCAGACAAGCACATAAGCCTGACTTTTAAAAGGTTCATCTGTGTTGCTATATTTATTTTGTTGGAGCCACAGAAAACTGCGTTCTTGTCAAAATGTGTCTTTAACAGGCTTTGCTTGCCATTCTTCTTGTGGGCTGGAAACTCAAACAGAAGCCTAATAAACACTTCAACCTAATCAACAACATTTATTTTCTGGGTCTAATTTCACCTTCTGGTTTATTCTTGACTGTCCTGCGGACAAGTGAAATGAAATAAAATTACATTATGCTAATAACTTCCTAATCACTTAATGCACATATTTTCAAGTCTGTGCTTGGGAATAGATGGTACTCAAGGCATTGTGAGATCCAGATGGCCAAAGGTAAATTAGGTTTATTTTACTTCTGTGATGTTCTGTAGGTGACATCTGAACTGCAAAGAAGGGTCATTTATATTGGAGAGATTGAATGTGCTACATGTTCAATCTGTGAAACACACAAAGTACACATGGCTGCCTCTCTTTGCCATGGAGTTACTTACCTTTATCCTCATTTTAGGTTCTGCCTCTCTTTGCCATAGAGTTGCTTACCTTTATCCTCATTTTAGGTGCTTATGCCATTTCTTCCTTCTGCAGTAAAATATTTATAGCAAATTGTTTTTATATTGTTTTAATCTTTCTTTATCCTGACAGAGGTAGAATCACAGAATCATGAAGGTTGGAAAAAACCTCTGGGATCGTCAAGTCCAACCTTTGACCCTGCCCACTAAGCCATAGCATGAAGTGCCATATTAACTTGTTTCTTGAACACTTTCAAAGATGGTGATTCCACCCCTACCTGAGTTTGTTTTTTTTTCTATTTTCATATCCATCAGTGCCTTTTAAAATTTTTTTATAAGTGTTTATTATTCCTCTCAGGCTTTATACTGTCCTTATATCAAAACTTGCATTTATCCAAGAGTACAAAAGCGAAGAAGTATTTCAAAGCACAGAGAGGTTTTTATGTGAGTTTTTGGAAGCTCCAGATTTGCTGAATATTTCTAAAAAACCAGGTTTTGGAGCTTTAGGTGTTTACTGTGTGTTTTTTCTGTGCTGCAATACTGAAAGGTTTCTCTGACTTTCACAGACATTTATTGAGAGCAGATTGTACCAAATCACAACCTTTACCTATAGCCAATGCTCCTGTATACAGCACTAATGAGTCCTGGCAGATAAAAACACATCTCTGTGCAATAGTTTAAGCCTCACAATAAATCTTCCTTTGATGTCACAGCTGTCTCTGATGTGGGCCTGCACCCTGGTCCTGCAAAGCAGAGGCTGACACCACTGACTGTGTGTCAGTACCACAGAGCCCCTGCAACTCCTCACCATTTGAATTCCAAGAGCAAGCAGGGAGGGATGCTGTTTATTGTTTCTTTTCTCTTTGCTCTTAATGCACCTTGGTGCCAGAGCCTGCCCACGTGAAGTGCGGAGGCTGAGGATGTGATCTAAAAGCCTGCTTTAAGCCTGCACTCTTACCACTTGCTTTTAGGTGACTCTGGAACAGGGAAGGCTGTTACAGTCCTGTCACATCTGTCAGAAGTGTGGGGCATAGTTTGCAAAAAAAAAAGCCAGCAAGAAGACCAAGACAAAGATGATAAAGCTGTGTGTCACTCATGGCAAAGTCTACAGCCACCAAATAGCCTTATCAAGTTTATTAGCACAGTGTATTAAGTGCTATTGTTGCAAGTTATACAAAAAAAGGGCAGTGACTCTTACATATTTACACACAGAACAGGACGTACCTCTTCAGTGGAGGTAAGGTAGGTATACATATTTCACCTGTAATATGTACATAGACCAGCTGTCCCTTCTGCCTGTCAGAACAAATTGTGCACAGTCCATCCATGGTCAATCTTAGATTCATATCTGTAAAGTTTGGAAGTATTTATTCTCTTCCACATCTAGTCATACTGATCAACAGGTGTGTTCTGTATGGTATAAAAGAAATACAAATCATTATCCAATATAATTAAATAGATTACCACTCTTAACGGGAACCACCTGTGTGGAGCTTGGTCCTGATCTGGGGCATAACCAGCAAGGTCAATAATCCCTCCTCCCTTGTTCACTGAGACAGGAACTATCCAATGGCATTTTGGCCAGTGCAAAGAACAGTCCCATTCAACAGAATGAGTGGGAGAAGCTGGGGATGGGGCACTACTTGGCCACACTTCTGGATCCTCTCCTCTTTCCTCCCACTGGGAGCACAGTGCTGAGCACATCTTTTAGAGCAAGCCAACCATTTTTGAACGACAATTTATTTACATAGGCGAGGAGAAATAGCTTCTTGGCAACTGCGTACATGCCAAATGCTGATTTTCTATTTTAACTTCTAGACACAATGGCAATTGGCTTGTTTGAAAGATGATGGATTATGAACTGAAGGGAGAGCTAATGAAGGGGGAGCAAACATGAGCCCAAACTTGCGCTTCCCCAGTGCACTGCCTCAATTTACAGCTTGGTGAAACACTTGAAATTGGGTTTGGGCCCAAGAAGCTTTTGAAATAACCAAACCAATTTATTTTTAGCAACAAATATGGAGTAACTTTAAAATAGAAATGAAAAGCTGGACAATCCAGGAAAACAAGGCAGAGTGTGGGAACCAGTCAATAAGGTTGAAACCCAGGCTGCCTTTGAGCAGCTGCAGGGTAGATGCCTCCTCCCTTTCTTGTTGCAAGCAGTCAAGAGGGGACAAGAAATGAAATTCATAAAAAGTTGTTATTCACCAGCAATTAGCTTTGCCTATTAAAACTGTCAAGAATTACTCAGATGGTGTTCCTAGCACAATATTTAACAGGAGGTTGGCAAAAAAATACTCCAGCCATCAACCAACATGTTGTCTTTGGGTTATTCAAAAAATAACCCAAAGACAACATGTTTCAAGGCTCCTTCTCCAGCACCATCAAGGTCCATCCCTTTTGGAGTCTTAGAGCAAACAAATCACAGCTCCTCTACCTCTACCTTTGGATGAGGCTTCTTAAGATGGGAGAGCCATAGTTCTGCCCACATTTGTTTTAGCAGTGTGTGTAACAGGAAAAAAGTTCTGCAATTGCTTCATTTCTCCTCTGTTCTGATCAGTGCTGGTGATAATGGTTTCCTTGTTATGGCTTGTAGACTCCAGCAAGCTGCTGTGTTGAAGCATAGGAGGGCTCAAATCTAACTCTTAAATAAAAAAGGTTCCAGCACAGCATGTTTGTAAAATATCTACTGACAAGTCAAAAAGTGTTCCACATGGCCTGTAAAACATATGTTAAAAATTATGCATCATAGACCAGGTTTAAATTATTCATTTTTAATTCCTTCAGCCTTGAAGGGCCTTTAAACATTGACTACTGAGAAACAATCCTGCCACTGAGGGAGCAGCTATAAAATAAAAAACTGGCTATTTAAAAATATAGAGAAAAATGCTTTACCTAGGCACAGTTTCTGAATTTTAAAACATGAATAAAGGTCTGGATCCCCACTTGGTAAAAGCTGATACAGCTCCTTTGAAGTCTGCACAACTATCCCCCATCAGCAGTTGAAAGCCCTGGCCCAGACTTTAGAATATAGTTTTCCACATAAGATGACAAGCAAGATTTGCATGATTAGTTCAAACTATTCTATATTCACTGAGCTGTTGAGGAAATACTGTCTGTGAAACAAATCCTGAATTCTTTCCCAAAACCCTCTAAATGACACTTGCTAGTGAAATGCTACAGCATGAGGGGATCAGATCCAGCATGCTGGGCTGGACCCTGCTGTAATTCCAATGGCATTATCAGAGACCACTTGTTATCTCCACACTCTTTGGGGTGCATCAGGGAGGTTGAGAGCATCTAAATGAATTAAGTGAGTGTAACACTGATATAAAAAGGAGAAATAGGCTCCACACTTGCTGTTTCAGGTGGATTTGGTCCTGTTCTCTGCTGTTGGCTCAGCCAGGTGCTGGCAGAGACCTGCAGATCTTCTCCATGCTCTGCACTTCTCCATGCTGCACCCCTGTCACTGTGTCATGCCTCCCTGAGGCATCTCTGGGGCAAACACATTCCTCTTCTGCCTTGCTTTGCAGAAAGGAGCCTTTCTGAGCAAACCCAGCCACTGCAGAGCTCTCCTCCATATCTCCTCCTTGCAACTTGTGACCAAGGTTAGTGTGGCTGGAGGGGTGCACCATATCCTCTCTTGTGTGCTCCAGAGAAATGGTGCACAGATGGGACTGAAAACACAGGAAAAAACAAAACAAAACATCTCTCACTCCCTTTCTTCAGAATCATAGAATAGTTTGGGTTGGAAGGGATCTTAAAGATCATCTCATTTCAACCCCCCTGCCATGGTCAGGGATACCTTCCACTATTCCAGGGTGCTCAAAGCCCCATCCACCCTGGCCTTGAACAGTGCCAGGGATGGGGCAGCCACAGCTTCTCTGGGCAGCCTGTGCCAGTGTCAACTTGATTAACTGCTAATAATTAGGACATTCTTGGCTGCTGGGTTAAGCTTTCCGTGATCCAACCTAGTAAAGCTTTATAAGTTGTATGATGATAAATCAGATGTTTTACTAGATACATTCTTTTCTTTCTGTTGAACTCATGGACAGACCAGGTGTGGTACAACAGGCAGTGAAATGCAGAGTGCTCAGACTCTTCTTTCTCATCACTTTTTCACTCCCTCCCTCCAGAAATGTTTGGCAGAAATCCCCAAACCTGATGCACAGCCCTATTACTGGTGAGCTGTTCCCCAGAGATATTTTTTCATAAACAGTCCCAGTCACTCACCATTATTGTGAAGCGAATGAAGCACCAAATTCAACCAATTTGCCTGAAAGTAGGAGAGCATCAAGACAAAAAGGTAACAGAGACACTAACAGATGATCAAATTGGAGCTCCTCATCTCACCTCCAGCAGTGTCAAGCAGCTCCTGGGAAAAAGCACTGAACAGCTCTTTAATAGACTGTTTCCACCACACAGTAATTCCTTGTATTGATACATTCCTCGTAAAAGAAGACTAATGTGCTTTTTTTTTTTTTTCTTTTACTGCTCATTACTGTAGATTAAATCCCTTCCAAACCCTGTTTATGAAGGATATAACACTATGCTGCTCTTCAGGATGCAGAGGCAGGATTTAGTGATGGGGTGAGTCCCTTGAAGGGCTTGTTTGGGCTTATGCTCCCTGAGCAGAGAGCTCAGGCTGTCACAGGTGCTCTCACTGCATGCAAATGCCTGCACAGCACAGTACATGATGTGACACTGGTCTAAATCCACACACAGGCTTTTACTAACACAACTCTATGGAAACAAGCTCAGTGGTGATTGATGAATTACAGCTCCTACATAGCACGTTACAGTTTCCACTGCAAGTACCTGGTGCTGGATTTAATAACCCAACAACGTGGGCAGTTTCAGTAAGTAGATTAATCACCTGTAAACTCATCTGCTTCACAAAGGGAGTTGTGCACTGGCTGTCCAGTGTTACAGAACATGTTTTTCAGAGCTCAGGAATGCATTCTCCCCTCTGATATGTGCTGTGCATGTTTACCGTGCATATTCGCTTGCCTACGGAAGGGTGGGGGAGAGAAGATCAGAGATCATTTGCTTCTTTGGAGGTGCTATAATCCCCCCACTTCTAGTCATGGCCCCAGTCTTTACACATCTCATGGCTCCAGCCTTTACTCATCAACACTAAAAAAGCCAGCATTATGTTGTTAAATAGTTTTAGCAGACACTTTATCACTTTAATGCATCTGCCTGGGGAATTCTTTAATGATGCTGCTTTCTTTTTAATTCTACAGTTTTTTATAGGCACCTTAAAAATGTCTGATGCTGGACAGAAAGAAGAGGGCTGAAGTACCTCTCCTATAAAAACAGGCTAAGGGTGGGCATTGTTCAGCCCAGAGAAGAGAAGTCACAGGGGAGACCTTATAGCACCTTTCAGTATCTACAGGGGCCACAAGAAAACTGGAAATGTTTTTATTTGTTTGTTTGTTTGTTTTCCTGAGGGAATGTAGTGATAGGACAAGGGGGAATGGCTTTAAAATGAAAGAGAGTAGGTTAAATTAGATATTTGGAAGACATTCTTTCCTGTGAGGCTGGTGAGACACAGGACCACACCAGGTGCAGATGACCCATCCGTCAAAGTGTTCAAGTCCAGGCTGGATGGAGCAACCTGGACTAATACAAGGTGTCCTGTCCATAGTAGGAGGGTCCAAAGCAGGTTATCTTTAAGGTCCCTTCCAACCTAAACCATTCTATGACTCTGTGAATATCGACTATTTTTATTAGCAATGCCACATAGATTTTCTGCCCTGAGAAGCGCCAAATTTCTTCCCACTTTCCCTGCTGCGATCACCTTTGGGTCACGCAGCCCAGTTCCAGACACAGCAGTTTGGCGAACACACACACACACACATTCCTGGGGGGTGACTCTCTAGGGAGGACCCGACGAGAGCCGGATTTCATCCCGAGGGCGCTGGGGGTGAGTCTGGGTTCGCATCGCAGCTCCCCGGGGCACAGCCCCGCTCCGGGAGAGGCGATGGGAGGGGAACGGGGGTGAGATGGGGGCAGTGATGGGGGACAGGGGGGTGCTTGACGAGTGAGATGGGGTTGATGAGGGGGGTGAGATGGGGCAGTGATGGGGGGTGCTTGGGGAGTGAGATGGGGTTGATGGGGGGGGGTGAGATGGGGGCGATGGGGGCAGTGATGGGGGTTGCTTGGGGAGTGAGATTGATGGGAGGGTGAGATGGGGGCGCTGGGTTGTAGACGGGGGATGCTGAGGGGAGGTGATGAGGGGGTGGTGGTGGTGGTGGTGGTAGGGGGGGTTCGCCCCTCCCGGCCCGGCCCCGAGGAGGAGCCGGCGGGGCCCCGCGCCGTCCACGTGGCCGAGGGCGCGCTATATGAGCGGGCAGGAAGGGCCGGGGAGGGAGCGAGGGGAGGGACGGGGCGCCCGGAGCGGCTCGGCCCGGCAGACAGACGGACAGACACACGGACAGACACACAGCGCGACACACAGACAGCGCGGCGGCAGCAGCAGCCACCGCAGCAGCGACCGCCCGCCCGTCCGTCCGTCCCCCCGGCCATGGGGCTCGGCCGCCCGCCGGCCCCCCTCAGCCCGCCGTGAGTACCGCGGGACCCCGTCCCTCCCGCCCGTCCTTCCTCGCCGCTCACCTGCGAATCCCCGCTGCTGCAGAAGGCGCGGTGGGAGCCTCCCCGCCTCCTGACTCCTCACTCGGCTCTTGAGTTGTTTGGGTTTTTGAAAAAAAAAATATTTCTGTGATTTAGAAGCAGGGGCGGCCCCGGCGCTGCTCGCAGCATCCCCCGGCGCTCCGGAGCGGGGAGGCTTCTCCCCATCCATCCAGCCGGGATTTCCCCTCCGGAGGGAGGCAGAGGGGAAGCGGCGGGTACCGGGGTGGGCTCCGGGGGAAGGGGCCGCCTTCGGGCGATGCTCGGGGGGCGACAGCGCCGGGAACCCCCCTCCAGCTGCCCCACGGACCGGTCCTGCCCAGCGCCGGCGCCGGGAGGGAGCTGCGGGAGGGACCAGCCCCGCGCCCCGGCTGTGCTGGGCTTTTTCCTTCTCCCCTGGGTAGTAAGGCTGTGTGCCGAAGGAGTAAAGCCGGTGTTACTCCGTTAGAGGGCAAAAAGCAGACTAGCTGTCTTAGGTATCCGCTCGCACATTCCTCCTTGCAGAATGAATTTCTAGAGGAGCATAAATAACTACTCTTCGAGGTCAGCCGTTTGTTTTTATTGTACTTGGTATATATATCTCCGTAGCGAACGTCTATCCCAGGTCCTTAGTGTGATTGTGGGTAGTCTTGGCACAAATGAAAACAAGCCAGTAAAAAAAAAAAAAAAAAAGCCTTGATGTATATTTACTCATTTGAGGCACACAAGATTTTCCAACTCTTTGTAACGGTTGGGCTTGTATGTATCCAATATACTGAAATAACTCTTTCATGCAATTGTAAGTCTGAATTATATATTTGTCTGCTGGGCACATATGTTGAAGGAAAAACCTCCCTAATTATGGGTCTTTCAGAGAGATTGGAAGAGTGACAAAGCCCTTGTAATCTTTTGGGTCAATTTTCATAAGCTCCAAAACCTCTCTTTGAAAAGGAAATTAAATTTCAGTGTACAAAAGGGACAGGAGATTCAAGGATATAAAAAAAGAGACTCTTATTCTACTTTGATCTTGTCCTCAGGAGTTCATTTACTTTAGTGCTCTTCAGTGACACAAGTTAAAATGAAGAGTTGCCTTTAACTGGAGCCTTCCTGCCTCTTGGCATTTCGGGAGGTACTCAATTAGCAGCACACTTCTCCCGTACATTATTTACACAGCTTCAGCTGGAGGGGTGGCTCTGTGTGAAGCATCTGCTTGGAAACCCTTGGCTTGTTACACCCTGTGCCACCCATGCCAGCCAGCACCTTCCCCAGGACAGCGTGTTCAGCCCTCCTCAGTTTTTCTGTCCCAGTCCAGAGCCAGAGATGCTCTGCCCACTGTGCTCAGTGCCTCGACAGAGCTGCTCTGGTGTCAGAAGTTGGGGTGGCCCTGGGCTCCCTTTCCTGCTTTCAGCAGAGGCAGGGTGTTACCTGCAGGGCACGGCTGTGCTCAGGGTCCTTTCTGGACCTATCTGGGAACCTGACAGTTTCTAATCTGCTTGAGCACATGTCCAGTGGGGTAAAGGAGGGAATGGTTGGATGTGAATAAAAAGAATGAATTCGTTTATTAGAGAATAGCATGTGTTTTCCTGATTGTCCTGGAAACAACAAAGCCCCAGCACAGGTCTGTGGTGAGCTTGGTGTTCTGTTCCTCTGCTGATTTCTCACTTCGTTTACTCTGTTTTGGTGCTGCTATAGAGTAACATTTCTGTGTCAGGAGGTTTCAGTCCTGTGCCTCATCAAAGTCCCAGTCTGTGGTTCTGCCACACCAGCTTTTAAGTTACCACTAAGTTTTTAAATTGTAGTTCTGCTAATATACATTTGTTTTAGCTTTTTGCTTAGTAGTGTGTAGAAGCATTGTCTCTGAAAGTGCAAAAGAGGGGAGAAAATGTATTACTTACTCTTTTGGCTCACTCACTTGGTGCACAGTCTAATTCTGCAGGGCAGACAGTGAGTTGCCCTGTTTGTATGAATTTGTCACACATCTCTGCCAGAAACAAACTTGAGCACTTCTTTACAGTTTTTCTTCCAAACTTGATTATACTGCTAATGGTAATGGCCTCTCAATTGAGGAAGGTCACTTTTCAAACTAAACATAATTTTGTGTAAGACTTGGTATGTGCTTATCAATTTTCTTTTTTTGTTTATGTAAAACTGGGAGCAGCTTGAGAGGAAATTAAGGTCATGCAGATGGCAGTTCCATCTTCTAAGTTATAAAAGCATCTTTTATGTCAAGTGAGTTGCAAATGCTGCCATTAAATGATAGTAGAAATAAATTTTTACTTGGAACATCTTTTGCACCTATTTTCAAAAGTGTAGTGAAGCAGAAACCTGCTTTTAAAAAGCAAAGGGAAGAGAGAGAGCAAACTCAGCTCCCCAGCATATTTCAAGTGCTGTTAATCCCACCACCTGGTGGAGCTTTTCATGGCTCTGGCTGAGAGAACTCTGAAAAGGATGCATTTTTTGTCTCGTTTCAACACTGTCACATGCCACATGTAGTTTCTTCAACTTTTTTCTTTTTCATAGCAGACTTAATTAATTTTCTATCATTCTGTATCTTTTATACTTTGCAGAAGGCAGCATAGGGCTATTAGTGTCTCATGTGAAGCAGCAGATAGATGAACTGGTGAAGTAGGGGGTGAAGTTTTCACCTACAAGCACTTCTTAAGTGAAGGAATTATTTTTAATAACCAGCCCCTCTGCCGAGATACTCTGGTGGAACCTTTCAGTGCAAGCCCAGTTAGCTTTGTACTGATAGTTTTTGTACTTTTATATTAATATTACTATAAAATTTTTATTTACTATAAAATATTTGCTAACAGCCTGTGTTCAATCAAGCTTGCAAGGAGCAGAGAGGCAGATAAATTTTGAACTGATCTGAGATTCCTGATATAGGTTATTAAAACATGGGAATGAGTTCCAGGAATTAAGGTGAAGTATGGCAGAGATATTCACCCCCTCTGCTGCAGTCTTGCCTGACTGCATCAAAGCCTATCTGTGATGTTTATGTGTGCCTCCTAACTGATAAATGAAAATCTAACTCACAGGTATGCAAGCTGAAAGTAAACTCTGGGGTTATCTGTCAGCTCACAATTCAGAGGAATTGCTTACAACAGGGAGAAAGCTCCTTGACCCATACAGACATTTCCTGTTCAGGACATGCAGCCTTGCAGGCAAAATGCTGTTGTAAATGTTTGTGTTGCTCTTTTTGCCACAGGGCCTGTGGCAGCAGGCAGCAGACCAGTGGAGGCCGTGGCTGGCCTAGGGATGTGACAGCTCCCCTGTGCCTCTCTGCTCCTGGCAGGAATGGGGTGCTTGGTGGGATGGACAGCTGCCTTTGCAGCCCATCCACAGCAGGTCTGCATTCCTCTGTGGGCCAGCTTGGGATCCACTGTCCAGCAGGCATCTGCTCTGTATCACCCAGCATGTGTCTGCTCCAGGGAGCTGGGATCTCCTACCAGGCTTCAGGGACCTTGGCTTCTGTAGGCTCTTAGTGCTGTTTGAACTGCCCTGGACTAGCTGTCCCTGTCTTCTGACACCTGGTGTTGTATTTGAGACTTCAGGAGGGTGGGTTTGATGCCCACGGTATCTTCAGTGGCACCTGAAATGTGTTTGGCAGCTGAATTGACCCTGTGGGAGCTGTGTGAGTTTTCTGGGCACCAATTTCTATCCTATGAAATAGATAACCTTATCAACATAAGTGGTCTCTGTTCAGGATGTGTGTCTGTTGTTCAAAATTGTCACTTCTTGTGACGCCTCTTGTCCTGATAACTGCTCTGGCCTGACCTGGCACTAATTAACAGCAGCCACAGAGGTACTGCTGTCCCTTCTGGTCACCTTTCCCAATCTTACCCAACCTCCTCTTCCCACTGGTGCCAAGTGTCCCATGCTCGAATTTGTAAGGATTAAGTAAAATGTCCCATAAGACTTTGAAAAGCTCTTTTAAGTCACAGCCCCCTGAAGCTGTGAAATAGCTGTGGAATGTGGAAAATGGGGGGCCTTCACAGACAGGGAGCTCTTTTTAAAAGAAACTCACCCATAGTATTGGTAGAAGCTTGCTCTGAACCATGAGATAAGATTAGGAATGTCATCAATTGTAAAGACTGTAGTAATTGTTAAAATGCAATTCTGGGGCAAAGGAGGGTGGGAAGCAATTCTTTCCTGGCTTCCTTTCACTTGGAAGTGCTGTGATTAAGTTGCTTCATCTGGACTGACGTGCATGTCCCTCCTTGGGGAGAGGAAGATTTGTGCCCTGGGTAGGAGATGACCAAACCTTAGAGCAGACAGGAGTTGTGCTATTTCAGGAAACCTGTTAACCTCATCAAACCACATCTGTTTCTCTGGGCCAGTCCCTCAGCTATTTCTGCCAAGCAATTGCAAGGTGTCCTAGAATGAAACAGAGACACAACAGAAGTGATTGAAACCTGCAGCTGGTGACAAATGTTTGAAGTGTAGCTGTCTTTCTCTGAGGACATCATCTCAATAGAACTTTCTTAGTTTGTTTTTTTTTTTTTAATAGTAACTTTTCAGGTTTTCAATGCAGGCTCAGCACTCTGTAGCTTTCCATCCCAAAAGATTTGAGGGGAGGACAAGGAGGAATGGGTGACAGGTTAGAGCCCACAGGGTCCAAGCACAACATTTCCCACCTTGCTGGTGCCTGACAGAGGACTGCTGCTGGCATGGAGGTGATCACACATTCTCCTGGTACCCCCAACACTCCTGCAGTGGACTCCTTAGCCATCCTCTTGGAGGATTGTTCTGCAGAGTAAAAACTGGCAGAGTGACACTGAGGTATTAAGTCTGATGCAATTTTAAAATGTCTCTGGACTATATAATTGCTGCTGACAGTTTTCCAGGAGCCATGGAGTTCTGTATTTTTTTTTTGTTTTGTTTTCAGAGCTTTGGAACACCAAAACAAAACAAAGATTTTGCCTTTTAAAGGACACTGCATTATTTCTAGAGGCTGGATCTTCAATCAAGAACTTAATCTTACTTATCTGAAATACTTTGTGTGCTGACACATCACAGTGTTGTACCAGCTCAGAAAAGAAATCTAATTCTATCAAATCTGCCAGCTCAGTTAATATGACCCTGCCAGGGAAGCAGAAGGCATCACCTCCAGTTCTTTTAGGAAGGTATCAGATTCCCACTGCCAGCTCAAATTCAAAGCACAGTGCACATGGCCAGGTTTGGATTAAAAAAAAAATTCTGAGGTACTTCTTGCATCCTGGCATGCAAAACCACAGATGAAATTGGAAGATGTCATCTGAATATTTGGGTTGAAACAGCAGTTTGAGTCCTACAGACAGTCCTTTGGGAATAATCCTGAAGCAGAGACCTGTGTTACTCCACCCTGAGACTTCTAAAACTCCTGTGTAAAGAGCATGGTGTAGGGCTGCCTGCAACTTGAATCAGAGCTGACCTGACAGTTTTTGTCTCTTTTTGACACTCTGGAGTGCATCCAAAGCTGCCAGGGTGTGATAAGGACATCCACACCTGTATCTTAAATTCCTTTAGCCTGATGGGAGGTGGTGATGCCTTCTATGGAACCTGCAGCCTGCATTACTGCAAGACTTTGGCTATAAATGCTTTTGCTCTGTGCATCTAATCCTTCTTTTACTAGAGCTTCACTTCAATCAGTTTGTGTAAATTATGTGACTTAGATTTTTTTTTTGTGACAACACTGAAAAATATACTCATTTACCTTGAATTGAAGCAATTTTTAGTTAAGCAAAGGCAGGTCAAAATAATTATGGTTTTGAGAAAGTGGTGCATTGTTGCTTTTGGATATACTTTGTCTTAATTCCAGGTCCATTTCAAACCTCTCAGGTAGTCAAAATCACTCATTTTGAAAGAACCAAGTTTGCCTTCAGACATGTCAGAATGATTCCTCTGAATTTGATGTGACCTGCATTGTCACAGTTTGTCAGCCAATGGCAATACTGATGTTATAGCTGAATCTGGGGTTTTGTTTCTTTTCTTTTTGAAACTATTTTTGTAGTGAAGTTATTATTCTTTGGAAGGTTTACCCTGTTTTTCTCTTCAGGGACAATTCTATATATTTCAAGTAAGAAAAGGATCTCTCCTGTTGCTCAGTCTAGTGCTTATTAGAAGAATTAGAACTCTTCCTTCTTGATCTCTCTTCTCTTTTCAGCTCCTGTATTCTCTGCTTTCCCCCTTCAGTTAAAATCTGCCTTTATGGGGAAGCATTGACTTTATGATCAGGTCTCCTGTCACTTCACTCTGCCTGTTAAAACAGATCTGCTGCTCCTCTCAAGCAGCTGGCTTGATTCTAGCCTAAAAATTAAACCCGAGGAGTGAAAATGAACTTCTGCTTGCCCACTATCAAGTGTTCAGCTTCATCCTTCAGACTCTAATACTGAGGGCTGCCTGATATCTCCAGGGGATCAAGCAGCAGCACTGGTGAGACCACAAAGCAGGTAGAAACTAAATTTGCAGGCAGGACATTGACGCGTGGACAGCAGCTGAGAATGCCACAGCCACTGGAACTGTGCAAGTTATCACAGAATCCTAAAGCATCCTTGCTTGGAAGGGACCCCAGGGATCATTGAGCTGGCCCTGTGCAGGACATCCCAAGAATCCCCCCTGTGCCTGAGAGTGTTGTCCAAATGCTTCTTGAGCTCTGTGAGGTTGGTGTTGCAATCACTGCCCTGGAGTGCCTGTTCCAGTGCCCAGCCACCCTCTGGGGGAAGAACCTTTTCCTGGTGTCCACCCTGAACCTGCCCTGACACAGCTTCAGGCCATTCCCTCCAGTGCTGTCACTGATCACCTGAGAGAAGAGATCAGTGCCAGCCCCTTGTCTTCTCCCCCTGAAAAAGTTGTAATTGCAGTGAGGTCTCCTCAAGGCTGAGCAAACCAAGTGACCTCAGCTGCTCTTCATGGCCACCCCTCAAGGCCCTTCACTGCTTCACAGCTCTCCTTTGGACACTTCTTAATATTTTTCTATCTTTCTTGTGTTATATTGCTGTTGTGATGTTGTGATGAAGTTCTCTCTTGTGCTCTGGAGGCTGTGCTGTAATGGCAACACAGAAATACAAGGGAGAGCTGCATTACCCTTTATAAAATGTCAGGAGTTAAGCAGACCCCTGCAAAAACTTCTCTTGCTTAGGAAGGCAATATTGAAATGTAAACTGGCTCTTAGAAAATATCATATGGAAACCAAAATTGTCTTTTCTGGTGCTGAGAGGAAGAAAACAATTTGGGAGGGCAATGTGAGGATGCTTTATAAGTTTGGTAAAAGGCAGCTCCCTTCTATTGGGCTCCAGAAATGCCTATGGTTGGTTTGCTGGTGTAAGTGGGGACTCTGCAGTGGAAAAAATCGTGGAAAAAATCTGGGCAGGGCACACATGTGTGGGGTCAGGATATGGCTTTGCTTCAAGATTGCAGCTATGGGGAACAAGATGTCAGCTCCACCAAGATTATTCTGATGTCTGCCATATGGTGATGTGAAGTGCCCATGGAAGTACCAAGAGTGTGTGTGAGACACTGAGAGCTTCATCAGAGCTTCAGGACAGTTTTTTTCTAATTTCATCTCCATTTCTCTCCTTCCTGTGTAGGTACTGAAATGTTCTTTAGTCTGCTCTTCAGGATTTTTTCCCTGTCACGCTTTAACCCCCCAGACAGCAGCTAAACCCCACACAGCCACTCTCTCACGTTCCCTGCAATGGTAAAAGTGAAAAACTCATGGGTTGAGACAAATTTAATGTGTAAAGCATGAGCTGCACATGGCCAGCAAAGCAAGCTAAGGAATTCATTCATCACTTCCATGGGCAGGCAATTGTTCAGCCATCCCCAGGAAAGCAGGGTGATTTATTTTGATTTATTTTTTTTTTTAATTATCCCACATAATGGTGAATGGGAAGGTAAATTCCATCACTCTGAACAGGTCTCCCTTTCTTTTTCTGCTCCCATCTTGCTATGCTGCCCATGATGCTGTATGCTATGATAACCTGGGGTCAGCTTCCTGGCTGTGCCTCTTTCAGTTCCTTGTGCACCCCCAGCCTCCTCGCTGGTGGGGTGGGGTGGGCTGAGGAGCAGAAGAGGCCTTGGCTTGGTGTAAGCTTTGCTCAGCAATAATGAAAACATGCCTGTGTTATCAACAGTGCACCCAGCACAAATCTAAAACACAGCCCCATACCAGCTACTGTGGAGAAAATTAATGATCCCAGCCAAAACCAGCAGCGTCCTTTTGCACATAATTCCTCTCATCCACCCTTTTTCCTCAAATTCTCCTTGTTTGGAGAAAACAGACTGTTCTTGCAGCTTCCACCAACCCCCTTCCCTCTCTTTGAGGCTTTGTTCTCTGTGTGCCAGGATCTGAGTGAACCAAGACAGCAGGAGAGCCAGGGACACTTCAACTTTGCATCTGAGGACAAGTGTGTGGTGTTGTAGGACACACTTATGGCTGAGAACTTGAGGAAGGCCTGCCCCCTCTCAGCCCCCTGCTCCAGACTTTCTGGATGCAAAAGACGGTATTTCAGTTTCCTGGAGGTTCAGTTCAGCCTGTGAAGTGGTTGGAGATTCCAGTAAAGTTGTAAACACTGCCCTTTTGACCAACAGCTTGATTTTTGAACTACGAAAGTAAAGGGAAATCCACTACATGGACAAAAGAGCTTTAGAGAAGGGATTCACTCTCTGCCACTTCATTGAGTGGTGCAGTCATCAAAGATGTGCAAAAGCACAGCTGATGCAATATAAATCATTTATATTTCTGTTTTGTTTACTGCAATGGGGTTATCACCATAGTGCTACAAGGATTATGCAGTTTGGTGTCTTATCCATGGGGCTGTTCATGAACTTTTTTTGCTTGCCTGGATCTTAAGACCTTACAGAGAAGCAGAGTGTCATTGGGTCACTGTGGCTGTCACAGCAGATTTTCTGTTAAAAAGTAAGCAAAAATAGATATGCAAAAGTAAAAATTGCTTCAGACCTGGAGTTATAGAGAAAAAGCCTGTATTGTGGTGGCAGGATGTGGGAAAGAGCAGCAGCTTCACAACTTTGTGATAAACTGTGAGGATGCTGGAGCACAGCTGTCCTGCATCCTGCTGTTAAATCCATATCTCTCCAGTTCAAAGACAAGGATGTTGTGTGGGGCAGTGTTAAATGCTGTGTACAAGTTCATGTAGATGATGCCAATGGCTCTTCCCTCATCCCATAGCATTGTGAGACCCTTGTATGCTCATTGCAGAAGACCACCAGATTTGTCAGGAACAATTTGACATAATGCTCACAATTCAGACAGGTAATTACACCAACAAAAGTTGTGTGTTAATGCCCAGGTAAGACACTGATTTTTGTTTCTCCAAAAGCTCTGTAACTCTGTTGCATAGAACACCCAATGCTTCAAACAGAAATTACCTCAAGCAACTACATAACTGGTTGTGAGGCCAAAGAGCAGAGGAGCAGGAGATGGAAACTGGCTGTTGAAAAATACAAGGTTATTGAAAAACAAACAGTAGTTGCAGAAGTGGCTGAAACACTTGGAAGTAGCAATGAAACAAAGGAGTTTAGGATAAGCTGCTTCTCCCCAAGGCCAATGTCTCCTGTTGATACTGAGTTGAGTATTGGCAGAGGATGTTGCTATGGAATTGCAATTCATTTTGGAGTGTTTTTAATAAAGGAAAATGACAGAGGCCTGTATTGAAAAGAATCAGTAGGTTGGCATTTCCAATCTAACTCCTTTGGAGGGGGATGTCTCTGTTTCACAGAGCACCAGAAGAGGCTGCTTGTTTCTTCTTCTGTTGTCACCTGACCTGCTGGTGCTGTAGGAGAGCAGCTCATTTGCTGTCTTAGGAGGATGCATGCTTTTTCTTTGCCTGCAAGTGGTCTGGGTGAAGAATTCTATCATAGAATCAATCAGTTGGAAAAGATGTCTAAGATCATCAAGTCCAACCATCAAACTAGCACTGACGTCACGTTCACCATTAAACCACGTCCTCGAGTGCCACATCCACAAGTTTTTTGAACAATTGCAAGGATCGTGACTCCACTGCTCCTGTGGGCAGCCAGTTCCAATGCTTTACAACCCATTTCATGGGACAAAAAGTCCCAATGTTAAATTTAACCTGATGCAGCTTGAGGCCATTTCCTCTCATCTTGTCACTTTTTACTTGGGAGAAGAGACCGATCTGGCTACAACCTCCTTTCAGGTTGTTGTAGAGAGAGGGAAGGTCTCCCTTTTCTCCAGGCTAAACACCTCCATCTCCCTCAACTGGTCCTCACAGGACTTGTATTCCAGCCCCTTCACTAGATATATACAGCTACCAGATTAAGACAGGAGTGCTCAGTGTGGCTCTTGTCTCTACTGTTCTTGGAGAAAAGCTTCCCACACTCCAGTGACAGTAGCCCTTTATCCCCTTGGCTTAAAATACCCAAGTCCTGTCTGGTGACTGTCATCACACTAATTGAGAAACAATCCTAAGAAATTTGCCCCATTTTTAAGTTACTATCTTGGAAAAAGGACAGTTGTCTTGTGGGAACAAGCTGGACCAAGAGTCATATCTTAGTGCAGCAGAAGGCAATCCTTAGATCCTCCTCAGGCAAGCTGTCAGAGACACACCCAGATTTTCTTTTTTTTGTGTGTGCTTGTGAATTTTTAAAGAAGCATTGCTCGAAATGTCTTTTTTTCTGACTTATCTTACCCCACACAAGCTTATAAGTCCTCTGTATTGTATGAAATAAACCCACCAGGCACAGCTCCATTTTCGAAAACAACTTTTCATTAAGGTGTAACTCTCCCCTGCCTTGCTCTCAGAGCCACTAACCTCACATTTGGCATGTCTCTGAATTTGGAAAATAGTATTATGAGTCTGGCTCTTGTCTTCCAGTACACTTTTTACACCTTTACTGTCTTGCTTGGAAATTTAGTGGCTCTGCTATGCAGAAGATATCAGTGAGGAGCTTCTCATGGAACAGACTGGAGCTGGAACAAGACCCCAAAGGAACTTGATGCTCTTGCTGTGGGAGTTTCAGGCTTGCTTGGCAGAGGGGCACAGCCTGAGGGTGGGATCACCAGGGTGGCATTTAACCCTTTCCACTCCTGGAAGAGACCAGGTGGCTTTACAAGGGTGGAACTTGGTGCCATTGGGGCTGGTGCCACCTGCTGTGCTGTTGACACCCTCCTCACTTAAACACTGAGATGTGGCGTGCTGCCCCCTGTGCCCAAGGGTTAAGTTAAGGGCAAGACTGGGAGAGATTTACTTGTTTTGAAGTATCTCTTTCACAGTCCTTCATCTCTACAAAGGGAACCCATCCAAATTTGCCTTTGTTACTTTTGTATCCATTCAGACTTCAGTTGACAACTCTAGTTCTTGGAGCTGGAAATTCTGTTATTAGGGCGCTGAGATTTTTCTGAATATTAAAAATCTCTTGCTTTTATAGCTGTCAGAAGCAATCTTTCAGCTCTCCCCATCCAGCTGCTGTACTCTCTTCTGAGCTTATTGCTACTCCTGGGCAGGTAAGTGTCAGCATTGTTGTGCCTGGCACCAACAATATTGATTTCCAAGGAAAGGAGGGGGTTTTCTGCATCTCAGATCTAGTCCTGTGTTTTGATTGTGATAACTCTCTTCTGTCAGGAAAAAATGCTGCATAACACTTTGCCCTGTCTCCAAGAGAGAGTAGGGTCGTGCTCAGTAACCTTGAGTGTGGATTTGTTGTGTCTGGTGAGCTCATTAGAGCTTGATCTGCTCATTACCTGGGGACTGTTGAAGGCAAGACCAAAATATTTCAGAAGTCAGCGAGGGCAGCATGCTTCCCTCTGAGTGAGCATGGGAATGTTGTTCAGCACATGTATTTGAATTGATTGCTGAAGCTGACATCTGCTTACTGAGGTTTACAAAGCTTGTGACTTCTCATAGTCTATAAGGCACATGGCATTTGTATGAGCAGGCTTGTCAATGATAGTTCCCTTACCCAAAGCCAACAGGACTCTCCCATCTGTGTAGCAGAGCCCTTCCCTTAGAACCATCAGTCATCACTGTCTGAAAGTCTAGCTGAAAGTGAGTAAAAACAAAATTTTATTTCTTGCTCTTCCCTTCCCCAAGGAAATTCTTTCACTGGTGTGACAGTCTACTTATAGCTCTTATTGAATTTCAACTTCCTGTCCAAAATTGCTGGGACATGAGATAGTTAACAAGATATTGTTCCTGAAAGGACACAGAACAAGGGATCCTTGTCAACAGTACATGGTGAAAGATTTCAAACCTGATGAGTGATCTTTAGGGCATGCAGCAGGCACCCAGAGAGTGTCTTGGGTGTTGAGAGAGTTAAAATTGGTTTGGATTTTTTTCAGGAGGTGCAGAACAAAGCCACAGCACTGGCATTATCATGAAAGATGTCCTTCAGCCTCCCCAGCTGGCTATTTTAGGAGGCATTAAGTGATGTAACCATCATGGCAGAGAGACTGAAACACTTGTTGTGGTTTAACCCCAGCCAGCAATTAAACACCACTCCTCCACCAGAGACTGGGGGGAGAATTGGAAGGTAAAAGCTGGAAAACTCAAGATAAGGACAGTTTAATAGGGAAAGCAAAAGCCATGCACACAAACAAGAAAATTATTTCCTGCTTCCCACAGCCAGGCAAGTGTTCAGCCATCCCCAGGAGAGCAGGGCCCTGTCACAGGTAATGGTGACTTTTGGAGACAAGTGACATCACCCCAAATGTCCCCCCTTCCTCCTTGTCCCCCCCACCTTATACACTGAGCATGATGTCATATGGTCTGGAATATCCCTCTGGTCACTTGGGGTCACCTGTCCTGGCTGTGTCTCCTCCCAGCTTCCCATGGACTCCCCAAAACACAGCCCCATACTGGCCCAAATCAGCCACCACTCCAGAGCAAATGGAGCAGTGTTTGTGCAGGCCCATGGGTAACTTCATTGTTCCCTATCACTTGTGGGATTTGTGTCTTTATCTAAACAGGATGGAGATTTGTCACTTGGCTTCTTTCACCAGGATTCTCTAGGTGCACACTGAAAACCACTATGCTAGCAGGGTGCACCACACCATGGTGAATGGCAAAAGTTCCATCCTTTTGGTTTAGCTGGACAGAGGTGAACTTTTCGTTAAGGTGCTGAAAAGGTGGTTCCTGAGTTTACCTAAAAAAAAACAAGGTGCTGACTGGCATGGTTTTATTTTCATTGCTTGACCTATCAAAGGAGACAGTGGCATGGAAAGGACACAGGTAACTTTCAGGTGACATTGCATTAATTTGTAGCAATGCTGGAATTTCTGTTGAGATGCTTCCTATGGATGTTGAAGGCATCCGGCAAAGGCTCTGCTTGTTCTTTCCTTTGATATATGCCCAGAACCAGAGACAGATGCTGTAAAATGGAGTAATTAAATGTGTTGATTTCTTGTAAAAATGGTTACTGTAGTTCATTTCATAGTTTGGGGGTAAGGAGGATCTTTAAACATATCTTCACTCTGCTTGTGTAATTTGAAGGTGGCCTTTTTTCTCTTTTTTTTTAGTGTCAATTAATGGAAGTTTTTGGGTTGGGTTTTGTTTCTTTCTTTTTCAAGCACAAGGCTTATTTAAGAACTTTGTAGACAAAAATATTTTGCAATGCCAAAAATCTTCTGCAGTGTGTTCAGAGCAGGACTTTCTTTGCTCTTCAGCTCAGAGTGCTTTAGACAGAATGGGAGAAGGACATGAAAGAGAATTGTGTTGTACTTAGCAGAATTAGAATAAGCCCACAAGCACATGGTTTGTACTTTTTAATTCCAAGAGCCTGAATCTGATCTCACTCCTACTAATCTCTGAAGGGATTATTCCTGATTTACACCATCCTGAATGAAATCAGAATCTGGCCCTGAAAGCCTGTTTGTACTTCAGACATTGTCTCAAGGCAGCTGACCTGCAAATATGAAAAGGAGACCTGAGTTCCTGTGGGTTAACTGTTTAAATTTGTCAAGCTAAGTCGACTACAGCTTGTTTAGCAGGGAAATGGAACTGCAAAACCTCAGGCTAGAACCCATTTACCTCTGTTGGACTAATAGGAGGAAATCAGTGGATCCTCTTTGGTGTAACACAGTGCTCTGCATTTGCATAGCATCTTTCATCTGAGGATATTAAACAACTACTTCATTGCACTTCTGGAAGCTGTTCAGCCAGACAAATCTCTTTAATGACCTGCCACGACTCTGGTTGCTAGCAGTGAAGCAAAAATAAGTTAGTACATTGAGTCTCTGGTCATGAGTGGCATCTGTAAGAAGAGGTCTGCAACCTAGAACAGTGTGAAGCTGTTAGCTGAAAATACTGGGGTTTCTGGAAAAAAGGCTATGTCATACTTCGCTGCTGAGAAGAAAATTGATTTTTATTAGCACAGGTCCAGTTAGTGTTCACTGAGACAGGTACCAAAAGCAAATGTACAGTTTCAGGGTGGGAAAGCACAGGTTGCCTTTAAGTCATCATGCCAACTTCTTTAAGGCCCCAAATGAATATTTTTTGTTCATGTTTTGGTTGTCTACGTACTCATTTTTAAGGCTGTGTTTACACTGAGATTAAGGGAAAGCTGAACACACCTTTTCATGGGGCTGCTCTAAAGGAAACTGGTATATTATTATACACCTGTGCATATTCTCCAATGAACAGGTCATGTTTGTCATTTTGCAAAGCACAGTTTTGGTGTGGTGACACATTTGCACAGTGTTTGAACATACTGAATGCAGCCATACAGTGGGAACCAGATGGGCAGCCTCATGCAATGGCCCACCTATTTCCTTTTAGATTTTGTTCTTGAATTCTGTTATCAGCTCAAATTTCTTAGTAGCTGTCTCATTGCCCTGTCAATTTGAGATGCTCCAAGCTTTAGACTACAGTAGTTAGATGAGTGTGGAGGGTGCTGTCTTTATGGACTGTAGAATGCCTACATCCCATCATTCACCCAGCACAATGGAAAAAACACTGAACCTCTGGCTCACTTATCAACAAGGCTCAGTAGAGGAAGAATTTGCTCACCCTGGTTCAGTCATCCCATGCAAACATCTGCTCCTGCTCTGGAGCTGAGCTGCTTTTTCCTTTCCAGCCTGAAAGCATGGTTATGACATTAAATATATTGAACCAAATTTGACATGCACAGTCATTTGTCTGGAAAGTACCCTTAATTTTCCTTGCAATAAGTAAGAAAGTCTGCTTCTTCCTCAAAGGTGTATCTAGTTTTGTTGCTAGTCACTCCAAGTTGTTAGCCATGGCTGATGTAAGCCCTGCCTGTCTTTATCAGCAGAGACTGGAGGAACTAATGACTATTCCTGGAGGTGAGACTTCATTGATTCAAGCTGAAACAGCTGGTGAGCAATGCTCTGAGGAGTTGGCATTAGAATAAAAAAACCCAGTTGGCTTTGTGTCCATAGTTCATATGAGTAACCCAGAAAACTCTTGTTAAAATCTCTGCATTTTTCTGTTTTCCATAAAATAGTCATCATCATCTCAGGTCCACATCTCTCCACTTTTCTATATTTACCTGATATAAGCCAGAGGAAGTGTCATGGAAGCAAATGTGGGATTTACTGGAGGAATGAGAACTGGTCAATCCCACACTCTTCAGCAAAGCTCTCCCTTCCTTCAGTCCTGTCTCTGCAGCAATCTGTGCATCAACCTGGGTCCTCTTCAGTGAAAAAGAGTGATACTGAACCTTCCTTTGAAGCTTTTGTTGTTTGATTGAATCAAATTGTCTAAAAATTCTCTCCGTCTATATATCTGCTATAGGGTAAGAGACATTTTTCCCTGTTTGTCTCTGTTCTCAGCTGGTCCCACAAAGTCTGTTGTCACAGCAGATGTAAAGGCGGAGAAATTTTAAAATACACCACAAAGCAGATATAAAATCTACTGCCTTGCTGAACTGGTTAATGTTGCTTAGCTGACATTTCTGCAGTGTAGGAAAAGCTGCATATTACTGGCCAAGCACTTTGTAATTTTCTGTTATTTCTAAAATGGATGCCAGCAATTGGAAATATTGAGTAATTTTTAATTGAAGGGATATGATCAGTGGGTGATTAGTTTTTGGAGTGCCTTGGATGAATGCTGTGTTGTAGAGAGAAGCCATCTGGAGCAGGGCTGTGGTTTAGCTGCTGTAATGAGTACCCACGGACTGCAGTGCCAAAATGACCAGGTTTATTACATCAATGAAGATCTTGAGTAATTCAATTCATTTTCACAGATCTAAATGAACTAAAATGAGAACATAATTTGGCCTGAAGTTTTAGTTTGATGCTCTCAATTATTAAACCAAGGATCATCGATGCATTTTCTACTATGCTTAAAATAACCCAGCCACAGCAAATCAGGCTCTTGAGTTCCTTCCTCTGCCTGCAGCTTTTACCAAATTTACCATGGCCAGGATTTCACCTTGTTTTGCCTGAATGGCCAGTGTGACTTCATTGGGTGCTTCTTGTATTTGCTGCTCCTCTGACCTACAAGCATCACACTCTGCCTCTGACCCTGGGGATAGGCAGGCAGGGGAGAAGAATCCTAGAACCACAGAATGAGTTTGTTGGAAAGGACCTTTAGAAATCATCTAGTCCCACCCCCTGCAAGGTGCAGGGACACCTTCCACTAGATCAGGTTGCTCAGAGCCCTGTCTGTGCTGACCTTGAATGTTTCCAGGTGTACAGGGTACCTGTAGCAGCCCTGAGTGTAGCCAGGCTTGTAGCTGCTGGGCTTAATTACTCCAAAATGAAGACTGGTTTGTGGTATCACACCTAAGTTAATGCTCCCTTTTCCTGAAATTTTCATTGCACAGTCTTTTTGCTGAAGTCTCATCAGTCATGGTGATGTACAGCCCTGAAACTTGAATCCCAAGTGCTGCCCTGTATTCAATGCATCAAGGGGTGTTTGGAGCAGTGAGGGTTACTGGAGGAAGTGGCTGGAAGAAGAAAAAAAAAAACAACCTTTGAGAATGCTTTGATCTGAAATCAAATATCTGCACCAAGGAGGCAGTGTATTTTTAGGAAGAGGGCACAGGCTGCATGTAAGTAGATGCATTCTATTTGATGTGCTGAGATCAAGGTGTTGGAGTCTTTAACTGCTCATCTGACCATCTTATCTTGTGTTTTCCCTCTTAATTTTTCCCTTGTGTTTTAAAATTGTTTTTCCCACTTGTTCTGTGAAACATTCTTATGCAAAGCCAAGTCTCCTGCAACTCAAGCAAGCTTGTTTGTAGCACAACAAGAGCAAAGAGGTGTCACAGTCTTGGTTTTGCATAAAAACACATCATTTACTAAGCTTCATTTATTTCCTTTTTTTTTCTTCCCAAGCTTGTTATTAAATGAGCAGTACTTTAATGAAGCATTTAATGGAGAAAACAAAACAAAGCAACTTCTATATCCTCTAGATTGTTTCCCAGATCCCTGAATGAAAAATTATTTAGAGATTAAAACCCTTGCTGTTTCCTGTGTCATTGCAAAGCAATAATGAGCAGAACTTGAAAAGCTCTTCTCTCTCCTGGTTTCGAGTACCAGCCTCTATCACAGCATCAAACAGCCATGCCAGCACTTTTTCATGGCACCAGCTGAATAAGTTTCATAGCAGATTCTCCCCCAATTTAATGCTGCTAATGACTATGTGAATGAAACTCACAATATAAGCACAAGTTTGAAATCTCAGCTTCAGCATTGGAGCTTAAACAATCTGTACAGGAAGAGGCTGTTGAGAATGTAAGCATCAGTTTAAAATTGTCGAGTTTTCCAGTTTTCATTGCAATTTTCCCAAAGCCACACAATCCACAGCAGACTCAGGAATAAACTGCAGGAATTGGGTTCTTGCTGTAAGCAGGGACAAGTGGCATGCCCTGAGCACTGGCACATGATGAAAAAGCCAGTGGTCTCTCTCTCAGCAAGATGTGAGTCACTTGGGTAATTCCTGTTTTAAACAGCAGAACTGGATTCATACTTCAAGCAGCCTCAGACAGCCAAAGAGGTATAAACTTCAGGTTAAAACCTTGTGTTTTGTGTCATTACCTTCTTCTCCATCCTTTTTGCTCCTGCAGTGACAGTGTGTCAGAGGGTAACAATGGGAAGGGGAGCTTTGCTGCATGTGGGAATAATAAAAACCAGCTTGGTCTACACTGAGAGGTCCCAGTCTGCAACAAGAGAAATAGAGCACTTGTCTTGCCTTCTGATGTACAGGAAAGAAAAACAGAGGCAGGTTTAGATGGAATTTTTACTGAATGGTTTAGGTTTTGCAAATTGCAAGCCTGTAGCCTTTAATGTACTGGCTGAGAAGAATGAGTGGCTCATTTGCTGTGAGGGCAGTGGGACACTGGAACAGGCTGCCCAGAGAAACTGTGGATGTCACATTCCTGGAAGAGTTCAAGGCCAGGTTGGGTGGGGCTGTGACTAACTCACTCTAATGGAAGGTTCCCTGGAAACAAGAAGATCTCAAAGGTCCCTTCCACCCCAAGCCATTCTGTGATTAATCTTGGTACATAGCAGACATGGTTACAGCAGTGATTGACAGCATGCTGAGAGTAGATGTCCCTCAGCAGGATTTGCTATCAACATGGCAAAGATGTGGGACACTGTTGAAGGTGTTATCCAAGTGGGATGGTGCTGCCTGCCTGCCAGGAAAGCAGAGGTGAGACCCAGCCACGATGACCCTTGAGCAGAGAAGGGTGCAGAGTGAATCAGGTGCAGGAGTGAATCAACCCAGGTGCACAGCAGGGCCCTATGGCATGGGAGTTTGGAGAGCTGCCAGGCCCAAAGTAACTGCAAAGGTGTCACCCTTTTAAGCAGAAAATTCCTTGGTGGAAATCATGGAAAATCCATGAGGAATTTCTGCTGCCCAGGCAGGTCCATCAGCTGAGGTGCTGTACAGTCTGCAGGGACTCTGGTGACCACCGAGAGATGTTCTCCTCCTACTGTGCTTGTCATGCAGTGATGGAGAGTGGAGGGAGCTGCCACCATGGAATTCCTCTTCTCTGGCAGGATGGAGCCTGTCACTGTTTTATCTCTCTCTCCTCTTGGTCCCCGTGCTGGGAAGGGGGATTGAAATGTGACAATTGTACCCATGCCAGGGAAGGTGGTTTTAGGTTTTCAGGGCTTCCTGAACATTCCAGCTCCAGTACATTTTGTTCCCAGACATGTCTTTATTCTTCATTTCTGTGGCTTTTCAGGCAAGGCTGCTCAGAGCACTGTCCTGGGTGTCCTGGGCTGATGGTGAGGACAGAAAGGGACAAGAGAGCTGTCAATTGGAGCCAGTGATCAGAGAAAACAGGAAAAGAAACAGCTAGGAAAAACACCTGGCTTCTGGGATTTATTTCCTTAAGAAGCAAAGTGGAGAGCAAAAACATGTGGGATGAGGAAGATAGGAAGGAAAACCATGCTCGTGTTTGGTGAGAAGCCCTGCCTTTCAGCACTGAGGGTAGGGCTTGGTTTCTCCATCTTGCTCCAGAGCTGTGTGGGCACATGGGTGGCTCTCATGGACAAGACTCCCGCTCCTTCTGCCCCTTCTCCCCACTGCTGGCTGACAGAGCCACTGGCAGGATCAGTACTGGGAATAATACCCTGCTGCAACCCCATAATGTAAAAACAATCTTGTGGGAATGAGTCTTGGAGGGAATTGGATCTTCATTTTCTTTTTAGAATACTGCAGTTTCTCTCAATCAGAAGAAGACTGCTCTCCTTATGAAATGAAAAGCAGTGGGTGCATGGAGGACAGGCATGGTACAAGGTTGTCCCAGTTTAGGGCAAATTTGGGAGAAAATCTCCAAAGGGAGCCCCTCCAGAAAGCAAACCCACATGGCCCCTTACCCCCACTGGTTCGGGAAGGATTCCTCGGAGAGAAGTGGAAAGAACCTGTTTATTTAACAGGCACAGCACCCCCAGCACACAGAATGAACAATACCAGATGGCAACACTCTTTCACTGCTCTGAAAAAGATGACAAATTCAGAAAGTCTCTCTTGGGAGTGGTCGCTCTGTTATCAGCCCCTCTGGTGCTGGGGCAGCTGCTGCAGCCACGAGGTGCAAACTCTCGGTGTTCCCAGGTCCCAGTCTGGAGCAGGCTCGAGTGGCTCCAAGAAAAAGGCAAGAAAGACAGTCCAGGGAAATTCAGACTGCCTAGCTAAACTAACCAACAAGCAGAAGCAAAAAGCAAGAGCAAAAAGCAGGAGCAAAAGCGAAAGCAAGAGCAAAAAGCAAAAGCAGCGCTATGTACTGCCCCGTCTGTGTCCCACCGACTGTGGGGGAGTGAGCAGGCTGATAACAAAACAAAACTCAAAACTTCACTTTTCAGAGCCAGTCTGGAAGGCACAGAACATAATATCCAGCGTAAACAGAACACAGGAATGGGGATACAAGCATCATAACGTCACCCTAGGACGAAAACAACTCATATTCCTTATGGAACAAGGAGAGTTTTCCTGTGCTAGAGCTTCCTTAGAGTGCAGATACTCCAGAGTGCAGATGTTGGGTACATCTGACAGAGTACAAGCATCTGCAAAGCATGTGCTGCTGTCAGACCTGGTAATCTCTCCTCCTTTTATGGGTCACAATGAGAAATAGGTACTTTAGCATGTAATTTGTCTCATTTAAAGGAGGCATTGGAAAAATAGGCCCTGGAGGTGGGACTTCCTCTGTGCTGACAGTTAAAGAAGCCTTGATGACTTGCTGGGGCATTGAGGTGTGACGTGAGATCAGCTGGGTCCTGCCCCAGCACAGCTGGGAGTGAGATCCTATTAACCTCTTAGCTGGGGATGCAAGGGCCAGAGGGCAGAGGCTGGGGAGGGAGCTGATGCTGGGTCTGTGGTTACCTCCTTCTGTGGAGAACTGGAGCACCAAGGTAGTGCCCATCCAGTAACCTGGTGTGAGACTTTCAGAGCCCAAACAGCACTGAGTTGTCTGCACCTCAATGAAAGTCAGTGAGGGCCATGTTGCCTTGCTTCTTTTATGTCATTAAAAGAACCCAAACCAACTAAAAACATACATATATATATATATAAAAACATATATGTGTGTGTGTGTGTGTGTGTGTGTGTGTGTGTGTGTGTGTGTGTATGTTCTGAAACATATCTTACATGTAGGTGTTCCTTTTAGACAAAAGTGGAAGAGATGAAGAAGCTTCCTTATGGTCCAAAATGAACAGGATCTGCTCCTGTTTCTGTAGGAAGAAAAAAAAAATCACTGGCCTGGTTGACTGAGCTGTGTCCTGCAGAACCTGAGGACCCAGACTTTTTTCCATAAAACCTGAACACATGAAACAGAGTCAAAACCCAAATACTGAATTGTGCTTAGATCCATGGCTCAGCTGAAAGCTGGTTGGTGCCTTCCTGCTGCCTACACCCCCTGTACAAAACCATGGATAGGTGATCCAGACTGACCCCATCCCAAGTGCCCACATGTGCAGTGAGTGAACCCTTTTCAAACTGGCTTTTTTTTTTTCCACATGAGGAAACAACTTTCTCAAGTATTTATTACTTTGCCATGTCCCCTGATTGAAAGGATGCTGTGAGCCCTCTGCACAGGGCAAATGTTAGGGTGTTCTTTTTTTTCTCAAATGAAAGAATTGCAACATTTAAGTTCTAGTGGAGTGGTGATGCTTCATCAGAGTCTCGTTGACCCTGAAACTTGCACTGTGCTGTAGTTTTGAGTAAACCAGGGGCAGGGTTTCTGATACACCGGGTGCTGTGTCTCATGTTTGGGCTGTACTGCTGCCTCCACAGGGGTAAGGAGGAAATGGCTCTTCCTGTCTGAAAGAGCCTTTCATAATGTTCTGGTGGTCTTTTGGAACACCAGCTGCTGGTGATAACCTGAGGATGGAATTTGTCCTGTACAACCATCTGAACAGCTGTAATTTCAGTGGCAATTTCCCTTCGTTCACACTGCTCAAATGCACTTTTCTGATGGTTTGTAGCAGAGGATTCATTAGTTCCTTTTCCAGCAAGACAGCTCTGCTGTGCATGCAAGTCAGTGTTGATATTATAACACATTTGTCTTTTATTTGATAGCCCATTGCTCTTACACACGTTCACTGTCATTGCAAAAGTGTGCTTTTTGTTGGCTCTTCTCAGGAAGGGATGAGGGGATGCAGAAGTAAAATTTGTTTAGTAGAGAAGCGTTATTTCTCTTCTCTGTTAACAGCTAAGTATGTAAAAGAATAAAGCCAAAAATACTGGTCAGTCATAGAGGAGTAAAAGGAGCAATGCTTTGCAAATGCAGCTGAGGGATGTGAAAACACGATTCACTTTCAGAAGATTTTATATTGTAATTCTGCATCACACCTCTGGCTCTCAACACTCTGCTGTCTGTCTCTCTGTGTGTTCAACTCATAATATTCTGATTATTTGTCACTGGCTGGGCAGCTATAGCCTTAGTTATGATGTGATCTAAAATCCCCTGAGGCACCAAAATACTTGAATACAAGGAAAGATGTTGCTAAATAGTGCATGATTTTTGTGTTAAATAGCACATGATATAGGTGGAAAATCTGACCACAGAAAGCCCAGACGTCTGCTAGAGGCACTATTTTCTTAAATACTTAATTTTAGATATTTAAGGAAGTGTGTTAAAAAGAAACAAAACTAAGTTGTGGGCAGTTCTTTTGAGGTCTAACATAACTGTTATGGATGATCCTTAGATTTTCAGATGCTTCCGGAAAAAAAAAGCAAAGAAACCTCTACTGTATGCCATTTTAGCATGTCAATTATTTATTTATTTTATTTATTTATTTATTTATTTTATTTATTTATTTTATTTTATTTTATTTATTTACGTATTTAATTTTTTTCTAACTCTGGAAGCTTTTGCATCAAAAGTTGCATTTCAGGTTGGGGAGTACTAAGTCTGTTTCGGAATGATGCTTTCCTTATCTGTATGTTTTTTTCTGAACCTTTTATGAATATTTGACTTTGCAGAACCCCCCAAATTACCATCCACCCACATGCAGCTTTGCTCTGAGGTGCCTCTCTGGTGCTCTGAGTGCCCTTTCTCAGTGCCAGAGCTCAGGGTGTCACAACTTCCCAGCACAAAGCACTTGCCCTGTAGTTCTGCTTTTGCTTTATTGTATTGCAATTTTTTAAACCTTTTTTTCCCCCTCTGACCTGCTGCTGCTGACCTTGCTGAACCTCTGTCCTGATCTGTATCTTATGCCACCCTGAAATATCATACACAGGAAGCATCTGGCTGTTCCCCTGCTGTATGGGGCATTCTTTCAGAGGATTATCTCTGTTTCATTCTGCTTCGTTCTGGCACAAAGCCTGCAGAAGTCATTTGACAGACCTAAGCTCTCTGCAGATCCAGATCATCCATCTCTCAGCACTCCTGAGGCTCCTGTGCTTCCCGCCGTGTCCACTTGCTCCGAGCTGGCTGCCCTGGGGACAGGGGCATTTGTCAGGTTTGTTTTTTTTTCCCTTCTCATTGCTTTGCCCATCACACCCCCTAGAAAAGGAACTGCAAGTTGCTAGGAGAAGGTGAAGCCAAATGTGCTCAGCTTTGGGAAGTGAAGTGTGTGGTGGAGATGGGATTTTTAAACATCCACTGGGAATATTCCTGGTGGCAAGGAGGGGGGTGGGGTGTATTTCTCACAAGCTTCTGGCTTCTGCACTTGCAGTTTTCCCATTGAGAGGGGAGGTAGCTTTGGTCTTGCAGGTGCAAGAAGAAGCAAGTGTCTATTGCTTCCTTCCTATTTTACACTGGCTTTTCCTTTTTTTAAATAAATTTGGCTCAACTTTGCACAGCCCTGGCAGGTACCCAACCCCTGCTGTGTTTCTTTGTTGAGTCAACAATATATCCAGCCAGAGGAGAGCAGCTTAATGGTTTGTAGTAATCATTCATCCAAAATCCTGGCTAAAATCTTCATGTCCCCAACCTGTGTAGCTCCTTTCCTCCCAAAGGGGAACCATTTGGTGTGTGGTGGGTTGCTAGAGGGTCCTTGTTGTGTCTTGGTGTGTGTTCAAGGCTAGGTTGGATGAGGCTTAGAACAACCTGGTCTAGTGGAAAGTGTCCCTGCTCATAGCAGGGGGCTGGAACTGGGTGATCTTTAAGTGTCCTTCCACCCCAAGCCACTCTGATTGTTTGTCATGAGTAGTGCATTAAATGGCTGGGACCCCTGGGATCCCCACATCCCTGGTGAAGATATGCCTAACATGTCCCCTTTTGGAAAATCAGGAGAACCTTCAATTGGGATGTAGTACCTTTTTCCAAGCTAAAATATAATCTGCTCAGTTCCAGATAAATGGGTTTCACTTTGATGCTGCAGGTTTTAGTCTTGTGGGTTATTGCTGTGTTGATAAGATTAATGATGTTGTCATGGTCATCTTAATGGTGTTTCACTAAAATGCCTCCTTTTCAGGTTGGGTAGCAATGTGGGAATCTCTCCCTTCATATTTTAATATTTTTTTCAAACTTTCCTATTAGCAGAATAAGCATTGAAGTGTGATTCCCAGTGCTGAGACCAGAAGGTCTATTCAAAGAATTCAAAACCTCATGGTTCCTGAGGGCCTACTGAGGGGTATTTAATATTTGGGACTGCACCAAACCCCTCAGAATACAGCTGCAAGGAACAAAAGCCTCTGAGAGATTATTCATTACCGTGTACAGTCATACATTATAAAGTTTAATGCTTGCTTGCAGACTGGGTGACAGGGACTCCGTTTGCGCTGTGTTTGCCTCTTAATCATTACCATAATTGCTTCTACATCATCTCTAAAAGGCAGATTAAAGTCCAAGCACGACAAAACCTCCCATGGTATTGCTGCTGAGATCTGCCCAATAAAAGCAGCACTGGGTTTATTTTAATTTTTTTATTGAGTCAAGGTTCTTATTTACCTATTATCAAACCGTGCAATTACTTAAAGACATTATTCTTCTGCTCAGTGATGAAATAAGCCCCAAAGTCTCACCAGTGAGGTCACCTGCAGCTGAGGTGCCTGAGTTTAGCAGCAGGTTTTAGGTTTAGTAGCAGTTTTAGTAGGTGTAGCTGATGCAGTGCCCTGGAAGCAGCATTCATTACCAAGATGCTGTTTGGCTCTGGCAGTTTCCAGCCAGGCTGCGTGGCATGCTGGTGGCTGGGCTGCTCTCAGCATCATGGAAATCCTGGAGTGAGTGATAACTCTGATCAGCACACGAGCAGAGTCAGGGCAGACATCCTGACAGAGACCAGACAGTGCTGCTTGGTTCACAGCACAGTCCTTACAGTGAACTGCAAGAATTCATTTTCCCTTTCAGGGCCCCCGAGCTTGAATTTCAAAATGAGAACCATATTTTGAGCTCTTTGTTCCGGCAGAAAATCAGTTCCTCTTTCCTGCTGAAACTCTCTCAGTGCTGCAAAGGTGTAAAAATAAGCCAGGCTCTGGCTCATGCCTTAAATTGAGTGTTTTGTGTTTGCCAGATTGGCTCTTTTGGTGGTGCCCCGTGCAGGCTGTGGCTGAGCATGGGAGGTCCCACAGTCCTGTCCCACTGTGCTGAGAGTGCTGCTCTCACTGCCTCCAGCTCCTTCAGCTCATTTCATGTGAGATGTCTCTCTTCCAAGTGAGTAAACCACAGATGCAACTTTCTGCAAAATTACCAACTTTAACGGAGCACTGATGGCTCCCTGCGAGGTCTCCTCCTCCGCTCCCACTGTGCTGCTGCTTTTCTGAAGGCAAATTAAACAGATATATTCCAGTCTGATTGAAGCCATTGAGTTACTTAAACAGATTGACCTGACTTGGGCTTATCAATTTCTTTAATGAGGTGTCCTCTGCAACTTCTGCTTGGCTTTTCTCCATCCTTCTCATTAAAAAATTTATTTTAGAATCTCTTTGTTCCAGGTGGAGTCATTGCCAAATAGTTGCCTGCGTATATGCCTGACCCTTAGCCCCTTAATAATGCTTTAATTTTCATTTTTAAATCTAGACAAGGCTCTGAGGAATCGCCTTGCTTAAAAATGTAGGATTTGGAAAGTGTTTTAACTCTTAAGTGAGGAGCAGCAGTGAAGAGGGTACTTCTTCCCTCCTGGTTCCATGGAAATAACCCTGCATAGTGGAAAGAGTTTCAAGATTAGAATGCTGGTTTTTGTAGCCTGGGTGAGATGTCTTTTTATGGTCACCTTCTAAAACAACAACAGTGACAGATTCCACCCAGGCTGGAGGGATAACAACTTCCCATTGAAACTTCTTTATGAAATTGAATCTTCAGGATCAAATGGTGGATATCTGAAAGGATTACCCAAATTGTAAGGGGAAAAAAAATTGTTGATATATAGAAAAACTGGTGTGCTTCCTTAGGATGAGTGTGCATACCAGTTGGGATTAATCCAGATGTACTCTGATAAAACTGTATATTGTCTTTGAGCATCTCTCCCTGGGCATGTCTTTCTTGATGCTGATGGTCCTTCCCCTAAATCTGTTGAATTAGCTGATGTTAGGAGATTGTTTTGGTCCTTTTTCTTGAGCCATTAAGGTAATTTATGTATTGTACACCAAGTCAAGGCCAGACCCTCCACGTGCATGAAGTCACACCTGTTTGAAGGCCTTCCTCAGGCTACAAGGAGAGTGCCTGTTTTGTGCTCCTGATCCTTCAGCTCAAACCTTCACCCAAAAGTACCTCCCAAGTTCTTCCTCCTCTCCAAAAAAATAGCAGCCAGTGCTGACTGTCTTCTTTCAGGTCATAGATTATTAATCCTTCAGGTGTAAGCCTGAGCAGAGCCCTCAGAGGTGGGAAGGGAGAATATCCTTCAGTCTTCCTCTCAACAAAACTGACTTTCTGCAAAAGCCCATCCTGTCCCTGTGTGTTGGGCACAACATGTCCAGTGTGGGAGCCCTGAGGAAGCACAGGCAGAGGGAGGGAAATGAGTGATTTTTGGGTGCCTGCTGTATGCAGCCATGAGGTACAGGGCAAATGCTCACCCTCTAGAGGGGCAGGGACATCACACCAGGTTCTCTGAGAACATGACCACTGCCACTACTTTGGTTTTGTTTCTTTTATGACAAAGTCTCTGTAGAGTTTAGGTGTCAGTGTGGGAAGAGGGCTACTGACCAGGAGGGCTTAGATGCCCAAGTTTGCAGTCAGGCATCCTCTTCTTGTTGTCTCTCTGACTCTTTTCCTGAGCAGAGTCCAGAGTTCCATCTGAGCTGACCAGGTTTAGCAGGATCTGGTTTTACCTTCATCTTCTGCATGTTCTGTCTATACTCAGTGGGGGTAGGTTCCCAACTCCACTGGAGTGTTTTGTTCTTTCATCCTGCTAGAAATAAATCCAATTTCATGCAAAGTTGCTGCAGAAGAAGAGCCTTCTGCTCTGGCAAATAAACCACCTCTGCTCCAGTCCCTCCTGCTTCAGACACCCAGCCTTGCTGCTGGCAATATTTCCATCTCACATGCACAGTTAGAAGGGCAGGGCAGGGAAACCCAAGATATATCTTGCAAAATAGATGGCTTCTATGTAGAAATACATCTAATTCCCAGACAGAGAGGAGCAAGAGTGTGTGGCTGTGGGCCTGGAGCTGGGTGGGATGCAGGGCAGTGGGGACAGCCCTGTGGCATTAGTGGGGACGCTGTGTTTGAGATCCCAGCAGAGTGCTCCAGCCTCCTGGCTGCAGAGCTCAGTCACAGGGTTTATTATTACTCAGTGTTACTGGGTTTTTATAAAACTGATTCAGCAGAGCATTGGTATCTGAACTGTTTAAGGGAGTGGGGAATGATCCTGTGGTTACAAAGTTAGGTGTGTGCTTGTGTCTTGTTGAGCTGGTATTAATGTAGAGAAAACAAACAGATGTTTCCTGGCTTGAGTCTGGGGCCAGCATGTGCAACCTGATTAAATTTAGGATGTTTCAGTTCTCAGTGCCAAACTTAAGATACCTCAACACACAAGTTAATAAAGAAAAACCCAAAAATGAGCACTCACCAGAAGAGCAGAGCCTTAATGGCACTGAACCATGTACGACACTCATTTCCAGAGGGTTTTCCGAGGTGTGCTGTCCAAGCAGTTGGATAATGAATGTAAAGGTGTCCATGTATATTGGATTTGCAAACAGTACTGTTGAGCTGTGGTCAGACTGAGCACAGATGGACCCCTTCTGACTCAAATAATCAGGTAGCACTCTGCATGGAAGCCACAAGAGTTTGGAGAAGTTGTTTTTTTGTGTCCTGTGTGTGCCCAGTGGGCCTGATCCTGCATTCCTGTGCTGGTTCTGAGAAACTGGTCATTAAAATCAAAGAGGTTTTTGACTGACTAAGGAGTTCAGACTGTATTGCTGTGGATTTTAGTTCCTGCCATTGATTTTCCTTTGATTATCGGTACAATGCTTTATTTTTGCACAGTGTAATATTTTATTAAAGGCACATTTGTGGCTAATAACATTTATGAAGAGGCAGCTTTGACTGAAACTGCATCTGAATGTCACTTGAATCATGAATGGGAATACCATATATCCATTAAAATTTGAACAATGATAACTGTATGTGTGTTAGAGTCGCCTTTTTGATGGATATGGCCAGCAGCCATTAAAATACAGTGAGAATTCTTGTTCACAGTCCCACAGTGGCTGATAATAACACTCTTGATAAGAATTTGCTGCTCAAGACACCAATTTTACAAAAGGGATTTATTGCAGCTAACAGCAGCTCTGAAGATTAAAATGTAACTATCATTCAGTTCTACTTTTATTTTATTATTTTTTAAGTCTTATTTTTTTAAGTCTCATTTTTTAAGTATGTAAAGAAAGGATTTTACTTTCCCATCACTCTCTGGAGTTGGTTTCCTGCTGGCCCTTATTGAAACTTACTGACTTTTTGAATAGAAAGTGTTAGCCAATATCCCCACTGGTTTAAAAGAAAAAAAAAACCCAAAACTTTTCATCCTATTTTTAACACAGAGGGCTTGTGGAATTTAGAAATAGATGTGGCCTACTGGGTCATCTAGCCAATTTTCTACAGCCCTCCTTTATTTCTTGCAAGCCTTCATGTTTCTGGGCTTTTTAATGTTTATAGATGCATTGCTGCTGCAGCTGTTCTCCAGCTCAGGGATGTGTGGATGTCACTGGGCTCTAATAAGGAGACTCACATGGCCCTTTGAAGTTGGAGGAAAATAGGGAAAAATCTTCTTAATAGAATCTATCCCAGAAAGTGACTTTGGTTGGCTTACAGTTAATATGAGGTGCTTCAAAAAATGTATTAACTGCAGAGTCTTGTAACTGTTTTCTTGGACCTACAAAGCTGTTGCAAGAGGCAGTGTAGTACAGTGGCTGAGAAGGCTGACAGATTTATATTCTGCTTTTTGACCTTCAAAAAGTCACTTAATGGAGCTTTTCCTTTTCCCCCTCATCCCTTCTGCAGAGCAGGGTTTATCTGAGCAGAAAGTGCTTACTAAGCACCAGCTGAACACCTACTGTGCCAGGACCCTCAGCTTTATCTCTCAAGCCTGGTCAAATGCAAAATAATCAGTTGGTCTTCTGAAGAAATAGATTGTTGAAAGAATCATGTAGGCTTGGATTTTCAGCTGGCACAAAAAACTGGATTTCTTAAGGATTTGGCAAGCTGAGTTTAGCTTTTCTTCTATAATTATGGATATGGTTTGTTGATTTTGCTGATTCTTTACCCCCATTCCTGTGTTCAGGTCTGATCTGGCAGCAGGAGCTGGAGAGTTCACATCCTTGTGCATTAAACAGGATGCAGTGCCTAATTATTATCTTGATTAAGTTTGGTGATTAAGTGATGTGTAATTGTGTGTAAGCTCAGACATCTCAAGATATTGCTCAAAGCCGTGGTGACTGATCATCTGGTCAGGGTTGGGGGGGCACTGTTTGATTAAATCTTACTTTGAGGAGAACTTGGTTCACATCTCTGCAAGCACTTTAAGCTCTGTGGAATTTTGCTGCACTTCTCTTTGCTGAGCAATATGTGAAAGTACATCAAGTGCAAGTCTAGATATGTAATAAATGTCAAGAAAGTATCTACAGAAGGATGTATTTGTAAAATAGATTAATGGCTCCTTGTTTTAATTTAAGAAGACAGAAAAATAGCACATTCCTGATAAATTTCTGAAGTTAAGTACAAAAAACCATGAGAAAATAAATATATGCCAGCATCATAACTTCCTCTTGATGACTAAAGCTATGGCATTTTTAAAGCCAGGGATGAAGCAATTTTAGGCATGATTCAGTTGGAATCTCTGCCTTTCTCTGTCCTCTCGGAATAAACCACCCATGCATTTTAAATTTTGCTCCTTTCATATGCCATGGGATATTGATCAAAAATGATAATAATAAAAAAAGCAATGCCCCTTATAGCAAAGAAAAGGCAGTCTGGTAGTCAAATGTTTTGCAAGCTTGGTGCAGCTTGGACTGAAAGACTGGAATATCACCCAGTAATAAGTTTGTGGAGATGAAATCCACTTGGATAAAAAGTACAGAGCTATGCAACTTGACAGGCTGAGTCCTAAAGGGCACCAGCCTTGGATCCAATAGTCTCTCTCATTTTGAATAATTGCTGTGCAACACAGAGTCAAACATTTATTGCTGAGTACAGGTGCATTTGCTCTCCCTGGTGACCATCTATAAGCAAATGTGCAGGACGACTTTATTACTTAAATTCACACAAACTGTTTGCTTTAGAGAATTAAATAAACCCAGACAAAGGACAGTCAATACTGTTGTTTTACCTTCTTGCATTTAAATGCTGCCTCCTGGATGGTTCAATAGCAACCTGGAAGACAGAGGGGTTCTGTGGAATGATTCATGTGAAGAAATTTACCTTTGAGGAAAAGCCACAAGAGCACCAAAATCAGGGGGTTACTTTGCTGTAGACAAATTCAGTGTTTTCACCTTCATCTGAGCAGGCTGCTGTGATTGATGACTAGTGGGAATTTGGTTGACTGGAGAAATCTTGGCTAAAAAATTTGATTCCAAACTGGAATGGCCAAGCAGTGGCAAAGCTTTGATTTTGCTGCCAATGCAGCCTTTGAAGAGTGAAACCATATTTGTGGCTGTGGTTGAAAGAGCTTCTAGGAGACATTTGAACCCATGCCATGAATTTTTGAGCTAGGAGCATTTTTCAGTGCATGGGAAAATGATATCTCAGAACAGCCCTTGCCTGGGAAGGGGCTGTGATCAGTCTTGCCTTTGGGCAAAGCCTTCCCTGAGACCAGTATCTCTTCAGTGCAATTAAAAATAAAGGAAATAAAGGCATCTGGTGCCTGGCTTGTAGTGATGACAGCACATTGCACGGCTGTGGAGGGACTTTAGGAGCCATTTAAAGTGCCAACTAATGCCTTATTTGTTTTTCTACTGTATTTGTGCAGTGTTGACTATCCCTTGCAAGACCAAATTAGACTAAGCAGAGTTGGAAAGGTAAATGCTTTTGGTCTTCTCCTTTTTCAGCTTTGTGACCACAGCTGGGCTAAGGCATCCCAAGTCTTTGTTTTCTTCATAAACCCCTGAGAACTCCATTCAGAGATACAGAAACAGATACAGATCCCACACACCACCCTGGACTCTCACACCTTGTAATTGTTTGCATTCAGACACAGGCTGGTGTTCTTTCCCCCAGCACTGAGTTTTGTACAGTGAAAAGGCAAAGGAAAAGAGAAGCACTATAAAACATATATTGGATGTGACTGATAGCACCTCATGGAAGCAAGAGTAAATACTGAAATACTGATTTATCTATCCAAGACCAACATCTGGGCTTTTTATGAGACTTGGACTGAGGAATATAAACACTGGGTGACAGCCACAGTAGGGCTGACTATTCAGGCTGTACCTCCAGTCTATCCAGTTATTAAGAGCCAGCACAGAGCAGTGCAGAGAAGTCCTCAGCTGTTGCAGATCTGTTTGTGGGGCAGGTATGACATCTCCTAGGGCTCATTCCCAGCCAGGGTATTCTGGGGTGTTCATCCTCTGCAGGGTTCAGGATCAATCCTTCAGCCACATGAAGCACAACCATCACAGGCATGGGATGAAAGCCATCATGGACCATTTTCTGTGTCTAGCCCTGGGTTTGGAGCAACAGGTTTTGTCCTGAGCAAAGATAGGTGGAAGGAGATGTGTCTTCTCAGCACACTTGAGAGCAATCTGGCAGAAGAGTCTTTACCAAATTTTTTTTTTTGTAATCATTTTGAGATAAATAAACTGCAGGCATCACACACAGCCAAATGAAATGGAAGCTATGGCAAAGCTGGTCAAGGGAACTTCCTCCTTCAAAAACTCTTGTAATGGGTGACCCAGACTTTGAAGACAAAATATTTGGCAAGTGAGTTCAAACTGAAGAAATTCTCTTATTCACTCAAAAGCTCGTGCTTCTTGCCAACACAGTAATGTGCTGTTGGGACAGGTAGAAAGGGCTGCTTTCCAAAAATAAGCAGATCTTATGCAACAAGCTTAGTTTTATTAATAAGTGAAAAACGGATGTACTATTCATTATCTGCTTCCAAATCCAAGTAGACAGTCATCCTGATGATTACTGATTATTTTTTTATTCTTACACAGAGAAATGTTTGAGGAAAGGCAGAACTCAGTCTTTAACATTCTTTTGATTCCACATTGGAGCTTGGTAATTGATGAAAGATGTTCCATGTGTTACTTGAAACTTTTCTGTTGGCTTTGTGATGTGAACTAGGTCTGACAAGTTACATCAAGAGTCCTTCACAGGACACTCCTTCTAGCAAGAGTAATCCCTTCTTGCAGGACCTGCTTCTGGAGTTCTCATTGAAGTGAGTGGACTTGATGTGGATAGACAGCATTTGTCTCTATCTGTTATTTTGGGGAGTTTTGTCCTGATTCTGTTGAATATAGGAGCTATCCTGCTTGTAATGTCCACTGTTATAAAGAGGAGCAATACTAAAATTCATACTTAATTGTTTTTAAAAAGGGATTTTGGATAAAACAGCTGGTGGAAATCATTTGAAAGACTCAGCTGGAGCAGGCTCAAAATACACTGACAAGTCCAGCAGTGAAAAAAAATCTCTGTTGTCAGCTGATATTTCTCCTTCCTCTGCACTCTGGGCTGTTCTCACTGGCTCTCCTTAGGCACTGAATTTCATTTCTAAATTGGGAGCCCAGTAATTGAGAATGCAAGTCTGCTGGGTTTGCATGGCAGGGTTTTGGCAGTGGGGGGACTACAGGGGTGGCTTCTGTGAGAAGCTTCTGGAAGCTTCCCCCCATGTCCAGCTGAGCCAATGCCAGCTGGTTCCAAAAGGACCGAGTCCATCTGCAATGTTGGTAGTGCCTCTGGGATAAGGTGCATAGGAAGGGGGAAAAGTTCTTCTCAACAGCCAGAGGAGGGAGGAGGGAGGGAGGGTAAGAGACCAGTAGCTCTGCACACCCTGAGGTCACAGGCTCCTGGAGGATGCACCTGTGGAGGGGTCCCACGCTGGGGCAGTTCCTGCAGCCCATGGAAGGACTCACATTGGAGGAGTCTGTGGAGGTTTGGCTCCCTGAGGAGGAAGGAGCAGCAGAGACAGTGTGAACTGAGCACAGCCCACATTCCCTGTCTCCCTGCACTGCTGGTGGGGTAGGAAGAGAAATCAGGAGTGAAGTTGAGTCTCAGAATAAGAAAGGAGTGGAGGGAAGATGTTTTAAGATTTGGTTTTATTTCTCATTGTCCTGTTCTGATTGCCAAGTTGAGTCTGTTTTGCCTGTGATGGTAACTGGTGAGTGATCTCTCCCTGTCCTTATCTCAGCCCACAAGTTTTTCACTATATTCTTCTCCCCTGTCCAGCTTAGGAGGGCAGTGACAGAGGGGCTTTGGTAGGCACCTGGCATCCAGCCAGGGTCAACCCAGCACAGTGAGGCTCCCCACATTTCCAGTGGTGGGAGTGAGTCTCTGCACTGTGATTACTCAGGGGAAGAATTTAACTCCAAAATTACAAGTGTGCATTGAAAGCATGAGACTGAGGCTTCTGTCTCAGAAATGGGCTGGAATTGCACATCCTGGCTCTTTCTTGGGTGCTCATGAGGAGTGACTCAAGAGCTTGAGCACCTCCATTCACCTGCTCCACCATCACAAGGATACTTACTTTACCCTCTGCAGGAGCACTGCTCTCTGCATAAGCAACCTGCTGTTCATATCACACTAAGATTTCACCCAGATTCATGTCTTTGCTACCCCAGGGACCTAAAAGGAGTTCTGCAAATGTGAATAGCTGCATGTGCTTCTCTGACCCAGAGAAAGGCAATATGTGGAATTTGAGCTTGTGTGCCTACATGGACTTCCATAGCTAGAAGAAAACAAATAAGAAAGGAGTTGTTAATATATTCCTGTGTCACACTCAGAAATGCTCTTGAATAGGGTGGCTGACAATAGCATGGCCTCTCCTAGATAGATGCAGGTGGAGGCAGCAGATGAGTGTGGTGGCTGTGCCAGGCAAAGCAGCTCCTGCAGCCAGGGCCCAGCATGGAGCCCTGTGGCTCCTTTGTAGGCATCACCATGGCCATGGAATCACAGCCAGGGAACCAGCTGGTAGCTCCCTGCCTGCAGCTTTCTTTATATCCCATAAAGAGTTTCAAATGCTGCCCCCCATTCTTTGCTTTTTAACAGATGACATTGAAGGACTTTCACCTTTTTCTCCCCAGTTTTTTTTAAGGTTCTCCCTGCTTCATCATGTCATGGGTGACGCCCCTGACTCCTGACCACTGACCTCTGCACCAGCAAGATTTTCATGGAATCACAGAGGCATTAAGATTGGAAAAGACCTCCAAGATTATCAGGGTCTTTTTTCTTGTCCAGAAGCCAATCTGTGGCAGGGCTGCCTACAACCCCCTCCTCCCATTGCAGACACTTAATTCCTCACCCACCCCAGGTGGCTGCTCCAGTTTTCCAGAGGCACCAGGGATGGGGCACATCCTGACCCTGGGAACTGCCTCCCTGCTCAGCTGCCCTTGCCAAGCAGTGCTGCAATCTGGGCTCAGTTCCTGAAGCAAAGAGGAGCTGAAGCAGCTCAGTGTTCCCCTCTCCAGAGACCAGCTGCTCTCACCTGGCGCCTCGCAGCTAATCACAGTGACAGCAGCCATTGTTTATTTCCCTCCATCCTTGTCTTCCTTGTTTTATGGAAAATTAGAGCAGGCAGGCAAGCCATCCATCAGCCTATAAATGCTGTGGAGTCTTTTGGCTTTGTGCTAAATAATTGTGCATTTTATTGCTATTTACACATTTATTTTCCGAGGCAATAAAATACAAACTGCGGTCCTCAAGACTTTATATTTTGCATCTGTATCGCAGCAGCCACACAGGCTTCAGCAGCAGCATGCAACCTGCTGCCATAAATTCACTTTCTTATTTTAGTAGGTCTAACATTTATTTATAATTAATGTCAGAGACCTTACACAGGAATGCCAATTATTGATTTTTTTTCTTTTTTTTTACGAAAAAGAAATTACTTTTTTCTTATTACTGCCATAGCGGCACAATCAAATTGCAGAGGCTAATCTTGTTCACAACAGTGGAAGAAAAGGCTTTTAAAAACTGAGTTGGTGGTAAAGTTATAAAAAGCATCATGCAGCCCCTTAACTCTGGAGTTTGTATATATGGAAATTATTGTGTGGGGGACAGGGGACAGTAATTCACATTAGCAGCTCTGCTGGTGTCAGTGTGGAAATAGGAAAGATCTCCAGCAGGAGCCATTGTAACCAGTGCAAAATGAGAGCCTTTGCAAGTGGCAGGGGAGCTCAGTGTCCCAGTGCAGCTGGGGCTGGGGGCACCCAGGGTCTCAGGGGGACCCCCAGGGTCTCAGGGGGACCCCCATTGCTGTGATGGAGGAGTGGCTGCTGTGCCTGCAGGTTTGCACTGCCAGCAGTGCCCGTGGGGATCAGCACTTCCCATGCAATGGGTGTCCATGGAACTCAGCTCCACTTGCCACAATCACATGCACAAGGATGTGAGTTGGACAAGAGAAGCCTTGAAGCACATTTTTATGGCTTGAATCCCCCATTACCTGCTTATTGCTAAGAAATCTACCCATGCATTTGTAAACTAAATGGCCCTTATCAGTAGACTTTGCACAGCTGGTGCTTCTCCTTCAGTCCAGCTATGCCAGGAAATCTGCTGAGGGAGGCATCAGACTTGGCAAAGAGTGAGGGGAACAGCAGCCAGCTCCATCTTAAACTAATTTTTACCCCTGGCAGGGATGGCTGCCTAACAAGTGTTCAGAGGCTGAAACACAGCCCTGAAAAAGCTTCAGGTTGGAGGTGTGAAGGGGCTGCAGAGGGCAAAGTAAGGAGTCTGCTGCTGCACCAGCTTCCCATTCCTGATGATTTACTGTCAAAATGCTGAGCAGCTCTGGGAGAGGGAAGAAGTGGAGTTAGGAGCAGAGTTGGGAGCCAGGGATGGATGTTACATTTCTACCTCAAGCTCTGGAATGGTGAGAATAAGATGGATGCCTGCAGGCTCACTCACCCCTTCCACATCTGCAAAGCAGAGCTGGCACCAGCATATCTTCTGTGTGGTGGAATTTGGAAGGATTACCAAAAAAAAGGGCTTGTCATGAACAGTTGCCATGGAAGTTGAATAACCTGCTTGTTTTGTGTCACCTTCCCCTCCAAGGGGTTCTCCTCCCACAGCAAGTGAACCTGAGTGGGTCAGGAAATGAAACCAGAGGTGATCAGTCCATTCTGTGACATCTTCCCAAAGAGCTCCATAAACAGTAAGGGAGCCTGTGGCAGCTGGGAGGGGTGTGATCTCTGTGCATGGATGTGGCCAGAAATGCTGTCAGAGCAAAGCTGATGATGCTGAACTGTGAGGTTCAGTCTGAGGAACAGCAAACCAATCCTGAAGGATTCTGCTCTGCCTGCCTGGGGGCACTGAATGGCAAAAGTTGTGGAAAACAGTGAAGTGTGGGCTCTCAGCATCTCTGGAAACTCATACCCCAAACATCTCATGTGGAGTACCACAAATGGAAGCAGTGAGTGCTTTGGCTGTTACTTGTTTGTTGTTGCACAGCCACAAATGCCACCTGAATTTTATTACTTCAATTCTGACCTTTTTTGTTGTTGTTTTTTGGGGTTTTTTTGTTGGTTTCTCCTTTTTTTTTGGTCTAGCACTATTAGGATTTTTCTTTCTTTGCTTGCTCATCAGGAAGATAGCTCTATTTTCATTTGCTAATTAGCTTGGTATTTCTTCACTCATTCAAAGATGTCTGGCCAAATTAAACTAACGTGCAGCACTTGTCAAGCCAAAGGCTTTGCACACCAGGGCTAGACAGCCTGGGGACAGGAGAGTTGTGCTCTCACAGGGCTGTACTGTGTGGGCTTGGGGCAGGTATCACCCACAGGAGCCTCACCTGCACAGGGGGGATCTTGCTGACAGCATCTGGGTATGAAGGAGCTTTATTCTTGCCCAGCAGCACTGGTGGGGCTGCAAAAACTTCTTGATTTGCTCCGTGTGCTGTGACAGTGCTGGGGAACCTGGCTACCAAATGTGCAGCTCACCTCCATGGGTTTTGTAAAGTTGTTTCTGAAATCAAATCCTGTTTTTATTCTGCTTGTGTTGGACAAGTTGAGCTGTAAATCATGTTTCACCCCATGGATGCTATTGCAGACTCAGCCCTACTTTTTGAGTTGGAAAAGGCACCAAACACATCCAAGGGCCTGTAGGAATGGGACAAGAGGTAATGATTTTAAACTAAAAGTGTTTAGATTCAGACTGAGGAAGATATAAGGAAGAAATTTTTATGAGGAGGGTGGTGAAACACTGGCACAGGTTGTTGAGAGAGGTTGTAGATGCCCCATCCCTGGAAACATTGAGGGTTGGGTTGGATGGAGCTCTGAGGAAGCTGATCTTGTTGGAGATGTCCCTGCTCATTGCAGTGCACTTGGACTAGATGACCTTTAAAGGTCCTTTGGAAGCCAAACTATTCCATGATTCTAATGAAAGCTGTGGGGAGGAAGAGGGGTAATGTCTCTCTCATTTTTTATCCTTTGCCATAGAAGATGGGTTTTATCTCAATGGGAGGTTGGTTTGGTTCATAGCAGCAGCAGTTTGGACATCCTGTGTGCCTCCTGTCCTCCTTGCAGGCAGCAGCATGACCCATATAGGGGTTAATTCCACAGTAAGCCCTGTCAGCAGGTCAGTAAACCTGCTCCCACCCCTTCCTGCTCCCTGCTAATCCTGGCAAATCCTCTTTCCCTCTACCTTCCTCTGTTGCTTCCATCACCTTGAAGTAAAAAGGTGAGGATGAAGGAGAGGAAGGAAAGTTGTGGAAACACACTTTAGCCATTTTGGTAGGGGCGTGATAGCAAAATCAGCCTCCCTGAAGTGCAGCCTGGCCCCTGCTGTCTCGGTGGGCTCTGTACAGGTGTCTGTGTGCAGTCTGCCCACCCCACCTGCTCCGTCCCCCCAGGACTGCCTGGATCATGGCATCCCAGGACTTCCCCTAGCTTTCCCAGCACAGAGTCATGTCCTGTAAATAAGGCTGAGCTTATTTCCCAGGCTGCCTGTATCTAAAATCAGGGACATTTCCTTCTGGGTTCATTTGGTTTGGAGAAAAGGAGGCTGAGGGGAGACTTTCTCTAAGCTCCCTGAAAGGAGGTGGTAACCTGGTGGGGGTCAGTCTCCTCACCCAATTAACAAGAGATGGAATGAGAAGGAGCAGCCTCACACTGTGCCAGGCCATGTTTACAGGTGTGTTTAGATTGGATATTAAGAATTTTTTTTCTACCACGAAAGCTGTCAAGCATTGGAACAGGCTGCCCAGAAGAAGTAAGGAAATCACCATCCCTGAAAATATTCAAACAACATATGGATGTGGCACGTGGGGACATGGTTTAGTGATGACTTGGTGGTGCTGGGTTAACTGTTGGACTCTGTGATCTCAGAGGTCTTTTCCAACCTGTGTGATTCTGTGATTCTTGCCCCCTGCACTGCTGTGCAAGCCAGGGTGCAGCTTCAGCTCATGGACTCTGCAGGGGGATGATGCTGAGTGATCCCAAAGAGTTTGGTTTTTATTCAGGACTGACAGGATGGCAGCACAGTGTTTCATCTGCAGGCTGGGCTTCTTTCAGTATCTGCTTTCAGTCCTTTAAGACTGTTAAATAAGAGTTTGGGGAAACACATTTTTTGCTGCTGTCTTATGATCTGGTAGAGATAACAAATCAAGAGAGGCAAGAGAACTTCCTGTACTGGTTGTTTGTGGAGAAGGAGTTAAAAAGTCCTCTATTGGTTATGTGTGACTGGTTGGTACTGCTTTGCATGGGAGGAAACCTCTCAGCACCTCACCCAGCTGAGCCTCCCACGAGTCTATGAACAAATGTCCAGGACTGAAGCCAAACTGTCTCAGTTTTCGGGTGTCAGCCAGGAGCTGCACCTCTCCAAGGGGCTCTGGGGGTGAGCAGTCTTGTCCTTGGCTGCAGTTCTGGCTGGTAGCTCCATGAACAGAAATGACTGCAGATATTTGTAAAACTCAGGAAAGAACGATCACTTTGCCTCCATGTGGTGGGTGCAGTCACTGTGAGCCTCACTGCCCTGCCTCTCTGCACTGTCCTCACTGAGGAGATGAGAGATGCACCAGATCTGCCATGCACATCAACCAGGGCTGGGGCAATGAAATCCAGAAGCAAAAAATACAGGAGGATGCAAAATGAGAACTATTTCCATCAGCTGCACGTTTGGAAACACCCTGGCAGCATTGATGCTGGGAACTGGAAACTTGGAAACTTCATCTTTCAAACAAAGATCTAGCAATCCAGCATGGGACAGCAACCCCTGGTATCCATTCTCTTCTCCTGAGGATGGAAACTCCCCAGCAACAGCAATTACCAAGTGCTGGATCATCCCCCTGTAGCTGAGTGTGACAACACTTTGGGGCTGGGAAGTCACATCTCATTTTAGAGGAAATTAAAAACAATGGCGCCCTTCAGCCAATGCATCTCCTCCATAAGTCATAGGTCAATTCTCCTCTGGGAATGTCTAAGTTCTGTTTGGAATGACTGCCCTTTGGATGCTGTCATTATTTTTCAGCATTCACTTTTTATTTTTGAGCAAGAAAGGCGTGGTATAAAAAGAGAAAAACTTGTATTAGCCTGTTTAAAACCAAGCCAAGCAGAACAGTGCATTTCCCAGAGTTTCTTGATATACATTTCCTTGCAAATCTTAGAGAGATTTTAATTAAAAGTTTCTGTTCCCTTTCCTTCATAAAGGCAAAACACAAATAAAAATCTTGTAGCTGCCACTTTTAAAGCAAGCTTTTGGACACAAATTGGTGGCTCATTTAAGAGAAAACCCAAAATCCCAGGGCTCTACTGCCTGTGGTCACTGAGGACTGTTAGTTTTTAACAGTGTGCCCATTAAAACTTTCCAGGAGCTTTATTTCTAGAGCAAGTGGTGGCATTTTCATAAGCTCCATTTTTAAAGTTACCATGAAATTTTTCATTGGAGTGAGAGCAGGATCCCATATTCATTGCAATAGTCATATGCACAAAACCTTGCAGTCCCAAAGGAAAGCTTCCCTGTCCCACTGAAAATGGAGGGATGGTTTAGGTGGGGAAGAATATTGCAGTGAGTGTGGGATCCTGTTCTCAGTGTTTGAATGGGAGGTGTGATCTTGAACCCAAGGACAGAATTTAGCTTTGGATGTTGCCCTGCTGCGGTTTTTGTGCTGACAAAGAGCTCTCACAATTATGGTCACTTCAGGACACTGAGGCTAAAGCTGAGGTTTCTCACCAGCCCATGTAGAACTGGTGTTTGTCTTTGGTGATGCACAAGAAGTTCTTGGTTTTCTTATGTGTCACTAACTGGAAAGTATTACTGGGGAAAAGTCAGCAGCTGGGGCTTCTCCACCCTGAAGGAAAGGAAGGAAACTCCTCAATATACAGGAGCCCAAAGGACCAAGATCTCCTCTCTGCCACTCTTTGTCATAGGTAAAAGGATAAATTCAGGCTGATGTTTCCACAGCATCTGCCCTGCTACAGCTTGATTTCTAGGTAGAATGCTGGCAGCACTGCAGAGAGCAAGACCAAAGCAATATTGAATTGGTCACCACTTTCTTGTGTTAAAATTTCTCCTTTTACAAAATCAGTGATACCATTTTAGAATTGAAAAATTAAGTTCTAAATTAATTGAAGCTTCCTCTGCTAATTATTTCTGTATGGCTAAGTGATACTTTGAATTTCTCTTTGAATGAGGAAGGCCTTAAATATTCAGTGTTGCTGGTTATCTTAGCAGACTCCCTGTTTATGTTTCAGCCATCCAAGTAAGACAAGTGGAAAAGATGCCATAGTTGTGTGCATGTCTGTGTGTGTGTTTCTCCAGCATTCAATTATCAGCATCCAAAACCTCAGTATTACCATTTTTAATGCAGTTCAGGATGCCCTGCTGAGTGCTGTATGTGCAGCTCTGATATATGAAATCCATTTTGCATGCAGCTCTTGACATATTTTCATATTTAGGATTATGGGAAGCTTTTTGTGTGCCACTTTGATGTATGCTAATCTTTGTTTCTCAAAAAGCACTTTAAAAAAGTCCAGACAAATAGACAATATTTCTTCTTCACTGAAACCCTGTGTTTTTTTCTGTAGCCAGGCTCCCACATGGTTCAGAGCAAAGCTTCCACCAGTGGTGTGCTGAAGGGCCATATCCATGTGCCCTGCTCTGGGCAGCTCCTTGTATCCATCAGGTATCAGAGACAACCTGAGATCTAGCATTCCTCTGGATGAAAGGCAGCCTGAATCACTCATTTCTTCCTTGACTGTCACCTCTGTTGTGGATGCAGAGCAAAAGCTGGAATGGGAATGTCACACACAGAGGCTGAGTGATGCCTGGGCTGGTGGCAAGAGCACACAGTGCAGCTGGATCCAAATAGGTCAAGTACACCTACATAAATGATCAATCAGTTAAAGTGGTTGCCTAATGGCTTTGCAATTCTGCCCTGTAACACAGGATGTGAGTTATCAAATGTGTTACTTATATCTCTAATATATTTTATTGTGTTATTTATGGACTTCCTGTAAACTTTCTGTGGCTGCCAGACTTATCATAGTGTGCACAGCAGGACAAAAAACTTGGAAGTATTATTTTGTTCTTGCAAGGTTTGCAGTGGATGCCAGGTCCAGACTATGCACAGATGCTAAAACACCTCTGAATTTAATTGTGGGTAGTTTGACACCTTTGTAGCACCATAAAGACTAAATGTAAATCCCAGGTTAATGAATGAGAAAATCCCTGTGGTGTCATTAAATCTTCCCCAGAGTGAGCTCAGTCTGCCCAATGAATAAATGTTTAATGCAGTGCTGTGTCAGATGGAGCCATCGATTGGGAGAGAAACACTCTTGGTTTAACAGGATCCCATCAGCTGAGCTGCACTCAACAGCCCCACAGTGCCAGCAGCTGCTGGGGATGGCTTCAGGGCAGGAATCCCAAGGAGAGTCAGAGGTGCTCACATGGGCACAGAAACATTTCTCCTAGATTTTCCTGGAATTTTGGGATTATTGACAATATCATCAATGTTATCCTCATTACCATCTAATGTTTCCTGGCATTCAGAATTGTAATGCCATGGCATCCCCTGCAGTGCATTAATCACTTTCTTAATATCAGGAATTAATGTTTCTCACAACACATTTTCTAAAGTCACAAACAACTGTATTTATAGCCACATCCATTTCCCTACAGCTTTAGCCAAGGAGCAGGTTGGTGAATATTTTTGAGCTGCATACTCACAGATGATGTAGCAAAACACCTGTGGTTGAGTTCCATTTTGTATTGGGATTGCTTGGCCAGGTTTTGGTAGTGGGATTGGGGTTGGGGCTACAGGGTTGGCTTCTGTGAGAAGCTGCCAGAAGCTGCCCCTGTGTCCAGCATAGGCACCCAGACAGGGTCAACCCACTACACACCTTTAGTTCAGAGTATTCTACAGTCTGAAATAATCCTATATTATAAAAATTGTGATCTTATAAAAATTAAAACAATGCAGCTTCAGGACTCACTTTTCAGTGGTTTTAGTTTGTATCTCTTTCTACTACTGCTGCTATTATTGATTAGCCACTATGTACTTGAATTACATGGAAGTGGTTTTCTTACTGTCTTTGGTGAATTAGCAAGACTTTAAAAACAATCCATAGTCATCCCAACATTAAACTAAAAGTAAAAAGGAGAGGTGATTTTATTTTCCTTTCTCAGACAAGGAGTAAAAGGAGTGCTTTGTATTTGGACAGTGATGGTGGTGGTGGTGTTTTTGTTTTATTTTGAATTTCAAAATGTTTTGCTTTCCCTTAATTACTAAAAATTACACATTTTCCAGAAAAAAAAAACTTTTGCAAAATGAAAAGTAGATTTCTTAATTTAAAATGTCAAAGATCCTTCTTTTTAGAAATTTCTTAATACAGCAAACATGAAAAATAGATTTAATTTTGAAAAACTCATTTGAAACAAGACAGAAATAAAAATAAATTGTGCTTGAGAAACTCCTTACCAGCTCCAGTTCTAGACTTGTCATATCACGAACCACTGAAAAATTCTTCTAGGTGCAAACACACATAGGTGTCCTGGAAATCCCTTTGATAACTCTTCTTTTCCAAGCAAAGAGTAGCAGAGCTTTGATCACAGCCTACAAATCACTGAATGGCATGGGAAGGATGTGGAAGCACCTGGGCAGTCTGTCCACCATGGACTTTGCTATCAAAGTTTGTCAACAGGAATCAAACAGCAATTTTTATGTGTCCAGTTGTCTGCTTGGATGTTTTTAAAGAACTCTTTGAAGTAGAGCAATTCACAGACAGAGAGTGAATAAATTTTAGTGAGGTGAGTGAATTTTAATTTAGGATTTTCACCACAGAGTTATTCTTCTCATTGTCCCACCTTCGGACTCTTGGCATGCAGCCCAAAAAAATCCCATCCCAACCTATGGTGAATATTGGCCACAGAAGTTCTCATCCAGCAGGTTAAACCTATGTGTCTGTCCAGCATTGCAAACTGCAGGATAAGGAAGGAAGAGATTCTTTTTTAAGAACTTGTAACAATATATTTGCTATTTAAAACATCAATGTGTCTGTGGAAAAGGGGATTTGGAATATATAGAAGAAAATGAAGTAACCCCAGGGAAGCAGAGGTGCCATTTTCTGATTAATGGAGTGTGTGCAAAGAGCCAGAGAGGTAGGGCTCCTCCAAAATCACTTTCTAGCAAGACAGGGGCTGTGGAAGACATTCTGACCAGCAGCTTATTTTTCCACTGCTGTTTTTCAACTCATCCCTGGTTGACCTGGCAGACTCCAACCTCTTGGCCATAAATGCCACTGCTCACAACTTGGCTGGACAGTTCTGTCATTCCAGTGCTCCTATTTTGTCCTGAAAATGCTTGAACAGAGGATTGAGCCAGAGGAATGGACCATAAACAGGTCAGCAGTGAAGCTGCATGTTAGGTTTGAATTCATCAACAAATTCAGGCCTTTCCCTGGCCTCTCCCAGTTTATCTCATGGTTGTTTCCTGCTATGAGGATGAGGCTGAGTGTTCCCTTGGCACGGTAATGACCTGGAAAACTTAAGAGTAAGCTCCCACTGGCAAGCTGTGGTGCATTACCAGTGTGCTTTTCTTCAGTGAACCTGGCATGATACCAAGCCTGGCTGCAGTAACAAAAGGCCATTATATCAACACTGACTTACTCACATTATGGTTCCCAGTGGAAACAAATTGATCAGGATTTATCTCCATGCTCCCAGACATTCATGTGTTTCTGAGTGATAAGTGATAGCCAGGTGAATGCCATCCTTGCAGAGCTGGTGCCACCAGTGGAGGGAGCTGGGCTTTCCCACCCTTTCCCTTCACCACAATCCCTCCTTTCACCTCCTCTCTCAAGGCTGGAAGTCAGGTGCTGTGTGAAGAGATGGTGGTAGGGGACATGATGTTTATCAAATAGGAGGAATTTATTGGAATCATAGAATGGATCATCAGCATTTTTTATTCTTAGAGTCACAGAGTCACAGAATCATAGAATTGGAGTTTGGGTTGGAAAGGACCCTTAAAGATCATCTAGTTCAACAGGGCTCCTCTGCCAAGGCAGGGACATCTTCAACTAGATCATTTTGTTCAGAGTCCCATCCAGCCTGGTCTCCAGCACTTTCAGGGATGGGCATTTAGCACCCTTCTGGGAAACCTGTTCCAGTGTTCCACCACTCTCACTGTAAAAAGTTCTACCTTGTATCTGGTATAAATCTTCCATCTTTTAGTTTAAAATAATTTTACCTTATCTTGTCATTACAGGCTCTACTAAAGAGTCTCTCCGTACCTTTCTTAAGCCCTCTTTAAGAACTGAGAAACTGCTCTGAGGTTTCTCCAGAGGCTTCTCTTTTCCAGGCTGAGCAAGCCCAGATATCTCAGCCTGTTCTTCATAGGAGAGGTCCTTCTCCTCAGATCTGCTCTCAGTCTTTTCATCCTGTATTGGTACCTGGGGTTGCCCTTGTTGAACCTCATGAAGGAGATTTTGGAGCCAGATAATCTTTCATGGCATTTGCAGTGCCATTCAAAACAAAATTTCCTACTTGGCCTGAAGTCACGAGGACACACTGTAGCCCATGGAGGACAGCACAATTAATCCTGGGTATTAACAGTGTGATTTCTCCAGCCTTTGCAGGAGTGAACTCTTGGAATGCAAGGGAGGAGGATGTGGTGGAGGAAGAAATGTCTTCACTATGGTGGGAGGTGGCAGGGATGCCAGCTCTCCATACCCAAGGATAAGAGCAGACTCGTGACCTTTCCAAGCCAGATCCTCCAGTTCTTTCTTCAAACACTGCAAGGGAGTTTTCATTTCCAGACCGCTCAGCAACAAGCCTGATAAAGTCTGCCAGGATACTTATTTTGAGGCAGCAGAATGAAAATTCCCCACCCAAGCATCTTTTGATTCCATACATATCTAGCACAAAGAGGTGCCTGCTTACCCTGACCTCACAGACCTGTTTTGCATGTAGGGAGGATGGGCTGTGTCAGAGTACCAATAGGCACGTTTCCTTTGGACCTGGCCAGCCCCACCCTGCTGCCAAACTGCTCACTGATAAGGCACAAGGGGGTAATGATTTTTTTTCAGATCACTGGCACCTAAAATGCTGTTCAGGTTACGCTCCATAAACCATCTCCAGTTTTTCTTCTATTCACTGTGATGGATGAAACACTGCCCAATAGCTGGCTTCACATTCAAGAGGCACAGAGGAGCTGCTGCATTCAAATTTTTCTGAAACTACTTTTTCTCATGGCTTAAATGCTCCTGAATGCTTTTGTTTTCCAGGCAAAAGTTGCTTGGAGTGGACATTTTAATAAATCTGAGAGCAATATACCAACTACCTTGCCTGATTTCAATGCTGCCATGCCATTTGACAGTGGCAATCAAACAGATTTATGCCTCTCAGCCTGGCCAGTGATGGGGCAGAAGAGTTACAGATCATTTTCTCCCTGATTAAATGGCAGGTGAGACTTGGGTCTGCCTTTCTGTCTGTGAGCACACTGGACAGCAACTCACATGCCATCTCTGTGGGGATGTAATGATGGACAGGAGAAAAGAGACAGTGAGTTCTGAGAGACAAAGCACAGTCTGATTTTAATTAATCATAGAATGGTTTGTGTTGGGGGGGACTTTAGATATCATCTGTTTTCAACCCCCCTCTGCTGTGGGCAGGGACACCTTCCACTAGGCCAGGCTACTCAGGACCCCAGTCAGACTGGCCTTGAACACTTCCAGGGATGAGGAATTATATGGAATCCATTATGTAATTAAGGAATGGATGGATGGATGGATGGATGGATGGATGGATGGATGGATGGATGGATGGATGGATGGATGGATGGATGGATGGATGGAAGAAAGGAAAGGGATGTTGCACCTTGTGCTTTTCCAAAATTGTGTCACATGGTGGCTTTTGGTGCCCTATAAGGGCAGGGCTCAGCTTTGCCTGCCAGAGCATGGAACAGGCTGAAGTGGCAGGGGCTGTGCTGGGGCACAGGCAGCACCCCCTCATGTCTCCCTGGGGCCTTCAGAGCTTGGTGGGACTGACCTGCTGGAGCTGAGGACATGGAGCAAAGGTCTGAAGGGTCCCAACATCATCTGGTTAAGATTCAGGCTCACTCCCTGTGCTCAGCTCTGACTGCCTGCCAGGCTGTCCTGTAATTCACATTCTGTCTCACAGAGCAAGAGCTCAGAGGTCTCTGGTGAGGTGTCAGACCAAGGAAATGTTCCTTTCTAAATGTCAGCCAGCTCTGGCCAGGGGAAGCAGGCAGTGATGAGCCTGGGCAGGGCAGACAAGGCTGTGGTTTGGAGTGAAACAGTTCCCTCCATTGTTTCCCTCCAGGCCTAGCACAGACCTGGGGTGTGAATTTATGAGCGTTTTTCCAGGGACGTGCTTTTTGTTGTCCTAGAATGAGATTTTTCATGGCTGCTCTGGGCCCTTGTGGGTTCAGTAAGGCAAGATTTAACCTCCCAGGCCAGGGCTTTGAGACCAAGGGTTGCTCAAGTAGTTGCTCACAAGAAGTGTGGACAGAAAAAAAGTCCTCAAATGGCAGGAAGGATGCTTAGGGACATACTGTTGGTGTTGGCAAATTTATAACATCAAAGCTGTCAGTGGCTTAGCTGAGAAACTATTTAATCTCTGTAGGCTTTACAGGGCAGGAATCTGAGCTGTGTTTCTGAAAATGGGCACTTGCAGTTCTGCTGCTGAGGCCTTTCTAGCACAGCACATCCTCTTGAAGCCAAAATTGCAGCAAGTCTTGAACTTACTCCTTCAAGTGTAGAGTTTCCAGCTGTAAAATACTGTGGGATGTCCAGAGGTTGTGTGATGGCCACCATCAGTCATGAGAGAGCTGCAGCAGGTCACACTGTCCTTTCCCTGACAGGGCAGGGGGATATGTGAGGTTTGAGTCTAAAGGATTTTGGGACCTCTGAGCAGTTCAAGCCCTGCATGGAGCACTGGCAGTGTCTCTGTGCTGGGATGCTGCTGTTCCCTGCTGCCTTTGTGCTCTTCTGCCTGACACAGTGTCTGGAAAGTTCTGGCAGCTTCAGACTAGAGAGTGCATTTCACACCAGGGTCTTAATGTGAGTTACAGACCAGAAAAGCTGGATCCTGAACCACCAGCATCTAACCCAGGCTGACAAAGATCTCCTCAACGTGGTGCTGGTACAAAGCACTTCTTTGCTGGGAAAGTGGGCATCAAAAAAGGGCCAAACACCAAGGTACTGGGACATTTACACTGTGGGGGGATGAGTGGTAGTAGTATGGTGATTTTCTCAGTTTTTTTCTTTGTTATTTTCTTCATGCATTTTGTCCAAGGCCCACCCGTTAAAAGAAATTAAAAAAAATAACCATTACATAATGGTTATTATTAACCATTAACATTAATATTGTGTGGCTGACCACACAGATGTTGTGTAATGCCCAAATGCCCTTCCCCTGCACCCCATGAGCTGTTCCATGCCCAAGGCAGCAGCATAAATCAGTCCCAAAGGCAGAGTTGACTCACCTGGGTGAGTTTCATGCCTGAGGCTGAGGCTGTGCAGGGCCAGCCCTGGGAGGGATGCAGGCAGGGTGTCCCTTCTTGGAGTTCTTGTGTCAGGTTCCCACCTGCCCTTGTGCCCCAGGCTCCTTGGGCTGGTGCAGTTGATGCTCCTGGGATGGGCCTGGGAGCAGCTCAGCGGGGCATTATTTAGGTTCCCCTTTTCTTTCTGTGCTCCTTTGTGGGTGTGCAGATGAGCTTTTGTCAAAGAACCTGGCAAGTGCAGTGAGAATACATTGCATTTGTAGGTGGATTTGTAAAAAAAAAATATTTCCTTAAGGGGTTAAGAATTGCTTTGTATTAGTCCATTGAACCGATGGGGTTTTATCTTTGTTGATTACTGGATTGGCAGGGGACCAGGGACATTCTTCAAATTGTGAGTTTACAATGCAAATTGTGAGTTTACAATGTAAATTTTCCTCCTCTGTCTTGGAGGAGGGAAAAAACAACAACAACAACAAAAAAATTTAAAAAAAGGGTCTTCTGGTCTTCTTTCTAAAAGTTGAGAAGATAATGATGACAATCACGATTGATGATTGATTCTGGTATCTTTTACAACGTTAAATGTAGACAGAAGATTAAGCTCAACTCTCATAACCATTTAATCACCCTGGACCCACTTTACACTCAGGACAGAGTTTGGAGGAGCTTGTCTCTTCTGAACCTGCCTCTCTGCTCTTCCTGGGACATGACCCTTTGCATTTTCCCTGCCCTGCACATCACTGGGTATTATCAGCATAAATAAACTGCCCTGGGGTGCACAGAGGTGCCTCACATGGGGACAGTGACACGGTTAAAAGAGGAGGGAGTGGGAAGGTAGCAGGCAAAATCCAGCCCAGAAATAAGACCTTAAGCACCCAATCACTTAAGGTAGCTTAACCTGCTGCGTGCCTGGGCTGAGCTGGGGTCTCTGAGCACAGGCACAGCTGCAGGCAGGCAGTGCTGAGCTCTGTTTATCTCTCAGGGAACTGTAGCTGGGAGAGGGCTGGGCACTAAATCTCCCTACCTTAAGTCCCCAGAAATTGTTTCTGGATCTGAGGCCAAAATAGCCTGTTCACAGATGTGCTAATGCTGAGGTCATGCCAGGGATGGTGATAAGGACTGTGGCTGGTATCATGCTACTTGTGATGGCTTAATTTAACTATCACAAGTAGTATCCAGAAGTGAAACATTCCCAGCAGCTGGGGTTGGCATCCCTGCATGGTTTCCCACACCAGTCCCTGACATTGCACTTCCCACTACCTTGGTGAATCCTGTGGAAACAATTTTGCAAATATTTATGCATCTTGTGTGAGCAGAGGGAGGGAGACAGACACAGGGATAGCCTGAGATGTGATACAAGATGTTGTGAAGAATAAAAGTTATGATATCTGGGTTGGATCTTCCAAGTATTTTTAGAAAAGGAAAAAAAAAAAAGCTCCAAGTGACAATGAACTCAAAAAAAAGTTTTACATTAATTTCAGTTATCATTTTCTTCAGGCCCTAAATTGAATATATAGTCCCTGGAGCCTTTCTGTCAGCATATATATATATGTGTGTGTGTATATATTTTTATATATATTTCTATCATAAGTATCTATAGGAAGCATGAACATGCAGAGGAAACTGTAAGTAGTAAGAATTAAAATAGAGTATCCAGTGTTCATATCCACAAGGAAAAAGGGCCTTGGGAACTCTGGTTTCTTACCTTCCCATCATATGCTAAAAAAACACAGGATGATTAGGAATTTGAAGACATTGTAGCCCACTGTGTAAACACTGGTTTGGGTTTCTTCCTCCTGGAGTTATAAGTATAAATTTACCTTAGCTGAGTTACAATCAATCAATCAATCAATCAATGTGCAAAATGGGTGCTTGTTTTGGAGGCCAGAACTGTTTCATCCACTCTACTCCATTTTACAGGCTTTTCCAAGACAGGCTGGATAATCCCTCTCCCTTCTCCTCTCCAAACACCAGAGCAGAGCAGGAGCTGTGTTTGCAGATGCTGCCCTGGCCCAGCGCTGACAGCAGTGGGGGGCTGACCTGCCAGCATTACAGCCCTTGAATTATCCACTCCATAAATGGAAAATCAATTTGCTTCTGGGATTGGGCATGTTTTTCGGGTTGTTAGAGGCTGTGTTTTTGTTTAGACTCACAACCACATCCAGGCTGGAAAGCAAATGTGTTTGGGGCTGTTCTGCAGCACAGAAAGGAGCTGGCATGGATGGGGTTGTGCATTGGGGCTGCTCTCTGAGCTCCCTTTCTCACTCTCCAAGGCATAGTGGCAGTATCCCCATCATGTCTCTAAGGTTGAGATTCCTGAATTTTACCCAGGAGTACTTCAGAAGATTTCTGGTTAGTGTACAAACTTTCCTCTGCAACATTAAAGTGAATGCAGGACGGCTCCCTGATGTACTGGTGCAAGAGCCCAAGCAGATGGGGTTAATACAGCCCTTTGTTATCCTGCCTGACCCACTTGTCAGCCCTTGAGCTCCTATAAATGCACGTGGAGGGGCCAGACTTAAAATAAATCTCGAGGCATTTGGCAAACAGCAGCTAATTGAAGGGCACATGCTGCCCATCATGTGCTGGGGAGGAGAAGCCTGGGGCAAAGGCTTAAAAAGGAGGTCTGAGGTTCCTGCTTTCAGAACTGGCTGTGTGGGACTCTGTAAATATTTACACAGCACCTCTAAAATCCAAGCCGTTCCCAAGGTGGTGAAGGGGTTTGGCCTGGGGCAGCTGCTGGCAGATGCCCAGGAGAGGAGCTACAGGAAAGCTGGGGATGCTGCAGCTGCACTTCCCTCCTGCCTGGATAAACAGCACATTTGGGTGAGGCAGTGAGGGGGGTCCTGCCTCAATGCCATGCACAGAAATGGGTTAAAATAGTGAGGTTTTGTGGTGACAGTTGCAGTTTTGCTGGCTCTTTGCTGGGCTGAAGCCTGCAGCTGGGCAGTGAATGAGACTTCTCTCCCTGGGCTTTCATTTGTTCATAAGTTGCACATATCCTGACATGGTTGCTTCTCTGATTTTTTTTCCTACCTTTTTTTTAAACAAAACAAACAAAACAAACAAACGAAAAAAAAAGCAAAAAAAAAAAAAGAAAGAAAACAAAGAGTGTTATTTAAGCAATTGCACTTTGGGGACTTTTTGTAAACATCTGAAGTTTTATAAACAACGTGTTTTTCTTCCCACAAAACAATGCCTGTCCCACAATGGCATTCCCACAAAACACTGTGGGAAGAAGGGATTCATGTTATGACTTTTAAAAACTTGTTTAAATCACTGCTGCCAGGAGGGGAAGGGAGAGCATCTCTGGGTCCCTCTGTACCTCCAAAGCAGCTTGGTGCCTCTCTGCCTAGGCTGGGGTCAAGCTGCTATCACCTACCTTTCTTTGACAGAAAAAAGAACAATATTCCATGTGAAACAAAGGCCATTTATACTTTGATTTCCCCTGTTTGTCCCAGGACATATGAGCTGTTTTTTCTTGGCTTTCTCTAATCTCAAATCCAATCCCAATCCCTAAGAAATTAAACTGGCTGGGGAAGAAGAGAAAAGAACTGATTCTTCTTCCTCCCCATCCTGCTCCTCCTCCTTTGCCTGCTGCTCAGCTGCTCTGAGTTTTGAATACTTTGCTGCATATCTTGTGGCTATCAAGGTCAGCCTGAAGGAGGGAGGGCACTCATTGTCATTCAAATAGCTACAAACTGTAATACAGATAAGGCCAGAGCAGAGCCAGGAGGCTGATTCAGTACAAAGAGACTCTGTCCACAGGTCGATGCTCTGCCCTTTCCAAAATTTCACCCTCACACTCCTCAGTGTGCAAATACCAGAGCAGAGCTTGAAACTAGGGCTGCTGTTTCAAGGACTCTGACCTGATCAGAAGTTCTGAGATGGGGAGGGAAAAGCAGAGAAATTAGGTTAGGAGGAATGAACAAAAAAAAAAAAATCTGACCATTTTTCTTTCTTTTTTGCCTCTGTGTCCCTAGGTTGCAAACTTCTCTCTATGGCTTAAATGGACATTGAAGCATGTCTCTCTGATGGAATGTACAACTCCAGATGATCCAATTCTTCAAGAATTAAATTCCAAGAAAAAGAATACAATCCTTTCTACAATTTGCTTGTTTTAGTGTATGGCTTGCTCTCACACACAAAACCTGAGTTTTAATTTCTGTATGCAGAAAGACAAGGGTCTGCCTTCAGTAAACCCTCACCAGGAGAGGTTTAGGACACAGAGAGGTGGAAGGAGCTTGGAAGCATTGTGAGAGGGTGAAAGGAAATACCCAGCTTGTCCTTTTTTAAGCCCATCTGGGGAAGATGAAGCTTCTCCTTTATGGCTGGAAGTAGTGGAGTCAATCAGTTCAGCCTTGGGCTGGGCTGGTGACTGGCAGGGACCTGCTGCAGCTTTTCCTTTTTGCCTTAAGTTGGACCCTGTGCTGCTCTCAGCCAGCGCTGGGGTGGAACCCCAGGGGCAAAGATGGTCGTGGTGAGGAAGAGGAATGTGAAAGTGTTCACCTTGGCCTTCCTGCTGATCACAGTGACATCCTTCCTGCTGAACTACACTCACCAGGTGACCTCCACCACCTGGTACCCCCGACAGCTCGTGGTGCAGTTCTCAGAGCACGTCCAGAAGCTCTTCAAGTACCCCAGGAGACCCTGCAGCTGCCACACGTGCATTTCAGAGCTGGGGCATTCCCTCTGGTTCGACCAGAGATTCAACTCAACTATGCAACCTTTCCTGACCTCACACAATGCCTTGATCCCAGAAGACAGCTACAGGTGGTGGCTGGTAAGTGGGGGGTGTGGGTACAGCCCAGGCTTTGGGTGGCAGTGGTGGTGTCAGGCTTCCAGGGGTGCCAGGTACATTGAAAGAGATGTTTTCTGCCCAAGGCATTTGCTGTCTCAGCTGACAAGGTGGAATTGGAAGGAGTGGGTGTTTGTGCTGGTGTTCAGCTCAGAGGGGCTTGGACTGCACATTCACTTGCCCCAGACTAGAGAAGTCCCTGACAGAATTAGGTGGTAGATCCAGAATTTGCAAATGTCAACACTGTCATTTTCTCCCTTCTCTTCCAAAGACCAGGCTTTGTAACCCCTCTGTTTCTGCTTCACATGGGCTTTTTGCCATTCATCAAGGTGGATAATTAAACTAATTGTGAAGTGGGTGATTCCCCCAGGGGCTCTCCCTACCATAAGATATGTAAATAATTAGCAGGATTAAATGTGAAGTTATTTATACCATGCCTATGAGAACATTCTCTGTTGTGGCTGATGGCGTTAAACAGATCCAGAAAGCTCATGGGTGCCTGTGGGTCACTGGGAAGGAGCAGCCCCAGGTGTATCCTTGAGCAGGGTGGTCCAGCTACCCCTTGAAGCCTGATCCAAGCACCATGAAAGTGAGTGGATGCCTAGTTCATAAAGCACAGAAGGGAAAAAGATGCTGTTGTTTTGCTTAACAAAAGCCCCTTTTATGTTCTCTTGAAACAAGACATCAGTTGTTTGATTTACTTCTGGCTGTGCTGCTGAGGTGCTAAAGTGCAGGTTCTGCTGCAACAACACCAGTGAAATCACAGTTTCACTGCACTTGTTTTCCCTCCCTTCTGGAAAAATAGTCCCCTGTGCCTTTCTTTGAGCCCACAGCAGCCTGCAACTTGGTGTTGTGCAGCAAGCACAACCCTTGTTGTGGAATTCTGGGCTTTCAGGCCTTCTCTGGCATCCTGAGGGGGCCTCTCCAACAGGCACCCACTATTGCAGTGGGGGCATTTGGGTTTGGAGGGGATGTCAGGTGCTGTGGGAATGAGGCTTTATCAGATTTATCACTTCTCACTCCACTGGCTGTTGCATCTAGTGCTGAAAAATAAATGCCACTGAGCTCTGCCACCTTTAATTGTTGTATAAATTATATCATTGCTTTATGATTAGGCCCTTCTTTTTGCAATGAGTCTCAAGTGCTCAGGTGCTGGATCTTTCCACCTGTCCCTTGGCCATGACTTTGATTTGTTGTGTAATTGTTTAATTGTTGTATAAATTATATCATTGCTTTATGATGCAGCCCTCCTTTTTGCGATGAGTCTCAAGTGCTCCAGGTTCTGTGTCTTTCCACCTGTCCCTTGGCCATGACTTTGATTTGCTGTGTAATTGTTTAGTTGTTGTGTAAATTATATCATTGCTTTATGATGTGGCCCTCCTTTTTGCAACGAGTCTCAAGTGCTCAGGTACTGGATCTTTCCACTTGTCCCTTGGCCATGACTTTGATTTCCCATTGATTGTGGTTTTTCTTGCAGCTTCCAGACACTTTGCTTTCTGTTCCTCATCTTTACTGTCTGGGCTTTGCTGGGGCATTGGGCAGGGAAGATGGCAAGCTCAGATCCTTGTCCTGGCTTGAGGTTTCACCAGGGGGCTGGGCTGATCTGACCTCTGGCAGTTTTCAAAGGAGTGGACGTAGCCCAGATTGAGCTCAGTAATGAGAGGACGAGGTTACTCATGGACACCATGAGCAAAGCCACTCTGCATTCTGCACTCAGAACTCACTGATATAAGCATGAGGTTTGGATGCATTCTCTCTTAGAAAAAGAAATTAAAAAGAGAAAAAGCTTGGGACTCAGTACAGAAGTCTGACTATGTAATGTAAAACAGGAAAAATAAAGAAGCAGTGCTTCCTCAATTCACAGAATCAATTAGGTTGGAAAAGACATCTGAGATCCTCAAGTCCAACCTGTGACTGAATACCACCTTGTCTACCAGACCAGGGTACCAAGTGCCACATCCAGTCTTTCCTTAAACACCTCCAGGGATGGTAATTCCACCACCTCCCTGGGCAGCCCATCCAATGTCTAATTACCCCTTCTGTGAGGAAATTCCTTCTAATGTCCAACTTAAACCTTCCAAACATAGTTGTGGACTGTGTCCTCTCATCCCGTCGCCAGTTCCCTGGGAGAAGAGGCTGACTCCCACCTTGGCCACAGCCTCCTTTTAGGTGGTTGTAGAGAGTGATAAGGTCACTCCTGAGCCTCCTTTTCTCCAGGCTCAACAACCCCAGCTCCCTCAGCCTCAGTCACCTCATAGGACTTGTTCTCCAGACCCTTCCCCAGCTTTGTTGCCTTTCATGGACTTGCTCCAGCACCTCAATGTCCTTCTTGAAGTGGCCCAGAACTGGACACAGCACTCCAGCTGTGGCCTCACCAGTGTGTTAAAAGTTCAGCTCAGCCTGAAACAGATTCTTTCAGAGGAGTTTTGTTTCTTTTTCAGCAGAATGAAAAAAGTAGATTTTCAGAACAGCCGAAAGTCTCCCCTCCCCATCCCGAACAAAAGCTGTTCATTAATTTTCAGGGCTGTCTAACCATCTTTTAGTGTTTTCATTCCTTTATTATTCAGATCATGTTCAAAGGGAATACACCACTTCAGAATACAAAATCAAAGCAACTTTTTTTTCATATGGTAAAAATAAATCTTCTAAGATTCCTAGACTTTTTCAATCTTCAATGTGGATGTGTGAAATATTCTGATGTCCCCCATAACTGCATTGTGTATTGGAAGTTTTTACTCACTGAAAGTCTTTGCCCTAATGTGTCATAGATGAAGAAAGTGCCCTGACTCCTCTGAAAGATGGTTTTGGGTAAACCCCAGGCAGGATGTGGCCTCACCTCCTCATTGCAGCTGATTCCTTATGTACATGTTGCTTTGGCTAAGCTTTTCCAAGAGAGTGTCATTTCTTCAGGAAACAATTCCCAGGTGCATCCTGAGGGCAACTCCCTTTTTGCTGTTCATTTTCAGGCTCATCTTCAAAGCAATTCTGAGATTTTGGCCAGTCTTTAAGAAAACATTACTCATGGCCATGTTTCACTCTTGTGTGCTCTACCAGCTCAGTAATTTGTGACTTTTTGCTATATTTGTACATAAAAAGGAGGTATGAGGAAACCTGAGATTGCTCCAACTTCTTTTTGGGGCGGGTGACTGTGTGTTCACTCTCAGGAGCTGATTTCAGACAGTGGGGTGGTTTTGTTGAGCTGTAATTTTGTTGAGCTGAGGCTCTGAGATGCACTGGAGCTCTTTATTGCATGGCTGTGACTTCCCTCCCATGGGGAGACCCGTGTGATGTGCTGCCCTAAAAGCAGGCACAGCTCTTGCCTGTCCCCCAAACTCTGCCTCCCTCCCCCTTAACCCTGTGCTGTAGATGTGAATAAGTGCTGCTCATCCCAATAGTCCTGCAGCATTAGGATCCCTCCAGGACTAGGACAGTGAGGAGGATTTCAGAGTTAATGACCAGTATTGGAGACAAAGGGACATTTGGGACCAAAGAACGGGGTGGTTTCCCTTACAGCTCTTCCCATGGCTGCCAGGCTGCTTCATGGTTTATTTGGAGAATATATAGTTTGAGCACTTTCAGCCTGGTAGGATGTGACCTTTAGAAGGAAATATTCCAGCTTGCTCTGAATACAAGTGTTTGTGTGTACTGGGTTTGGTGCTGCCCCCTGTGCAGGTGGGAGGGAGCAGGGGGGAGAAGGTCAGTGCCACCATCCCTGCAGTGGCTTATCCTGCTGCTTGGGGCAGGGCTGCTCCAGAGAAAGCCCCTGAAAATGTACCTGCCTTCCTTTGTTCATGGAAACAAGGGGGATGATGTCAGGGTTGCTCCCTGCTTCTCATTTGCTTAAATATACACAGCTGATAAACTGTCCCTGCATTATCAGGTAGCAAACAAGGGCCCAGATTCTCCCACATACACTCCTGCAGCTGCTCTGTACTTTTTGTGACTTAAAGTTGGATTGGAATCCCCTTCTCTCAGGGAGGATCTGGGCATTAGTAACACTTCAGGCTGTGAACATTTTGTTAGAAATTCCTTCCTCCCTCCCTCCCTTTTCTCCCTCTCACACTTCCTGTCTCCCACCTCCTCTCTCTCTCTTTCTCCTCTGCCTTCTCTCATCTTATGCTCAGGGACTGTGAGAGTGTTTTTGCAAGGTGGGACCTGGTGTTATGTGATACATTCCTTTCTGTTTATGTTTTCTTTCTCACCTCACTGAGCTGGTTCACCTGCAGGCTTTCCATTGTTTTACCATGACACAAATGCTGTGGATGTTCTCACTAAATTTCTCTAAATGTTCTTATTAAATCTCCTAACCCATATATAAGGAAACATGGCAAGAATTACATGCTGTGACAAAGCACAGCATTTATTTATAGTTTTCTTTTTTTGTTCTAAGGGCTGGATACATTGTTCTTGGTGGTCAGAAAGTATAAAAAACAGGAGATCAGAACCTGCTGTTCTAAGCCCAAATGTTGAGGTTGATGGATTGAAGTTGTGATAAGTAAATTTAGGCTCAGAGTTTCCTGGCAATCTTCTCTGTAGCACATTGTTCATAAACTATCGTGTTATAAGAACTTTTATCTCAAGTCTTAAAATGTTTCAGGGTTTTGCATTTTCTTTGGAAGAAAGCTCAGATCTTGGGGCCATGTTATTAGCGTATCAAAAAGAAAATATTAGTTTAAACTCATTATATTTGTGGGAAAAATGTAACATATGGCTTAAAAATTTGCTTTCAGCTGGTGAACAAAGGGGCATCCCCACCCAACACGTGCTGGGGAAGCTGGGGCAGCTGCACTGATTTTTAAGGCAGGAGCAGAGCTGCTTGGCACCTGAGTCATGCATTTTGAATGCTCTCTGAGGAAAATCTGTCCAAATACTTTGATCACCAGAAGTTTCCTTTGAAACTGGGATGCTGTCTGTGACACTTGGAAAGCAATACAGAGAGCTCAGCACTTTGAAGGTAGCGTGCAGCTACCAGATCACTGCAGAAGGGGGTACCAAATCCCAAATCCAGGCCAGGCTCCAGGCTCTGGTCCCAGTCCCACCAGCCCCACCTGCAGCTGAGCTGCTTGATTTTAAGTCTGACATTTAGACCAGATTTGGACATATGGGAAGAACCTGACCCTGGGCCACCTCTCACCCTCAGTGGCAGCCCCCACATAAGTCCAGCTGGGCTGGAGCTGCTCCTCCTTTGGTGAGGACAGATGGATGTGGTCCAGGCTCACAGGTCTCTCTCAGCACAAGGGTCAGAGTAGTGTGGAGGTGACCCATACCAACCATGGAAGTCAGAAATTGTACAACTCAGCATATTATTGTGTGATAGTTGCAAAATATATGCATGTATATATTTATATTTGAGAATGTAAATTTTTTTGATTACACAGATCAATAAACAAAGCCCAAACTCTTGACAGTTCCTCTATTCTTCCCCTTCAACTCATGCATAGTAATTGAAGGACATTAAATATAACAAGAATAAAGCCATATTTTCCAGACCAAAGAGGCATCTTTAAAATTGATGATTTCCTTTTAGGCTCTCCTTGAGTCTTTAGAACAGAGATTACCTGGATTTGCCCCACCAGACTCTTGCTAGGATTAATCTTGTAGCTGGAAAGTGTTGCATGAGTGTTAATGCCTCCAAACTGCAGCAGTGAGGCAATTAGTAGCTGGGTAAAAGAGATTCTCATTCTCATTTGCTCTTTATCTTTGAAAAACAGTTTAAAAAATTAGAAAAGCCACAAAGCCCAGTATTGCTACCCCAACTTGCTCCAGGCTGCCTGGCTGTGTTTTGGCAGGGCTGCCTCACCAGTGCTGGCTGCTGCCACAGCTGTGCCTGTCTGTCCACCACGATGTTCTGCCTTGAACCATGGTCTGTCTGCATCTACATCACACCCATGATTGCAGGCTCATCTATTCCACCTGCTAATAATTTGGGGTTCTGAAGTTGTGGTTAATACACTGCCAGACTTAGCTGTAGGTGCTGGGTGCACACCAGGAGAGCTTTCCTTGGAGGTTCTCCTGACTCCTTTGAGGGCCCAAGATAAGAAGGACATGGATGGAGCAAGTCCAGAGGAGGCCAGGAAGATACCTGGAACACCTTTCTTGTAAAGACAGACTGAGAGAATTGGGGTTGTTGAATCTGACAAAGAGAAGATTCTGGGGAAACTTTATTGCCAGCTTTCAATATCTAAAGATATTGAGTGGAGATATTGAAAGGAGATATTGAAAAGATAAAGATATTGAAAGGAGAGCTGGATAGGGACTTTTCACAAGGGCGTGTACTGATAGCATAAAAAGGAATGGTTTTAACTTGGAAGAGGACAGGTTTAAGATTAGTTATTAGGAAGAAATTCTTTCCTTTGAGGGTGGTGAGGCACTGGCACAGGTTGCCCAAAGAAGTGGATGCCCCATCCCTGGTGGTTTTCAAGGCCAGGTTGGATGGGGCTTGGAGCAGCCTGGTCTGTTGGGACCTGTCCCTGCCCATGGTAGGGGTATTGGAATGGGTTTATCTTTAAGGCCTCTTCCAACCCAAACCATTCTGTGATCCATGGCTGTAGCTGTGTTCTCACCACTCCAAGCTCTGAGCAGCCTTGGCTGAATTCACACTCTCCCTTTGCAACCCCTTAGCCAAATTTTGGGTGTTGCTGCTCAGTAGTGCTGTCAGTGTGCTGGTATTGAGAGCCCAGTGAAACCTCCTGAGAAGTTTAAAAAAGCAGCAAATCCCTTGTTATCCTCAGTGGGAGAGTGCACAGTGATGAGGAGGAAACAACAGGATCTTCCTTGGAGAGCCATTGATGGGTGAATAAAGGGAGTGCATGAACTTTGAGGGTTTTTTTCTCACTTTTTTTTTTTTCCATTGCTTGCTTTTTTAAAATGAGAAGATGCAAAACCAGCTAGTTCACTTCTGTGTGTGAAATGGGGAGTTTCTAAGGTTGGGAAATGATTAAGGAAAATTCTCAATTTGAACTCCCAAATACAGTTTATAACAATCTAAGGTGGAGAGTTGACTCTCAAGTGACACACAAAGATCTTATGGAGGGAAGCTGGACTGTTGAGTGATATTTTATACGGAACACAACATGGATTAAAGATGCTTTATGGTCTTGGACAAAAAGTTAAATTTCTTCTTTAGACACACATATTACTTGCACAGACTTCTGAGAAAAGCAGCCACTTCACTCAGGACACAGGGGTCAAGTATTTCAGTGTAGCTAAGGCCACCTGTACCAGCTATATCCATACTCATGTCCCTGTCACACATCCACAGCACCTGGAGGGAGAATGCTGTCCTAGCAGAGCCACGTGGCACTGCTGTGGCTCTGCCCTGCACAGCATGGACAGACTTTCACTCTGTGATTTTGTTGATTTCCTTTTGGGAAAGGCCAGACTGGTGGAGCTTGACAAGGAGGAGAAAAAAAATAAGAAAAGACAACAATACTTTAAAAAAATAGGACAAAAATTTGGTGTGGGAAAATAAACTATAATCGGTTTGTAATTGTAATGCTATGAATGTGATCTTTTTTCAATAAGCTAAGCAAACATTGTGCAATAAGGAACTGGCTGTATGTTAAGTCTAAACATTTATAAGCTGAATATGCCTTGGAGTTAATCAGCTTTTTTGCTTCCTCTTCTTTGTTTTGCTGAAATGTCAAAGAGTAACCAGTGTTGATCGAAGATTAGGCCTGAAACATGTATTTCAAACAGATAATCATTAGGAAATCACAACAGAGCACTTGAAATGAGTTAAGGACAGATGTCTCATTGTATGGATATTCAGCACACACTGCAGTAAGGTCATCACTGTATTTGAGGTCACTCAGGGAATTTCTAGCATTAGTAATGGTCTTCCCCATGGAAGTTGGGTACAACAGAGGGATTGTAGGACAATGGTGTCCTGCTTCAGGTTGGTGTTGTTTCAGCTTGGTTGCAGTAGAGTTACTCTGGACAGAAACATAAAAGAATGGTGGATGCCTGAGCTGTGTAAATGGAGGTGCCTATCCAGGATGTTTCTTACTATCTTAGCGCAGCAAAAATGCATCACTACTCCAGGTCTTTCCCTTTTCTGATGCTGTCAATCTGGACAAAAAGAAAATGTAACTTAAAAAGGGCACTTACGTACTTGGAATTTTCTGAAAATTGCCTTCCCATTCTTGAATTTTCTCAGGCAAAATCAGTTCAAGAATAAGGTTTTGGTGGGTTTCCTTCTCATTTTTTAAAGACACTTAAGAGTCAGCTCATCTTTACAGAGAAAGAGCTTATATATGGTATTTGTAAATGTGTGTTCAAATGACTCAAAATAAGTACCTTTTTCAAAAAAGATTGTATTTTACTACATTATACACCTGTACTAGCCTCTGTGACATCTGTGAAGTCGCAAATTATTTTGAAGGCTACAAGTTTTCTAACATTGTTTTTCTCATATTCAAAGTAAGGCAAGGTTAGATTCTATTCATAAAGAACACACAGGAGTTTAGATACTTGGCCATGTGTTTGTTGGATCACACACAAATTTAGAAAATGACCTTTTTTATGAGCCTTGCACTGAATGGTGACATACACAGTCATAATTACAATGCTTGTCTGGTCATCCTAATTACTTTGCATCCTAATCACCTTGTGCAGTCCATATAAATGTATGTAGATTAGGAAGGATTAGTGGGAAGGTTAAGTCTGTGTATGCATTTCTTTGTCTTCTTTGTTCCAAGTTCTCAATGTCATCTTCTAGCTCTGAGCTCCAGAGACCTGTTGTTTGCTTCAGTGCAAATAAGGTCCTGCAAAAAGCACAGAATATAAACAAAAATTACTGTGCTGCACCTGTTTGTGTGAGAGAGGGAGAGAGCAGGACAAATTAACAGTTCCTGGTGCAGTCAAGGGAAACACATTGGAAACTAAAGCCAGGTTTGCCCAGGCCATTCCTGGAGTCGTGGGAAAAGGTGTTTCTCTTCTCTCCCTCCCTGGCTTTCCATGCCCTGGGCTGGCAGAGCAAGACAGAGCCTTTTTGGCCTTGTGCTGGAGCCGTTCTCCTTTTGTGAGCTTGGAAGCGCGTGGCACCACGAGGGTGAGCAATGCAGTGTGTGAGCATGCCAGCACTGCCAGCCTCTTCAGTAAATCTCAGAGAGCTGAGCCCCAGAAGGGGAGTGTCTGACCATCACCTGCCCTGCACCTTGCCTCTGCTTTCCCAATGCAGCCATTGTTTCCAACATGCACCACAGAGCTGCTACAGAGCAGTTCCCCTCCATGGCAACAGCCACAATGACCAAATCCGGGTGGTTTTCTTCATCCTGGAGGTTTTTTTAGATGATCATACATCTCCAGCCCTCAGGGCTAGCTCTAGTAGAGTTTCTTATTGTGTGAGTAGCTGGTTCCTCCACAGTTCACTTCCCATCTCCCTCTCCCACTCTTGGCATGTGCCAAAATTTGTGGTAGGGATATCAGCCACTTCTGTCTTCCATCAGCTCCCCTGAGGCTTTTCTGTCATTTATAGGAGAGTTAAAAGAAATCTTAAACATAAATAAATAAACGAAATCTTACACATATCCTAACAGAAAATACCTGACCCAGAGTGGGTTTAGGCTTATAGAACCCCAGAGGAACATTTATTCTGCTAAGGCCAGCCTCGGGGAAAATACCTGATCTGTTCTGTCATGGCTAGATAGAGGAAGTGTGGGAATCTGATGAGGAGGAGGAGGAGAAAAAGGAAGCCAAGTTTGAAAAGTTAAGGAGTTTTCCACTTGATTTTTTTCACACTTTGGCTCCCAACATGAAGCCTTGTACTGCAGAAGGCAGTATCTGTGGGTAGCTGCAGGATTACTCTTTGAGGAGACATTCAAGCCGTCTCTACCTCACAGAAAAGCTGCCAGTGTTGGTAACCTGGAGTGCTTTTTCTCCCTAACAGAAGCTGCAAAGAGAGAAAGCTCCAAAGAGCTTGAATGCCACTCTGGCAGAGCTGTTTGGGTTGATCCCTGGGGACGGGGATCCTCTGCAGGAGCGCGGCTCCGACTCCTGCCGGCGCTGCGCCGTCGTGGGCAACTCGGGCAACCTGCTGCAGTCCCGGTACGGCCACGACATCGACTCCCACGACTTCGTGCTCAGGTGAGAGGAAACACTCAGCTACAGCTGCCTTTGCTGGCTAAAATTCACTGGTAATAGGGGGGACAAGTGAGTAAACAAGGTTTCAGGGTCTGCCTAGTGAAACCTGGTACTTAAGTCTAAGTTTCAGGGGCATCAACTATGTGTGTTGGAGATATCACCTTGTGTTTTAGCTTGGATGAAAAAACATTAATAGGTGTTGATGGTGTAGCTTGTTCTGCACAGCCCATAATTGCCTGTGTTAAAAAATATAGGAGAAAAAAAGATTTGCATTTATGAGTAAAAGTTATTTCTGCAGCCAGTGCTCACGAGTGATCTTTTAGACATTTAGCTGACTGTATTAGATTTGACTTTCTTTCACTAGTTCATTCTTAAGCAGTGGTAGGGTGGGGAAGCCAAACACACTTTTCAGTGGACAGGAGTCACCTGTTTGGCTGCAGGTAATTTGTAAAGGATGGCATTGTTTCTCCCTTTTGAGGCAGCAAGGTTGGCTACTTTGTTCTACTGAAAGGCGAGCAGGAGCTAGGTAAGCAGAGCAATTGGGATATACTCCAATTACAAGGCCAGTTCACCCAAGTTTTTTCACTTGAAACAAACTCAGGATGATTTTTTTTCTTTCACACCACAGCTGCCAGCACAGTACAATTTGGAGAGCAATAAAGGGCAGGAAGGGAGAGATTGCTCTTGAAATGCCACATGGGGGAATATTCTCTCAAAAGCAACAAAAGCCTTGGTAGGAAGCTGTGCACTGAAGTCAAGAACAAATCAACAAAAGGTCAACACTGTTTGAACTGTTAAGCCACCTTGGCTTCTGATGTGGCTTGAGCATGGCATAGAGACAGCTACATCTTCACAAATCGTATCAGGAGTTGCTTCCTTCAGTTGCATGTCTTGCTCCCTGCCAAAAGTACCTCCCCAAAGGCAGAGGCACCAACCTGGTCTTCAGATCCATGAAGGGAAAGGGAGAGCCCTTGACATTATTCCTACAGGTTGTAAATGTGGGACAGCTGCAAATGTGGGAAGCTGTGGTGCTTAACTCTGTGTCCTTCCATAAGGAGACAGCCCTGTTCCTCTGTGGACTTTCTTGTACTGCCTGTCTTACATTTCCAGACCCCTGCAGAAAAGACCTTGCTGGACTCAAAAGCTGGTAGTAATAACTAAAGAGTAACACACCCAGCTGCATGTTCCTGCTCCAAGGCCTTGTCCATCCCATAGCCAGCCATCCCTAGCAAGGGCAAAACTCTGGGTGACTTAATGACTCCTTCAGTCTCAGATTTATATTTGAGTAATCTTAAGCCAGATCTGAGAGGATTGCACAAGGTTTTAGGATTCACCATGGGTGAGAAGAGAAGGTGACCCCTCTATGCATCAAACACAAAATCTCTCTGACCTGAAATTCACTTCCACATGCTCTGGCAATATAGCCAAGTGCAGAGGAGAACCAAGGAGTCTGAGGAAGCACCTTTCCTTCCAAACAGCCCACTTTTATTTGTATAACTATCTACTTTCCAACAGAAGGAAGTTCCTACTTGGTCCTTCCTGCTGAGCCTGGGTATGAGCTCTGCCTTCTGCTGTATGGCACCAACAGCCCCACCATGGTGGCAGGAAAGGTACATGGACCCAAGGGCAGGCTGTAAGATAACCAACATGTCACCCTTGGTTTTGTCTTGATGGAAAGAAAGACCCATATTTGATACCTTTGACTGACTAATCTCAAGGCAAAACACAGAAAGTCCTGTGCTTTTCCAGTGTTTCTACACAGTGGTGTGGGTCTCTGGCAGGGAAGGCAGTAAAAGGGAACTCAGTAACAAATCCTCGAGCTGGCAGGATACTCTAACTACACTAATAACTCCCTTGAAGGGAGTTAGAAGAAACTTAAGTAATTCACCTGGGGGAGAGCTGCAATAACACAGCCTGGCATAGACTTGATAAACAGATTTTGCCTCTCCTGTTATCATTAACCAGGGCAGCATGTTGCCTGGCAGTGTATGATGCTCCTCATTACCTTGTCAGCTACATCCTTCCTTGTCCTCCCTGTGCTTCTGCCAGGAGCTGAGATAATGTTATTGCAGGGAAAAAAACCATTTTGCTCAGAGACAACTGAGGGATTTCTCCATGGTTTTGCACAGCACCATGGATTTGTACAAGTTGCTTCAGGGATCTCTAATGTGCACTGTGCTGCACCACAGAAATATGCAAATCTCTGCCACTGAGGAGCTAAAGCATCAGGGAGAGAATTGTTGATGTGTTCCCAGATTGGCTTTCAGAAGTGAACACAGGCACAGAGGCATTTCTGCAGTCCTGAGTCCAGAAATCCCCTCTCTGTTCCCTGTATGGGCCACTCATTTAAGAGGTGGACTCAGTGATCCTTGTGGATCCCTTCCAACAGAATATCCCCTGATTCTGTGAATCTGTGATGCATCCAACATGAGGTAGGGCAGCCCTGTTTGGCCAACATGTCTTAACTGAGCCCTGGAGGCCCTGGGCAGATTTCCATGCACCGACCCCAGGGTTCCCTAAAGCATCCCATGTGTGTGCAGTGACCCTGAGTATCTGTTGGAGTACCTACTACAAAGTAAAGATAAGGTTTGAGAAAATGAAGGATCAGCAGCAGGTCCTGTATTTGTCACTGTCTTTGTGTCTATTTGGCATTGACTTTTGTGCCTTTTTGTGGAGGAGCCATATGGAATATTTGCTGCTTCTCATCACACATAGCACAGTCTGTTACCCTGACCCTAAGATATACAAATACACCTGGATGGATAAGGGGGAAATGGAACTGCAAGAAGTCAAGCTGATGTACTTCAGGGCAATGTTTTTCTCAACAGCTGGAGGATGCAGCTTTAGGATGAAGTGAGATGTGTCCTCATGGACTCACCACTTTTTTGATGACTGTAAAGGGAACACAGGGATGTGCTCAGAAATACACTTGGTACACTCCTGTTCAGTCCAAGAATTCCACACTAAAGCTGAGCTTTCATTTACTGTTCAGTCACATGGGTTATGATCATTCCAGCTTGCCTGAGGACCCCTACACCTCTCAGGGCTGTCTGAAGACCCTGCATATAGGACTCCCCTGAGCCATGGCAGCATATTCCTGACCTCAAGCAAATGACTTGGTGAAAACTCACATGTTCTTGTGCTTACCTAATTCGCCTTCTGTCTCAATTCTTATTTTCGGGCTGCAGAATGAACCGTGCCCCCACTGCTGGCTACGAATCAGATGTTGGGAGCAAGACCACTCACCACTTTGTTTATCCTGAGAGCTACAGAGAGCTGGCAGCAAATGTGAGCATGATCCTGATCCCCTTCAAAACCCTGGATCTGCGCTGGGTCATCACCGCTCTCACCACAGGCACCATCAATTTGTGAGTAAGGGCAGGCACAAGGGGTGGGAGCTCCATATTTCATGCTGCTGTAGGAGATGGTAGCCTATGTGGGGCAAATCCCTGCTTCTGGTAAGGCCTAGGGCTGCTTTACAGACCCTCTCAATTCAGAGTTCAGCCCTAAACACTTGATTTCTAGGAAAAGTTTAATGTTATGATTGTTGTTGAGGCAAGGATCGAGATCCAGTCCCTTACGTCTCCAGTGGTCTCAGAGAAATGAAAAGGGAAGTTTTTGCTGGTGGAGGTGACCAGTTTGGTCAGAAGGCTTGAGCTTTGGGGTTCAGTGCCTCATTTTGGGCTTTTCTGCTCATGCCTCCTCCTCTCTGGTTCCTTGGTGTGGATGCAATGGGACAGAGAGAGAGAAACAGCAAGCGTTTCTCACAGCGGCTTGTGAGAAGTTTTAGAGAGTTGTAAAGATGTAATAACTTGTTAAGTATAAACAATCTGCAAATGGTGTTTTTCTACTTCATCTTTCTGTTCTTCTTAAAGACAGTGTGAAGATGTTTTTGTTAGTTAGCCAATCAAATAAAATCTATCATATCACTCTATAAAAACTGTGTGGTTCTATTGAATAAAGCCTTCTTTGCTCTTTCTACAATACTACCTCCTGCCTGTTCCTGTGTTATTCTCAGCACAAGAATAACCCCTTGGGAGTCAGTACACTTGCAGAAGAGGACGAGGAGGCAGAGAGGGCTGTGTAGGCTGCTCACCTGAGGCAGGGAGAGCAGATGCACACCACAGCACTTAGTGCCCCGTCCAGAGGATGAGCTCCCCTGGGTATGTTGGTCAGGAATTTGGTCTGTCTTTCCTGGTGGAATGTGACTGAGATCTGTGCAGAGGAAACAATGTTTTTGTGTGTCACCTGCATGTCTTAGCCTTAAATCAAGAGTTCTACTTGGCAGTGATGTGGCACATTGGAATTTATTCCCCAGTTCTTTTCTGAGTGCTGTCAGAAGTAAAGGTTGTCTCCTGCTAGATTTATGGAAGCACCAGAATTAGAAATGTGATCAAAATGCATGTTTCTTCTGGAAGCCTGCTAGCAGATTCTTTTCCTCCCTCTAAGCTGGCTTTTCCTAATCCAGAGAATGAAATACGTGACATTTGTACTGTGTGTGAGGTTATCTGCTGGATGTGAAACCACAGTCCTGTAGGGGTTGCTTGGTGACACTCTGCTCCACACAGGCAGCAAGAGCAGATCAGATTGCTTTACTCCAGAGAGAAAGAGTTCAAGACATTTAAACTTTTTTCCCAGTTTCGAAAGTCTCAGAATATTTAAACTTGGAAAAATGTGTCTTGGGCTTGCTGACTGGGCATAAGGACCCACTTCACAATTTTAAGACTCTTTGATGGAAAAACAAATGAAGATTTATTTCTTCTCTTCATTTCCTTTTCTCTCTTTGTAGATACATTTTAGATTCTTTTCATTTATTATTAAGATTCCTTTAACTTGTAAAAAATCTGTGTTAGCTTCCTTTTACCTTTTTTATCACCAGCATTTAATACATACAATCACAAACTGGCTTAAAAAAAATCCACTCTGAAGACACACACATAACTTGGAAAAATCAGTACACTTAGAAAAGTGTACCACTCACTACGAGTCATTGGGGTGCTGAAACCTGTCCAGAGAAGGGTCATGGAGCTGGGGAAGGGTCTGCAGAGCAAGTCTGATGAGGAGCAGCTGAGGGAGCTGGGGATGCTCAGCCTGGACAAAATGATGCTCAGGGGGCTCCTTACCAATCTCTCTAACTGCCTGACAGGAGCTGTAGGCAGGTGGGGGTCAGTCTATTCTCTCAAATAACAACAGACAGGAAAAGAGGAAATGCCTCAAGTTTCACCAGGGGAGGTTTAGATTGAATATCAAAACCAATTTCTTCACCAGAAGAGTTGTCCCTCACTGAAGCATGGGAGTGGTGGTGTCACTGTCCCTGAAAGGATTTAAAACACTATAGGTGTGGCTCTTAGGGACATGGCTTAGTGATGACTTGGCAGTGGTAGGTTAACTTTTGGACTCAATGATCTTAGAGGTCTTTCCAACCTAAATGATGCTATTGTTCTATAATTTACATAGGCACATGTTTTTCAAGCAGGTCCACTGCCTGTCCCTGCCCCAGGAGAAAGCTCTTGGTGCTTCTGAGCTCTGAGCCCTGCACTGATTTCAAGTAAGCCCTTAGCCTGTTAGGGAGATATAACTGACCACAATGCAGTCACAGCACATGAAAGTGAAAACACCTTTGCCTAATAAATTACAGGATATATTATATATTTATAATTAGATTGTATACATGGGCTTGGTAAGCATCTGGTATAAATTAGTGTGCAATTATTTAACCACATGAAAGAAATACCACTATTTTAAGATATTTGCCATACTCAAAACTGAGAAATTGCATAATTAATAAGCTGGAATAGTAAAAGCAGAAAATCATAAGCATGCAAATCATAGCAATGTACACAGCATAATTTTAGCCTTGTAGAATTAACCTATGATCCTGCATTAAACACACAGTGTCAGATAATGGGTATAAGGAAATTGTTGAGTGCACATTTTTAAAGGGAAGAAAGCATGAAAGAAAAATAAAACACATATGAAAGTCAGTATTTTAGAAAGGAAGAAGTACTTATCTCCTTACCCTGGTCTGCTTGGGCATTGTTCCACGTGCACAGGCTGCATAGTGTCAGCTGAGTTTAGGCTAACAAGAACCCAAGTGCACTCATAGCTAAAAAAAGATAAGCATCCTGTATTGGTTAGACTTTTACACAGTCTTTAATTTTCTGTATGAAAGAATTTCCTCAAACTCAAAACCTGTGAGTTAAATATATTCTTCTCTTAGTATTACTATAATCCATGCAATTTTTTATGATTCAAAACAAAAGCCAAACTTCAGATTGCCTTAATATTAGCTTCAATTGACAGCTGAGTGATTCTCTCAGACATTCTCAGTCCCATTTGACTGATGTGTTTCCATCTAAAAACATCTTTCTAAGACTAAGCATTGTTCCAGAAAAGACTAAGAAATGCCTTTTCTGGGGTAGGAAACTTTCAGACCCTCAGGAGCCATATATTTACCCTGGCTGCCTTCACTTGTAAACCTTCTAGGAATCTGTATGGTGAAAAACCTCCACTTTGTTTGGCAAAGACAGTTACTGTATTCCCTAAAATGTTACACATCTTGGGTCAAGGGTTCAGTAAAGGTTTTGTACAATGAAATGAATGTTTTGTACAGGGTCACTGACAGATTCCACTGGAGCCCTGCAAAGTGCTTCATGGAAGATGTTTCCCAGCTGATGTTCCACTGCCTGCAGCCACCTCCATCACAGGTGTCACTGTCCCACTCCTGTTTGGTACCTCCTGGGTCACTCATTCCCTGGTTGCCCTGCAGCCCAGGTTTTACATGAGCATCAGAGCAGAGGTCTTAACCAAGTGTGCCAATATTTTCTGTGTCATTTTATGAAATTCTGCAGTCACATGACAGCAGGACTTGGGTATTTCTTCTGAGACAACGAAGTAGATCTTGGTTAAAATGACTAATATATCATCTGACAAAAGCTCCAGCAGTCTCCTGGTTAGATCAGAGATGTCCACAAGTACTATCATGACACAGCATTTTCATCTCTTTGGTCTTCTACTGTATCTATCTATGAAACTCAGCCCTCTCTCACATCACTTTTTTAGAAAAGATTAACTGTTATTTTATATGATACTAAGTGGATTCTACCAGCAAAGAAGCCCTTTTTGTCTTCCTGAGCACAAAAAGGGGATGGATCACCAAGACTGTGTTTACTGATTTGCTGATCAAGGTCAGGCATGGGCTGCAGCTGCAAGGACATATTTGAGAAGTCTGCATGAGTGTCCCTTTCCCCACCAGCATCACCTCCTAGGAGCATTGGAACCACCATCTCCTCTTTCACTGCCTCCAGCCCAGAACACAGGAGAACTTTGCCAGGTCACCACTGGTTTGGGCAGATTCAGACTAAGTTTTAAAAGTGATGATGTTCCATGGTTCAAAGAAAATAAAACCTTGATGACAGGAACCTTGTCACCAAAACCCAAGTGAAAACATTGAGATTGAACTAATGGAAAGTAAATTGGTGCTTTAGCACAACCCATCTAAAAAGTGTGCAGGATATATTTTGGGATATACTCCAATTACAAGGCCAGCTCACCCAAATTTTTTCACTTGAAACAAACTGAGGATGATTTTTTTCTTACAGCACTCGTGATGAGCTGTGCAATGCCAGCACACACTGTGTATGAGATATGGGGAATAAAAGTTTTTTTCATTTTCAAGACATGACTCGTGATTTCAACCCAGTCATAAGGTGTAACTTGGAAGTTTTATGCTGGAAACTGCAGGAAGCCTTCAGCATCCCCCTGGGGAGGAGGGAAAGAGCTCTCTGAGAGGGGCTATGTACTGGGAATGCCCGAGTTCCATATAACCACAGAACTGGTGAACTCTGCTGCCACCGGCTCTGAAAATCATGTGGTAGCTCCGAGTGTTAGGAGAGGAAAAGTCTCCCCCTGGTGGGAGAAGGTTTTTCTGCCATGAAATTAAATGGAAAGTCTTTCCCATCATCAAAGAGCGAAGACTGCAACAGTAATGATCCAAGAATTAGAAGTCTCAAGCTCCACATAGTATTGACTCTACAGTATTTTCTCAACTAAATCTTCGTGTCCTACTGTCAATAATTACCTTGAATATTTAAGAATGTAATAGTTTCCTATAAAATTGCTTCAGTGACAGCTCAGGTTTTTTCCTGCTGTGTTACTTAATTGCAGCCTCATTTTACAACTTCTTGAATTTATTACTTTAGAATAATTTGAATTTATCACTGTATGTGAAGAATATTCTTTCTTTGGAATTAGATGAAAATACTAATAAGTTGGGCTTTTATTGATAATGGTGCTGTCTTTCTTTTTCTTTAACAGCACTTATGTTCCAGTTCCAAGGAAAATCAAAGTCAAAAAAGAAAAGGTGAGCAGTGCTAGTTTGTGGATTTGTTCTGCTAATTTATTTGTAGGTCTTTTGCCTGTTTGGGAGACTGCAAGAATCCAAGCAAGCCCTTGACATTGATAAAAAGTTGCAGCCAAAATACAGACACTTTAAAAGGCTCAGTTAAGCTAAGATTTGGCTCCTGTGTGCCATTTAGGCCATAGATCAACCACTAAATAACTGTGGTTGGAAAGAAATTGCTTTTGTGGCTATGCCATTGCATGAGCTCTGTTCTGAAGGTTGCATCACTTCCTCTGGTGCTGCTCAGGAACATAAAAAGTGCAGCATTGTCCTCCACAGTAACTGCTCTGTTCCTACCCATTGCAGCCATTTGTATGTAATAATACTGAGGAGAGACTTCAGAGGTTTTCTTGAATAATTTTAATATTTGAACACCAAGGGTGTTCCTGACTCCCAGGTCAGTTCCTTGTAATAAGGAGCTAAGTGAACTTTGAACACATAAAGCAGTGTGTTTCCAGGTCAGTGCAGAATTCCTGGTGCTAGGCTCTTAGCCCACAGCTGCAGTAATTACCTGTACCCAATTAAACAAGCTTGGAGGCTGAGCTCAGGCCAGGTCCAGCAAGGTTTGTTCCAGGTCTCACAGGCAATGCTCAAGCACAGTGTGCATGAGAGCACAGACAGGGACAGGCTGGAGGCAGGATTTGCCATGGGGCAGGATGTTAATACCCATGGAGGAACTTCAGCCCCTGTGCAAAGACTTCTGCTGCTGTAGCTGCATGGTTTGGCTTTAACCCAGGCAGGCTCTTCCTATAACCATGAAGAACCTCTGGCTTCCAGAGAAACAAAGGTCTCATTCTCTCAGCCTTTGGAGAGATTTTCCAAGAAGTACAGGTGTCTAGTCCATCAAAGGCTGTTAAGGTATGGCATTAGTTCCAGAACATTAAAATTACAAATTAAGGCACACACCTTTCATTCAAGAGGCCAGGTTTTGCCAAAGCCTTCAGGTGACACCCTGAGCTAGTATCAGTTTATTTTCCTTCGCTTCAAACCATGGATCTCTAGGGTGCAATAAATAATCCCTTAGCTCATCCTGACCTGTTGTGAGGTACATGACAACCTCTGCAACACCCCTGTGAGAAGCACCAGGGCAGGTTGTTAAACTCACAGCACAGCTGAGTGGCAGCAGCCCAGGGTACAGTGATATGCAGCAGCTTCCTGAGCATGAGAGGAGAACCCTGTGTTCCTTCCCACACTGTGCAATGCAAAACAGCCTGTGAGAAGAGATTACACACAGATGCAACATCAGCAATTAACCTCTGACTCTGTAAAAGGAAAAGCCTTGCAGCTAACCAAATACCACTGAAATGCTGTCATTCTAATTACAAACACAGCATGGAAGGAAAAGTCTCTGTTTCCCTCACTCAGGGGAGGGGGTTCAAACCAAGGGCTCCTACCAGTCCTTGGATTTACTGTACTCTCAGGTCTTATCTTAAGTGCTCTGTCTCTGGGAGATGACCTTTGTGAGATAAACAAATGCATTTTATGTCTTGTAAGAAAAAAACATACAGCATAGAAAAATGGCATATTTGAAAAACAAGATAAAAGATAAAAGAAAGATAAAAGAAGCATACACGACCTGATAGGCTTCCTGATAGTTGCATTTGGCCCTTGGTTTCCTTAGAGGTACCTGTAGAGGTACCAAGACATGGCTGGCACATTGTGCAGAAAAGGCAGCTGTTCTTATGTTCCCACTCAAACTGATGGGAGCTGATGATCTTAGGGGTCTTTCCCAACCCGAATTAATCCATGGTTCTGTGAAATGTGTTGTGGCATCTCATGTTTGCCTTGTTCAGGACTCCAGCTCCCCAGAGCTCACCTGCAGGCTGCAGGGGGAGTTGAATGGCCAATACCTAATTTCCATGTCAGTTGTGCTGTTTCATTCCCATTGATTTCAGTAGGAATCTCCAGGATTTACATTACTGCAAGCAGGGGGGATATCAAGACCAAGGAAGGGCTATTGATGTGTAATTGCACATGGGAAATACTCCTGAATGCCCTTAATATGGGACTTATTTTCGCCTCCAAGGAATAACTATTATTCCTTTCTTACCCCATCCCCTACCCCAGTGTCCTTTAGGAATGATGTGCTACCATTGTTTTTTCCTCAGGGTATGTTACTAATGAGTCTTTCTCTCCAATTCTGCCTAGATCCTGGTTTATAATCCAGCTTTTATGAAATACATCTATGAAAACTGGCTGGAGCATCATGGGAGATACCCCTCCACGGGCCTTCTGTCTTTGATGTTTGCTCTCCATGTCTGTGATGAGGTAAAGTCTGTCTGTGTGTGGATATATGGATAAAAATCAGAACATTTCACACTGAAGAGCCAGGAACAACCCCTGGCCACTCACTCAGCCTTTGTTTCCCCCTCTCCACCTTGTCTTCAAACATGTGCAAACTCCTCAGAAGCATGCAGACATGCTCCAGTGCCAGTGATAGATTTTTTTAATGTCAGCAAGTCATAGGGTTTACTATGTACTCCAGGAGAATATAATTAGACATAAACAGAGATTCCAGCTGGTATCAAAAGACATCTAAACATGAATGGTATCTGTGCCCATCTTGCTAGTGAAAGTCTGAATTCTATTTTGTCTCCTATTTTCAAACTCAGGCTTGTGGGTTTATACTGTAGGTTGTAGTAAGTACCTTTGCTCCTGCAGTCACTTGGGGAAATTCCCTGGTTTGAGTGATGTGGGGTGCCCCAAGGTGACTGGAGACCCTTGGGGTCCAGTTAGAGTAGTTAGTTAGAGTTAGTTAGTTAGAGTAAGGCCAGGTCAGCTCTACAAAATCCTGCAAGTATGGGCTTGTCAGCATGGTGCATCAAAATCACTTTGCTGGCAAAATCCCTGTCCTGGACACACATCTGCTGCTGAGAGTTTTGCTTGGAGAGGTGATGGAAATACTCCTAAAGATACTGGAAGAAATGTTATCATAGTCACAGCAGGTTGGCTGGAGCCTGTTTTCTGATAAGCAGGCAATGAACAAGGCTCTGACATTACCAAAAACAACTTAAAAATAGTTCATATTTGAATGGGCCTGGGTGTGGTTGGTTTAGGGAGCTGGTTTGGGGCTATGACCCATTCTAATCCAGCAAGACTTACCACCACTCTCAGTTTAAATAAATCACTGGTGATATTTGGACTGTTACCATCAGAGGAGACAGGCACAGCCATTGACAAATGAGCCTTTGGGAGGGGAGAGGCTGCAGCTGGGTACACATGCAAAGAACATAAAATCCATCTTTCTCTGAAGTAACTGCAAATATCATATAGTCAAGCATATAAGGGTAGTCACCTTAGGTCATTATTTGGAAGACCAGGACAAAACCAAATTTTTTTTCACTTTTTGTGGCTTAAATCAGCTGAAAAGGAGATTCCCATCCCAAGCCACGGATCTCCTGAGGTCAATCATGCTTAAGGGATAGGAATGCATTTTCATATTGCTAAACAAGAATTAATGGATAGAAATCTCGTTTTCCCTCTGAGTTCAGATCTGGTGGTGTCTCAGCATAGCTTAGGATGTCACATGCCCTGGGTAGGCCTTGTGCTGTTTCTCTGTGGTCCTGTCATGCAGCAGGAGAGCTCGGGACACCACTGAGCACCTCAGGTGCTGCTGCATGTAAATATACTAAGAAGAAAGAGTTTCTTCAGCACTTCAGATGAAGAGCAATTACTTTCCAGTCCATAACACTAGTTCTCCCTTCCCACCTAGGTGAATGTGTATGGCTTTGGAGCAGACAGCAAAGGACACTGGCACCATTACTGGGAGAACAACACTTCAGGTGGGGCTTTCCGGAAGACCGGCGTCCATGACGGGGATTTTGAGTTCAATATAACTTTGACTCTGGCCTCCATTGAAAAAATAAAATTCTTCAAGGGCAGATGACCCTGGCCATGGGGACAAGTGGGGGCTGCAATTTCCAGCATGCAGCAGAACAAAGTTCAGTGAAGGTGATCTGGGCACCAGCCAGGTTTGAATGCGTGGATCTGCAGTGGGTTTGGAGCATCTCACACCGCAGGGACGAGGCCGAGGCTTCCAAGCTGCACATGATTTCCCATCCTGGGATAGCTGGGAGCTGCCAATCAGCTGGAATAAATTAATCTCTGCTTAGGCTCTATGGCTCAATTCTTGAATTACTGATGAAAGATCTGCCTGTTGCAATTAGAGGAAGCCTGAGCACGGGAACTGCTGTCTGTGTGTCTGTTCTCTCCTCGAGCAAAGCAGCAGATCCTTGAAGAAGAGTGAAAATTACTTCTGGGACCTGAAATCTGCTAAGGCAGCTGTGAACATCATAGTAAGGATTACCTCAAAGAAATGAATTCACTTCTGCTGTTGGTCTTCTTTTTGAACCACCTCTTCTCTGTTCTCTTATTCTGTTTTCATGCTGTATTAAGGAAAAACATGATGAAGTTGCCTGGAGGAGTAAATATTTCAACCATTGCCTCATTTTGCATTGATAGTGTCTAGAAAATATGAATCAAATCATCTCATGTATTATTTAATATTGCTTCCTACACAGCCATAATGATGGAGGAAATAATACTGAAAACTCCAGGAAAAAAATGGCCTTTTTAGCCACTTCTTTGTCTCATTTGATTATATGTAATTTTTGGGGTTTTTGGGGGTGTTTTGGTGGAAAATACTCTGGATTGGGGTTTTTTTTTTAATTTTTTTTATTTAATCAGTTTAAAATTGGAAAGTGGACTTTCTTCAAGTCATTTATATGTGCCTTTTATAATTGTGCAACAAATGTGATTTTTTTTTAAGATGACAAACCCTAAATTCAACATTTTTATAAAAGGGGGAAAAATTAACCAAAGTTTAGCTTCTGTCTGGTATGCTTTTGTAGTCAAAACCAATAATAACAACTCCTATATTGTATTTGAACAACACAAATAAGACAATTTTTGAAGGTAGCTTTTACCTTTTTTATGGAAAATATTCAAAAGTCCCAATGAAAAATTTCTTCTTAATTTTTTTTACAAGTTTAAAAATGCAGTATCTCTTTACAAAGTCTATCCAAAATGGAAAAAAAATCATGGTTTGGAATATTAACTAGCTATACACTAAGAATCTTTTGCTCTGTAGCAGCACCTACAAAGACACAGTCTGTCCAAGCTCATCTTAGAGCAGGAGACAATTTCAAAATCATGTACATCTCTGGAGAAATGAGTATATTGATGTCACTACCCCCAGGCAGTGAGAGGAGGGAAGTTACAATGGAGGTTTTATTCTCACAGATTTTTGCTGGAATCAATGCATTAAAGCTTCAAGGACAGATAAAGTGTAAATCCAAGTTCAGTCAGTGAAGAATAGAAAACTGTGGTCCTTTCTTCTCCATATGATGAAAACAGGACTCATGGATTATGGATCAACTTTCAGCCTTGGTGAAACCAGAGGAGTTCTTGCCACAGGCTTCAAGGAACTTTTGATCAGGCTTGGGAAAAATGGCATATTTAATTTTTAATGTATCACATTGGTTGGAATTTCTGGCAAAAAAAAAAATCATCATCTAAACCTCCTCTCTTCTATGCACCAGTTGTGGCAGAATGTCCAAGCAGATGAGTTTCTGAGTCAGTGAAAGCCCTTCAACAGTGATGTACTTCATCCAAGATTTATCCCCTTGTCTTTCTGCACCAGTTGGTACCAGTGAGGTGCCCTCCAAGGCAGCAGCACATGGCACAGTGTCCTGGGCACAGTGTCCTGGGCACAGTGTCCTGGGCACAGTGGCATGGGCACTGGAATTTTGGGCCTCCAAGGCAGCACCCCTCACCAACACAAATTGCTTTACCCGTGTGAGTATTACTGGACTTGTGGCTCATAAAGAGCCAAGAATGCCAAAAGCCTTTGTGGGAGTTGAGCTCCCTCAGCTCGTGTGACCCTTCATTGCAGCAATATGGAAAGGGCAGGATTTTCAAATCCTCAAATCCTCATGATGAGACCTGTTCACAATCCTCATGTCAAGAAGCCATTTCCCAGCATGAACTGACCTGGATGTCACAGGCACAGCAGATTTGATGGGCTCACTGTCTTCTACAAGTCCTTTGTGAAAGAATGAAGCATTACTGCCTGAACTATGTTTGTTTGCTTTAAGGATTCCAGCTTGTTTAGATTGCTGTTAATCAATATGGCTCTTGTGAGATGCTGCAGTAATACAAACAAAGCAAGTTTAAGAGGTAAAAGACTAGTGTAAAATGCCAGTCATAGCTTCACAGTGTGGCTGGATTTTGGAGCTTCAAGTACTTTTCTTTTTTTCCTCATAGACAAATATTAGTAATTCAGAAACATTGACTGCTCTTTCAGTCATTTTTAGAAAGACTTGGAAGAAAACTCTTGGTGGTTAAATCCCCTTGATGTTTTGTTGTTGGGGTTTTTTTGTTTGTTTTGTTTTTTTTTTAATCACAGGGAATCAAATCAATTTGGAATCAAAAACAGTGGAAAATAAGCCAGCTATATTCTAGCCTGTGTTATTTGAAAGTTTCCTTTTGCTGTTCTAATAAAATTTCTATTTCCCCCTGAACATTCTGCCTCTGACAGCACATATAAAACCTCATGGCTCATACATGCAGATAGATTTAGTGTCTTCATCATGGAACAAGCTGCAATTCCCATTTAATTTTGTTGCCAACAGCAAGCAGTAACTGTGTACCACTGATGTCCATTTTTCAGAGTGTAGGGAGAGCAGAGAGTGGATCTCTCCAGGTGCAGGATGAGGAATAGTCTGTGCCATCATGTTTCTATTCCAGGGGAACTTTCTCTAGAGTCCTTTAGGCAGCTGACTGTTGTGTTTGAGTCTTGTCTCAGTTTCTCCACAATTTTGCTGCTCTTTCAATTGCCTTCAGAATCAGGAGATACCAACAGATGATGCTGAGGGAAAAATTAATTCCTACTGGCATTGTTGAAGACTGTTTTCCTATTAGAAACTTTTTGGGTTTATTTAGTTTAAAAGAACTGAGGAAAACATTTAACAACATGTCAAGGCTTCAAACTCTTGGACTGTATTTGCCACCACTGCAAAATCTCTGAAGCACTCCTTGAGTGTGTGTTATGTTTTTTACCAAAGCCAAATCTCTTGAGCACTTTTTTCCTCCCATGTCCAGGTTTTCTTTGTACTTTTCTCTGACTACACAATCAATTATGATTTTTTTCTCTAATGGTGGGAGTCTCACACAATCATTTGTTGACACTTTATTTATTTAATTTTTCAGTATGATATGAATCAAAATAAATTTTTTATTGTAATCAAATCAAAGTGTTTCTGTGCACACTTCTTTTTCCTCCAGTATTTTTATTAACTCCTAGAACCTCCTCTGTCACATAACAGTGTAATGAAACTTATTCCACTTCCTCACACCCATCTAGTTGGACTCAGTGATCGTAAAGATCTTTTCCAGCCTTTATGATTCTGTGATCCCTTGGGTGACAGTGGCATGTTTCAGGCTGCTTGTGATCATCACACTGCTCACATGGCAGCTCTAGGCCTCTCTGGAGAAAAGAAATTGAACTTAATATGCATGTGGCCTCCTCATGGATCTATGCTCTATTTAAAGATAAATAAGGGAAAATAATGCAGACTCAGAAATCAGTGACTCAAGAAGAAATTCAGCTTGTGTGAGCTGGCTGAGATCTGAGGATCCACCCCAGGTCCCTGTTCTCAGGGTCACACAGGCACTGCAGTCATGGCTGGCTCAGCTGCCCAGTAGAAGAATCCCTCCAGAGATGGATCCCTGTGGTCAGGTGCCCCTCAGCAGGTCACACCCACATCTGCAGGACCATGGCTCTACATGTGGAAACACCACCTTGGCTGTCTCTCATGGACCTCATCAACTGCTCCCTTTGCTTATCTGTCCTTTCCTTTTCATTGTTTAAGGGACTGAGTAGGGTAGATGGTCTGCAGTGATGCAAGGTGCCCTTTGGTATGGAACCATCCTGGTGGAAGGAGCTCAGGGAGTCACCAGAGGTCAGCTCAGGGAGCTCCTGTTCAAACAGTGGTGAGCTGGTCACAGTAGGAGCTGCTGTCTAGTGTGACCCTGAGAGGATCAGGTTCTCTTGACACTTTGCTTTTCAACCCAGGCTCCATCAGTAAGATATTAATGGATACAGCCCAGCCAGAACCACACTTGTTGAAAGTAGGTGGAAAGTAGAGACACACAGGCCTGAGGAGCTATTCCAGTCACTTCATGTGCAGAGGAGATGCAAAGCATTTGCTCCTTTCTTATCCTCAGCAAAGCAAATTAACACCAAGGAACAGCTGTCTTAGAACTCATTTTGTATTTTGCTTCATGTCCACTCACAAGAGGTGCAATGCAATGCAGCTTCCAGATCTGAAATTATTTTGTCAGGAAAGTAGTTTGCATAAAATTACAATCTGGAAACCACTTGAGACGAGTAAGACATGCAGCAACAACACCAGCAGCATGCAAACAGATGGACCAGGCACAGGACTTGGACAGAGGACTTTGCTTATACCATCAAATGAAGAACAAAAGGACCCACAGGGGAACTCTATGGCTTCAGTCCATGGCATGGGTTCCTTTGATGGCTCACAGTCAGAGTAGCAATTAAACCCAATGAATGAAAAGGCAAAGGAGTCCCTTGCCACCCTTAAAAATCTGATTTCCCTTGTCTTTTCTATAGAATTTGAGGGAGTTGATCTCATTACATTTATTGTCTCCAGGCAATATGAAATAAAATAGGGTTCACACAGTGAAAAGTTCTTCATGGTCAGCTACTTGTATGCAGAGGCAAATCTCTGTGTTTTCAGTTAAATTTTCTCCTGTAGGAAATTTACTGTGTTGGTCTACCCCTTAGTTTGTAGTTTCTAAGGTAACCTTTGGCTGGCAGAATAGAAATATATCCTTGTGGGAGTTTGTCTGTCCCCATGACATTAATACTCCTATTAAGACAGGACATTTTCCACAATAGTTTCCACATAATCAGACTCCAGAGTTACACAGGCACTGCCAGCTGGCCTCCCTGTCCACCCAGATCAGTGAGGAAAGCCTCCTAAGCTGTTCCACCAACACTGCATCGTGCAGCACCCCCAAGGATGCCCCAAATCAAGTGTTACATCATGGAGCCCCTTATGGCCTTTTCTCCCCATGGCATTTTTGTGTTCCTCTCCCTGCTGTACTGGGGCTGGCCCCAAAGAGCTGCCACCCCCCAGGGAAGCTGCACATTGCTCCCCCAGCCCCATCCCAAACCCACAGTCTGGGGCTGGGGCTGTGAATGGACTGGCCACACTTGAGCTGTGCTTTGAAGTGGTTTTTTGGGTTTGCAGCCACATCCCATGGTCAGCCTGTGCAAAGACCAGAGGGGGTTTCACGTGCTACAAAATAGCACAGTGATTTCATAGCATCAGTCACAGAACCAATCATAGAATCATTGTTGCCTTATGATGCTGAACTGTATCCCCATTCATCCCCAGAAATAAGTTTTGTGCCTTTAAAACTAGATCCAAGAGAGAAGTGGGGGATAAAGAAAAGTGAAAATTTTTTGCTGCTGTATTCAAAAACACAGAGATGGTTGGATAGAATGGTTGGCTTGGAAGGGACCCTCAAGATCATCCAGTTCCAGCCCTGCTGCCATGTGCAGGGACGCCTTCCACTAGACCAGGCTGCTCTGAGATCCATCCAACCTGGCCTTGAACATTTCCAGGGATGGGAAATCCACAGCTAGCTTCTCTGGGCAGCCTGTGCCAGTGCCTCACCACCCTCACTGTAAATAATTTCTTAATAACATCTAATCTAAATCTCTGGTCTGTTAATTTAAAACTGTTCCCCCTTGTCCCACCACCATTTCAGCTCTTTCTCCTTTAAATGTTGAAGAATTCAGGTATCAGAGGGTGGGTAAGTGTGAGCAAGTTCCCCAAGATGCTGATGAGGCACAGAGCTCCTGCCTGCAGAGGTAGAGCCACGGGAAAAAGGTGTGGGAGAAACTGATGACTGATGGTTCTTCACTGGGGACACCAAAGAGTTGGCTGCAGGGAGAAATTCTGCAAGCTGGCAGGCTCTATCATCTGAGGGTTTGATTTGAATAGGTAGGTAAGGAAATAAAAATAAACAGGTTTAAAGGTGAAGACAGGATACATAAAAATAAAGCAAATGGATCTTTTGGAGAACCTTTTGAAGAAAAGCAGAGTTTTACCCATTTGTTTGGTTCATCAAAGTAGGTGGGCCAGGAGTGAATTAGGCTGGTGATGCTTTTGGGCACAAATGTGATTTGTCCCTGGCCAGTAGCCAAGCACCCACACAGCCCCCTCACTCACTCCCCACAGCCACCAATCCAAAACACAGCACTCTATGGGTGCTAGGAATAAAACTAACTCCATTCCAGGCAGATTAAAATAAACTAGACATTGGAGGAATCTTGTGGATTCCAGGGGATCTCTGGAAGTCTGCAAACATGTATTGCCAACAACACCCGAAATAAATCTAGGTCAAATTTACACCTAACTACCTCAATTGCTGCATGCTTCTCATTACCCATCCATTCCAGAGATTTCCCACTGGAATCAGGTGAGATCAGTACTCACCATTAATACTCACCTGTAGCAGGAAAGACAGGAAAGTAGCTGAAAAAACTACAAGCTGCTTCAGGAGGAATGCACCTGGGGCATTGGTGGCTCTTCACTTCTTGTTACTTCTTAGGGCTGAAATAACATTTTAGACCAAAAGCCAGGGGCAGTGAGGAGTCACTGTTATGTGGCTGTGGGAATGGTGTTTGCTTCCTCCCTTGAAGGTGGGTGCCATTCCACCTCTCTGTGGTGGCTTCCTGTGGGCCAAGGGAGTGTCACTGCTTGTCACCAGTTGCAGGATTTGCAACTTGGCTTTACAGCTTAGCAGAGAGATCCAGCAGATGCACACAAATGAAGCCAGAACAGTGGTTTTTATTCCCTATAATAAGCAAAGGAATGGGAAACATCAGCATGCACACAGATTAATGGGCCTTTGAGCAGTGAGATGTGATTAACTCATTTTAGTCAGCTGGGCATCTCAGCACCTCATTAGCTCTTTCATTAATGGTTACAACTAATATCTGATTAGTGTCTGTTTTGCCAGTAATGAGTTCTCCTTCCTAATGGAGACAGAGTTTGCCACCGTGTGACAGTGGAAGGAAGAGGGAAGGATCTTGCTAATCACTGCGCTGAGGGGGCCCTTTGCCATCAAGGTCTGACCCAGCTGTCCTCCCACGCCCCCCTTGCAGGCCCTGCCACCCTGGCACAGACAAACCTGCCCTGTGCCAAGTGCACTCAGCCAGGCAAAGGGAGAAACCCCAGTTCTGGCTCCCTCAATCAGCCCAAGCTGAGTCAGAAGTGGGACAGCCTTGGAGGGACTGTCCCCTTGCCCGGGCGAAGGGGTACCAGGGCCAACAAGTGACAGGAGATGCACAGTGGTGGGAGAGGAAGCACTGGACAGAGACAGGGAGCAGCAGCTGCTCTCACGTGCAGCGTTCAGTGCAGTGATTTGTTTTCCAACAGATTTTTCTAACAGACTTTAATAATTCCCCCACTAGAGCGTGCTCTTTTCCCGTTCCCATGAGTTATCCCTGGCTTCTGGAGCCCTCTCGGAGCAGCGTCACATCACAGGCTCAGAGTGTGTTCCCTCCTGACACTTCTGTCTTCACAGCTGTAAGGCTTGGGATTTATTTGCTGAATCTATCTATTTTGGCCTCTGGGTAATAACTAAATGCAAGAGCCCACAGGCCATGAGGGAGAACAAGATGGGAGAAGTTCTGCAAGGCTTCACACCCTAAGGGTTTCTATCAGTGCTGCTTTCTGGGAAGTTTTTCTTTCTGTTTGAAAGGGGACAGCACCCCCAGATACAACCAGATACATTGTGGTTGTTTTTTTTTTTTTCTCTGACCCTATAGAAATGCTCATCATTGAAAAAAATAAATAAAATATTCTTCCCTTGTAACCTAATTTCCTGATAAGGAACACATATTTGGGAGTCCTGGCTATGTTGTAGTGGTACAAAACTTTTATTTGGGGATGTAAAAGGCTTTAGTTATAGCAGACAAAATGTCCTTTGTGGACCATAAAGGCAACTCAGTTATTTCTAGAAGGACTTTCATGTTATGCTACACCATCAGCTTCTGTAGTTTTGGATTTATTTATTCTCAGCTGTAGTACCAAATGTTAAATGAGGCACAGATATATTGTAAAAAACAATCCATGCTGCAAATTAATTATCTGGGTTCAATGAAAACAGGTCTATCTGGCTGCTGGCTGCCAGCAGTGTGTGAGCTCTTTGCCCAGTGCTTTCTTCATGATAATGGGAAGCACAATAAGGCTCATCTACCAGCTCTAGATATCCTTCCAGGAACAGCCAACTGTTCATTCCTGTGGCTACATCAGCACTGCTCAGACTTAATTTTTTGGAGCTGGTCTCCCCCACTGTGCTGAGGATGAGTTCTCTCCAGCTGACTGACCATGTCTGTTCTGATTAGCCCCTAACCCTGCATCTCTTGTAGCCCCAAGTACTGTCCTAAAATACTGTTCCCTAAAATAATGGTATTCCTTAAACTCATGCGTTTTAAATAAAAGTATATGAGATAATGTAGGAGTATTGCAGCAGCACCATCAGAATGGGATTCCTGTGACATGAAGCAGAATGTTTGCACTGTGTCCCCAGAGGTGGCAGGAAGGGAATGCTGGAATTGCAAAGGGTGACCTGGCAGCTGACACTTAAGAGGATGTTCTGGGATGTGTTGATATCTGTAGATATATGAACATAATAAAAGTAGGATGCAATAGGATAGATCATATCCCATTCTTGTGACCAAGGGCATGGAGTGTGACTGTACAGCTAAACCTCACTGTCTTAAAAATACTGGATGGCTTCATCTCTGCTGTGTTTGGGAGCAGTTCTTGGCTGATGCTGTGTCCCAGGCACAGTCTGTGGGGGGATGGATAGCCATGAGCTAAAGCAGTGCCAGCAAACACACTATGGACTAAATAACATTGATGATATCAGGTCCTGGTTAGTCCCTAGAATGAATGTGTGCCCTGAGCCTTCTTTTCTACCATATGAGCAAACAGTGTATAAAAAGGCCAAGAAATGCTGTCTGGCTTTGATGCCTTGCCCTTCTGTAAAGGGGAGGTGAAGATGGCTGAGACACATTCATTTCTGTAGATCAAATGGAGAGAAACAACAGCAGCTGTGCATTACACCTTGGGAGGTTCAGGCTGGACATGAGGCAAGAGCCCTTTCTCACCAGGAGGGTGAGAAGGAAACAGGCCAGCCAGGAGAAGAAATGGGACCTCTGTCCTGGAGGACATCAGGGCATGGCTAGATAAAGCCATGGCTGGTCTTATACAGAACTGTGGATTCCCTCTTGGGTCAGACACCTCCCAAGAGTCCTTTCAGCTGAGGTTTCCAGGGAGAAAAAACACTGATTGAACAGTATTTTTCTGTTGATGTGCAAGGCTGTGGTTTTGGGGTTATACCAGGAGGGGAATAGCTCTGGTGAGCCAGCTGATGTTGCAGGATTTGGAACAAAAGACCGAAAAATTCCTTTAAGCTCATCAGGGAAGAGTCCTGTCATCCAGGTTATTTTGGGAGAGGCTCTATTTTGCAGGAAGGATAGAGAGATTACTGTGCTTACAGCAACAAATGTTGGCCTCACAACTGGTACAGAACAACTTTAATTCTTTGTGTTTGAAGTATTCACTTCCTTTGATAGCAGTGCCCTTCAGACCCTCCACTCCTGTGCAGTCCTGCAGCACAGCAATACTTGGCCATGTTCTCATGGGTGTAGATCATCTCCCCCAGAGGCCAAAGCTACATCAATTTACACCAGGCAGCATGATTTTCCATTAGTCCCAGAAAAAAAACCAAAAAAGAAGTTTAAAAATTACCAATTTTGTAATCACCTGTACCTTCTCCTTGAATTTAACTTTCTGGATCTGGATTTATGGAAATGCCACATGGCATTTATAGGTATGCCATACTTGGTATCCATTCATTCAACACTTTGAGCTTGTCTTTTGTCAAACTCTTGCCTGGAGCTTAGCACAGGAAGATCTGGGCCTTGACCAGACAGTTTGGATCTGCTCAGCAGCCATGAAAAAGAAAGCCTGGCAAAACTTGTCTGTCAGTCAAATGTTTTCCTGTACCTCAAAAGGTTCCTAAAAATCCTATCACTTAATGGCATGCAGCAGGGCCACAGGTTGTCACCAAAATGACAGTGACAGGGTGAGTCCTTGTTGCTGGAGCAAAAGTGTTCAGTGTCTTCATAATGGTGTCTGTCCTCACTACCAGATGCACAAACACAGAAAAGAAATTATTCCTATCCCCAAGATACACAGGCTGTGTAAATATTTAATGTAGCTACTCTGCTACAAAGAATAATGAAGAAATGGAATTAATGACTATATAATTTTCAAAATTATCTTAACCTTATTTTTACAAAGGGGGTTGTACAGAAATATACATATATTTACACAACAAAAATCTAGCTATCCTTGGAGCCTAAGTTTTAAATTTTTTAACATGTTGTCCAAATCTTTTTTTCCCACCTCCAAATTTTTAAGAGTTGTGGAGTAATTTTGAAAGTCAGAGAAAAGAGTAAAAAGCATCTGTATTTACAAGTAGCAATAGATTCTGGAACAAAGTGAAAATTTTCCTTGGAAAAAATTAATAACTTTAAGTTATTATTTTATACGTTATTAAATCCCATTCTGTTTTGAAAAAACCCTCATCTGTAGAGGGAGAGTACAGCATGGCTGCTTTAAGCATGAGGTTAACAGATTTAATCTACAATAATTTATTCCATAGGTCAGTCATTACCATTACCCAGGCCACTGTTCCAAAATTTACCCTGACTGGACTTGTCATGCTCACAGTTATAAACTCCTGGACCTGATGAGCAACATCCATCCCTGAGGAAGCTCTCGGCCCCCAACACCAGCCCTGCTGCTGAGCATTCACACCAACCACTGCACTGACATCAGCCCAAAGCTGCCTGGGCAGTGAGGTTGGTCTGATCCCATTGTGGCCTGAATCCAGTTTAGGACATGACACACAGGCTGCAGGAGCCACCGGGAGATCTTTCCATTGTTTTTAGGGGGTTTGGATGAGAACTGCAGGTCATGTCCATGTCCCAAACCTTTAGCACAGCTCACATCCACCCAGCTGGCTGCAGTTAGATCCATGTTCCAGGTGCTGCCTCCTGAGAATGGCCCCCAAAACCAGGCCAGCAAGTGTGCAAACAACCAAGCAGAAAGGACAGCTGTGGGACAGGGTTTCAGTCTGCGTTTTATTCATCACTGTGGAGCCAACCTGAGTCAGCTCAAAGCCAGATCCCACCAGAGCACTCTGCAGCAGAGGAAATGCCTCTCTGCCAGGGGCAGGCTGAGCCATCCCCATGTTCTTTGCCATCTCCTCACTGTTCCTCCCCACTGCCAAGCAGGTGTTGGCCACCCACTGTTAGCTTTGACTCAGAGTGGGTTTGGCACTTCTCCTTTACAGCAATAGAGATGGCAATCAAAGCCCATGCATGTTTTCTTTTCCACTTGTTGGTTGGACTGGAACAATGGAAAGTGATTTATGCTGGAAAAGAGATGTACAAAGAAAATGATGCCACAAATGCAGTCCCTACCAAAATGGGAATGGGCAAGGGAAGGGAGTTCACAGCACACAGATCAGTAAAGTAACTTGTTCTGGTTAAAAGCTCCATTGAGTTGTGGTTCCTGATACTGTGTAAAGGACAGAAATGTCATTTCATGGCTCATTCATTTCCTATGGAAAGAACTACTTCTCTTGGAAAATTGTAAGCTCATTTCATAGCACAGTTGTCTGTGGAAGGACATTCCTGGTCCAGGGAATGGAGAGAGAGAAAGGTCAAGTGCCCTTATTCTACCCAGCCCCATTAAGTCCATGGCTGATACCAGCCTGCCATCAGGAGGTGACAGGTCCATCATCCCTTTCCATATATTTTCTTCCCCATCATCACCAGCACAGTCAGTTCAGAGAGGAGCAGGCAGCAAGCCCATCAGGGGGTCCTGCTGAGTCAGCCCTCTGTTCTGCCTGATTTTGGGTATTTCTGACCTTGGTGAGACAGGAGTAGTGAGCTGACAGCCTCCTGGTCCGTTCCTCATGCCCTGCTCCATGCAGTAGCCTCAGGAAAGGCTCTGGCTCATCAGTTTGTTATTGATCCACGTCACAGCAGTTGTAATTGCAGGGATGGGAATAACAATTAAAGCAGTGGAAACAGTGTTAGCTGTGGGGGTTTCCAGAGGAGGAACATCTCCCCTGCAGGAGTGGGCAGAGGTGCTCTAGAGACTGCATGGTCAGGAGCAGCACACTCGATCTCTGATCCCCACTGTGCAAACCTGGATGGAAACCAGCCCATTTTCCTCTACCCACTCCTGATCACATGTGCATCCACCTCATTTCTCCTGGCCTGAGGACAAGCAGACCACTTGAATCTTGAGGGTTTTTCAAAATCCTGGAAGGCAGAACTGAGCATCTCTGATGGGCACACAACATTTGGACAAGGGGACCCCACTCATGCAAGAAGACAGAGAGAACATTCCACTAACCTTGAGATGATCTGCATAGTCCATGTGTCCTGCTGCTCTGTGCTGGATAAGAGAGCTCAGCATCCTAAGATCCTCCCTTTAAGGAATAATTAAGCCAATTTTAAGCCAGAACAGTTTCACAGAACAAGAACAGACTAGGATCTCAACTGTTTAAAGCTAACAAAGCAAGATTTAACACAGTACTCTTACTAAACAAAAAAAAATTGTTTTACAGAAGCTGGTAGAGCCTCAGCCCCACTGATACTTATTTTTTCCCCTTCCCATCCAAGCTACAGCTTGTGCAAGAGAGCAAGACTGCACTGGTACAACTGTGGGGAGGAAAGAGAGGAAAAAAGAAGGAGTGAGACCTGTCCCTTCCAGCAGCCAGGAGATGCCAGACTGGCTGTCCCATTTTGTGTCACAAGGAAGGGGCTGTGCAGATGCACAACCACATCTCTGGGCACAAGGGCAAACAGTAGCAGCCCCTGCTCATGGGGAGGAGCCCAGATCTCCTTTTATTTTCTCCCCTGGTAAATCCATACTGATGTATGAGCTGCTCTGGAGGGACTGTCCCACACAGCTATAGGAACCTGCAATAACCAATAAACACAATTAACAGATTGCATCATCCTGCTTCTGGCAGAGAAACCTCCCCAGTTCTTTATGATCTTTTAATAGGAGGGTAAACAAGGACATGTGACATGTCCACCTTCATTTATTGTGTCTCTGGTCTGCATTTCAGTCATGATCCCAGTCTCTTCTCTGCTGGCAGCTAATGAAATCCCAAAGTGGACTTGTTCTGATTTTTCCCACCCCTCCCATTGCTCCCATTTCTGCTTTCTGAGATGTTCTGAAAATAATTCTGTTAGCAGGAAAATAAACAGAACATTACTCTTGATGGCATTCAATTGTATTTTCTCTTTCCCTGATGTCAGGCCCTGGCAGAGGGGGGTAAAGAGGAACTCAGGGCCATCAGAAAAGCTTTTCTGGCACAGAGAAGGAACCTGCACGCTGCCAAACCCTTTGCTATTGTTCAGTGTGCACCCTGCTGTTTGTTTGGGACCTGGAAAACAGAGCCTTACTGTGAAATTTAAAGTGAAAAATATTAAAGCTGAGCATTGCAAAGGCAGGTCAAGCAGCAGAATGAGCTGGTCCAGCAAATGGGTATTTTTGCCTTCTGTGACAGCTAATGGTGAGAAACAACAGTTTGGATATTTAATGGCTATTGTTTTTGGCTTAGAGATGAGGAGTTTCAAAAGAGACTGAGCAGAAGTCAGAGAGAACACAAACCAGACTTGGATCTGTTCAGACTACATTCACAGGGCATCCTTTATCCCCAGAGACACAGCTAGGCCCTCCTTGGTGCAGCATTCACTTTCAGCCTGGGGGGCCCCTGACACCCTGCCCATTCAGCAGGCCTGTGTCCATCTCTGCTGATGGCGCTGGGTGCTTCTGTTTGTTTCTCCACATTTACAATCTCAGAGTGAAGCAGAGATTGAGGTGTCACGGGATCAGTTCTTTGCCAGAGCTACTTAAACACAAGCTGTGTTAGTTAAAAATGCAGCTATTAAATTTTGGAAGCCCTTCCTCTGCACCACATGGCAAAGCTGCCCCTCTTCAGGGACTGACATCTCCGGGAGTTTCCTCCCATCCCTGCAGGGCCTCGGATGCTCTGTCAGGCAGCAGAAGGGAGAGCCAGCAGCTGAGGAGGCTGAGCTGAGCCCTCGATGGCAGCGAGTGCTGCCCCCTCGCTCCTCAGCCCTTCCTCCAGATGGCAAACAGCGTGTGCTGAGCGGAAGCGGTGACAGGCCGCAGAGACAGGCGACAACATCAACACCGACAGCAGGGAGAGACATGGCCCGAGGCAACACTCCACACTGAACGCAGCTGGCTGGGGCAGGAGGGAAAACAAGATGCGTCAGGTGGAAGAAGGCATCTGAAATCACCTTTTTCCCTCACAGATGAGCGTCAGGCTGCTCTCCATCCTGCCAGGCAGGCGTGTTGCTCTGCTTTCACTGTGATTGCTCCTGGACGGGCTGAGATTCCACCTTCCCTTTCCAGCCCAGAGCATAAGCTTGGCCACAGAGTCACAGACCAAAGCTGGCCCAGCATCCCATCTGCAGGGGACATCCTGAAGCAGCTGCCTGAGGATGTGCACACACAGCAAGTCAATGATTCCTTCTCTTCTCTCCCAACTTCTGGCAGCTGACACCCCAAAGAAGAGGTTATACTTCAATCCACCCTGTCCTACACGGATTTTTTGGCTGTCTTGACACACTTTGAGAGGCACTGCAGGTGTTGAAAGGGATCTGAACCCTTCCCATCAAGAGAGGGCAGCTCTGTCCTCACTCACAGCCCAGGCACACCTGTGCCAAGGAGAGATAAAGTGCATTATAAATTATTCCACTGGCACAACTCTGTGTTTTGGTCTCCCAGCAAGCCAACTGAAGAGCTCTGGGGGTTACAAAAGCCAGGAGTTAATCAGTAACTCAGATGTTTATCACTTGCATGTTTAACTATTTTTTTCCTCCCTTGCAATACCTGCTGGTTTGGGTTATTTTGCCTTCTTTAATGAGTAACTACTGGGAAGGGGATTAAATACACCTGTTCTCTCAACATATTATGACTTTAGATAGTGGCCATTTTGACTGTAAGCAGCTGTATCCCACGGTCATTGACACATAGAATGGAAAATTTGAGTGCTTCTAGCAAAAAAAAAAAAAAAAAAAAAAAAAAAAAAAAAAAAAAAAAAATTCAGCCCCTTCAGTACACACCATGCCTAGTCTGGCATGCTCCCAGTCCTGTGCTGTTCTGCAGGCATCTCTGTGCACACCCCAGTATGACTTTACCCCTTATATGCTGTCTCAGCATCTGCTGTTGTCCTTTCCTTTCCACCTGCTCACTCGGAACCACAGAAACATTTGGAGAAATGAAATCTCTGAAAGTTTTGGGAATCTTCCTTCTGCTCTCTGCCAGTGTTTGCTGGGAGAGGAGCAAGGAGGTGAACAATTTTTTACTGCACAGTGAATTTTGGATTAGGTACTTTCTATGGCTTTGCCATTGCTACCCGTGCAGATGGGGGAAGCCAACAACTCTGCTCAGGCAATGTGCTCCATGAGCTCTGCAGTGCTAAACCAGCTGAGCATGAAGGGTTTTGACATCTGTGAAAGTACAGAAAGGCAGCAATGAGCATTAATATGCACTTTTAAGGCAACTCTTCCCCAGCAAAGGATGGGCTGTTTTCTCTGTGCCCCTTCCCACCCTATTGCTCTGATTCCTTCTTGTGTTGCATTTCCCCCCAGGTCTTCAGTGTTTGGTTGTTTTTTTCTCTCTCTTTCTTCAAAATACAGCTTTTAAAGCAGCTGTTAAAAACTCCATGGTGTCAAAGCTTTGTTCATAATCCACTCTTCTCAGTACTGATAACAACCTGCAATAATCCAAGTTCAACTCCTCTTTGCCCACCAGAAGTGCTGCAGCTGCTCTCCTTAGCTCACCTCCAGCTTCCTGGTGGGGCTGCCTGTCCCAGAGCCTCTGCTCTCCCACATTGCCTCCAGCAGAGAAACAGGCTGTGAACATGGGCCTGAGCTCACTCAAAATAAAGGCTGGGGGCATATAATTAATGAAGGCACAGTGCTTCTGCAGTACACACTCCTGGTGATGTTGACAGAGCCTGAAAGCTCACAGCTGGATGCCAACAGCCCAGGCAGCATTTAAAGGAGTGGTACTGAGAAAGGAAGGATTGATGAACATATACTTCCTGTAAACTGGAAAAGTCTAACCACAGAAAGCCAGAAACAACAAATCCAGAACTCTGCAGGGCAAATTTCATGGTTGCTTTTGAGAGAAGAAACTCTCTTGACCTGGCAATGATGTTACTTGCTTCCTAGCATTGATTCTGAAATCCCCTTTTCTCTTTCCAACCTACATTAAACACTAATTAAAGCCACCTATTGCAAAAACAGCCCTGGGTTCATAATACTATTTATTAAGCTGCCTGAAAAGCCCCAGCTCCCTAAAGAGATAAAAGAAAACAATATTTTTGTGTTACCAATTTTTTATTAACTCTTTCAGTTATATGCAGAGAGATGAAAGAGGGGAAAAGGAGTAAGCAAGAAGTAGAGATCTCACCAAAAAAAAAGGATCAGTAATTTTCTGTTTTCCTTTTGCTGGAAGTGGAGTAGTAGTTTGGTCACAAAGAACAGAACAACACAGAGCAAGCAGAGGTCCATGATCTGCAGCATGAACAGCAATCAGCCTCTACAGAACATGCCAAGAAAACCTGTGACCACAGTGAGAGGCTAATAGTGCTGCATAGATTGGTTTTCCATAGCAGGTCTCTAGTTGAGCATGGAAATGCCAAACAAAGTCATTGGTCAGGCTGAAGAGCTTTGGTTTTATAAAACACAAGCTTCACATGAAAGCCAGAGTCATGCCTAGATACAAAGTTTTTTGCCATTTTCCTTAATGCTCCAGGCAATCAAGAGAGTCAGCTTTCTACAGTGCAAGGTAAAGTAATTTACAGTGTCAATTACTGTATTTCCTGCCAAGGCATTGTCCAGGTGTCAAATGCAGTATGGGATCTCAAAGTGTTAAACCTTAAAATCTTTGCTGCCCCCATTTCACATAGTTACCTACAAATCTGAATGTATGGTGGTGAGAGACAGCAGTGAGTGCAGACACACTTACCTTGAGTGCAATACTTCACATCCCATTGAGAGCCCCCAGAGCTCCTCCCACAGCTCAAATGTGTTTGCTAATTACAAACCCAGGGAGAACCTCCCTGAGCTCAGACATCCAGGCCTGAATTGCTCAGGGGCTGAACACCATATTGCCCTATTCAGTGATTGTTAACAAGGAAGTAGTAAGTTTCTACATTTCTACCTACATCCAGTTCCTCCTTGTGCAACCAATTTGTCTTTTCTGCTCGGTGGCTGATGCATCATCATCTCTGGTGGGTGCCTTCAGCCAAGTGGCTGCAGGTGAGAGAAGCACACAGGTGCTGGCACTGGAGGTAGGAGAAGGGTTGGGTGGCTGCAGCAGATAAGGGGCAAGACAGAAAATTCCCATAGCTGCCCAATAATTTCCCACTAAGTTCTCCAGAGCAGATGTCTGCCAGTTCCTGGCTTCTTTTTCTGCCTCTGTCAAGGATTGAAGTGCTCGAGATGGTATTTTGTGTTTGGGTTCAAATTATTTTTATTTCTTATCTATATTACAATCTCTCAAGTGGTGAGTTCTACTGCATTCTACTAACAAGCTACAAAATGGCTAACTGTCTTTCTCTTCAAGGTCTTTTAAGCTAAACTATCCAATTAAGAAATGACACCTAAATTATTTTTACTTTTAACCCAATAACCAATCACCCATGTCCTGCAATGCAGACTTTTCTGCCCAATTACAAAATACCATCCAAACCTGTGAAGAAAGAGGACCAGACACCACCCTAAAACCTCCATCTTATCTTTATAGATGTTACTTTATTCTAAAACCTTAAACTTTAAGTTTCCCACCATGTGATATTACACACTTCTATTCAAACGACCCACCCATAATCCCAGTTCTATCATTCCATTTTAGAAGCCTTCTCCATGACCCCATGTCAAATATAGTGTTCTCTTGAGGGTCTGTGCCTTTCAGCACAGAAAGTTTAAAGTTCTCAGCATCCATGGTTCCAACAGATGTCCTTACACTGTAACCTCTTTTGATATCTTCTGATACAGAGTGTTCGTGGCAGAGCCAGGTGTTATAGGCACCTACCAGCTGTGAATCAGGAAAGGCAATTTTCTCTGTTTGGAAAGCTGTTCTGCAGTTTGCCTTGCCTCAGGACAGATACTCTTTTTATCTGCATTGCAAGAGGAGGCCTTATCTTTCAGAAGCATATCAATATCTTCACATGGAAACAAATCACACCCAGACCTGCAGTCAAGGGATATGAGCAGAAGCACTTTTCATGACTGCAGATCTTAATTCTCAAAAAAAAAACGAACTAAGGGAAAAGGGAGGATGGAAAACAATAGCTCATCAGAGGCAATGGCATGCTCAGAGCACACACAGGTCAAAACATGCCAGGCAGCACTGTTCTTCTTTTAGCACTGAGCTGAGGAACATCACATGGAAGGTGAATGTCCCAGGAAAAGGTATCACTCACTCCTGAGACGTGAGGGACGTGCCTGCAGGGATGTGATGCTGGAGAATTGGTTGTTGATTCACCACTGGGATTTTTGTCTGAGTTAAAATTTTACTTTACTTTCCCAACACTACACAACCCAGCCTGGAACTCACCAAACCTAGCAAGGTTTATAACCTGCTAAACTTCAACTTTGTCTGCAGTTTTCTCCTTGCTTCCTCTCCTGTGCTACTAATCATTGCTTTATTTCTGGAAAGTGGAAGCCAGACATGGGGAAAAGTGACCAATCAAGCAATAATATTCCAGTTCTGGCCAATGCCAGACACAGAACTTCCTGTGTGCTTACATGTGCAAGGATTTAGAGTCCAAGAGCAGGAGACTGGAGGTGTCTGCTCCTTATAAGCACCTTGCAGGTATTTCTCAGTCTAGTTTTTTTTCCTCTCCCCCAGATCAGACACTCAAAAGATCCAAGGCATCACCAGGACTTAGTTTCATTTAAGCCAAAGTGGATTCTCAGTGGAAATTCAGCATCAGTCTTGCCTTGGACTCTGGGCTCACCTGAAAAGGCCAAACAGAATTTTAGCATTTGCAGCTACACCAGGCTCCTGTGCCTGGGCAGGAGCTCTCAGACTGCCCTGCACCTTCAGTGTAGCTTTCACCACCATTGCAAATCTGGGAGCTGCACAAGGGGGGTTTGCAACACACAAACACACCCAGGCACACATAACAGCACATAGCAGTTTCACAGGAGGTTTCTGAGTTCATTGTTTCTCTTCAAGTATCAGTAAAACCAAAAACTAAGACCCAAAAGATGAAAATTTTGAGTCTTGAAGTCATGTTCTCCATGATAGCCCTCCATATTCTCAGGTGCCTTTCACCTTCTCTGATATTGGTTCTTTGTCTCAATAAAACTATGTCTGTCTCTTCCCACCATTGCTAAGTGGTTTCCATGAATCTTGGCAGCCTTTGCTGTTTTAAAGCACCCTGTATTTCACTGAGGTTGTGTGGGAAAAACATCTCAGCCTCCAAAATACCTTCCAGCACACAAGGAGAGGAAGGAAAAGAGGTGAACTTCACCCTGCCTTGTGTCTGTGGGAAGAATGAAGTCATCAGATTTGATGACTCACCTTGCTCCTCTACGCAAGGTGAGACATTGTTTTGTCATCAAGGGTGGCTACAATGAAAAATCTTGATTTACACATCAGCTTCCTCATACCAGAACCATGCCTGTGTTCTGTGTGGTGCTCAAACAGCACAGCATGCCCCATCTCAGAGCTAAAAGATTAAGAGAGTCAGGATTATTCAAGATATAAACTCTTTTTAAGTCACTTCTGAAAATCCTATCCTTGAAGTCTGCAGGCCTGGGGTCAGGAGAGAAAAAAACCCATCAGTCTAAGAATATGACAAAGAAGAACAGAGGTGATGACCTTAAGGAAATGAGTGTGGGCCAGGATATAAGTCTCTTAGTCACACACAGATTACACAGATGCCAAGAGCATCACCCTTCACACACAGACACACACACACAGACTCCTTTTTGCTGCCATTTATAGTATCAAAAAACCCAACCAACAAAACAAAAACAAACAAATAAAAACCAAACAAAAACCCCAAAACCAAACCAAACAAAAAAACCAAACCAAAACAAACCAAACAAACCCAAACAAACAAAACCCCACCTTGTATTTAATGGTCTGAACACTCCTAGTAGAAGCTAAGATTGGACCTGCCCAGGATTTGAATGGGAAATCCCTGCTGTGGGTTCACAACAAAGAATGAGAGTTGATCACTTGGTAGAAAAGCAGTAGAGCAAAACTGAAATGTTCTGTTTGGTCCCATCTTCACAGAACAGCAGAAAGAAGGTAATGGTGATGTGAACCCCCCTGCAAACTGGGCTTCCTGACAGGACATCACCAGGAGGAGGGACTTGCATTAGCAGCAGGGAGACTGAGAATGGCAGAGGAGTAAAGGATTTATGAAGAGCCTGAGGAATTATTGACACACTGTACATTTGATCTTAGGATTTTAGGGCTTCTCTGAGATTGGGATGGATCAGCTGTGATGCCCTGTATGAGGAAAATACTCTTTTGGCTTCTCCAAGTATTGAGTATGCTCCATCCCCAAACAAATCATGATGAAATTATTGACATTCCAGACATGGATCATGAAGATGTGTCTGTTCTCACATGCCCAGCTCTGTTTTTGTGTGCTGAAAGGAAAACAGACATTCCCCAGCTGAAACTCACGTTGTCACCACTTGCCCTGCACTAAAAATCTTTTTTACTGAAAAGCAGAGATCTTGTGTGAGTTGGGATGGGACCAGATTAGCTGAGTGACTGGATGTTAATGCAATTGAAAAATGTCAATATTATACAGAATAGCAGGCAGTGGAGTTTTGGCTGAAACTTGCTTTCCCTTTGCTCTAAAAGTGCTCAAACACGTATGGAAACTCCAACTTGAAGAATTGCTAAACTCAGTAAAGCCCAGGATGAATCATATCAATTCAGATATTGGCATAAAACTTTTGTTTCAGCAACTGATTTCTGAGGAACTCATCAGTCATTAAGTATTTTCTTTCCTTTTGTTTCTTCACTTAAAGGCTGCAGGGCTGAGCTCAGACAAACCCTGACCAGACAAACCCTGACAAAGCTGTAACCAGCAGGTGAGCTGGAAACTGGTGTCAGGAACATCACTGTTACACAGCAGTGTGATTTCTTTAAAATATGCAAGTAGTTCCAGGGTAAATTATGCCTGAAAAAGGTTTGCTAGAGAGGAAAACACTTAGCCAGGTTCTGGAGAGCATTGCTCTGTGTCAGCACTGCCAACACTGTTTCTAGATCCAGATTTTCCCCAGACAGCTGCAGACTCAATGCCACCCAGCTCCTCACAAAGTACTCCTGCCCTGTCCTCTAAAACATCATTCCAAAAGGAGAGAGCCTGGAAGATCTTTCAGAGAATATCTAGCTGAGGTGTCTTCAATGTACTCCCTGTTCCACGGCCATGCACTTGAGAAATGCACCCTTAATCTGTGGCAGAAATCAGGAAATATTAGGATGCAAAGTTCTACACAGGTAGACTGTGGTCCTTTAAAAGACCTCTGAATATGGAGGAACAGGTGCTTCAGGGATTTACCATGTGAATTCACAGCATGCACAATGTCAAAAAAATGCTGGTTATGGTGATTGTGTCATTTTTGTGAAAACAAAACATGCAGCAAATGGGCTAGGACAGCAGTATTCAAATATTTCAGAAATGCAAAGCTTCCCCAGTGGTAGTTGTCAGTAGCCTGATCTTTCTGTAATGTAAATACTCTCTGGGAGGATAGAAGATATAAAATATGGCCTCAAGTCTCTCAGTTTGCACTGAGAGTCCAATCTAGGATTAATTACAGTGCACCTGTAAATTGAATTTCAGTGACAGACAGAGAAATGTTTAACCTTCAGTGTAAGGCAAGCTGCAGGTTACCTGCACTAGATGTTATCTAGTAAATAAATCTAGCCTACAGCAGGCTTTCTCACAGGTTTTCCGGCAGCCATCCTATTTTCATCCCTCCTATGAGCTCCACACCAAGAAATTGAAAAGTCAAATGAGGAGAAGCAGAAATCCTCTTTCCCCACCCTCTTTGCAGGTTTGCCTTCCATCCAGGCTCTTGGAACCCCCACAGCTGAGTCCTGCTCTGCACCAGCAGGGGGATCCCACCACTGCCTCTGGCATGGAGCCTCCTGCTGTGCCCAGCTGTGACAGAACAAGTCACTTCTGTGGGCACCATGCAGAGCACTGAGAGTCATCCTGTGATACAAAATCCTGGGGGTTTTGCCATCCCTGTCAAAACTCCAAGAAACTTCAAGAGCATTTAGCTCCCTGCAGTGAGGCAAGAACGCAATACCTTACCCAGATTTTTGTAAAATATGTAGCACAAAGGTAAATCCCTAGAAGACATTTCAGATCTTCCTTTCAGGTGTTTAATTTTCTACCAGACCTTACAGGATTTATTTGCCAAGAGCAAATCTTTTCAATTCAGTATAATGTTCTCTTCAGGCTCCAGCTCCTTGGCCTCCTACCCAGGGAACTCTGTCTCACCATTTTTCCCATTGAAAGTAGGCTGGGCCTCACCTGCTGAGGGCTGGGCTGCTCCCTGCAGGATCCCAAGTGCATTCCTGAAATAGTTGTTGGGTGGAAACTTATCCTGGGGTCCATCCTGCTTGAATATGTAAAGGATTCCAGTGTTATCTGGAAGATTTTCTGCAGGGTTCTGTGTTCCTGTGCTCTCCTCTCTTACCTTATCTGGGATTTCCTGCTCTTTAGAGCAGCCAGGAGGATGCTGCTGGTTCCATATTAGCCACAGCAATGCCTCTCTCCTCTGGGTTCTCCCCATGGATCCCATTGCAGTGGGATGTGTCCACTTGCACACACTCCTGTTCCAGCCACAAGCAGTCCATAGAGAGTTTTTTAAGTCTAGTTCCATCCTCACAAAGAGCTGACATTAAATACTAATTATTGATAATAAATAATATATTAGTATTTTTAATGTATTTATTTATTATTAATTGTTCTTTTATTTTTGTGTATAGGAGAAATACTCATTCTGGGTGTTGGTGGGATAGGTGTGTGTGAGCATGAGTGTGCACTTGTGGGAATTCTGCATATACTCTACACCTGCAGCACACCTCAGGTACTTTGTGGTTGTGATTACAGACTGCTGGTAATCTGATAAATCTCATCTTTTGTGGGAAAATGCAGATGCAAATAAACTCAAAATATATCCTAGGAAAGGGTGATTAAAGAATTCATCATTCTAGACAGAAATGCCAAGAAAAAAACCCCACCTAATCAACACTTCAAGTGGAAAAATCTGCCCACTTTTCCAGTGAAAAAAAATCAGAATTCCAAGTTATAAATGGCCTTTACTTTCATAATTTAGAGTTGCTTGGTGGAGCTGGGGTTGCTTTGTGCAACACCTGGGCAGGAAGAAGTCTTCAGCTGGTATGTTTGCTTCCCACATTGTTTTTATTTATTTTTCTTTTTAAACTCTAAATTACACCCGAAAAATCAAGTGGCAGAGGTATACTTTAAAACAGAAAGCATCCTGTGCCTTTGTGGGAAAGAAGTGGCAAACAAGGCAAAAAAGAGCAGCTCTCTGTGACTCAGTGGTGAGCCATCCATCTGCCAGCAGTGCAAGTGATAAATCCTCATTTGCAGCAATACAAAACTTGAAAGATGGCTGTGGCTGCAGCTTTGCTGTTCCAGATTTAGGGGTGTTTTTAAGAGGCAATCAAACAATCCCTCTAGTTAGTAAAACTTGTGACTTGCCTTCTCCCACTCACACACCCCAGAGCCAGCAGAGGGTATAATGATGTCCATTGTTTTGGTTACAAGTAACGTGGGGGAAGTTATACTTCCCTTCAACTGAGGCAGTCTGAGGCAGCACTTTAAAGAATGCTGAATCCTGTTACAGGACATTTCAGCTTCTGAGAAATGCAGTGCAAGGTCTCCATAAATGCCTATCTGCTCCCATCAGGCCTTTCAGTAAAGGTCACTGGGCAGTCTGAGTAGCTGTCTGAGGTTTCAAAACACTGCTGTCCTTCAGGAAAGGTTATCTTTGGCCAGACCCTGCCAGGTAGGACAGGACAGTGCAGCCTTTGGAGGCAGCACTGCCCCAGCTCAGGGTGCAGCTGAGCAATTTGGGTGAGTGATGCAGGTTTGCAGCTACAGGCTGGGATTTGTTTGTGTGGAACAGGGACAGTGACTGATGTGAACCTGGCTTCTCCTCACACTGGAGTCCATCTGACCTTGTTTCCTCTCTCATCCCTTCCCAGCTCAGGTGCCAGGTCCAAGTTGCTGCAGCAGCAGCTGAGCTGTGACAGCTCTGTGGAGAAAGTTTTATTTTTCTGCCATCTTGTTCATCCCTCTCTGGGTTGCAGTTGCACAGCCCTGTGTGTTTCACTGTTGAAGGACATGCTCCCTGCACTAAGCTGGGTGGTTACTAATATGGCCACTATTAAAACATAAAAGAGAGATGAAGTCATGTTTCAAAGTGACAAAGGGACAGAAAGGCAGATGCACACAAATGGCTGAGCAGTTAACACATATTTCTGGATAAGTCTTATCTGCAGTCAGAATTTCATGTTTACATTTTGAACTCTCATAAATGTCTCCTGAGCAGAAAGCAAAGTACAATAAAGCAGTACTTAATTTCAGCATGGTATTGACCAAGCTTTAGCACAGTCCCAGACAAATCCCACTGAGTGTGCCAAGAGCTGCCTTAGCACAGTCATCTATTCCAAATGATAACAAGAATTTAATCAGTAACTGATTTTCAGGGGGTTTTCAGCAGACATAAATCAACACTGATCTTTGCTGAAGCATGTGACTGCTCTGAATAAACACATGCAAGAAAGTGAGTCCAAGTGTGCTAGTAAATAATGCCTCCAGAACAGTAGCAGGGGCAGTAGTTTATCTCCTGGCTGGTACCAAGGTGGCAGCTCTCATTTTGGGGGTGTGCAAGGTGAAATCAGCAGACACTGATCCCAGAAGGAGGAGGCTCAAGTCTGAAATTAGCATTGTGTCCTTCACAGGTTCTTCGGTGATTTCAGGATCTCAGTAATCTCCCATTCCTTTGGCACAGGCACTTTGAGCTGTGGCTACAAACACACATCTTGTGAAAGAAAAGGTTTCCTCCCTTAGGTACATGAGGGTACATTTAGGGTCCATCACACCTGCTGATTTCCATCTCTGATGAAGGCTTCTTTTCCTTACGTGCTATTGTTTCTACAGCTGATGACTCTTCCCATGGTGTTATTCCAAGCTGTGGTCACTGTAAACGCTGTAAACATTCAATCTCTCAATTTTCATCATCATACAGTGAAAAGGGCACCAGGCTGGGGTCAGAGAGGCACAGGGAGCTGCTGGAAGAAGCTTGGGGTTGTAACCATAAGCAGAAGGCCCAGCTCCTGCCACTGCTTGTGAAGAGGGGCTCTGGGTTTGCAATGGTGAGTGGGACAGCCAGAAAGGAGTGGAGAGATGCTGGAGAGCCCTCTCTGCAAAGTGAGAGTTTCTGAGCTCTACCAGCATGAAAATAACTGACACCAAGTAAAAAAGTGTTAGTTTTACAAAAACTAAAACTAAAAGGAAGCTTAAATATGTGACATTTTCTCCCACCCAAAAAAATACATGTATGTCCAAAATGCTAAAATGATTTCTTCATTTCTTTACCTTGCATTAAGAAAAACCAGGCAAGGTGTTATGTAAAGCACTTGTTGCATAAACTCCAGTGATTCACCATCTTGGTGAACATCACATTCCCAAGCACCAGCCTCCAACACCAGAAAGTCTGGTAAATTGAATAATTTACAGCAGTACCTTGCTACACCATTCAAAACATCTCTTGCATAACTGACTCTTTTGATGGCAGCTTTACCTTGGAAAAGAAAACAGATGCATCCATATATTCTGTTGAGAAGGTTTAACTTGTTGCTACTGGCTTTACCAGACAAGTTTGGAGAAATGGAGAATGTGCTCTGTGACAGAGATGTGGGAATAAGATACTGCTCAGAGGTGATCCTATTCCTACCAGAGGTGATCAAAGAGCAGTCAGAAAAGAAGGGGTGCAGATCTCTGCTTGCCTTTCAATGCCATCACTCTGCCCAAAAGGATCTGTCTCCTGCACTTTCTTTGAGCCACTCTATTTGGAGCTGAAGATATTCTGTTCCAGCTTCTCCAGACCTTTTTATTTATTTTTTCTCATATAGCAGAACCAGGAGAACACATAAGCACCTTCCTCATGTGCTGCATACTTTCCAGCTATGCAGATGATCCACCTCTCATGGGACTGCCCTATCCTGAACCACAGACTCATATGGAAGAGGGTCAGCTCTCAGGTTGCTGGGAGAAAATATCTGCATGATCAAGGCTGGTTTCCAAACCTTTATCTTACAGCTAATACTTTTGGCCTTGAAAGGTCACTGGGAATGGCTCTGACATGGCCTTGAGGGCTGGGGCAGGAACTTCCCACCTGCTCTCCTGTAGGAGTGCAACCACTTCTCACTGTTATCTTGAATGAGCATTGCCCAGCCCTTAGCACTGCACATTATCTGGCAATATTGGGCAAATCTTGCTCAATTCAAACACTCAGCTTGAGATTTTGAGAGTGGGAGCCCCCCATCAGCACCGAGGTCATTACTGAAGCTATTTAAACACTCCCCACTGCCCTCCCTCCTCCTCCTCCCTCTGCCCACTTCTCCACACTCCAAACCAAACACTTTCCCCTTTCTGTGCTATATTAAGATAAAATGCAGAAAATCCAGGACATTATCCTCAGGATTAAGTAGCATCAGCAGAGCACATTCACACGTTGCTGCTGGGCTCATATCAGGGGCACATTTATGCTCAGCAGGCACTGAATGTTCCCAGCTATTCCCTGTGCAGGGAAGGTGGGCAGCATACCAAAGCCATGCATTTAGAGGCTGTGGAACAGTTTAACTACAGATATATTAAGGAATTTGCCTCAGGAATGTAAACAGATCCAGAAGGTTTTGTGTGCCAAGGCAATTAATTTTAAGAGTTCCCTTGCATGCACACACATGAGTATGCACACGTAGCTGCTACACCCTTCTGCCCGTACCATACATAAATATGCAACAAAAGCAACTTTTCTGAGGCTCTAATAATAGTAAATGGTCTTGCCACAGAGATAAAAACCTCATACTTATTTGGGGTAAAGTTGGAGGTCATTCACTGGTCACACAAGGAGTTGTCCAATATTAAAGGATGACTTGGGCTTAGTTGCAGTGCATGGAGAGTGTACATAAAATACATCTTTGAGGAGCTGAATGTGGTTAAATAAATTTACTGGAACAAAGAACAGCTTGACCTCAGGAAAGAAAAATCAAATTTAATCTTGCTAGGCATTTATTGGAGCCTTGGGTCACCTTAATCCTTCAGTACAAATTGTTTACTCCCTGTGTTTTTATGCAGCTCTCAGACACCCAAATGAAATGTTTTTACATGCCCTGGTCAGTCAATTCTAGGTTTAATCACTGCCATACTCTCCTTTTAGGCATGAACTGCTTCACTCAAAACACTACACCTAAAATTTTTCATGATCCTTTGGCATAAAGGTACCAAGACATTAAACAGGACTTCAGCTTGGATGTTCAATAATGCTCAGTCACCACCCAATTAATCAATGTACTGATCAACTCCTGCACTCAGGTGCCCTGTCCCAGCAATCAGGGACCTGCTCCTCACACTGACTCAGTTTTGAAACTCTGTTAGCCTCTAGCTCAGTCCCTGAGGGTCCTGTTCTGGTTTTTGTGGCACTAACACCATCATCCTGGAAAGATCAGGCCTCTCTCAAAACCCAAGTGTGGGCACTGCTTTTTAAAAGTGAGCTTAGCCCTCTCTACATCTCTCTGGAGGGAGGTTGTAGTGAGATGGGGTTCAGGTTCTTCTAACAGGTAACAAGTGACATTTTCTGACACAAATGATTCTATCCTTTTTTGACCCTAAACACAAATTTTCTTCAGTCTAAGCTTTTGGGATATAAGAGTCCTTCAAACATATTTAGGTCAAGCAATTAAAATTTCAGAATATTTTCTATGAGGCTTCTCTGTTGAAATAAAGGGTCAAAATATTTAAAGTTCATGTCCACCTTTAATTTTAATATGACCATTTGGATTCTCATCCTGTTTGAATTTTCCTGAGTTTTTTTGTTTGCTTGTTTGTTTGTTTGGGGCTTTTTTGGCCTGTGGATTTGAGAATTCAGTGATTAGTATACTTTAAATGAAACTAAATAAATATTAAAACAAAATGTACTTAAACAATTAATTCTATTGCCAAAAAATCTGCTAACAATTGTTTGGAGATTGTTCCCAAAACATTACACATCACAAATTACCAAACTGCTATTCTTTCTTGTTCAAATTTGTTCACCTCATTAAAAGTCTTAAGAAAATTCTTCTTTATAACTTCAGATAAGATATAGAATTTAGTCTAAAATAGCCTATAGGTCTTAGTCTGATTTTATCCAAGTAAAAGCTTACTTTCTTTTCTCTTTTTTAATTTTTATTGAATTTACAGAAAAAGTTGGGTGATTTTTTTAATACAGGCAACATCTAATAAAACCCTCATCTGAAGCATCCATGCAAATGCCATAGAGTGGGAGTGGGAGGAGAAGGGAATTCTGTGCTCCCTGCAAAGGGGAGGGACATAAAAATACTTCTGAAGGTCTCTGAGCAGCCTAATTCTACTCACCATGACCATGGTAGGAGGTTTCCCTAACAGGTCCTTCCAGGAGGAGCTGCACCAAGCTCTGGCAGCCCTTCCCACACTGTCCCCACAGGGCTCAGGAGGACACCTGGGCTGGCACCTGGAGGAATGGGCTGGTGGCAGCTGATGCTGCAATTCCAGCACCTCCACAGCATCCAGATGGAGACTGCCATCCCCTGCTCAGCACACAGAACTCACCAGGATTCCTGAGTGCAGGGAACTGCACCTACAACTGAAACAAGCTGGGGCTTTCTGAGAGTGAGGTTAAACTTTATGGAGGACACAAAAAATCCACACACCTCCCTGATGCACGGAAAAAACCAGTCCAGCTGCTGGCAGCCTCATTCAAAACCCTCAGATTGTTTTTTTCTGGCAGTAGCAATACAGGCACAAACAAATATTAGTGTAATCACTGGGGCTTTTCTTTATTTTTTGTATTTTAGTAAAGAGATGCTTCATTGCTTTGTGAGATACTTGGAACTTACAACTAATTGAGTCCTGATTTTTAATTAGTTCTGAGGTCATGCCCAGCAGTCCCAGCCACAGCCCCATGATCTGGCTGGCCCAGTAGTGACAAAAATGCTGAAGGATGGCACCTTTGGCTGGCACAGTGCAGTTCTTCCCCAGGACATGCACAGTGGGCTGTGGTGGCTCCACTCAGTTCTCACCGTGTGGGACACTTGGACTTTGTTAGCAAGAGCAGGGAAAGGCTTTCCACAAACCTTTAATAAGCTCTTACAAGCTGGTGTGAGGTCTCTGCTCTCATAAAAGGAGCTTAGATTATCTCTTCCTGCTGTTCTTAGAAGCAGTTTCAAGGATGGAATTGTCTAATTCTGTCCACCTAAACTTGTGATAGGTAATGCAAAGTGATCTTGTACTCTCCCTCTGTAACCAGTGGAGAAAATAAACACATGGGAGGACAATCCTTAGACATTTCCTCTGAGGATGGGAGGGATGATCTTGCATAGGTGCTTCTGCATTGCCTACAAATCACTGCTGTGCCTTTTAGTGGAGAACAATTCCACTTTTAAATCACACTGGGGACAAAAAAAAAAGGGACAATGTGCAGCTACTCTGGCTTTTCCCAACTCTGCATTAAAACTCTGCTGTCTCAGCAGTAAATGGGAAAAACATCTGACTCTCTGTCAATTGTCAGCATCACAACTCGCCCACGGCCTAAGCCTTTGTGTGAAATGTTGCTATGTCTATTTATAACTTATTTTCATGGAATAGACTCACCTGACCAGAGGGCTGTCACATCCCTTCACTCTTGACACTGTTTTAAAGGGAGGGTTTATAGTAATCTACAGTAAAAGCCTGTCTTCAGCACTGTGCAGTCACAATTTGGGGTGGCTACTGGTATTTTGTAAAGATTAAAGGTCCTTTCCATCTATTGGTGATCAGCATGAGGGGAAGAACAGCCCAACAGCCAAGAGAAATAATTTATTTGCATCTGAAGTCATGAAGAAGTTCTGGCACTTTGAGCTTTTTGTGGATATAACATTTAAATGTTGTCCCATTTAAACTTCTGCTCAGAAGCAGCTCTGTGCCATTTGAAATCCAGAATTACACTGTGGGCAGCTCCTTGCTTTTCTCAGTGGTGCACAGGAGACACTCAGAAATCAGTTTCCTTGAGACCTGCCTGACCAGTGTCCTTGGTCTCTCCATGGCTCACCCTCTTTCTTCACTGTTTTTCTAAAAAAATAAATAAAACAAAACAAAAAAAACCCAAAACAAACAAACAAACAAAAAAACCCCAAAAACAAAAAAAACCCAAAACAAAACAAAACAAAAAAAAAAAAAAACAAAAAAAAAACCAAGGCCACCATTAAAAAAAAAAAGGCAACATGAATCATACATGAATCATCACCTTGAAGTTTCTTTCTCCTGTGGCTTGCTTTGACTGGATGCCAGCCTGAAATTAATCACTTCCAAGCTGCCTTTGCTCTTTAATCAGAAGCCCACTGATTGCTGTGATCTAGTGTTTGTCCCTGTTTTCTTCAGAGAGGATTTTAATTAGTAGTCTACAGTATATTCCCTTGTACAAGTGCTCCAATTATGTTTAATCATTACCACTGTACATACAATAATTAATTAATGCTAAACCAGAGAGAGCTGGGCATTGTGATTCATTGGTTTGGTAATCTTTGGTTCTTGTTCTTTGGCTGCTTTGTCTTCTATAGCCTGTGGAGCAAATCCCTTGGGAATCTGGTTCAGTGTCAGGACTCTCAGATTCTGTCCCAGTGTTACCAACATGGAATTTAATGTCCAAGATCTCAATTTCCCAGCACCCCAAGTCTGTTGTGAAGGTCTTTAGTGGTTGCTGAAACCAAATGAGCTCATCTGGGGTAGAAGGTGACGTGGTGTGATGGGGCTGAGCTGCTGAGCAGCTGCGGGAGAAGGGAGCTTGGCCAGACAATGTCATCAGTTCACCAAGGAGAAAATCAGGGGCATGACAGGCTGTGCAAGCACCCAAACTGCTGAGAAGAAAAGCTTTGCCTTGCCAGGGCACAGCAAACCACAGCAAACACCCTCAAATACAGGCTGGTGACACCACCCCATCTCAGTTCTGACCAAGGACACTTCTGTCCCTGCAAGTGCTGCTCCTGGACTTAAAATGAACCTGACACTTGACAAGAGGCAAAGCAATGGGCTTTGATTATCCATGCCTGCCTGAGAAGCCTCCACATCCAAAGACACAGTTTTTGCATAAAAGGTGAATTTCTTTCTGTCAGCCAATTAATCAGTGTGTGGAAACTCATGATGTAAAAGATGAAGCTTTTCAACTGCATGTCCAAAATTTTTTTGTTATCCTGTTTTGAGAAATGATGTATCAGAGGACAATTTTGAGTTTGATAGTGGAAAAATTTTCCAAAGCCCTCAAAGTTAACTTTCTCCCTGAAATCTGATATGGTGCAACAGTACCTCACCATGAACACTCAGCATGTAATGGGAAGGTAGAACAAAATAATGGGGTTTAGACACTTCCCAAAGAAAAATATCATGTGCAATCAGGTTTCTTTTTTTTTTTCTTTCATTAAACAGAAAATTTAAATCATATTTTGCCAGCAAAAATAATTTCAAACCTGAAGGGAGGACTGAGATAAAAATAAGCATCTCAGATTCCCTGTGGCCTGGCTAAAACAATATTCTGTCCTTAATCTTCATTATAGACATTGTGAGGAGCAAAATCCAAAAGAAATTGAATAACATATTGATGGTTCATGCAACAAATAGAGTTGAGTGAGCACTTCCAAGCCTTTTCTTCTGCACAGGTTTTGGTCTTGTGGCCAGTGCTGGGCTGCTGTGGTCCTTCCCCTGAAACCTTGTGAAGGCTGACCTAGAGCAGAGACTAGACAGAGCTAAAGAATAAAGTAGGGATTAATTAGGTGCCCTCCATGGATGCACCTTGGGCAGCACAAGAGCCCAGCCAGGGCTACACCCAAGATGAACCAAAATGGTCACAAAATGGATGACAGGTCACAGTATCTCACACTTTTGTAAGTTCTGGTCCATTTGCATATTGGAGTTAATTATCCAATTACAGCTGTAGCTTATGAAGTCCCATCCTTCTTGTTTTTTTCTCTTCAGTCCATGTCGTTTATGCTCTTGGGCCTGAAATTTGGATTGGTTGTCTCCTTGGTCCCAGCTAGAGAAGGAATAATTTTGTCTTCCTGTGAAGAGAGCTTACCATTTCTTAATGTGAAGCCCAGAACTACACACTAAAGCAGTGCAGAAGCTGAAAAATATAAAAGCTAAAGCCTGTGGCATCACCCCCATTTATGTTCTCATGACTGAGCTAAGTTCAAATATTTGTATCTTTAAAAACATAAAAGTAAAGAGCTCATCATGTCCTGTTCACACATCATTTAGTGGCTGCTTGAGCCTTGCAATTTTTGCTTCTGGAACAAAGAGAAATTGCCTCGAGCTGGCTACTGCTTGGGGCTATTCTTTTTTATTTTAATGGAGACACAAATATATGATCCTTCAAACAGAAACAAAAACCAGTCCAATCCCTTGCTGAGGCACTCCCTCACCCAGCAGCCCCTGTGCAGGAGGAAGGCCACATCTGAGAGCCCTGAGCATCACCTCAGCCTGGGGGTGATCCTGGATCCACAGCCCACAGCAAAATGCCACTGGAAGCTCTCAGTACCAAAGTACAGACAGTTCAGTTTGTGAGCTGAGAGCTACACCCATCCTCCAAATCCCTGACTTCTGGCCAGTGAAGGGTTCAAGTCCAGGATCAAACATCTAAGCTGGGACCAGACCAGTCTAGGCTTGCATCCAAGCACATCAGGAAGCATCACCACACTTCCCACCCTCCCAGCTTAGGGCAGATCTGAAATACAAAGATTTGCTGGAATCACTGCATGGATCCAGGGTGGGAAAGAACCATAATGTGAACTAAAGTGGCAATATCACAAAGCTCTCCACAGAGAGGCGAGATGCACACAGAAAAGGAACTATTTATACATATTTTTACAGCTGATGCAATCTGAGAGGAAATTTGATCAAATGTTTTTGTCAACATGAGCTGAGTCATCACTGGCTAAATGAACTGAGTCCATGTATATTGCCAAGTCCTCCTGCCTTTCTCCTGGAATTACCAAGGATCTCAAAAGCATGAGCCTTAGAGTTGTAGCTGTATGTCTTCATAGTCATAAGTGGCTTTTTAGGTTGAAAGTGGTTATTATTTGGTGCAATTGTGTTTTAAGAAGATATTATTGTACTCCCCTAGCTCAGTGATTGAAACTATATCCATCAGACAATAAACCTGCCATTGATACTTACATTCTTCCCCATGGTCTGAAAACTTCTTTGCCTTGTCTGAAACCTGAGGTGAACATTTGTGTCCCTTGTATTATTATTAGTTCTGCATAGACAACTTGTTTTATACTCATTTATGTCCCCTTTGGACACTGAGGGTTGTAGGAAGGTGGGTAATTGTCAGAGAACTGTACAGACCCCAGCTGCCAGCAGCAGCCAGCCCTGCCCTCTCATTTCTGGTTTAGAGATTGATGGGATCCACCACCTCCATTGCATCCATCATGTAAGTCCATGGAGCTGAACAAGCCTGAGCAGCTCTGTTAATTTTGTTATGTTTCTCTTTATGCATTTCTTCACTCAAATGAGTTTTGTTAGCTCAGGCCTTGATATCCTGCTTTCAGCAGCACTGCTGTAATCATCTGTGAAAGAGCTTAAGTGGACTGCCGGCTCCAATCTTCAGATATCCTCAGGCTGATCAGAAATGCACTCTTGTAGGACAGATACAACATAATCCTGACAAGCAGATCTGGGCCCCAAATTCATCTGTATTTTCTATTATATTTGGTTTAATAATGTCATGAAAATTGCTCTCCAGAATCCCTGAATTGAAAATGAAGCATTTTGCTATATAAAAAGAAAAACAAAACCCTGAAAATTTTTAATCAAAGACATGTGACGAAGGAGGGGGAAAAAATGAAGGTTTTGTGGAACCTTTCAACTGGAAAAAATGCAGTTAGCTTTACTAATAATAATACCTGGACACACATGTGATCCCTTTTCAGGAACTACCACTGAGAAAAGAATGGAATAAGACAGCAGGAGGACACCCAGAGCTCCCCTCCGTCAGTGGGCAGATTTCTGTGTGGTGGCAGGTTTGAGATGCCCCAACAGGACTTGCCAGCACTCACAGCACCACTTGCCTCCTCCTAGCCCACAGTCAAAGCACTGCCACCCTTAGTGACAATCTGGAAAGAAGAGCTTGGTGTAGAATGAGAGAGGCTGAATTGTCCTGTTTGCTCAGAACCTGTTCAGCAGCCTCCTGCCAGCCCTGCTTGAGCTGTTCATTGTGGGAGGGGAGTTTTTCCCCCTGCTCTGCTCTGCTCTGCTGAGACCCCACCTGCGTGCTGCTTCCAGCACGGGGGTCCCAGCACAGGAAGAACTCTGACTTGTTGGAGTGAATCCAGAGGAGGGAATTAGGATGATTACAGGGATGGAGCACCTCTCCTAATACAGAAAGGCTGGGAGAATTTGGATTATTGAGCCTGGAAAAAGAGAAGGCACTGGGGTGACCTGATTGTGGCCTTGCAGTACCTGAAGGGAACCTACAAGAAAGGTGTAGAATTTTTACAATGGCCTGGAGTGACAGAAAAAGGGGAAATTACTTCAATCTGGAAAGGAGTATGTTTAGATTAGATATTAGGAAGAAATTCTTTCCTGTGAGAGTGGTGAGGCACTGGTACAGGTCGCCCAGAGAAGCTGTGGATGCCCCATCCCTGGAAGTGCTCATGGCCAGACTGGATGAGACCCTGAGCATCCCTGCACATGGCAGCAGGGTTGAAACTGGATGATCTTCAAGGTCTCATCCAACCCAAACCATTCTGTGATTCTGAGTTGGAGCATGGAATATTGCAAGGGAGAAGCCATAACCCTGGCCCAGGATGTGAGGTTTGATCATTTTGGTAGAGGATGGGAAAGATATGAGGACCACCAACACACAAGTGTATTTATGGCACAAAGTATCTGCTGACTGAACTCTATGTGCACAGTCCTACTTTTACAATGTGTGTTTTGTAGGGACAGGCATTTCTAACAGAACACCACTGCCTTCTGGACTGGGAGTTACTGTGGTTCTTGAGGAGTCTTTGGCAGGATCTTTTCTCCTCTTGTGGAGAAATTGTGGTAAAAAAGTGCATTAGTAAGGGAGGCCTAGAGGTGTGTTGACTGCAAATGGAAGCATTTTTTCCAGACTTAGCAGAATCTGCTTTTCTGCTGTGTACATGCATTTATATACACTCGGGAAATGTGATCATAATATACATTCAAGATAAGAAACAAAGCCAGTGATATCCAAATGATTAGCTCTGACTGGTTAATAAATGTCTACAGTGGCAAACATCAAAGTCCAATGGAAAGGACTGGTATATTTGAAAAACATTGAGACTATCATTAAGTACAGGCTGAGAACAATAAGGTGCTGAAAACAACTGTCACAATTTCTGCTTCAGCTTCCCAAGTAAAATTAGGTAGCTCATGTGCTGGGTGATCAGACCCAGGAAATACACAGGTATTTCCAGTAAACTCCTTGGGAAACAGTAATGGGTCAATCTGGGACCACTTCTGTTTTTTCACGTTGGCATTTTGGCTCTAAAGGTTTCTTTTCAATAATTGGGAATGCTGCTAAATTTCAGAGCACTGGGCTGCAATTTTCCATTGTTGTTTCCATGCTTTAAATGAGTCTGAACCTCGAGGTTTGAATCTTAAGATTTTTGGTTTGCTTTTCTTACGAGTTCAGGTTTGCTTTGAGTTTGTTGTAGAAGTATTCAGCCAAAATTATACTCAGAGATGGGAGGGAGGGAGGGAGTAGCGGAAGTGGCGGAAGTGGCGGAAGGAAGTGGCAGAAGGAAGGAAGGAAGGAAGGAAGTGGCGGAAGGAAGGAAGTGGCAGAAGGAAGGAAGGAAGGAAGGAAGGAAGGAAGGAAGGAAGGAAGGAAGGAAGGAAGGAAGGAAGGAAGGAAGGAAGGAAGGAAGGAAGGAAGGAAGGAAGGAAGGAAGGAAGGAAGGAAGGAAGGAAGGAAGGAAGGAAGGAAGGAAGGAAGGAAGGAAGGAAGGAAGGAAGGAAGGAAGGAAGGAAGGAAGGAAGGAAGGAAGGAAGGAAGGAAGGAAGGAAGGAAGGAAGGAAGGAAGGAAGGAAGGAAGGAAGGAAGGAAGGAAGGAAGGAAGGAAGGAAGGAAGGAAGGAAGGAAGGAAGGAAGGAAGGAAGGAAAAGAATAGAATAGAATAGGAAAGGATAAAACTGCCACCCACAGAAAGGGAAGAGATCATAAAAAACCCCAAAATAAGAAAAGTGACTGCAGTGTAGCAAAGGACTTGATGCAAGAAGAGGCTGAGAAAAAGTATGGAGTGCCAGTGAGGCAGAGCAAGAGCAGGTTCTCCATCCTCCAGCTCTGCTAAAGGAACAGGGAAGATGAAGTTCATGAAGAATTGCAATGACCTGTCCTATTTCTTTTATAAGAAATCAATATCCAGTTGCAACATTCCCTTAAGCAAAGAGTGTATTAACATTAGGAAATAAAGCTAACTAACCTACTTAAATTGGGAGGCAAAAGAATGTGTGTCCAGGGCCTACAGCAAAAAGAAGAACATGGGAATAATAAAACCTCTGTTGTCTGCTCTAGCATGAATGTGTAAGATGATCTTGAGAAAACCAGCTGCAAAAAAAGACCAAAATAAAAAAAACAGTATCTCACAGGAAGACTCTGAGGCCACATGGATGCCAGTTTTCTGTTACTACCATGTTAAATTCCATAGGATAGCTTAAACAATCTTTTTTGCTCTATACATTTTTTTCCAAGGGTGCTTCAATTGCTGCCTGACCTTATGAACTTCACATCAGATCAGCTCTGTAATGCTGAAATCTAACAGAGGAGTGCTTTGGTAAAGGCTGTGGTATTCTGGTATTTCTGGAGATCTAAAAAGGTGAGGTGGATTCACAGAAATTATACTTTTATTCACATTATCCCTTTATTACAGACCTGACAACCCACCCTGACCCAAAACACCTTGCCACAGGTACCAAGTGCTGCTTACTCTGCAGAAATGAAAGCTGCAGCAGCACAGAGAACTGCAGCAACTCTGGAGCCTCTTTTGTTGGACCTGTGGGGCTTCTGACAGTGGCCATGGGCTCGAGGCACTTCACCAGCCTTCCCTGGTAGTTAGGGTCTGGCAAGCAGCCAAAGGAGGCAAATGGACCTGTCTGGATCTTCTACAGGTGTCCTTTAGCCTTTCCATCTGCCCAGGAAACCCTGACACCACCACAGCTTGGCCAGGTTGCAGGTGCTTCATGCTGGGAAAGCAAAGCCCTCCCTGGTGGGGTGTGCTGGGTTACACAGGGGGACATCCCAGCCCAGATATGGCATTGAGATACCAGTGGTGCAAAGGAACCTTTCAGATGCCCTCTGCACAGGATTTTGCTTTTCCTTCCTCAAAAGCCTGCTGGAGTTCAACCCTCCCTGGGGTGGCTGCCCATCCCTTCCCGCCCCTGTTAGAGCAGTGCCCCACCCTTCCTTCCAAAGGCATGGCTGCTGATGGGATCTCCAGCTGAAAGTGGGATTCTGTCCCTTCCTTCCAAAGGCATGGCTGCTGATGGGATCTCCAGCTGAAAGTGGGATTCTGTCCCTTTGTTTAGGAGCAGAAATAGAACATGCTTCACTGCACCTCGTGAATTCTTCCAACATAAGCATCTTCAGTTCCATGTTTCTGTAGCTGGACATGTGTGCCTGTCACCACGGCAAGGGAGAGAGGAATTTCCACCAAAGTGAGAGTGTGGTGCTCCCTTTTATCCTGTTCTCATTGTTAAACAAATGAGCTGCCTTTAAAAGCACTGCAACATTTATTGCTGTCTCCAAAATAGGTTGTTTTCACCCTGTCCCAGTTTGCACTTTAAGTAACAACATTTTTTTTTACAGGATCTGTTAATTAAGGGAAATAGTCCTAATTTCAGTCAGTAAAATTGTTTTGTGTGCATGTGGGTGTGTGAAAATAATACAGTGTTTTGTTTCAAACCTCATGGGGTTTCAGCAATTATTCCTTTGACAGAAGATCTCAAAAGTCAACAGCCTTATAATGCCTAACTCCTGGGAACCAGGGTAAGGGGAAATTAAACATCCATCTTTGAGGTTAATGGTGTAAAAATATGCAGTGCAGATAACTGCCGTTATGTGCATAATTCCCTCTGCAGGTTGCAGAAGGCTGGCCCAGACAAGGCTAAGCCAGATCCCTCCTTGCCCGTGTCAGCCTGCAGGGGAACACTGCAGGGGAGGAGAGGAGGGCAGACATTTCCAGGTGCAAAGCAGCACGTCCCAGGTGAGGAAAGCCTCACCCACTTGTGAATATGCTTTTCCTCTTGGCAGTTCCCTAATCATCCCACCCTTCTTCAGCTCCCGGTCCTTTTTTTTTTTTTTTTTTAATTTTATTTTTCTCCTGATCAAGGATATGCAAACGCTGCTCTGAGTCAGGGCTGCTGCAGCAGGAGTTTCATCTCCTCAGCAGGAGCAGCCCTGGGTGTGTGTGTGCATTTCTGCTCTACGTGATTGTCTGCACACCCCTTGGCAGGCACCAAGAACGTCTCCCAGACCATGGCTCACGTCTCATCACTTCCACTCCAGGCTCTTGAGGCTGACTTAGGGACAATATAATAACCAGTTTCTTGCAGGCAGCTGGGCAGTGGTCCAGCAAAAAAAAGTTTAGTGAATTTGCTGGCTGACATCTAACTCATCTGAAGTTCAGGTCCACAAATAATCTTCTGCAGTCTCTTGGAAGAGGTGAGATGCTGAGAGACCTGATCTTCCTGGGATTTCCTGCACTTGGATCCATAGGAGATCCTGCCCTAAAATTTGGAGGGAGTTAGGGTTTGTTTGGTGCTAGGAAAGGGAATCTGCACACTTCCACAGATTGAGGGTTTGTGTTTGTAAACCAGACCACCATCATTTGAAATTCATTATTTATTGGCAACAGAGAGCTTTGCATTCAGGTTGGCAGAGATTTAAAATTCTTCTAGTCCTGAAATGCTCTAAGATGTTCACACACAGTCCAGTTTAATGGGATCTGGTCCCAATTAAGGCCACTTCAAGTGCACATGGCAAATAGCCTGGGGAAATGACAGCAACCAGACCTTTACACGAGAGAGCCACTAAAGTGAAACAGCAGCATGTAAACAACAGAGACATTGAGACAAAACTGGTCCCACAGCGCCATCCTTACCCAGAATCCTTCCTTCCTTCCTTCCTTCCTTCCTTCCTTCCTTCCTTCCTTCCTTCCTTCCTTCCTTCCTTCCTTCCTTCCTTCCTTCCTTCCTTCCTTCCTTCCTTCCTTCCTTCCTTCCTTCCTTCCTTCCTTCCTTCCTTCCTTCCTTCCTTCCTTCCTTCCTCCCTCTCCATTTTCTGGTTTCAGGTCCATCAGAAAGCAAAATCAGTCCTTTGTCCAAATTTGGCACATTGCCTCCAGGAAGATTTTATTTGGGAAGATAATGCAGGGCTGACCCAGGGATGCACTGTCCCATTTCCAGTCTCCTGCTCACTGCAGTGCACCTGGAGCAGGGGGGTGGCTCAGGTGTACTGATCATGTCCTGACACAGGGTGTGTGTCAGGACATGATCTGTGACTCTCAGAGCCACCCATCACTGAGTGTTTCTAAGAGGGTGTGAGGCATGACAGACTCTTCAGAGTCTGAATTGCTGAACTTCAGCAATTTTTTACAGAGCATACAATGAATCTTCCTCATACTATTCACTATGTCAAGTGTCATTCTGCTGCACACTATAGTGTGCTCTAGAGTGCACTTCTCTACTAGCCTTGAAAAAGAAACTCATTAATTCTTTGTGAGTCCTTAGAGCAATATCTTATCACATAAATAACAATTTTAGTCCTTTTATAATTTTTCTATTAAAATGTGGCTTAGTATTAAAGGTTTTTCTCTTTGGTTTTTGGCTTGTGTATCTATTTTCTTGGTTTTGTCATTTAAAAATGATTGCTTACTCAGGAAGAGACTTTGTGACTTTTGTCTGAACCAGGAGAAACAGTCAGACCCTAATTTGGCTCTGTCAGCAGTGAAAGGATGGAGAGTATTTTTCATTTTACTGGCCACATACTGCAAGAGTTTGCAATACCTGTTTACAGGCAGAACTGGCCAGTTTGCTGGCACACATGAGTCACATGAGCCAGAACAGACTCCATTCACAGCTGCTAACCAGTGCTTTACTCTGACAGAGGCAAGGAGGTACAGGAATTGGAAAGTCCTGTTGGGATAAACCTGAGGACAAGCAAAAATATGATAAAACTCAGCGAGAGTTGTCTATAACTCACCAAGGAGCTCAAAACACAATGCAAAGGCTTAGGCTGGAGCAGCAGCAGCTGGAAGGGGCACTTGCTCCAAATTCTCTTAAGTGGAGGCAAATAAACTCCTGTGTAACTCTGGGCTTGCTGTTGGTACCCAAACAGGGATGGTGCAGGGGCAGTCTGACAGTGTAGGAGGGCAGTGGGCTAGCAGAGAGATCAACTAATTCACTAGTCAACCCTATCAAAAGGAGATTAAATAAGTCCAAAGGCTCAGCAAAAGATACTTGAAAACTAGTTTTGCTAGTCAGTTTTTGGTTCCTTGCACTGTGTAGGGGATGGCTATCTGTGGAAAGCATTTTGTTTAGAGGATTACTGAACAGAACATTCAGGGAGGTTTCATTTATAAGATTTTTTTTAAAACATCCTTTAATGACAGAAGTTGGAATGAAGAGAGTGAAAGAGAACTTGGTCTGGGTTACAAACAGATTTTAATGGAAGAAGAACCAATTTTGGTCCATGTCAGCACACAGAGATGTGGGTTTGTGCAAGCATCTTTCTCAAGCACCCCACCATGGGCAGCCCTGTTTTGCTGTTCTGGCACAGATGTCTGTTGTTGAACAGATGTTGTCTTGTAAGCTCCCCTAAGCAGCTCCATTTTCCAATCAGAATTGTAACTGGAATTATGTACAGAAGATAATTGCAGCATTTATAAAAGGGGAGTCCAAAAAACTGGCCTTGCAGCTCAGCGAATTGAGGTCACCCAGCAAGCTGCTGCCCTCCCCTCCTGCTTGTTCCAAAAAGCCAGATGATTTTATTAGAGTCAGCTGCTGAGTAGAGACTGTTGGCATTACAGTCCAGGACAGACAGCCAGGATACTCTTGTCACTAACTTATTTCTTGGCCAGAGAACAAACCAATGCTTGCTGTATCATCAAACAGGTAATGGTCTCTTGTGTAATTAGATCAAATTATTATAACAGAGATTATAATAATTTGTAGCTATTCCTCCCTTAAAGCAGCTCCTTCATAGTGTTTTTCACTGTCTGCTCTGTGACTGTCTTGCTGAAATCATGAGCATTTTGGGCAGGGACTGTCTGTGTCGTATGCAGGGCTGGTCAGTCTCCTCATGCCTAAGGAGCAAGGTTTTGGAAATTGTATTGTATCACTGAAATCAGCAGATATAACAGGAGGCAACAGCATAGCATCTGGATCAGTATATAATAACTGCAAGGAATCACAAGATTATTTTCCCTGCCATTACTTTCAAGACCTGTGCAAACATGTAAATCCACTAGGACTGGGCTGTCTGTGCAGTTGGCTAATGAAACATTGCCAATTAATTTAGGCCTCAGCTTGTTAGATGCAGTGACCCTACTATTCAGCAGGTGTAAATCAGTACAAAATAGCTGTTGAAAATCTGACCCATAGATTACAGAGCCATATGTGAAGCCAAGGAATGATTTTTTAATATAGCACTGCCTGAATTTAAAAAAAAAAAAAGAAAAAAAGAAAAAAAAAAAGAAAAAAAAAAGTTTGGATTCAATCTCCAGTCTGCAATGCTAATATAATTATAATGTCAGAGAAAAAGAAAGTATCAACCATGTTAAATAAACCTCTCTGTGGCAGAAAGAACAGAACTTTTTAAATAGACAACATATATCTGTGAGTCAAACAAAGAGCTCTTAAGAGGCTCACCAGAGTACTTTAGTACTTTTCTTCAAACAACTTAAAAGTTTCTCCATGACTTCCTCCCATGTTCTAATCCCAATGATTTGATTTTCTATTACCAATCTCAGTGCATGGCAGATAGATGAAATATTCCTCTGCAGACAAACTTGTGGTTTTACAAAGTTCCACTTTTTTTTTTTTAAGAGCTTCAGCTTGCTACATAGACTTGATTGCAAAATGCCTGTGGATACAGAAGTGTGTACACAAAATCTGATGTTAAGATCTAGATGGGGCACCACAGACCCTTGGATAATGGGCCATGAAGCTAAAGTGTGCAGGGTGAGGCTTTGCTTCAGTCTCAGCTGTTCAGAGACCCTGCAGTGGCAGAAGTTATGTTCACTGGAAAGTTCACTGCAATGAGCAGCCCAGACCCCACCAATGCACAGTGACAGCATTGCTTCTTGTTCAAGAGCAGATTTTGTTGTTGCACTCTGCACAGTGCAAAGCACACATGGATGTATTTATGTGTACTAAATTGCATGCCTATATAATATACACACCATGAATAGACATGTATATTACTTACAACTGAAAGGAAAAGAATATTAATATTTTGAAAAATGAGGTCTTCATTGTCTCCATAAGTTTTCAATTTCTCTCAACTATAATTTCAACATAATCAATTTTCACAATTTTGACCTCAGAAGCACTCAGACTAATGGGGTTAAACCAGGTTATTATTCTTGCCTATTCAATACAAGCTCTTAAAGGACAATGCTGGTTAAGGGATAAGTAGTATTCCAAAATACTGGAAGCCACTGGGATGATGGATGAGTTGTGAAAACCCAACATTCCCAGCATGAGCAGGTGGGCTGGCAGGTGAACAAAGGCCTGTTATACAGGTCTCTGCAGTTATTTGTGTGCAGTTTTTTGGAGTGTTTGGAATGATGCTGAGCAACTCCCATTGTGTGACAGGTGTAAGGGACAAACATTTTTAAACATTCTGTGAAATCCTCTAAGATCTACCAGCCACATGAGGGACATTGTTCTCCTAGATTCAGAACAAGTTGGGAGCTGGAATTTCACCCATGCCTGTGGCCATCACTATAAACAGCAAGTGGTTAAAGCAGTCAGAGTCAAAAATACGAGGTAACAGAAATCACAGCAAAACCAGTCATAACAGAAAGCTGTGTTTGTGATGTGCAGCAATTTTAGAACCACTGGGTATTTCAGTTTTATGTTGATCCCAGCAGTTTCCCTTGGTCAGCACAGTATTTATCTCCCAGCTTGACAGAGGAGCCAAAGCAAGAGCCATCTCCAGTACCACAGAAACTCCTGTGTCCCTCCCTGCCCCAGAGTTGGTGCTAGGCCAGGCCTGGCTGCCCTTGGCAGGGCTGTTCCCTTGCCCTGCAGTGTCCTGGGGAACAAATTGACTTTAGGGAACGGAGGAGGGTGGTCAGATCTGCTTGAAACACAAAAGAAACCATCCCTGCCTGTGTGTGGTTTAACCAAGCCACCTTCTAGAGCTGAGAGCCAACTTCCATCCCCGAATCAGTGAGGCTGTTGAGGTAGCCATTGTTGAACCTACCTGTGCTTCATTGCCATTCCCTCCCCAGGAGGATGCTTTAGGGGTAAAGGTCCTGTGTGCAAACCCCTCATGGCTCTTCCAGCTGGCTCTGTAAGATGAGGAGCTCAACAGCAGGTGACAAGCAAGAAACCAAAGAGGAACCAGTCCTTGGCTGGCCATCCGTGGTCAAAAGAAAACTTTGGCCTCATGGCAGCTTAAAAATATGTCAAAGCTTCTTTTTGCTGGCCTAAAGAGGCCTGGGAGGTATGGCCCAATAGCCAGGAGATTTGTTGCCCTCCCCAAGAAGTCACAATAAAAAGAGCCCAGAGCAGCCAAGGAGCTTGAGAAGGCAGAGGAAGCACTTATATATTTGTTTTCTGGATTTTGACTGCCAGATCTCTCAGGAGAGGTTGGATTCTTCACAAAAATGCTTGATGGGAAGAAACTCCCTAGGAAGGGATTGTTCTGTTCTGTTTTGAACTTAAAGGCCTCCAGTTGACTTGGGCCACTGCCACCAGCCACATAAGGAAAGCTTGAAGCCTTCTTACTCAGGGTGGGGTAAAATCCTACTGTGGGTGTACAAAGGGCCTTCAGAGGCACAACTTTTCCTGGGACACAACCTTCTTGCCACAGTATGTTTTGTGGTTGAATATAAACTGTGTGGCTTGGTGTTTTAATGACAAAATTCTACTGAGGTTTCTCTTTTCCCTCCCATCCCCCTGTGACTTTTTCTCCAGGTTTTCCCTGGAAATAATTTTTTTATGGCTCTTGCATGCCTGCTATCACTTTTTCCCCCAATGACTTTTTTGAACAAAAAATGCATAAACAATCCAAGAAGCAAATGGAAAACTAGTTTGTCTGCTCAGGGATAGGAACCTTCCTTACTGCCTTGAATATCTTGCTGTCTCTTAACACTCTCTGTAGCTCCCTGAATTTTTCATTTTAGGCACTACATCCTCACTCACAGGGAGGGCAGAGACTGTTTCGCTCACATTCTTTGTTTCTCTGGGTCTCAGCTTCAATGCCTCCTCTCATGAGCCTGCCCTCCCCACCAGGGACAGCAGAGTCCCCTTGGGCTAGAGGAGCAGGGACACTCATGGGTCCTTCTGCACACTCTGACACTGAGTTATTGGGCAAAACATGGACTTGTTCATGTCCAGCTGGGTGCTGCAGGGGCTCAGCAGTGCTGGTGTAGGAGCTGTGGTGACTTGGGTGCCCACTGCCTGCTGCAGACACCCTCAGAGCTGCAGTGCATACCTTTGAAGGTAATGTCATGGAAGTTCTAGGCTCCTAAGTATCAAAGTTACCTAGTGGTTATTTTGTGGATATCTCCTTGGGTTTAACACCCAATTACTGTCTAAGTTTTCTCTTGGGGACCTAAGTGCTGTTTTGGAATGTTGCTGATAGATTGTTCTTGCCTCAATTTCTTTAATTATATAACGGAGGTTACAATATTTTCTGGCCTTGCTAGTTTATTGTGATTATGGATATGTTTAAGACACTGAGTTTAAAATGAGGTGAAATGAATTTTCTATATGTCTGTAACAAATAACCTGAACCCTGATGATTTAGAAAAAGACACTTCTGATCAAAACCCTACACACTGAGCATGACCTGTACGAGTCTGTGGATGCATTTTGTAGGAAGTGCAGTAAAACCAAACAGGTACAGTGTTGTGACTGCTAAAACTTTAGTCTAAAGACATTATTCTAAAGACATCTTCATTAAAGATCAAATCTGTGACCCTGTGAAAGATTGCAGTAAGCTGTGGTGAAAATTTTCCTTCTCTACAGAAGGAATACTGTTGACCCAGAAATACAAAATAAACTCATAGTCTATTATGACTGTTTGTAAATCTCACAACTTCCAAAGCCACAGCATGAACTGCCCTTAAATTTGACTAGCACTACAAAATGTAAACACAGAGGCAGGCAGAGAAATATAGGCAGAGCCTTCCTTTTTTTGCCTAGTGAGGTGACAATAGGAAACTGCCTGCAAGATGCACCGCAGCAATTCAGCTTCAAAACAGGGCTGGGAGCTTGACCTCTCCGGGTCACAGTGTGCAAACTGTGCCCATGTCCTATTTAATTGATGTTCTGCTTACCACTCTGTTAAGCACCAGATTTGGAAAGTCTCCAGCTGGTGTGGATGAAAGAATGGCATCTATTTGCCCCTATTCATTCCTCCACTACTGTGCAGAAGAAGGTAGGATTTTCATCTCTGTTGGGATTTTAATCATTACTCTTCAAAATGAGTAGAGAGCATTTATTATTTTGTTTCTGATTGATAAGACTGAGCTGTGAACAAGCAAAGTGGTGGTGAACTGCTCTGCCTGTGGCTCTGGAGTCAGAAATTAACTTGTTTCTCATTCAGCAGCACTAACCCATTGCAGACATGCAAGTCATATATTTTTAAATAAGATGCCAATGAAAGGATTTGGTTCGCTTCATGTTCAACACATCCTCCTTTTAAATTATAAATGTCTTTCCTTCCCCATCCCATCCCCAGTGTGCCTAAGAGGGATTAGTATTATATTCTTGAACTACAGAAAAATGGGGCTAGTGAGCCAAATTAGTTGTCATTATCAGAGTTTTAGTTTTAGATAAAAAAGACAGTGCTTGTAAACAGCACATGAAAAGAAATTTATTGTCCAGATGTGATCCACATACAGAACCAGGCTGTTCATGGGCAGGGAAGGAGATGTGAATGGATGGAAAAGCTAAGTTTGTTTAATATACTAGTGTGTAGATGTTATCTCTGTTTACAGATAGACAAACTGAAACTCATAAGGACTGAATTGCTTGCCAAGAAAATACAGAAAAAGGCAAAAGCAGGTCTGGAGAAAGACTTTGCATCTGCTGTCTCCAAATCATCAGCTCTACCAAGCAATAGTTACTCCCTTTAATTAATAATTCTCTTTTAAGGTCTTGGAAACAGCTGAGCAACAAGCACAACACAATAAAACATGTCTTGTTGGCATCTTTTTGGCCATGAAGGTTGTGATTTAATATTCCTTCTTTTTGGCATTGAGAAATCCTATATGGGGCAAAGAGCAGCTGTGTCTGGCCTTCATGAGTGATTAAAGGTGAACAATTGATTTACTATTTTTGCTGCAGATCTTGTTGGCAATCATGCAAAATGTGAATTGCCTAATTGTTTTTCTCTTAGTAAATGTAGTGTTTTTAGCATGATAAATATTTTTACTCAAATATTTATCTCTCTGATGACCTGTTCTTTTGCCTTGGCTCTGTTGTGCTAAATCATCATCTCTCTTTTCAACCTTAACTTCCAAAGGGAAAATTTCAGACCCTCTTTTCACTCATAAGAAAGAAAGGGGGGGGCAGGGAGAGGGGAAATCCCTTGATTGTTTTTGATATACAGAGATCTTCACATCATTGAAAAAACCCAGCAGGTGGAGTATGTCATTAAGCAAGTCTTTTCTGCCTCTTGGTACTTGACTTCAGTGTTGTGTTTGGACCTTCCCAGGACGAGTTATCAGCTGTTTGTGTCCATCTGAGTCTGGCTGCTTCTCAGGGTGTACCAGGTGTAACAGGGATGCTTTGCAGACATCCAGTGTGCAAACGCAGAAGCACCTCCCCAGCAGGAGTTGGGGAGGATTAGGGTTAGAGACATCTTAACTGGTGTCCTTAAACCCATCCAACTCTTGGGATTATTTACCCTGGAGAAAAGGAGGCTCAGGGGAACCTTTTCACTCTCTACAACTCCCTGAAAGGAGATTGCAGCCAGGTGAGAGTCAGTTTCTTCTCCCAGATAACAAGTTATAGGAGAAGAGGAAATGGCTTCAAGTTGTACCAGGCAAGCTTTAGACAGGGGATTAGGAAAAAAATCTTCACTGGAAGGGTTGCCAAGCATTGGAACATGCTGACCAGGGAAGTAGCAGAATCACCATCCCCTGGAGATGTTCAAAAGACATGTAGATGTGACACCTATGGACGTGGTTTAGCAATGGACTTGGCAATGCTGGATTAATGGTTGGACTCAATAAACTTGCAGGTCTTTTCCAGTCTAAACAATTCTATGATTTTAGAAAGCTTAATATGGCTTCAGGCAGCCTCAATGCTGTTTACTTTGCTGAGGCACAGGGTCTGCTTGCAGTCCCATGGACAGTGTGATGGTCAGGTGTTTGTGAGGCCTCCATGTGGACTGAGGCTCCTTGTGCCCATGCTCACCCCAAAGCAGCTCTCTGTGGGAACAAATAGTTCATATCTTACAAACTCCTGCATTCATGTCTAATTTATTCATGCCTGTCTTACACAAACATTGAACAAACTGCACGTGCCCACCAGACCATCTGACTTTGTCCCTTTGCTGTCACAGCAGTGTCACTGCTGTGCAAATATTTTGAGCATTTGTTCGGTCTGAGTGTTATTTGTGTGCTACATCCACATCCATACTGACATCACTGTCCATGAGCCCACTTTCTCTCAGCCCTTCTAAAGTCCAAATGTTAACCCTCTTTCTGCCAGGAGAGAAAACATGTCCCTGTGTTGCCCACCAGATTCCCAAACATGTGAAGTACCTCCAGTGGCACACTCCCAAGTACACATCCTCGTATAATGCCGATGGACAAGGTCCAAAGGATTCTTTCTTTTCACCATCCTCCTGTCCATGTGCTCAAAGCTCTTGCTCCAGTTAAGTTCATTGACCTTGCATTTCCACTCTTGTTTAGCTCATGCTTACCTTCTTTTTCTCCCTGTCCCACCCTTTACCTCCTGACACCTGAGTCACACAATCATTGAATCACAGAATCATTAAGGTTGGGAAAAACCTGAACAATCATTGACTCCAACCATTAACCAGCAACACTATGATCACCTTTATACCATGTCCTCAAGTGCCACATCTAAATATCTTCAGGGATGGGATTAGACTATCATCATAAATAACTCTAGGACAGATGATCAGTCCTGGAGTGATTTATGATGATAAATAAATGTCTTTCCTTCCCCTTCCTTTCCTTCCATTAACAGACTGCCTTCCCTGGGCAGCCTGTTTCAAGGCTTGACAACCCCTTAAGCAAAGAAATTGTTCCTAATATTCAATGTAAACCTCCTCTGGTGTAAATTGAGGCCATTTCCTCTTGTCCTATTGCTTGCTGCTTGGGAGAAGAAGCCAACTCCCACCTCAGCACAATCTCCTTTCAGGGAGTTGTAGCAAGTGATAAGGTCTCCCCCAAGCCTCCTTTTCTCCAGAATGAACAGCCCCAGCTCCCTGCAGTGGTCCTCATAAGATTTACTCTCCAGACCCTTCTCCAGCCCTGTTACCCTTCCCTGGACACACTCTAATGGCTCAATATCTTTTTTGTAGTGAGGGGCCCAAAACTGAGCACAGGATTTGAGGTGTGACCTCATCAGTGTCAAGCGCAGGGGGTTGATCACTGCCCTGGTTCTGATACCTGGTCCTAGTCCTGTTTCTGATACAAGGCACTGCTTTAGGGCCCTTCTGGGAAGCTCCTTTTTGTAGGACACTGATCAGTACCATGCCATGTCAGCACTGCTTTCAGGTTGTCACCAAATCTCCACTGTTCTGCTTCTTTACCAGGCCTTCTTTTCCTAACTGAGCTTCCCCACTTAGGTTTCATCCTTGGCAACTGCAGACAGCATTTCATTTCAATCAGCAGTGGCAAAGAGGGTGAAGGTCCTCTTGCTGGAGTAAATCAAATAACTAAATCTGGCATGCTGCTGTCCAAGTGGAAAAAAACAGGCCTGTGCACAAAATACTGCAGAGCATGTAAGTTCAGTGTGCTGTGCCACTGTGAAAGCCATGACCTGTGCACCTCATGTGATAGCAGGGCTAACTGAGCTCTGAAAAGAGATAATTTTTCTAGCAGCCTCTTAAAGGATGTGGGTGGCAAAACAGCGACAGTAATCAGCAATGCTAATTGCAGTCACACATCAGTTCTCATTGGTGTTTTCCAACTTTTCACATAAAAGACATTGTTCCACTAGAAAGTGGAGGTCAAGTTAGCTAATAATTCACAGCATGTTTACTTTCTCCCAGGATTGTTTAGGATGAATTGTATCTTGTGCTTTAAAGCTGTTTCAAGCAAAAAAGCCTAGAGAAAAATAGTTCAGTTTGATTAAAGATTTTTATAGCTGAGCTGCCAATCAAAGGGATCCAGGTGACTTGCTGCTCTTACTGTGTGGTGAATGAGACTCTACTCTGTTGTTGATTAATGTGTGTGGAGTATCTCTGAGCAGTTGATCTGCTTTTCCCTAAAATGTTGGTGCCATGAAATGGTGCTATTAGACATATCTAAAACCATCCACTATGTCTGTTGCTAAAAATCATGGGACAGTGAGTCAGTCATCCTGGATGACTTATGGTTCTCTCACTGATTCACTGAAAATGAATGTCTACACAGCACCCAGCATGAACCAAATGGAAGCTCATGCAAAGAGTAGACAAACCAAAGGCCAGAGGGTTTGTCCCTGGCTAATTAGGGTAAATTATAAGTCTATAGTTTCATAAGTCTGTTTTATTAGGTTAAGGTGTTTCCAGTTAGGAGATGTATTCATTCAGAATGGACTGGTTCCTTTACAATCATGTGCCCTAGGTTATCTAACCATACCATGGGTGAATAATGTATTTTCCCAGCTGAGAAATGTGCAGACATGTTAAAGTGCTTTGAAAGGAGTGTTTTAGTCATTGCATTGCAGTGAGTTATTTTTCTCCAAGTTATGGAATATGACTTTAATAGGTAAATGGGGGAGATTAAGCTTTCAATCACAACATACCTATTTATAATCTAAATATAGAACAGATTAAAAAGCAATCAAGCAAACAAACAGCAATAATTTGTATTCAAGTATAAGACCTGGTACAACACTCTGCAGTGAGGACAGTTGGTGATTCAGCTTTGTCAGCAAGCTAGACAATTTCCAGCCTCATTAATGACCTAAACCTTCTAATTCCACCTTATTCAGACAAAGGTACTTGTCCCAAATTTGTCAGCTAGTCATTAGCAGCCACTGAAGGCTGGAGAACTCTTGCCTCCAGGACTCTTCTGGGAGTTCAGCACCAAGCCTGGTGCTGCCCCTGGGAAGGGTAAAGCTTTAGGTCAGATCATTGCTTGGCTTGGCGTCCTCTCAGGGTCTGCCCCAGCTCCCCCTTGCCACCCTTTCCCAAATGCCTTTCCAATTCCCTTTTCCTGGTGTTGCCCCCCGCACAGCAGAGCCCCAGCAGGGAGGGGCTGTGCCCTGCAGGAGCTGCCCAGGGCACTCAGAGGAGCCGTGGGCAGCTCGGCACAGCAGTGGGCACTGAGCCAGCTCCAAGGAGCTCCTGCTGCTGCCCCAGCACCTCCTCCATGTCTGGGGCCCTCACTGCTGCCTTTCTGCAGCAAAGCCATGAATATTTATTTTTTTTAGATGAACTGGCACAGAGCCCAGCCTCGTATGTCCCGGAAAAGTTAAACCCTTAAGCTCTGCCTTACTTTAACCTCCCTGTAACTTGTCCCTAGGGAAGTGATGGGTTAGCCCCCTAGGGAAGTGATGGCTTAGCCCCCCAGGCTGCACATTTCATAGTGCACCACTCCAGTTATATCCATACACACAGAATAGGGACAGAATTCACACCATATTTTGCAAATTGACATCTTGTCAGGACACAAATAAGGGAAACATTTTTCATCCCTTGGCAAGTTCAGGTCACATGCTGGATTTTTGCTTGCACCCTTGGTGCTGAATGACTGTACTGTTATCTTTTATGGACCTACTGTATGGACCATGGGCAGTGGAGCATGTCCTCCTGTGCCTCAGAGGAGCAGGAGGCTCCAGTACAGAGGCTTTCTGCACTGAAAGTCCCTGATGCAAAGGGAACCACCTCTTGGTTTGGCTGGGACCCAGGGCAGATTGGAAGGACTGGTTTCAAGACAAGGTGCCAGGCAACTAAACAGGCACAACTGGAACTTCATGTGCTTTCTTACTTAATACTGTGATAAGAGCTTTCCTTGCTTGTTCATGTCCCACCTCCATGCACTGCCAGTGCTGCCCTTGGATGGGGCAAGTGTTGCTGCAAGTGTAGTGCTGGTAGGGAACTGGTTCTTACAGCCTCTGTGCTTGCCTTTCACACAGACCAGTCACTGAACTAGTTCTGTGCTCAGGCTGATTCAGAAAGCAAAACATTGCTACTACAGGCATCTGTTTGTGCCTGTGTTTGGCACAATCTTGAGGCAACACCACCTCCCTGATCTTCTCTTCCCTGCACCTTATTTTTAATGCATTTTTCACTTCCTGTCCTGCCCCCTCCCTTAGCAAACCTCTGTTGTTTCATTTCCAGAGAATGTCATCAATCCCATCTTGAATTCAAAAGGTATTTTTCTAATTCCAATGTATTCACCTCGCTCATTGCCAACAGTCCTTATGAAAATTTGGAAGATGTTGGAGGCTCAGAGGGTAAACCACCACACAATGCTGATTTACAGGAATCCTTTATCATGGGAAGGGGATAGAAACCTACTCTTCTACCAGCTCTGGAGACTGCCAGAAGAGCTGGCATGAACATTCACCTCTGCTCTCAGCTATTCCCTTCTGCAATGCTCCTAAAGCAAATTATGCAGGACAGTTCTATATGACTGTCCCTTGTGTTCACATGGGGCTGGGAAAGGGATTCCAAATTGCAATGGGAGAGGAGCTGGGTGCTCTTAATGCCTTGTGGTTCCCTTTCTTAAACCATTTTGGCCTCAAAAATACAAAAGGCTTTGTTTTGCTCAAAGGAGGCAGGGCAAATCATTGAAAAAGGCAAGTTTAAGCCAACTGTGCTAGTTTTAGTATCCAGTGCAGCCCACAATGCAGGGCTTTGTGCAGACTCCAAGGAGAAGAACATGTGTGCACATTGCAATGGGAACTGAAAGAAATGTCCTGTCAACTGACCAGGAGCTGGAATGTTTAGGGATCAGTTTTCCAAGTGAGTGCAATGGCATAAGAGCAGTTAGGAGATGATTCAAACCAACACGCAGAGCAAAGCTCTCTGAAAGATTCTTGCCCTGGACAGATGATCTCAACTGAAAGAGATCTCTTTCTGAAGTGTGTTTGAGTAACAAATGCATAGGCAGGAAAGGTTCTCTGATCTCTTTTAGGTTTTGCTCCTCCTGGAAACACTCCCATTTAGGCAGAGGGCAGGTTGAGAGAGGCCCAGGCAGAAATGTCCATCTAGACATGTTTCTGGGATGCACTTGTATCAGTGGTTACTCCTCCTAGATGGAATCTAATCATCCACTGCCAGTCTACTGGATGATGCACTTATGGGAGGTACTGTTGTTTCTTTTTCTCATGGAAAACCAGCTGAATTACTTTCATCCTTCAGCTTGTTGGTCTGAGCTGATTTCCATGAGCAGCTGACTGAAGAGTGCTGCCACATACTGCTCTGCCTGTAGGGTGGTTGGCAGTCATTGGCAGCCAGGAAATCAGGGGAAGGAAGGTGGAGACCCCAGAGTCCAACAAGATCTCAAAAATATGTAAAATCACCAGCCACAGCCTAGAAACCTTTTATTGCCTCACTTTGCTCAACCACTGCAGCTCCCCAGAGCCTTGTGCCCCAAGCTGTGAATGGTGAGCCTTGATAATTGACACAGCCAGGGGAGACTGAGTCCTGTGATCTAGAGATAGGTGGGGAGAAGAACACTCCAAGTTCCATTTGGGCCATGGTGGACACACAGGCAGAATCTCTCTCAGATTGTTTCACAGCTCTTCTGCAGGACTCATTTGCCCCAGAAACACTGCTACACCATGGATAATGACAGACATCCTTTATATGGAACACCTTTTGTGTAGCACATCCTCTGCCTGTCTGTAAAGTACCCTAAAAATACCCTAAACAGGCATTTTTGAATGGGACATTGCTCTAGTGCTCCTCTGCAGTGTGGGTTAGGGTACGGCCAAGACCAGAAGGTGCCTGGGTCCCAAAGGAAAGCCGATACACAGGAGTCATCAGCAGTCATCTGCTCTCAGGACAACAAGGCTCTGCATCCTCAGCACACAGTGATAGCTCCATTTCTTTTCTGCTTCAGGCAGATAAATCCAGGGTAGGACAGCAATGCAGCAAGGCCAAGTACTTCATGTTCCTGTCATGTGGCAGTGCTTGTGTTGGATGTTCAGATCATGTTTATGCACTGTTTATGGAATCTGATCTCTGGATTTCATTGTGAGGTTGGGCATGTAAGGCCTGAGCCTTGGCACTCCTGAGGCCAATGCCTGGCCACAGGTCCCCTAAGATAAGTTGGTTTTGTTTTGTTGCACCCTCTCACTGCATGATGAAATAAATGTGCTTTTGCTGCCTTGTGTTAAACACCAGTTTACACACGTTTACACACAGTTTACACCAGTTTAACACAAGTTAACACAGAATCCCACCATGGAGCATCATGGGGAAAACACTGGGATTCAAGTACAAGTAAATTATCTCAGTGTGTGGTTATCTCAGTTACTTTCCACAATATTTCTGCTGTGCATAGAACAGTTTCTGTACCTGTGCAGCTGAAATATTACACAGAACAACAAGCTTTTCCTGGCCTTTCCTCAAATGTAGGCATCCCTGCCCACTGCCTCAGGGTGTGTGCACATCAGAAAGAGGCAAGCTAAGCTGGCAGAAACCATCTTTCACAAATTCATACCTCTCCTGAGCAACTCATCTTGCTTGCAGCCATCACTACATCAGTCACACTGTCACTGTGGCATGAACACCACCTCCTTCCATTTGCTGCCCACCTGGGGAATGAGCTTGGCTCCCTTGCATTGCATGGAACAGTGACAGTCCTGGCAGAAGGAAGGACTGAGACCAATCCACCTGATTGCCAGGGGTGTCCCCACCTTGACCCTACACCAAAAAATGCTGAGATCTCTGGGCCACAGTGCCATGGCACTGCTTACCTGCTCAACAGCAACACCATGAGCCAAGGTATCCATGGGAAAGGGTGTTTCTAAACTCTCTGCAAGCTGTTCTTCTTTCCTAGGCTAACATGTTGTCAATTAAATGGTCTTGAAGAAATGCTGAGAAAAACATGTGGTTTGCACATGTATCTAGCAAACAGGCAACCCACCCCCCCCCTCCAAAAGCAGTCTGTTCCTTCTTCTTCCCCATGCCTGTGGAAATCTGTTTCTGATTTCCATTAATTTTTTCACAAACATTTGAAAATCAGAAGTTCAATCCTCTGAGGTTTTTCAGTCTCCTGATTTGAGTAACCTGAGGAGCTGGCCCCAGATCTGTACACCTTGTTAAAACCTAGCACATCAGAATGAGGTTATGAGGTTAGCTCTCAAATTTGTGCTTATATGCTTTCCAGAGTTCTGTATTTCTGTTTGAAAGGAAATGTTGGCTGTTCTTACAAGGCTGTGCCCCTTAAAGGTGCATACACACAAAGGCCACACTACCTGGGGGCCTTTGTTTGACTTGCAGACAATTTTCTTCCTTGCATCCCTCCTAGACAGCCTTCTGTGTCTGACAGCAGATGGACAGATAGAATTTGTCTTTGTGCCCCCCAAATGCCACAGTTTCACTGAAAAGTGGCCCATGCATCAGGCAATCAGCTGTGCTGCCCTGTGGGGCACCAAAAACTTATTTCCCCTAGGAACTGATCCTTGTGTCCTGTCACAAGGTGCACCAGGGGGGTGATTTTAGAATATGAACCTGAGGGTGCATTCCTAGGGCAAAGCACAAGAGCCTGGGGATGCAGAGACAGCAGGGATGATGATAAAGGCAATGTAAGGCACCAAACTTCTGTCTTGGGCAGAGCTGGTTGGGCTGGTCTCTAACAGATCCTGGGAAGGAAGAAATAGTCCTGCAGTGTGGGCAGTCAGAGTTTGAGTTGCCTCAGTTTCTTCTCTGGATAATTTTTATTTGGCAAACCTAAGCCCAGAGCAGAGGTGGGAGATCAAACTGTTCAGAACCCATACCACAGTTCTCTGTCTCAGGGACAGGGAAGACACAGTCCCTGGTTTTTAAAGGAGGCTCTTCTACTTAAAGTAATCACCCCTCTTCTGAATTTTTAGATTCAGAAACAAAGCACCAAGAATGGGCCTTTTTGGCTACAAAAAAGCCCACCCTTCATGTTGAAGATGCCCTTCCCTAAATGATTTTCCTTTCCTCTCTCTTCTGCAGCTGGTTGACAGAAGGCCTTAGAGATTAGCTGCGTTCCTGTGAGTTATTTATACAGAAATATTTTGTGTTGAAAGATGTAAGCCCTTTGTTTCCTCTGTATATACACAGAGATCCCTGCGGGCAAGCAAATCCTGCTTTGTTTTGGATCAGATACTCTGTGAATTGTTGTTGTAAAACAGCCCCGAGTGCACTTTTATGAGTCAGTCTCACCTTTTTGCTTCCACATATCACCAGGCACTCTCAGATGTCTGTGCAGCTTTCCAACTGCAGATCACCCTAGTTAAAACAAGTCTAATCCCCACTTGGGATGATGCTTCCAAAACATTTTCTCTGAAACAATATTTCTTGATAAATTTTCCAGGCAGAGAAAACATTTAGCTCCCTGGTTGAGCAAAATAGGAAAACCCCCAGTAACGTGCTTGGCCAATTTGGCTGGTTGATGTGTTGGATTAGGCAAGCCTCATATGTAATGGAATCCTCAAATCCTAAAATAAAATCTATGGGATCATACAGTATTCTCTGCTCTTGTGAATGGAGGGGGACTGTGCTTCCACACACCCCAGGTGAGAGGGTCTCAGAAAGGAAATGGAGATGAGAATAGCACAAAAATGCAGGCAGACAAACATAGGGATGGATTTCATCCCAGACATCCCTGCCCTTCCTCCCTTCCCATAGCAGAATGGCTCATCTGCTGGAGCACACAGTCAGGCTCTTATGGAATGAGCAAACTCAGGGATGAGACCCTGGCAGAACTGCCCAGGTGGAGATTTTTCTGTTTGTCTCTGCATTGTGGAGAGCACCAGCAATCTGGGAATCTGAAAAACCAGTGAGCTCCACACTGAGCCAGCTTGATGGGTCCTGAGACCCTCTAACCAAAACTCCCACAGGCTTTTTGGCCCCACAAGCAAGGACTCTGTCACAGGGAAAAATCCAGAAGCATGAAGCCTGGATACTGGCTTTGGAGGAGTCAGCTGGCAGCTCAACATGGCCTTCCCAGTCTCCAAGCCTTCTTCTTCTCACTCCTCCTCCTCTCCTCAGTTCTGACAGGAGCAGAGGTGATTGGCACAAACTGAAATTCAGGACAATTCCATGGACCTCAGGAAACATTCCTTACCATGCAGGTGACTGAGCTCTGGCACAGATTGCCCAGGGTAGTGGTGAAATGTCTCTGTTTAAGGGTAACAAAAACCAGATACAATCCTGGGCAACCAGCTCTGGGTGCCCCTGCCTGAGCAGGGGTGGGGGGACCAGGTGACCTCTGGAAATTCCTTCCTGCCTCCATCATTATGTGTGGTTCTGTGAATCCACAGGAAAGGTCCCTTCCCCTGGATCCCCTCACATTCTGTGTGGCAGCAGGGAAGGTCAGCATTAGCAGCAGCCCTCTGTTACAGCCTCTAACTGGGAAACAGCTTTGTGTGACCCAGGATGAGTCACTGGACTTGCAGGTCAATGGCCAAATACTTCATTTTGTTACACCCATTTAGTCCTGTGGGCTTCAGAGAGTGGGAGAGTCATGGAGCTGCTCCAGCTACATTTTATTAGAGCAAAACTGCATTTTGGTCCAAGCTGTTTCAAAAACACTCAATAAACAAAGCACACTTAAATATAATGTCCTGAAAAGATCACAAAATCCTATTCCTTTGGGAAGATAATTAGTTTAAATAAGACTTGGTTGAGCAATAATAGCATTCTAAAGGGAATTTTGCTTTTTCTTGGATAATATAGGTTGCCATCAACTGCTGAATCCTTCCTCAGTTGCACAATTTAGTGATACAAACATAAACTGCTGCTATTTACTGGGCACTATTTACAGTCTAATTCCTCTGAAATGAGGTTTTATGCTAATGGCTTCCACACTTCTCTGGCATTTGGGTTGTAAGAATTTATATTTGAAGACTTTTCACCTCAACTTTGATTCAAGGATTTTATTTTTTGTTACTTGGAAGTTATCTGTAATATATATATATATATATATCTTGGAAGTTATCTGAAGTTACCACACTTACTAGGCATGCTGCAGCTTTAAAGGGCTCCTTCAGATCAACTCAAAGCATTCTGAACACTTTTCCACATTTTTATGATATCTTTGGAGAGTCAATGATGATTATTTTCCATATTGAGACAGCAATATATTCCAAGTGTCCCCATCCCTCCCAAATAAATATCCCAACCAAACAAAAAACATGTCTATAAATCAAGCTTCATTATATGTTTTTTATGAAACTTTTTAAGGCCAACACAGATGAAGAAGGATGGCAGATGACTCTGGCCTGCAGTGGAATTTTATTCTGTTTTGCAAAGCAGAAGTGCTGTAGGAAAAAATGTCACTGTTGCTGCCAATGTTGCCTTCCAATAACAAAAGTTAAATTTTAACCAATAGGTTTGTTATAATTGGTTCTTTTTACTTGGAACTATTCTAGGGTATGGCTGGTTATTTTGAATCAAGCATATTTATGGGGAGTAAAATAAAATATATTTGAGATTTGCAGTTTTTATTTTGCTAAGTGGAATATTCATACTCATTTGATTTCTTATTTCTATCAAAAAGGGAAAATCTTCCACTTTTAAAGATAATAATGCCTCCAGCTATATTTATACAGAACCCAGACAACAACTCTACATTTTGTCTCTTGAGTTTTTTTTCCTTTGTCTTCTTCCTACCTCATATATTTCATATTCTTCTAAGTCTACCAGCCCTGATTGCTGAGATCATGCCTGGCATTAAACATTTAACAGAGACCTTTTGTTGCTCACTGAATGGTTATGAAAAATGGCAGACTGTTAGAGCAGGAGCTGTGTTATCAAAAACCAATCAAGAGTGTGCCAAAAACTCTGACTCCTTTTGCAGAATTCCAGAGTGGAACAGGCATTGTCTAGATTGGAGAAAGAGACAACTCATGAACTCCAGCCAAATAAAAACCTTAGGAAGAATGAGGAACACAGAGATGTCCAGCTGAAGCCAGCAAGTGTGTCACCAACTGTGTCCTTTTTTACTTGCTTTTGTATGAAAAATCCCTAAAAGAGGGAGCCTTTAAAGGCTGACTGCAGTAAGGACTGGTGAGGGTGAGTGTCCTATCTGCATTTAAGGAGGTGGAAGTAAGGAAGAGGAACAAATCCAAGGAATTCAGTTGAATGTGGAAAGCTCTTGGAATAAATTATGCAATGGCCTGTGAGCACTTGGAAGAAAATACAGTGCTCAGAAATGGCCAGCAGGGTTTTGTCAAGAGTAAAGCATGTTAATGGAATTTAGCTCCCTCTCTGACGCGGTGGCTCAATGTGCAGGGCTCATGTGGTCAGGTTTTGGAAGTCCTGGGTTTCAAGTTACAGGGGAGGCTTCTGGGAGAAGGTGCCAGAATCTTCCCACACGTCTGACAGAGCCAATGCCAGCCCCAAGACAGACCCATCACTGGCCAGGCTGAGCCCACCAGCAGCAGTGGCAACTCTGGGATAATGAACTAAAAAAGGGGGAAAAAACTTCTGTGCAACAGCAGCCAGGGGAAAGAGGAGCAAGAATATGTGAAAAAACAGTCCTGCAGAAATCCAGGCTTATGGAGAGGGATGGGGAGGAGGTGCTCCAGCCACTGGAGCAGAGTCACCAGAAGCTCAGTCTTGGTGAGGCAGCTCTGCCCCTGCAGCCAGGGAGGTCCATGGGGGAGGACAGATCCACCTGCAGCCAGGGAGGTCAGTGAAGGAGCACAGATCCACCTGCAGCCAGGGAGGTCAGTGATGGAGCACAGATCCACCTGCAGCCAGGGAGGTCAGTGATGGAGCACAGATCCACCTGCAGCTGTGGAGGTCAGTGATGGAGCACAGATCTACCTGCAGCCAGGGAGGTCAGTGATGGAGCACAGATCCACCTGCAGCCAGGGAGGTCAGTGATGGAGCACAGATCCACCTGCAGCCAGGGAGGTCAGTGAAGGAGCACAGATCCACCTGCAGCTGTGGAGGTCAGTGATGGAGCACAGATCTACCTGCAGCCAGGGAGGTCAGTGAAGGAGCACAGATCCACCTGCAGCTGTGGAGGTCAGTGAAGGAGCACAGATCCACCTGCAGCTGTGGAGGTCAGTGAAGGAGCACAGATCCACCTGCAGCTGTGGAGGTCAGTGAAGGAGCACAGATCCACCTGCAGCCAGGGAGGTCAGTGATGGAGCACAGATCCACCTGCAGCCAGGGAGGTCAGTGATGGAGCACAGATCCACCTGCAGCCAGGGAGGTCAGTGATGGAGCACAGATCCACCTGCAGCTGTGGAGGTCAGTGAAGGAGCACAGATCCACCTGCAGCTGTGGAGGTCAGTGATGGAGCACAGATCCACCTGCAGCCAGGGAGGTCAGTGATGGAGCACAGATCCACCTGCAGCCAGGGAGGTCAGTGAAGGAGCACAGATCTACCTGCAGCCAGGGAGGACCTCTCACCAGAGCAAGGGAATGTGTCCTGATGGAAGCTGAAGCCCATGAGGAGCTCAGGCTGCAGCAGGCTTCCAGTAGGAGCTGTGGCCCAGGAAGAGAAGCCCCCACTGGAGCAGTTTACCCTGGAGGACTGCAGGGTGTAGAAAGGAGCCATGGAGGAACAGTTAATGAAGGATAATTGTGTAATTGGACTCCATGCTGGAGCTGGAGAAGATCATAAGGAGGAAGGTGTGATGAATTGACTACAACATACATTCCCCATCCCCCTGGGCTTCTGGAGGAGCATGAGGTAGAGGAGTCAGCAGTGATGCTGAGCCTGGGAAGGAGGATGGAGGGAAAGGGCTTTTAGTTTTCCTTTCATTTCTCACTGTTGCTAATTAACAATAAACTAAATTAATTTTCACCAAGTCAGGTCTGTTTTACCCTTGGCAGTTACTGGTGAGGGATCTCCCTGCTCTTATCCCAACCACATAATTTCCACCTCATTTTCTCCCCTCATCCTGCTAAGAAGGAGTGAAAGAGCAGCTTGATGGGCCCTTGCTGGCCAGCCAAGCTCAATCCACCACATGTGCTCAGCTGATAACAGGGGAGCATCTGATGTAATTCATGGCATTAGTAATAAAGCTTTGGGATAGATGGTCAACAAAAAAATACTATAATGTAACCACAAAATTCAGTGATATGCCTCATAGCAGGGTGTAATAGTTGCTACCCAACAGAGATGGAACACAAAATAGCTCCTTTCAGATTGTGATTTATATCACTAAAATAGAAATCCAATTTACACGAGTAACTGGCATCAACGTGTACAGGCAGGTTCAACACTCAAACCGATCTCATTAAGCAGAAGAAAGGGCCTAAATTAGTGAATTTATTAAAAACATAGAAATCAGAAATCATGGACTAATTAGGAGAAAAGAGAACTCTCAAGGCAGCAGTAACAGAGAATAGGCTCTATGAACTGAATATGAAAGAGGATGATATTTGGGAAACAAAGCAAACATCCCCCTGGGCCATATTAGCAGGGCTGCTGTAAGTCAGACATAGGAGGTAAACTTTGCCCTTCATTTATCCCCTTTGAGTAACAAATCCAGAGGACCCTTCAGCACCTCTGACTTCCAGATTTCAGTGCCAGCTTTGGATACCAGAAGATAAAAAATATGTAAAGAAAACAGAGTAAAAAACTGTGATGCTGGCAAGCCCTTTAAGCAACAGGACTTATGAGGAAATGTTTTAAAAATGAAGTTGTTGTGCTTTTCTGTACTAAAAGGGGAAAAGAACCAGTAGAAACATCACAGAAACAGAGAAAGAAAGCCTGAAAACTGCTGGCCTTCCTGCACTTGGAAATGTCAACAAGAATGTTACATATTAGAAGGAAAGCTTGTTCTCTAAGTGCCCTTAGCCTATGATAAGAAAGAACTAGCAGGAAGAAAAAATGAAAAATAATTTCTTAAATTAATGTATCTCAGAAGAACCTAGAGAAACCCCAGATTCTATTTTTGGAGGATTTTGAAAGAGGTGAAAAAGTGTTGATAAGCAATGGTTACATTTAATTGACTCTTGTTCCAAAGAGGCACAGATTCCCATTCTGAGTTCTCTTCAACTCTAGTTTTCTATAATATGATATGAAAATACATGTTCTTTCCACTAAGAGCTGTTGGCAGCATTCTCACTTTAGGGGAAAAAAAAAGTAATGTTTGGAACTGCTGTGAATTTCTTTCCAACTCTGGTTTCCTGTCAATAGACTAAAGCCTTGATTTTTACTCAAAGCTCCAGGGCTAGTAGCCCGGTTTTTTTCAAATGTTTACAGTAAGTCAGTACTTCCAGTAGTGTTTCCATCTAGTATCTTTTAAAATCCCTTTTTATGCAGCACTACATTGCTTTTGGTACTTTTTCTTTTTTCTGAAGTCTTTTACTGTTGAAATGGTCACAAAAAGAAGAAACCGCTTGAGCTTCCCTAATCCTCTTTCTATAGGAAGGTGGATGAAAACCTTCTTTCAGTCCTTTAAAGGGTCACATCCCATTTTCCAGGATGTCTGAGCCTCCCTTCTCCACATGTTCTGGTGATGTTTATGCTGTTTTCCTTCTTGAAACATTTACACCATTAATAAACAGGTCACAATGCAATAATTAAATATTTGCACTATGAGGAGGTTGAGCACAAAGGAATAAGCAGGAAAAATAATATTCAGCTTCCAGAGTTACTAGTGTTTTGTCTATTTAGCATAGTGATGTACGCCCATGTTGCCCAGAGCCCTTGCCAGCTGGGCTACCCACTTCCCCAGTGGAGCTTCCTGGACTTAAAATCATCCTAACTGCAGTTCAAGTTTCTGAAACCCAGCAGCTCTGCCATGTGTTTATCCTTTAAGTGAGAAACAGTCTAAAGAAGATGAAGTTGACTTTTACCTCAGCTACCAGATTCCTCCCACCCCTTTTTTATTCATGCTTTCTGCTACTACATCCCTCCCTCTTAGGACCAGAAAAACAGGAATCTGTTCCCATTCAAAAAAGGATTGAACACAGAACATTACAATGCCCAGGTTTTCCTCTTAACTGAAAGCACCTCAAATCTTTGCTCAGTCAGACTGGGATAGATATGCTGTTCCTTTTCCACTTTTATAAACAAACCTCCTATATTAAGGAACTGATTAAAGCATTTAAACAGAAACACATCAATGGCTACAATGAATCATTATTGTTATTTAACTGCAGGAAGGACTTTGAGTGTCATAACACAAGTGAGTGTTTATGAGAAAGAGGTGTTTTAAAATAGTGGTTAATCCTAACCTTAAATATTTACCAGACCTGCAGGCTCAGTATCTCACTCCGTGCCCTGGCTCAGCCTTTCTGCAGTATCAGGGAACATAGGAACTGAGGCCCCTTCAGATTATTCCAGGGAGGTTTGACACTTGGCCAGGAAAAGTCCTGAGTACATAACAGAACTGCTGGATGTTGGCAGTGGGCACACAGACAATGTGGCTCTAAAAATGTCTAGTTCAGTACACTGCAGCTGCTGGGGGAAAAGGGACACTTCCCCTTTTGGTGAGAAAAGTTCTGCTTTGACAAACTTTTAACAAGAGGCACTGGCAGCTGCAGAACCCAGGGCACATTTGGTACCAGCAGTTATCACGAGACATTGTTTGGGCTTTTTTCCTGCTTGGGGTTTTAGTGTGTTGCTGGTTCTGTGTGGTGACCCAGGCAGAGAACACAAGTTACCCTGCAGCACTGACAGTGGCTGGTCCCCAAGAGCTGGACACTACTGTAAAGCCACTTGGATATAGGTGAGGATCCATTTTCCACAGCACCTTCCCTAGACCAGAAATTCTCATAACCTACTCTTGCAAATTTGCCTGAAGGAGGGTCCAAACCAAGGATGTGGATTGTCCCATCTAGAAAAAGCCCTGAAGGACTTTATCATGAGGCAGATAGGATTACAAATCTTGTCCTTTGAGGATAGAACCCGCCAGATTCCTCCATCACCTGAGTGTTTATCACTCAAGCTTGTGAGTGATAAACCTGAGCTCTTGCCTGAGGTTATGGAGAGGTGGTAGATCAGACCTGGATAGGCTTCCTGCAGGTATCTCAGGAATTCTTTGGGACCCTTCCTGGAAAACCATTGTACACACAGAGAAGGAACAGATGTTGGTCTGGCTTTCATGTCTGCATCTGGAGCTCTCAGCATGGCCAAGACCAGGATTAAGCTAAAAGCTGATGAAAGCCAATCAATAATGGGTCTCAGGCAGCTCAAGTCTGCTCTCAGCCTTTGTCTTGAGTTTCAAATAGCGGCAGACAGAAAGGTCTAGAAAATCTCCTTTCACCATTGAGAATAAACTGCTGTAAAGCATCTTCACAGCTGCCCAGGGATGTGGGGCAAGAGCTGTTCCTTCTCCCTGCCTGCATCAAATGCCACAGAAAGAACACAACATTAAGTTTGGCTTCTGTGGGCTTTTCTGTTCTGGAACTAATGACAGTGATAACCCAGCAGGAAGCATCAGATATGGCATATCTGGTTTTGCAGTCAAAAAAATCTAGGTAAAGTTTTTTATATTATTTCCATGCTACCTTACAAGAATTTTTAAAGCATGTTCCCAATTTTACTGTAATTCCCAGTTTAAAATACTGCTGCAGATGGATCATTATGATTTTCAAAATGTATTAACTAGTTATGCTCAAGGCTTCCTTTCTCAGTTAGAAATTGTTTCTAACAAGATGGGTTTGAAATTCTGTCCAAATATAGCTTGAGATATCATGTTTGAAAGTTGACAGTAAAAACTGCAACAGGTTTTTGCCCTCTTTTAAACTCTGATAATTTTTAAAGAGCTTCTTCTGAGATATAAATAACCTACGATGTGTGGGACAAACAAAGCCATAAATGAATTCCATCAGGGAAAGCGCACTAACAGGAAATCTTACAGTCACTAACAAATATTCTTAATTATTCCCTTCTCAGTTTGCTCAGGGTCTTTCAGAGCTGAAAGGACACACAGTGTGGTACAGGCAGACTTTTCAGATACAGGGCCTTTAAGCATGAACCGTTTTGTTTCAGAATGTCCACATTACTCTCCCAGGGTGATGTTGTATTAATCATCCTGCTCAGATCCCTGCTCTCTCTGCTCAGATGTGTCCAAGCTCCATGATCCATGGTTATTGTATTTGCTGGGTGCCCCAAGGAAGGGAGGAATGATGCATCTGACTCCATGTTCTCAGAAGGCTAATTTATTATTTTATGATACTATATTATATTAAGGAATACTATACTATACTAACTAAAGAATACAGAAAGGATACTTACTCAATGCTAAAAAGCTAATAAAGAAAACTTGTGACTCTCTCCAGAGTCCCAACACAGCTTGGCCCTGATTGGCCAATGAGTGAAAACAACTCACCAGAAACCAATGAAACAATCACCTGTGGGTAAACAATCTCCAGACACATTCCACATAAGCAAAACAGAGGAGAAGCAAATGAGATAAGAATTGTTTTTCTTTTTCTCCGAGGCTTCTCAACTTCCCAAGAGAAAAATCCTGGGCAAAGGGATTTTTCAGAAAATGTGAATGCCACACACAGTGCTGTTTGCTGGGATGGATTCTCCCTTTCTGCAAGGCTGCCCAGTGCCACAGACCATGTGTGGGTGGATTACAACACTCAGGCCTTTACCCAAAGCGTGCCTACGTGCACTCAGAATCTGCTCATCCCACAACCCTAATATTTGTGCTAGCTCCAGTACTTGGAATTACCAGCAACCTCAAAGTATTCTAGTCTTATATTCTGGCCTTGGCTCTCTCAAGCAGAAAAGGATAGGGAATTTCCTCACCACTTCAATAGTAATGCCACAAAATGTCTCTCAAGATTAATTTTTAGTAAAATAACCTTAACTTAGTGAATTAACCTTAATTGAACAAATTAGCCTCAAATTAGTAAACCAACCTTATCCTAACCTTAGCTCTACCAAGCAATGTAACACCAAAATTAATGAATAATAATTAGCCACGTTTGTAAAGCTTTGCTACACACTATTAAACACCTGTGGCCTTGCATCCACATTTATGTTATGGCTCGGCTCTGGGTGATGAAAAGCTAAATTCAATGCTTAGCCATGCTGGGAGACATTTGGAGAGTTCAGTGAGGTAACAGGGATCAACACACACTTCCTGAAAAGATGTTTTTTTCATTTGGCACCACTGGTGATCAGCCCACTGCAGTGAGGACCAGCAAAAAGCAGCAGGAGTAACTCACTACAGACTGTGGGAGCTCCTGCCCCCAGGCTGTGATCACTGCTGGGCATCACCTGCTGTGAAATGAGATGTGAATTAAAGAGAAATGGTGTGTCTAAATACTGGATCTTCCACCAGGGCCCTTCAGGATACAAGCTATAAGGACTGTGCTTCATAGAAAATAAACACAAGTAGCCCTTTAAGATGCATTTTTTCCAGCTGCTGTTAACACTGCTTTGGTTGTTCCTTCTTACTCTGCTTGGCCTGTACTTTTTGTAAGTAAGGCAGGCCTTAGGATTTTTCTATCTCTGTTCATTGGATACCCTCCAACACAGCCCTGAAAGTTCCCAGTTTTTGTGACATCCTTGTCCTCAGCATTTTCATCAGAATTCCTTCCTGCTCCAGCTGGTGCTCTGCAGTTTGAGGCCTCTGAATCAAGTTTTATTTACAGTGAGCTCTTACCTTTACAGTGACCACTGGAGCTGGAAAAAGGCAGTGCAGCTGCCTCCCAACAATAACTTTAACCAATGTTTTCTCATCTAAAGCCCATCCTTAGCAGTAGTTCTGCAGTGTTGACCTCCTATTTGTTCAAAAAAGAAATATGATGTTTACAGGTTTTAAATGACATTGACCTGCTCACATCGACCCTCAGATGTTTGCTCTATTAGATATTTGTTTTGAACATTAAGAAGTGGGTCAGAAAGAACCATATTTCTTCCAAAATTAACAGAGACCTTATGCCTCTGATTTTTGCCTTGGGCTTTTAAACTCTAAGCCTTCCTCCCATATCCAGAGGACATGCTGTACAGTAGAATTTCTGTCCAGAAACTGCTTATTTTTCCAAGTAGGTGGAGCCTCCAGAGTTCACCTTTTTAAGCACTCCTGGCACCCTTCACTGTTGACTCTGTCTTGCAGTGGAGATCCCAGCACTGCTGGGATCTACTCCATGCACTCCTTTCCTTTGGGCCTGCTCCTTCCACCGAGCAGAACTTATTTTGGTTTCCTTTAGCTTTTTGTTACTGTCTTAAACATCAGATTTATCTCAGCCTCCCATGCCATGATTTGTGTCTGTTTCCCTTTTATATTCTCTGCCACTACCAAAAAGGGTTTGTCTTCATCATCCCTCCAGTTTCCTCTCACCCAGATGCAGGCTGCTGCTCCACCATCCTGTGTCTCCTCTTCCAGGACAAACAAGCTCAGCTCCCTGACCTTCTCCTTGAAGATCTTCTGCCCTTCCATAACTATCTTTGCAGCCCTTTGATGAGCTTTTAAAGTTCTTGACATCCTGGTAGGTCCAAAACTGGTCTCACCAGGGATGAATAAATGAGGCAATAATTTCCCTGAATCTGCTTCTCCTGGTATAGCTCCACGTGCTGTTTGCACCACCTGTAATGAGAGCAGATTATTTCCTCCTCCTTACACATTTTGGCATCCAGATTCCCTTTTATAAAGTCTCAGCCATTCAGTTCCCAGCCTGTGCTGATGTGTGGGGTTATTCCACCCAGCACAGAACCTGCAACTTCTCTCTGCTGAATTTCAGGAAGTTCTTGGTACAGTTTTCATGTTTCTTAAAATCCTTCTGGGCTAAAGCTTTGTCACTTGGGATCAATCATTTTCCCTCACTAAGCATCATCTGGAATTCGCTGCAGGGTGCACACCCCTTGTCTCATCATCCAAATCACTGATGAAGACATTGAAAAATCCTGGATATCCTTGATACTCCAGTTGTTACAGGCCTTCAGCTGGAAGTTAAGCCACTGATTATGACACACTTTAGGCCTGGCCTCACAGCCATTTTTCAAGCACACTCATGCATCCTTCCTCAACTTGAAAATAAGAATGCTGTGGGTGAGAGTGTCAAAAATGTTACCTGAGACAGGATATATTCTCCACTGTCTCTTTATTCACATAGCCAGTCTCTCCAATGGCTGTCCTTTTTCCAAGGACAAATGTCAGGAACTTCCCATAAATAACAGGAGGCTTTGCTGATGGCAGACATCAACCTGGCAATCATCACTCATCTTTGATGGTATCACCAGCCGGATGGTTCCTACAGCAAGGAACCTCTCTCCTTCTTTTGGCCTTAGGCTGAGGAAAGCTTTCCTGGAAGTATCCTGATTTGGATTGCAAACGTCTCTATTCTGTGGTATCTTGAGAAATTCTTCATTTTTCTTTTACAATTTGTTTTCTGATAAAAATACAGCAGTTATGTTTTATTTATGGCAGTGTCTGTATTCTGTTAAAAAAAAAAAAACTTATCAGAGTTGTTCTTGAGTTAACTGAAAGCTGTTAAACATATCAAACATTTCAGTTGCTGTGAGAAATGAGACTACTGCCTTCCTTTTGGCACCCAGTTTCAGGCAGATGGAAGCTGAAATGCTGCTGAAATTTCCCAGTGTTTTCCACCTATCCAGAGGCTGCCAGCAGAGGTGGAGTTTTACCTGCTGCACTTCTTCATTAGCAAGAAGTTTTTGAGGGCTTGAGAGATTTTCAGGGGCTGTTCTCTGCTCAGGGTTTAACTCCAGGTGGATGCATGTGATAACAAAACCCACAGAGGAGCCTGCTCAGTTCTTCTGGATGTGTAGGCTAAAAGGAACAGGGTGTGAGCTCAATACCCTTGCTTTCCCACACGCTGAATTTCTGTTTTGCTCCCTGACTCTGGGCTGCCCAGGAGCTGCCAGCACTTTGTAGATGACCACACTCCAGCCCACACAGCCTCCCAAGGCTGTCCCATCCTCCTGCAGAGCCTCATGCATACCCCGGGGGATGCAACACACCCTTTCAGCTTCAGGCCATAAATACATCACTCTTGTGGGTTGCAACACCACCCTTAGGTTTTTTTCAGAGCCTTTGTACTCAAAAACACAGCACAGAAAAGAAGATAAATCTTAGGACCCGAAGGGACACCGCTTGCAGCACAGAAGGGAGCCAGGGCCAAGTGCCACACAACTTGTGGGGTCAGTCTGACACAGAGGGATCACCCAAAGACTGAAGCCAGGCCACGTCACTTGGGGTCAGGGCCAGACACTGGGGCTGCCCATTTTATATTTAGCAGAATGGACACAGCATCTGTTTGAGAGGCAGCTTGTACAGGCCAAAACTTAACACCAAAGTGGGATTTTTTTGTAACTCTTTTGCTCTGCTAATCTGAAACAGATTTACCATGCCTTGTTTAATAGGGAACAGCCTCTAAAGCTATTAAATGAACGAATTGCTGATTTAGAGCTGGCTCTTTGATTCTGAGCAACTGTTTTGAAATGGCTGGCAAAAAGAGCATGTCCAGTGTTGCTGCAAGGGCTGCAATCAGCTTACCTATTGCTCTCTTCTGCTGTCCCTACTCCCTTCATTACTTAGTCCTAAGGCTACACCCAGTATTTGTCAAAAAAAGCCTTTTAAACAGATTACAATCAGAAACTGCTGTTGTATCCTATCCATGTCCTCTCTGGCATCTTCTTCCTCGAAACTTTTGTATGAAGCCATTCAACCCTTGTCTCCTCTACCTGGACAGAAATCAGGGGAGAAACCTGAAGCATCTGTTTCATAGGTGTTTCTGTTTTATGCCCAGGAGTCCAAGAGCAGGAATGTGGTCCCAGTCCTGTTGGTGTGGTCAGCTCTGAGTATAAAATGCCAACCAACAATATCACTTTGTGTCTCCTTGATTCTGTGTTCAAAGCTCTAAGGCCAACATTTATGACCAACAACCTCAGAAAAAAACAGCAGCCATCTAACTACTCACAAGTGACACATGTCATTTAGGGTCTTGAAGGACCAGACTTTCTTTTAGTGAATTGCTCAGCCCTGCACTGCTCTGCTTTGCCCCTGGGCAAAGGGACACACACTTTTCAGAGCACTTTCAAGCAGAGGGCACATGATATTTCTGTGTGAGGAAGATTAGACAATGATCAGGCCTTTTACCAGCTCTTCCTTATCAGACATCAGTGAGGACAGAATTCTGACTTGCACTTGCTTAGCTGCTCCTCAAAGTGATAGGCTCCCTTCAGCCTGTTCTGCTTGATTTTGAGCTATGTCAGCCTTGGTGGGTTCAAAAGTTCAGCTGAGATGTGAGTTGGATGTTCCTTCAGTGAGGCTGTGAAAAATGGAATGGGAAGGATTCTGGTACACACAGATGAACCCTGGCTACGTGTTTGTGTGTAGCAATGCCTCAGCCAGACTGAGTGGGAGGAAGAGATGAGGGGGGAGGGAAGTGCTTTCCAGATTTCTAGCCAGTAGAGGAACTTCTTTAAAAATATAACAGCTAAAGTGGGGGCAAAGGGAGAGAGGGGGGCAATTGCACGTCAGTTTTGGAGCAATTTTTCTCAAATAAATAATGACCACAGATAATCAAAAAGATGCCAAATTGCATTTGGTACCTTCTGCCCTGGTCAGTATAGGAACAGCAGGCAGCTCAGCTACAGGGACCTGCAGCAAACTGTTAGAAATGAGATTTCCTAGGGGCTTCCACATTCTGTGATCTCTTGTTTCCAACAGCATAATTTATCAGAGCACAGACTCATACACAACACCTCCTTGGCCATACTTTCCTGCTAAAGAAAAAGTTGCTGCAAAGTCTGTTTTACATAAATGGCTTTAAAAGTCCCCTTCAAGTTGCTTGTGCAGGTGAACTCTGTTAGAACATCCCTGACACTGCCTGCAGGGAGGATGTGAGCAAGGTTCACTATGGTCAGGTTCACAGAATACCTCCTTTCTAGTATGTGAAAGCTGCTTTTAAGGAAAGACAATTACAACCTACAGGTACTTTTTTAAATTTGCTGTTGAATTTGTAGCACAGGACAGTATTTGCAGTGGATGGTCAGTCAGATTCTCACTGAGCAAATCACAGAACCACAGGATATAATGACTTGAAAGGACCCACAAGAATCATTGAGTGAATGGGGAGGGAGTTCTGGCACATCAAGGTTTTGGCCAGGCAGACTGAGGGAGGATTGCAGGTGCAAGAAGTTGTGGATGACCAATTGTGAGCATTAGCTGGGCTCTGTTAAAATCTCTGCTCACTCGATCCCTCAGCAGTTTAATTAGGGGTCTAATTAAACCACAAATTAATTAATTAGTCTTCATCTTGCCTTCTTGTAGGCCATTTTGGACAGAAAAGTTCAAGGAGGAGAAATGTCAAAAGCTAGATGTTAATGCTGAATGCAGTACTTACTAATTGTATTTCTTCAGGCAGAGGAAACTCTGACAAACACAAACTTTCTCATTGGGGATGGGATAGAGAAGGGCACCTATCTATGAGAGATCTGAGAAAAATCCATTCATATTTAAAGCCTTTCAAATTTCCATTTCTCCCACCTCTGACTGCTGTGTAGGACTAAGGCACTGCCTTTAGCTCACAGTTAAATTGGTTTCTGTACTTCCTTGCCTGCCCATAGTTGACCAAAAAAAATCATTGTGAATGAAAAAAAAAAAATCTCATGCCAGCTTGGTAAAGCTGCATTTGTAAGGAACTTATTGTGTGTGTTTAGTGTAGATCTAAAGCAACAAGCTCTTTTCAATTGTCCACAAGGTGTGTACATGTGTGTTTAACAGGTGGACAGGTCTGAAGAGTATGGCAGGAGCAAACAAACTCGTGCAAACCCAATTCTCCAATCCCCCAGCAGCTCCAAGCAGCTTTCTTTTAGACCATTGGACAAACAAGAGGGTAGGTGAGCAGCTGGTCACCACACACATCCTGCTGGGGCCACCAGGGATCTTCATGGGCCACAGTGCGTGGCACTCTTCAAACTTCTGCACAGCGGCAAGCAGGTGACAAAGAAGGTTACACAAAAAACCCATCTGAGCAGCCAAACTGAGACTAAATCTGTGTGTTACACTTTGATTGTGGTGAATTCACCTGAACCTCAGGGAATCCCAGAGTCACAGGATCACAGACTGGGTAAGGCTGGAAGGGACCACAGTGGGTCATCAGGTGCAACCTCTCTGCTCAGGCAGGGTCATCCCAGAGTACGTGGCACAGGAGCTTGTCCAGACAGTTCATGGATATCTCCAGTGGGGAGGCTCCACACCCTCTCTGGACAATCTGTGCCAGTGCTCAGTCACCCAAACAGTAAAGTTCTTCCTCATATTCAGGTGGAACTTCTGGACATCAGTTTCTGCCCATTGCCTCTTGTCCTATTGCTGGGCACCACTGAGCAGAGCCTGGTTCATCCTCTGACCCCTCCCTACAGACACTGACAGCCATTGATGAGGTCCCCTCTCAGCTGTCTCTTCCCAAGGCTGAACAGGCCCAGCTCCCTCAGCCTTTCCTTGGAAGAGAAAGCTCCAGTCCCTTTATCATCTTTGCTGTCCACCACTGGGCCCCCTGCAGGAGCTCCAATCTCTCTTGCACAGAGCACTCCTGAAATGCACACAGAGCTCCAGGTTTGGCTGCACAGGGCTGGGCAGAGGGGCAGGATCCCCTCTCTGACCTGCTCCCCCTGATGCACCCCAGGGTCCCTTTGGCTTTCTTGGTCCCAAGGACACTGTTGGCTCATGGACAGCTTGTTGTCCACCAGGACCCCCAGGTCCTTCTCCACAGAGCAGATTTCCAGCAGGTCAGCCCCTAACCTGTACTGATGCCCAGGGTTATCCCTCCACAGGTTCAGGACCCTGCATTTGCTCCTTTAGTCTGAAACACAGGTGCCACTGAGACCTGTAAAACCCCAGTTGTGCTGCCACCAAATGTGTGAAAGGACATGTGTGAAACCCCTGGGAAAAGGAGTTGCTCTAGCTCCTAACTGAAACCCCAGCTGGGATTTCTTTCCTTTTGTCTTATCCTGCACAAGTTTCAGTGAATCCCTGCTGGCTTAAGCTTTGCACAACAGATAGATCCAAAAATGAAGGCTCTCTCTGTGAGTTCTTGGTGTGAGAGACAGGTTTTCATCTAGATATTGCAATTGGAGCCTTTTCTGTTTGGAGGAGGAGTGAAAGTATGCAGCAAATCCCAATTCCCCTTCCAACTGTAGCAGGGATATAGAGCTATCTCTCTGCCTTCACAATGACATCTGTGAGCTGCAGAGCCAAATTCTTCCTTTTTCCTGTTTGGCTCGAAGAACTTTCATTATTTTTACAAAATGCATTAACTCCTTCAGGAAGGATTGCAGGCAAGCATTGTGCAATGGATATACCCCCACCCTGGAGGCTGTGGCTGAGACTTTTTCCTGGTTAGCAGAAGAGCTGTGCTCACACAGCTGAGTTTGGTATCTGACACCAAGCCCCTGGTTGCCTGAATCCTCTATGGGTTACAGACTGTGAGGCAGCACAGAGAAAACTCTCAGTGACCATAGGTATTCATCTCAGAGGGAACTCACAGTCAAAAACCTTATGTGGAAATAAACATAAAATCTATTTTAGACCTTGTCCCTCTTGGCTTTTTCTCTTGGCTAGCTTTAATATTTACCAGTCATCATGCTGACTTCTCATAAACCCAGTTTTTAGGCACTTATTTGTCCATGTCATGGGACCAAAAGCCTGAGTGGGGAACGTGGGGCTGCGTCACTGAGCAGCCAAGTCCTGCTGCCAGCGACACTCACAGATTCCACAGCAGCCAACAGAGCTTCCTACAGAAATGCTCCCCTTGCTAAAACACCACCAAAACCTCCTGAAGAACAAACCTGTTCAAAGAGAAACAGATCAACCCCCCAGCCCCTCCATTCTTTACAGATAAACACAATCTTCTGAAATATTTTTTTTAAAAATCCACTTCCTTTGCAAATGGCAGGAAGTTCCTAATGCAAGACCAAATAATGACTCACCCCCTTCTACACTTTTGCTGAAGCAGCTAAACCTGCCAAAAGTAGTTTCCAAACTGGAAATAAGTACTTAAGAGGGGATATGAATAATACCAGGCAAATCTCTGACAAAGGCATGTGAATCTTCAGTCTGTAGTGTTATTTATTTACATTTTTAATTTAGGTCAATGCCCTTGGTTCAAAGCTGCATTGAATAATTTTTGGAAGGACAAATTATCTGAATGGCTACATGTCAGCATCATCCAGGGATCCAAAGACAACAACAAAAGACTATAGTAGAATAAAATTCCCAGTGGACAGGGTGTGATATCTGATGGGTCACACAGGGAATTCTTTTAACATGAACCAGCAAACATCAAGTATATTTTTCATAAAACATGCAGCTGAATCCAAAATTATCCCTCCTTTATTGTTAGCGAGAACAAGGGAACACCCAGTTTCTTTTGCAGTGACTAATAATATTACCACTGCTTAAATATAAACAGTGTGCAGAGATCTTTCTAAACAAATGCATAATATCTTTTGCAAAATATAACACTGTACTCCAACTTTATTTAACTCTTTTTTCCTTCTTTCCTGCTGCAGCACAACCACTGAAATTTCCAGAATTAATGCTAGCATGGCAAGAAGCATAATGTCAAGGGAAAGAGGAATAATCTTGTAATTAACACCTGTTTCCATAGCATCAAAATTGATGGAATTGACACCCTTTGGTGGACTTTGGATCAGGTCTCTACTTGGTGGTTCTTCATTTGCACCATACTCTTTTCCCTGGAGCCTTGTTAGCATTGATTAGTTAATGGCCTTAAAGTGCTATTTAAATGCTGAAATATTGTTACTGCCAGATACTGGAACACATAGGCAGGTTTCTGCTCAGCACATGTGATTAGTCTTGCACTAGCATGGAATTTTGGCCTTTCATTCTTTGGTTGTGTGGATACCTACACCAATCCATCTTAGTAAAATAAAATAAAACAAAACAGTACCAAGGACTTGTTTACTTTACTCTTAAATAACTTGAAGACCTATGCTGTGATCTCAAGTGAAAGCACCAGCAGCACAGAAGAGGTTTCAGGTTCATTTGCACAGCCTGTTAGCTGGCATGGGAATGGAGATCTGTGTCAGGGCAGCCACCCCTCCAGAGATGCTCTTCTCAAAAGGACAAGTGCATGCCAGCTGCACAGAGCTGGTTTATTAAGTGAAATAATATTTACAGTAGAAGTACCCATTAGGATTTCAGAGGGCCCACATGGGTGGCAGCTTGTATTGTCTCCCCAGCACGGTGGTTCCTAAAGTACACACGTCTGTACACGTACAGCTGCTGCTACAGGAGCCATCCAGCTGCTAGGGGAATGCAGTGAGAGCAGTCCTGCAGCCCAGCACAGCCTGAAAACTCACTGAGGCTGTGTTGTTGTACTGTCAGCAGTGACACTGGCAAATTAAGCCTGGAAATTCCTGTTTTTCCAACCTGTCTTCTGAGCAGACTTTTTCAAGCAGAGGGGAGTGATGTTCCCCAAGCTTTCAGTTGTGCTCCTTTCTGGCACAGGTCACAATTTGGATCTCTGAGTACAAACTTTATCAATTACATCTTTACACAGTAAAATACTTCCTAACTTGGATTTTTAGAATTACTTCATTTTCTTTTGCAATCCACCAGTCTCTCAGAAGTGACTGTAAATCACCATGTTATCCTCAGCCACAACAAGCAAAATAGCTGGGAGGAGTGCATGAACTACTGAAGGCTCTGTTTGGATGCACAGATTACCAGGCTTTCCAAGCAACTACTCCTTGGGATTTCTACCTGCCTGTCTTCAGCATTTTTGAAAGTCCAACACTGCATGTGATCTAAAGAAACTGCAAGGCCAAAGTGAAAGAAAACATTTCATTTCAGTTTTCCAGTCCACTCCAGACTCAGCACTTGTTTTTTAACTGCAAAAGTCTGCATTTAGTGAACAGAGAATAGCTCATTTCATCTGAATCTCTGAAGCTTTCAGCCCCTTCCCCAAAAAGCAGCCAAGCACAGCATACACTAAAACTGCTTGAGGATGGGCCAAATCATACACTGCCCCAGATCTGTTTTCTGAAGGACTGAATGTTTTTGAGTAAGGATATTGTTTCATGATCAGATGAAGGAAGGATTATTCTGTTGGAAAATTAGTCAAGCCCATGTTCTCATTCTAGCATTTGCAGTTGTTCCATAACTTGGGTACACTGAGCTAGACAGACCTTCCATAACAAACACAGCATGCCAGTGAGCTGATGACATAACTTTTGAACATATGACTTCAAAATAGGCTCAGTTGCAAATTAAATTATTTGTGATGGTTTCATTGGTTTCCTGGCATCACAGTTTAAAACAATTATGAAAAAAGATTAGGCCTTTTATCATTCAAAAAAAACCAAAGAAAGCACATAGAGAACAGTGCTGTCTTAGGATGACAAATGCTCTCTTGCATTGTTCAGAAATACTTTTCATCCTTGCAGACATTAATTAATCAGAGGGAAGAAAGCAAAGCATTCCTTTTATTCTACACTTGGTAATACTTCAATTATAGCTGCACAACATGATCTCCCATAATTTTATGGTGAAAAGGAACCAGACTTCCAGGGTTCCATTTCCAAAGGCAGCAGTTTCTGACTCAGGTGCAGAAGCTGAGTTAGGAGGAGAGAAGCTAATATGCATTTAAACAGAAGCAAGCTTTTGTAGACTCCAGTTAATAACCTTATTATATAGCTGAGAAAACAGAGGCTGAGAGTTTAACAAGTTTCAGAGTTTGAGGAATTTCTGATTTTGTCTTCAGACCACTTCACAAGGGGCAGTGACAACATGTTGTGGATTTCATGTGTTTGGGTCACAGTAACATGCCATAAAAGTGAAGTTTGTTAAGTGAAATCATGCACTTGGGGGAAGAGTGTTTTACAGTAAAGTCAGAAAAAGCAGCTGAGGCCGTGACAGTTTAACCCGCCTCTTGGCGGATGGCTGCACACAGAACTGTGTGTACAGAGATACTCTTTGCTCAGCAGGCGAGGGCCTCTTTTTTGGAATAAACGATTAGCTGCACTTCTTGCCAAAGGGCAGTTCACTGGGAAACTCACCCAGCACTTGCAGCACCGGCTGCACCCTCTGAACTTCACCAGAAATGTGCAAAGGCATTATTTCCCTCCTGCAATTACAGTTCCTTCCTAGTGGTCATTTTAATGCGTGAGCATAAGATTTTGCAACTCTGGTGAATAGACTTTATATCACATAGAAGTACATCCGCAGGACTTTGCCAAGACCATCTGTTCCAGGACCCCGCTCGCCACCCTCGGCTCAGCCTTTCCCAAGGCTGCTACTGGGTCCTTGGGCAAGCCCTTGCACACGTTCCCTTCTCCTCGCCGAACTGCTGGAAGCCCCGGCTAACGAGGGAAGCGGGACGCGGCTCTCCAGCCCGCCGGGAGCGCGATGTCAGCGCTGAGCCTCCTCCGCCGGGGCCAGGGAGGGGCGGCCGGGCTTGCGGTGGGTGTCGGGGCTCCGTGCCGATGCCCGGGGCTCCGTGCCGATGCCCAGGGCTCCCTGCCGATATCGGTGCTCCCTGCCGATATCGGGGCTCCCTGCCGATACCCGGGCTGCCTGTCGGGCCGGGCACGGGGGCGCAGCGGCCGCAGAGACCGCGGCCGGCGGGGCGGGCGGGGCGGGCGGAGCCGGTGGCGGCGGCGGCGGCGGCACCGCCCGGCGGGCGGGGCAGGGGCTATAAATGCACCCCGGGCCGCGGGCAGCCAGCGGAGCGCGGGGCGGCAGCGGCGGCGCAGGGACAGCGGCAGGTAAGGGAGCCCGTCCGTCTTTCCACCCGTCTTTCCGTCCGTCTGTTCACGGTCCCCTCGAGCGCGCATCCTTGCATCACCCTCCCGCTTTTCCTTCGAACGGAGTCCCCTCTCCCCGCGGCTCCGGGCAGGGCTGTGCCGGGGCAGCGGTGGCTCTCAGCGGCTCGGTCCCCCCAGCCGGACCCCGGCCCTTCCCGGAGCGGCTGCGGGATGCTGCTGCTGCTGCTGCCGAGGTCCGGGCTCCCGGGCAGGGAGCAGCGGATGGGATAGGATGGGCTGGAAAACAGCTGTGAAGCCAAGGCACATACTTTCTCTAAGGAAGTTGACCACTGGTGACTGCTCGTGTTTCTCTGCTCTCGCAGCTCAGTGCTGGGTTTGGAGCGCCGGACAGCGCGGCCCGGGGTCCGCTCTGTGTCTCAGCGGGGCTCTTGTTGTCACCGTGTGTCTCAGCGGGGCTGTTGTCACCGTGCCTGGCGATGGGCACAGTTCGCCACCCCTGCTGCGGGCACTGCCGGGCTCAGAGCCCTGCAGGGAGTGTGAGTGTGTGCGGTGGAGGCACAGCCACGCACTGGGCTTGGTGACACGAGGGATTTCACTTCTGCTAAGGAGGAGGTTTTGGTTGATGCTTTTCATCGTGGTTCAGTTTTCCTATGAAGCACTTGCAAGTTGGCACTGCTCACTGCATAACCCACTGTTTCACAAAGATCACAGTGCCCTGCTTAGCACCCCATCCCCAAGCAGGACTTCAGATAGAAATATTTCTCATCTACGTTATTTTGATTATTTTCTTTCTCTGCTTTAAGTAGGAACTGTGTTTTGAACCTAGAAAATGCACTTGTAATGACATAGAAGAGGTCAAAGACAACCTGAAGCTTCTGTCCAGGTTCTTTGCATGGTGTTTTGATTGTTTTGCTTTCTTCTGGCTTTTCATCAACTTTTTTTGTGCGTGTCAAAGATACATAACTGCTGCAAAACTCACTGTTGAGGGCAAGCAATGGAAATAACCTATAAAGAGGAGCTATCAAGTGCTTCAGGCAAACATCTGAGAAGCCTACCTTGCTGTTACAGCCTTGGCTGTTACAGGTATAATTTGCATCAAAACTTCAGCCACTGGCATTAAGCAGTGCACTTTGAACTTGGCTCTGGGAACATATTTGGTGGTTGGTTTTTGTGTTTTGGTTTTTTTGTTTGTTTTTTTTTGGAGGGGGCGAGGGGGCTTTTTTTCATTTGGTTTTGGTATTTTCATTAGGGGTTTTTTTTTTTTGTGTGTGTGTGTATATTTATTTCCTGTTGTTTATTTTAGTTTTGTGGTCTTTTAACCAGAGTCTAATGTAGTTTGGCATAGAATGACTGTGTTTTTATCACAGGTACTTGAGTAAACAGCAGGCAGCTAATGCTGTATGATGTTCTGTGCACAGCAAGAATTTAATGACTTTGGATGAAATGCTAAAGCTCAGAGTAGATGCAGCACAAACAGTGATTCTTAAAGGCCTGTACAGTTCCCAGAGTACTAATGAGTCCCAGGCCCTCAAAGAAGAGTAACTCATGAATGTGCTCAGGAGGACCTGGTGTGTGTTTTGATGAGGAAAACACAGATGCAGTGAAAGCAGGTTTTAATGTAGTAATGATGGACTCCTTAGGGTTTGGCTTTTACACCTAATATTTTTCAGTAAAAACTGAACAGATGCCACAATATAATGTTTTGGGGACCTGGAGGCCTCAGCTTCTGAGTCTGAGTTCCTTGTGCAGCAGAAAACTGAATGGGTTTGATTTCAACTTTAAAAACTTTGAACAGGAATTTCTACAAGTACTGAGCTGTGAGATCACAGGATGGTTTTTGTTGAAAGATTATCTATTCCAACTCCCCTACCATGGACAAGAACACCTTCAACTAGACCAGGTTGCTCAAAGCCCCATCCAGCCTGGCCATGAACACTTTCAGGGATGAATCATCCGCACAGCTTGTCTGGGCAGCCTGGCCCAGTGCCTCAGCACCCTCACAGGGAAGAACTTCTCCCCAATATCTGGCTAAAATGGACCTTCTTTCTGCTGAAAGCCATTCCCCCTTGTCCTGTCATTAGACACTCTTGTAAAAAGATGAGCTCTTCCCCTGAGAATGGGCACTGCAAAGTGCCTGACCTTGAACCAGGCTGGGGAAGAAGGGTCTAGACAAGCTAGGGTTTGCATGTTTCCCTTGGAAAGAAGGGTTTGTGTGCTTATTTCCTGCATTCATTGGCCTCTGTACCCAGATGACAGCAGGATAGAGATGTCAAAGTGTCGGGTGTCCAGAGAATTAGGCAACAGCCAAAGAAGTGTCACCCTCTGCTGAGGGAGGGCTGCCACAGGCACTGCCTGTGTTTGGGAACCAGCACCTGGGCTACCAGCAAACAAGCTCTTAAGGTTTTCAGTTTGTGCCTTCTGCAATGGCTTTTTTTATTCTTGCCAAAATAAAAGGAACACTAAAACTATGGCAGACCATCTGGGCAGACTGTGTGAATGCTCAGTAAAACCAGCAGGATTCCCTCATTGTCCTCCCTCCAGTGGGAGGTACTCTGCTCTTTGGATATGACTTTTTGGACTATGACAATTATGTGGGGAGATTACAGGGCATCTTTTGGAACACTTTGGCAAGGGAACCTGATCCTTAGAGGTAGTTACAAGGCAATTCAGTCATTTGCTCTTGTAGTTCAGGTGAGATTAGCAGTGAAGTGTTGGGAGAAAAATTCTTTGATTCAGATTTTTAAGCCTAAGTGATTAATTTCTTTGACTGAAGTGCAACATAAAACTTCTCATGACCAGCTTAAGAGATTTTGACAAACTTCTAGCTTCCCACAGAAAATACTGTTTTTTCACTTACCTCATTAGAGCACAAAACATAGAGCATATATGCAATGAGACATTTCCTGCTTTTATTGTCTCAAAATAGACAAAGAGTAAAAGAAAAGATACAGAAGGGGTGAATCTGCCTTGAAGCTCTTCAGAACATGAGCAGGAACTGCGAGACTCTCAAAAATAATGCAAATTCTAATTGTGGTGGATCAGCAATGTTTACATCATGTGCACAGCTGGAAGCTTAAGGCAGCAAAGCCTGTTTGCTGCCAGGGAGAGCAGAGCCTGGGGTAGCAATGGCCTGGATCAGCTCAGTCACAGCAATGCACAAAAAGAGTGACTGTCTTCAACTGCCCTGGTTTGATGACTTGGAAGGAAAACCTTCCCATATACAGGAAATGCAACTGCTTAGCATTAACAAGGATGAAATAGTGGTTCTGGAGATGAAGTAAGACCTCCAGATGACTTTTTAGATCTAACTTTCAAGTTCAGTCACAGCACTTAGAAATACAGAAGTACAGAATATCCCAATTTTCCCTGTCACTGTGTTGCTAAAAAGATGGCATTGCACTTACAGACTGCCCTTGGCTTCAGCTGTAGATATGAATTTGAATGTTACCTAAAGCAGGATCGTGCTGTCTCTGGAGCTGCCTCTAGAGAATTTCCCTGGACAGTTAGGCAGGAGCTGATCTCCAGTTTCAGTAGCTCATCATAAAATCATAAAGGGCTTGTGTTTGAAGGGACCTTAAAAACCCTCTAGTTCCACCCCCTCTGCCATGGGCAGGGATGCCACCCACTAGATCAGGTTGCTCAGGTCCAGGAGCAGCAGTTACCCCTCTGCCTTCTGTCAAAAGCTTTGTCCCAAAAGTTCCAAGTAAATTACTTGCTACTACTGGAAAGTTAAGGGAAATATTCTGCAACTGTTTCAAAGACTAAGAGTGAGGCAAACCCATTTTCGGGTTCAGTGGTGTGTGTTCCTGTGGATGACTAAAATCTGGGTTAGACATCTTGGAAATCAATGGCTGTGAATATAATGGCTATTGAACTTGGTGTTTCTACCAAATGGTGACAGCTTTTTTTCCCCATCTGTGTCACTTCCAGAGCCCTGGGTGACTTCAGTGAGGGACAGCTAGTGGGAGGTAATCCCTGCTGGTAATTTCCTCTGGCTGTGGTTTTTAAGCAGCAGTAAGGAGCCATTTAGAGCTTTTCCTGGATATGTGTTCATGTATCATTGAAGTGTTACTATGACATAATTAATCCCAGTACTGAGAGTCCATGGGAATCAGCACCATTATCTGGAATTTAATCCAGAACAGCAAGTGTGGAGTATAGAAAAAAGTAAAGCCTGAAATTGTCCAAGTGTCAGACTTGAACGCGCAAGCTCCTACATTGGATGATGAGGGAGATGAGTTTAGTTTTACTTTTGTCTCAGGGCTGCTGCAGGTTCAGGCCTATTTTGTTTCCCAGCTGGCAAGAGAGTATTGCCTTTGGATAATGCCCAGGAGTTTGTTGTCAGAGGAGGTGTTCTCCATGCAGAGGTGTTCCATGGTGTGCTTGCTGATGCACAGCTGGACTGCCTGTGCTGAGGAAATTTTCCACAGCTGTATCTCTTTGTACTAAGCAGGATGTGTGTCAGTTTTGCTGCTCTTATTTTGTGTGGCTGATCACATTTCCTATGTTTCTTCTGGGTTTGGGGCTGCTTCCTTTCAGTTAGTTGTCAAAATTTTAATATATCTTTTTCATCTGTCAAGGTTTTTCTCTTGGTAGCTGGAAGTTAGTCAATATGGATCTTCCTTTTCAAGACCTGTTTTTAGAACTGGTTATTCACCACTTTTCAAAGCCATCAACTGGCTGCTTCCTGCTTGACCTAAGTATAGCTTTGAAAGTGTAGCTTTTTCAGCTTATTTTCTACCATGGATGTGTAGGGCCAGTCTGCTAGACCTGTACAGATGATGCAGAAATTAGTGGAAACACCAAACATTAGGACTTAGTGCAGCATGAAAACCCAACTCACTGCAAAACAAATCTTTCCATCCCTTGGGTGTTTTGTGTGTGTGTGTTTTTTCTGTCCTTGCCATTTCACCACTCGTACAACTCAATGACTTTTCTTATAACCTGACTTTAAGAAATTCTGAATTTAGGAAGCACAAACTAATTAATAAGGATCTTAAATAAACTCTAATGCCCTCATGAAGACTCTGTAGGTGGAGGCAATGTGACAAAAAATCTGGTAGTGTGTTTACTGGTAGGCATAATCTGTAATGGAAAAGTAATCAGCAAAGTAGGTTGCAACTTTCAAAGGAACTTTTATTTGTGAACACAGTAAAGAGACATCCAGATGGGAAATGCAGTGTTCAAGGAAGGAAGGATTGCTCTTGCTGTGGGTTTTTGGGTTGTTTCCTTCAGGAAGATCGTGTGCACCTTGTCAAATGATGTCATTTTCCTGCTGCCATAGTTCTGGAGTGCTCTAAACATGCTTTGCATGTACTGTAACATATCCCTGCTAATTTTTTAAATGTATTTTTATCCTTTGACAAAGTTGTGGCTTTTTGGGCTATGGGTTTAATAATGCAGTAGAAGCACTGCAGAATTTTACAATGACCTTTTATATTTTCTTTCCTAGATGATTCAGTTTAAGAGCATCACATTTTTTCCCATCTGAAACACTATGAATTTTATGAAGTTTTACATAAAATCCCAATGCTGTATAAAAGCTTGGACATGTATAACTCCAACCCTTCTTGTAAACACAGCCTGGAAAGTGATAAGAAAGTTCTCTGCCTGTGATGGGCACTAACCTGGAGTGTAGATGGGTAAGGCTTTGAAATAAGTCAGCAGAGGATGGTGAATTGCCTTTTGCCACTTTGAAGGATTTTGGAAGGCCTTGTTTTGAGAAGCAAGGAGTATTCTGGTCCTTAATGTTGCTGATTTAGACACTTCCTCACCTGTGCCACCTGTTGTGGTACAGGCTGTGTGCTCAGCCCTTGGGAAGATCATATTGTATATTTGGGTGCTGATGTTTGCAGGCAGTGGAAGACTTTTTCCCAGATGTAGTCCCACGTAATTCAGCATGTGAAAATGCTTACATTTGGGTAATTTTATAAAGGGACTTGCTTGGGAAGAATGAAAGATATGTCTTAACACAATGGCCATTTGTGCCAAGTTCGAGTTCAGATTGAGCTCTAGAAGGCTAAAGTTCATCCTACAAAAGGGAACTGGCCGTGGATAGGAACAGAATAATATCCATAAATTATACTTTTCTGCTCAACAAACAAGCAAAAACCCTCATGCACTCATCATGGAAAACTTCAGCCCAGACATTTTGGCAGGGGTTAGAAAGAACTTGTAATAGCAATGACCAAGCAATTTTAATAGGTGGTAGAGCAAGTCATCTATGTACTCAAAAGCTGCAACCTGTATAGTACAACTTCATGAATAAATGTAAATTAAGAAATGTCATCAACCTTAGCTGCAATGCTTTGTAACTTAAGTCCTCATCATTGCAACATCAATGTGAAAATGCAAAATATATAAAAAGAATCCACTATAATCTTGTGAGGGTGCAACCTAGAGAGCCAGACAGCATTCCTCATCTCTGAGTATACTGTGAGCCTCTCCCTTCTGGAATAATCTCAGTATGTTTTTGCCTCTAACTTTGACAGCACCACCCACTTGTTGAAGCGGCTGCAGCTGGGCAGCAGCTCTGGGCTGTTAAAGCATGGCAGATTGAGAATAGGAGGGGGCAGGGAGCATGTCCTGACACTGGTGAGCTGCAGGAACAATGGCTTTTTTCTTGTCTGTTTAGACTGTAATCTTTGTGGCAGGAGCTGTGTCTTCCATGTTATGAAATACCTAATCCATCTCTGCCCCTCATAACATCTCTGTTATTTCCTCTGCCCCCAGAGCCCAACACCCCAGTGCAGAGCAGGTGTCAGGTCCTGTGTCAGTGCATCACCTTCAGTCTTTGTTTCAGACCCTGGTGTGGGTCAGTGGAAGGAGCAGTGGGATGGATGCAGAGGAGGGTGCTGGGGGGTGGAAGGGACAGGTTGGCTGGCAGGGTGGGTGTGAGGAAACAAAGCCTGGGAAAGCAGCTGACTGCTGTTCATCCTTCCTACCCTCCAGTGCTGCCACCCATGGTCTGAAGCCCTTTAAAGCCAAAGCACAACACTGGCACCAGTGTGAATGGGCAAATCTGTCTTTTTTAGAGATCTAATTCCAGCCCTTCCTTCCACTAGACCAGGTTGCTCAAAGCCCCATCCAGCCTGGCCTTGAACTTACTCTGCATTATCAGACAGAACCACTTGTCACAGAGCTGTGACCCAGGGCAGTTTCAGGTAAACATGAATTTTTTGAGAACTGCATTAGGGTTTGTCATCTGTCCCTCATGGAGCTGTGATGTTATTATAGTGTAGGTAACATTAGGGATTGCTACAATAGGAAAAAGCCCGAAGGCATTGAAATCTTTCCATTTCCCTGCCAGCTAGGAAGAGAGAGCTGCTCATTATATTGGGAGGGGTACACAGCAGAGGTACAAATTGGTGATGGGAACAGCAAGGGTGTCCTTTGGCCAGCTCACCAACCCTTCCCACAGCCAACTTCTGCTCCTGTGGAACACAGGAGGACCTCAAGCTTTCTAAGGAACATTCTTCATCTCATCCCACAGAGAGAGGTTGTGCAAGCTACATTGCAACAGCTTCTTGCTCAACATCTGTGGGGTAGGCAGAAGGGCTGTTCCAGCTCCCTGTGTTTTGGTGCTGCTGTCCATGTGCAGCTGCCAGCAGGGTTCATGGATGGTGACCAGCCCCTGGTGTGAGGAGCTGGCAGTTTCAGGGCTGTGTCTGATCCCAGAGTGGCCACAGCTGAGCTCTGCCCCTTGAGCACTGGGGACAGTGGCATGAGAGGAGGTGAGCCAGGGGAAGTGTGCTGGAGCTGAGCCTGGAGATCTCCTCCCTCGCTGCAGGAGGGTGGCCCAGCTGCTGGCAGGTGGGGCTGGGGGGATGCTGTGGCCTCCCAGCTGTGCCTTTGTGCTGGGTCAGACACTGGCTCTGTCCCTGCAGCTTCACCCAGCTGTTCCCTGGCACAGGGCTCAAGTTCTTGGCTGAAAGGCTTTGATTTCCTAATCAGATTGATTAGCACATAGCATAAGTGTAAAGTTAAAAATGGTTAAAACTTAAGGCTCCTCTTGGTTTTTTGGCTTGAAAAAGATCACTGTTATGCTACGTTATCCTCCTAACATCCCACATTCGGGGTTTTTTTTCCCTTGGATGCCAGCTCTCATTTTCAACTAGATCCTTCATGGAAATATGCTGGTGGAGTAACTCACAAACAGGGTTAAGAGAGAACAAAAGTAAAATGGTTAGAAAAAAGGAATGAAATTGAGCATCAGCAGTGTACTGTGCTTGAAGAGGGCTGGGTGATAGCAGCTCCCAGGACACCTGTGAACTGGAGACCACCAGGCAGCACAACTATTTCAGTTCCCAGATAATATTTGGTTTAATACTTTGATTCCTGACCTTTTTCTCATTTGAAACTTCAGGCTATTTAAGGGTTCTGCTTTGAAACTTTGTCTCAGGTTATTAACTTTTAGTTGCAAATTGAGATAATGTGTAACCGGAGGCTAAGGAAGCCTGGAGAGTCCCAGGTAGTTGAGTGTCTTCAACTTTTGACACTTCCTGCTCAAAATGTTTGTTCAGATCCTACTTAAATGTCAAAAGTAATTTGCCTTTTTTAAAGGGGAGGAAATGCTGTAAAACCTCTTTCATAATTTATTGTGTGGAACGATGGCAGAGAAAAGCAGTAACTGAGCACAAAGGACCTCGTGATACCAGGCCTGTAACAAAGAGGAGTTTAAACAGGGCAGAGTGGGGGCAGATGCTTATGCATGAACTCTTTGGATGCTTGCAAATGAATCATTTGGTTCACAAACAGGAAGATTAAATTTGTCAACTTTGATATAAAATACCTGAGATGTAAACTGTACTTAGAGATGCATTATGGCTCCAAACCACACATGGGTGCTGTGAACTGTCTTGTCTTGCTGTCCACTTATCTCTGTTTAGTCTCTGCTTAGTGGAGGCTAGGATTTTTGGGTTTTTTTCAAGATTGCCTCCAGTTTGCAGTAACCATGTTTATGTTAGGCCGGTCAGACAAGTTTACAGCATTTACTGTTAATGACTGGAAGAGGTCTAATTGACTGGGGAAGGCTCAAAGGCTGTTTGAGCATCGCAGTAACTTTCCCTCATTGTCAGATGCCTGAGATTAGGGGTTTTTTTTTAATGTGGATATTTGCCAATCAACTTTTTCAGAGCTTTGGAGACATTTCAGCTCTCTCCATTCTTTCATAATTGTTCTGGGAGCTGCTACAGGTTCACAAAACCTCCACCACCCCTGTCCTTCCTACCTTCTTTGGTGACAGTGCAGAGGACACCCACAGTTTTCAAGGGATAAAGTGCAGAGTGATGTGACAGCCTTGGAATACCTTTCACCTGTGGTTCTGCAGCACAAGTTTCACATGGTCCCTCTCTCTCCAAAGAGAACAACACCTGTTCTTGGGAGCTGGGACCCTCAGTGCCCATAGCTGTTTCCCTCTTTGCCATTAGATGCTCATGAGAATTTAATCCCACATGCAAAGTGATTGCTGTCCCTCCTGCTTGCTCTTCCTGCAGAGATAAAAATGCCATCAAGATGCTCTGGTTACCCTTCTACACACCAGTACTCAAAGGGAGAATAATCTCTGCTGCCAGTGTTTAAACAAGCAATTTTGAGGAAATTGCCTTCCTTATGAAACTCAGACAGCAGCCTTTTGTTGCTCTTTGTTTTCTATGATAGCACATAAATAAAAAATGGTTGGGTGTGAGGGCAGAGGAATGCTGAAGAGCTGGTAGCAGTGTCCCCAAGCCTTCATGGATGTGAGGCCATTGTGTTTGATTATGCACCCCATGGCACAAGCTTGGACAGCCCTGCACGTGCCTTCAGAAGCAGGAAGTTTGAAATGGGAGATCTTGGAACTTGTTTTGCTTCTGTGCTTGAAAGGAATTCAGTCACACACATGCATATTACCTGATGTTTGGTATTTATGACTGCAGCATTGCTGGGGTCTGAGGATGGGTGCCTTCTTAGCCTCTTTGCTGGGATCTGTGTTCTGCAGAGCCAGGCTGCACATTTATCCTGTACCTTCTGCTACCAAAACAAGGCTGCAGCAATGATTGTCCCTCCGGCAATGATGCGGAGGGAGAGGGGATATTTTCTGAACTTTTAATATTGAAATAATCAGAAATTCCTGAGCTACTGGCCAGTTGCTGCAGGGGTTTTGGAGCAGTGGGATTGGGCTGGACGGGGTGTAGAAAAGCCTCTGAATGAAATTAGCCAACACAGTATTGCACAGATGACTTCACCCTACCCCACACCTTCCTTGATTCCTAGAGTCTGATGCCTTTCCTACTACTTGGCAAAGATAGATATGCCATCACTTTTAAAGCATTTTGCTACCTTCTTGTTTTCTCTCAGAAGTATAATTATTTTAAGACGGGTACCTGGGTACAGGGTGGCACTTGGTGGAAGTGCCTTGTCTTGGAGAGGAGAACTTGGGACCTCTCCGCAGGCTGAATTGGCCAAGCAGAGTGAAGAAAAGTTATTTTTCTCCAAGTTGGCAACTTTACACTATTGCTTCCAGATATAAATGAACTTTGTCTTTGGAAAGCATCTGTGAGGGAAGTGCTTTGAAATGTGCATAAAGGGATGCTTGTATGATTATCTATTTAGGAGAGTTATGCAGCTACATTAGCTTTGAGCTGCCCTGTCACATAACAGAGGGCAGCACAAAGCACCTATTTAGAAAGTATAAAATTTGTGCTGAACAAGGGTGGTACAAAGCCACTTCCCCATCTTTCTCCTTAGAAAAGAAGATGTTTTTTACAGTGCTGTCAGATAGCAGGGCTTTGTTTGGCAGCTCTTGTGAACAAACAGCGCGTTGTTATCCCGCCTTGACGCAAGGCTGCCGCTCGCTAGGAGCATTTCAGGTATTCCTGATGCACAAAAGGAAAACCCAGAGCTTGGAAATGCCTGATCTGAAAACACTGTGCCTCCAAGATATATTTCCACAAGTGAGAGCTTGGTGAAGGTAGGGCTTTTGTTCAGCAAGCTTGGTGGCAGTCGTGCAATCTGCTGGTCAGCACTTCCTAATGCCTGCGCTCTCGGAAACACAGAGCAGCAACTTTGAACTATTGTGAAAACAGGATTGTTTTTAAGGCTATAAAAAGCATCCATCTTGTTCTTTTTTGGCACAGTTTTTTTGCTCATTTGTAGTCAATGCTCTGAGTCCCTGAAAATCCAAAACTACCCCATGTAAACAGCTCTATTCCACAAACAGTGGCCATGGCTTTGTTCCCTGAACACTTCTTACTGGAAAACTCAGGGACCTGCCTTCTTACTCTCCTCACCTTTGGGAAAGCCATAGAGAAATCTCTTGCACTTCCAATCCCTATTGCAGAATTAGGTGCAATATTAAGGTAATTTTCTTAATAGAACTTGCTTAATTTCAAGAAAAAAATCTCTTAGGTGCAATTGCTTATGAATTTTCAACCTCCAGATATTGCAACAGCATTTATTTTTCCTCTCTGCTGTGTCCAATGGCCCACTATGTAGAATGGCAGACTACATAGAAGGCTGTCATCACAAAAACATGTAATGTTTGCTAAAATGTCCCTTGCATTTTTTCAAAATTTTGCAATTTTTTCCCCCTGCTTATTCTTTATTATTAAAATTTGTAATGGACAAAACACAATGGAAAACCTGGAGAAAAGGGGTGAATCAGAGTCACTTGAGTCCCCTGATTGTTAAAGTACCTCTGATGTCATCTTGTAAATTTGAACTACAAAGCACTGGCAGTGGGATTAGTTTTGGTTCTGTCTTCATGCCTCAACTGGTGGTGTAAAATATTAATGAAAAATTTCTCTAAACTTAAAATCCACAGTCTAATTTTTACCTAAAATCTCCCCCATTGCATAGCTAGCAAGAAGAGTTCCTAAAGTCCAAAGATATTTGAATGTGAATGGACACCCCTGTTTTTCCAGCATTAACTCTTTTAGTCTGAGTGTGCTCCTTCATTGCTTTCTGCAGCACCCAGCTGTCCTGCAAACTGTCACCAGAGCATCTTTGCCCAGGGACAAGTGCATCGAGGTAATCCATGGGGCAGAGTGAAAAATAATGCTGCTGCCACTGCCTGGATGCTCCTGCAGGCTTCACAGCCCTTCCTGAGCCATCAGGTCATTTATGTAGACAGCATGATGGGCTTAAATCAGATTTAAGTCAGGAGATGGAGAATCATGCTTTAAAGAATCGATGTAAATTGTGTTCTGTACTTCTATGTTTATTTTCAGAAAATAATTAAAATGTGTTCAGTTACACTTAATCAATAATTCCTAAATATGCTTCAGGCTTTTGGCTTGCTTTGAGTTCACTTTCTCAAAGCTTTACTTGAGACCATTCTAAAATTTTCTTAAAAAGGAAATACTGAATTTGTTTTACAATTGTGTAGATGGAGAACATTGGAAACTTATTAAAGATGCCCAAACCCCATATGATATGTGTTTCTCCAGCAGACTAAAAGATATGTAATAAAACGACTTTGACTTCTGTATTTGCTGCTGCAGCAGTTCTAGGATCTCTCTTGAGGACTGTTCCCAGTCATTCCTTAGAGCTTCACTGGGAGCAGCCCTCTGACTCTGGTCCCTTCTCTTTGCCAAAGGAATGAGAAGATGAATCCCAGTCTGGAGAAATGCAGAAGGTGCTCTGCACCTGAGCCATCACCTGGGACTCTGTTTCCTTGGCAATCACCTCTGCTGGGCTTTGCTGTCTCTGGGTTCCCAGTTAAGCTTCCTGCAGCTGAGGGCTGGACATCACAATGCCAGTCCTGTCCAAGAGCAGGATACAGCAATCTTGTCCCTTCCTTTGACAGTTTTGAACAAAGCATTATTGCGTGAACCTTGGTGTCCACTCAATGGAGTCTCTGATTTTTATCTGTCCTAAAGAATGGAGCACATCAATCTGACAATAAAATGATGCTAATGTGTGTCCAGTTTGACTTTTCTCACTGTAAAAATCTGGGGAATAGTGAGGGAGCCTTGCATACACTGAAAAAAGGTTTTCAGAAACAACTGTTCAAGCACATTTCAAGAGATAGTCATGCAGATTTGGCTATGTCTTCTTTCACCCTTGCAATGATAGTTTCCATGGTTCTCTCTGCTGTCCCTACCCTGTTTTCTTCAACATTCCCTGCTTTGAAGCTGCCAAACTTCTGTTTGATCTTGCAGCCTTAGTATTTCTTTAATCTCATATTGTGCAGGAGTGTGTATATAAATAAACCAGGGAGGCATTTTACAAGAGATTTATAATCTTCTAGCAGACGTCTTTTAAACTATAACCTGAAAGAGTGGGGCATTGTGGGGGCTGGGTGGAGCAGGATCTTTACTTGTTCCTGTATTTAATCTTTGATGCAAGCTGAGAACAAATCTCTTTTCCTCTTTGCAGATATCAGCTACTGACCATGTCAACAGAGTTCCAGGATGCTCACCTTGCAGAGGTGAAACCTCTGGTGGAGAAGGAGGAGGTAATTAATCTAAAGCTTTTTAGAGCTTCTGTGTTTTCTGTCAGAACTGCTTTTGGAACTGAACATGTTCTTGGATTGCTTTGAACATATTGTATGGAAGAAGAAAAGAAAAACTGGAGATGGAATAAGAATAGTTCATTGGGTTGGTTCTTTCAAATAATGCAAAACTGACCATAATTATTTGTTCTTGTTTGGTTTTATTATTTTAATATGATGGTGACATTTTTTTCTTCTCTTAATAATGACAGCTCTGGGTGTCTTTAGCTGTATCAAATGATGCCAATTGGGCAGTCTCACATATATGCCTCTACAACTCAGTGTAAAGACAGACTTTGCTCTGTCAACTGCCTCTCAGAGAGAGCCTTTACATTTCCTTTGGGCACCGCTGAGTCCAGAGGTAGGGCTGAGCCCCTTCTTGTCCTGAGTAGCTTTTTTTTCTTTTCTTTAACCTTGTTGTACTACTTTCCACTCTGTATTGGACTTTTTTTTTAAACCCTATCAACAACATCTGGATTCAGTGGCTGACTCTTCAGTGGTAGCCATACTCTGTGCTTTGGTAGGTTCATGGCAAAAAATTCACTGTAATATGTGAAGAAACATCTCAATGTTTTCTTGAAACAAAACTAAGATTTTCTCTTGGTCCCAATGACATTTTTTCTTGACAATCATGTATATAATGTGCTGGGTTTTTTCTGGTCTTATACACTAGAATTCATTTCTCTATCTACTGCTTTCTTTTTTATTCCCTCCCTCTTTTATGTAAACACTTCAGAAAATAATTTCCACTTGTGACTGCAGTGAAATGGCTAGAGAAACTTTAAACACAGCTCTTTGCCAAGGACATTGTATGAAAGCAGAGCTTGTTTGGATACCACTGAATGCAGTGCTCAAACTTTTCAGAAACTAAGACCCCTTTTTAATGCCCATATTGTTCAGAACTACCAAAGCAAAGAAGATTCTAAGATTCAGAAATCCTGTTGGTACTGGAATATCTTTGCTTCAAAGTTCAGAAATACCTTAAAATACTGATTAACTCTTTGGGTTTTGGTATGCCATAGGCCAAATGTTGGAATCTTAACAAGGAGCCCTATATGCTTTTGTTCATGATGTTACCTTAAATTTTGTCTGCATGGGGGAAACTAGGACAGAGTTTGATTTCCTCTTTGGCCATTTTAACATAGATGAAGGATGTTGAAGTGTTTTGAGAAAGTGGAAAAGGTTGTCCTGAAGGATGCTCAGCACAGATTGAGATGAACAGGGGAGCTGGTTTTGAGTGGGTTATTGGGTGAGGCTCTCTGGAGTTGTGTCCTGGCTTGCTGTGCTTGGGCTTCTGCTGCAGCCAAGTCTTTGTTCCTGAGCAGTGATCACCTTTATTTCATATGCTGCTGGTACAGGTGCCAAATACACTTATTCCTTTCAGTCCTGGGTCCCACAGGAGCAGCAGTGGCTGAAATGTTTTGTTTAAAAGATCATGAGACCAACAATACAGTGAGAGTGAAACGGAGCATAGTGTCTAAAGCTAAGGCTGTGCAAAATTATTTCTGCTCAGTCAGACCTTAAGTAGTTGTTCACATGTTCAAGACTTTGCCTAAAAGTCAAACTGTGAGAATTACAGATTATACTGCAGTGCTTGAGGGTCCCTAAGAAAGCAGCTGTGGTGCTTCTTACATCTCTCTTTACTTTGCCTGTGCTTCTGAGGCTGAGTGACCTCCTTGCCAGGATTCTATGCTTTCCTTTTTATCTCAATATTATTTTTCAAGCTTTGGCCTTTTGCACTTTGCAGCACAAAGTGTTTGCTTGGCTGCTCTTCCCTCTGTTTTCTTTCCCTCCAGTGGAAATAAGAGTTTGACCTCTTTCTTCTCCCTTCAAAAAAGGAGGTAACTAGAAGACATTTCCTCCTTTGAAGCTATAAGCCTTGTGGGCTACTGGAGGGGGGGGAGGTTGTCACCTAACTCCTTTCCTGGTGGAGACCCTTGACAGGTGCAGGAGATTGTCAGTGGCAGCTGTGGCAGGTGACAGGTTGGAATCGACCTCTCTGTGTCCAGCCAGCTTCCCAAACGCTGCAAAGATTAATTTTGGCCAGAATAAGACCCTTCCCACCTTCCACATCACATAACCAAGTCCCAGTAATGACTGCTTAACTGAGTTCCAAGTGTTCAGCACATTCTTGAACTGAGGCTTCCCACCCTAGGCAGGGCTGAGGCTGTTGGCTGTCCCATGGCCACAATAAGTGATGCAGAAAAGTTCAGTTTTACTGCTCCTTGTGAGTGTATTGCTCAGAGATTTAACAATAACTGAGGATGCAGCAGCTTTTGGCCTTCATTTTGCTGGTCAGTAATCTAGTATTTTACTGCTTTCATTTCTCCATGAAGATTAGTGGGTTTAAAAGCTCTTGGGTGAATTTTGATGCTCATCAGAAGAGCTTTCATTGAACGGACAGAGAGAGGCTCATATCCAAGCATAGATTTCCACAGCTCCAACTTACTTCCATTTATGTTTTCAAATCTCTTCACAGGCTATCACTCGCCTCCTTCCAGACTTCGATGTTCAGGCAAGTAAAACTATCATTCTTTCTTTCTTTCTTTTTTTTTTTTTTTTCTTCCATTTCTTTTCTTTTGGCACGAGGGGAGATTGAATTGACATTTGAGAAAGCAGCAAGATGTGACCAGAAGGGGCTGCCTGCTTGCCAGGAATGCTGTTACTGTGGGAGAGGGGTCTGAATGGGGCTGTGCTGTAGCCATGTGAAGGGGACCACAGGGGGCCTTTTCAGGCTAGAGCTGAGAAAGTTTCAGTCAAAGGGGGTGGCTGGTTTGCAAGCAGTTCTGTTCTTGCTGGGAGAATGAGAATCTTCAGCAGTGATGGTGAAAACAACATATTCCCCTCCCACATGGGCACACACTTCCCCCAGTTAATTTGCTTTCATGAGCAGTGTGCGTGCATTTCCTCAGAGGAAATGTTCCTCTGGATGCATCCCATTATGCTGTTGAAATTTTCCAAAATATTCCTGAAGCCTGTGGGGTGGTGGAAGGTGCTAAGCAATCAGTATTGTCAGTAAAAGGAGTGATGGTGTGTCTATATTTTTATATAGAGACCGAGCATACAGGTTCATAGCACAACACTGGGTCACATGGAGGCCCTTCACTTTCCCTGAGTGTCACACTTTTGACAGATGACATGGTCACTCTCCTGGCTCGCCTTATTTTATTGCCATTTGGGCTTTTGACTGAGAAGTTTGTCCTTGCTGATTCTTAGCTGAGACCAAGGAATTGCATGGCTGCAGGAATTGCATGGAGCCAGGCTGGGATGAGCTGGGATGGAGATCAGGGAGGGTGAACCTGCCCTGATGAATGGTGTGAGTGCTGTTTTCCCACTGCTGAGGATGAGGATTGTGTACTGGGAACAGAGGCTCACTGGGTGTCTCATTTTTATCAAGACTGTGCAGAACCAGGGAAAGCTGTTAAATTGTTCTAGTCTCTGTTCAGGTCCTTGAAGGAAATAACCCTTTTCTACTTTATTTCATGTTGTGCTTTATTAGCACCTGTCAATATATTTTTATTCAATGTTATGCCAGTTGCTTAAAAAATACAGCCCAAATTTGAGACTTTTCCTTGGAAACCAAGTGAGAAAGCAATCTTGAACTTTTTTTCATCTTTCAATGGTTCTTACTTCTACAGCAAGCTGTAGTTTACACTAATCCTGCATCTTACCCCTATTTTTTCCTAATGAAATCTACTGCCTGAGGTCTTGATAAATGTAAGTTAAGATTGTCACCACACAGCTTCTGGCAGGGCTGTGCACAGCATGGGAGAAGCTTTCTATTTGGTTCCAGATTGATCACTTGGTCTAAATAAATTGAATCCCAGATTAAGGCTGCTAACAGGAGTACTACAGTCTTTTGATTAAGAATCCAGAAGTGACCCATATTTTATTTCTATTCTTGGAATAAATTGCTTGGTTTGTAAACCATGTGTATATATAGATTGTTTTAACTTGCAAGATCAAATTCTCTAAGCCTTTTTGCTTTTTTTTTCCCTCCATGTTTTGGATTAACTATCGCTAATCCAGAGCAGTGGTTCTTGTCATTTAGCTATGTTCTGCCAGCTCTTACTTTTTTTAATGATCTATCTTTGTTAAGAGTTTAATCTTTAGTTGTTCTAGTTCAGGAAAGATGTGGAATAAGTCTCAATGCATTTTGTTAAGAATTGTGACTGCAAAGGAGACTTAGTTTTGGTCCTTAAAGCCACAAGTACCCACTCTGTGCTTCTTTAAGTTCTTTTGTGGTTGATTTGTGGAAAAAGTGGTTTGGAACTGCTATGAGAGATTTGATTGCTTAGTTCATTAGAGAAATTCCTGTGTGGCCCTAGAGGACCCAGATCATTCAGGAAGCTGAAGCTCTTAGGGAGCAACCTCTCCTATGAACTACTTGGGAAGAGGATGAAGCTGGCCAGGGAAGGAAGTTATTGGTGCTTGGCAGGATGAAGCTTCTTATTTAATGCCTGTGTATGGATGTGGATGTCCACCATATCCACTGTAAGTTCTTCCATCCTTGTGGGAACAAGTTAGGCTGTGTTCAGTTAATGACTTTGTTTCTGCTACTAGTGAAAAGAAGTATGTGTGACGTGTTCTCCTTCCAAGAGTAAAATTTTACATAGTTAGTCAGATCTGGAAAAAAATAGATTCTTACTTCACATGCAGTTCTAGACAGACTGGAGTTAAACACAGCTTTCCATTTTTAGAGTAAGCCACTGTATAGTGGTATATTGCCCTTCTGAAAGCACATGTTGCAAGACATGTGTGTGGTTATTCTCTGGAGGAAAATCTTTGTGAAGTTACTAGGGCATGGCCAAGACAAGAGATGAAAGAACTGACAGCTCTGAGCTGCCTCCAGTCAGCAATTTGTCTGTTATGATGTCTGTGGCACCCACCTGAAAATTGCAGTAAAAGTCTCCTGTATCTCAAGCAGGGGAATGTTCCTGGCCAAACCTGTTTTAGGATAATTGATGATAAATGGTGCAGGGCACTGTGCCCTGGGTGCCTTTGTTGTCTTCAAGCCAAGCACATTTTAATTGCATTTCCAGTTTGATGTATGTGTGTAGTCCCTGGCTCCGCCTCACTGTGCATATTCATCCTCCCAGCTCTGTTTCAGTCCATCAGGATTCTGCTTTCTCAGTCACTCAGCAGAACTTGGAGCAGTGTGGCAGCTGCAGAGATGAGTTTGTCCCCTGCACTCGTGGCCATCTGTATCCATAGGCAGGAAGGATCTGTTTCTGCTTTACTTCCTCCTCCTCCTGCCTGTTGATGGCGAAGGGAAGAGCTGCAGGGGAGATGGAGCAGCTGGCAGGAGGGGTGGGATTCCCGGGTTTGGGGCGTTGCAGTGTGGTGTGTGCTTTTCCTCATCCTTTGGGACCCTGAAGGAAAGGGATGGGGGTGGCTGTGGTTTGCATCACCGGTGAGAGCAGAGCAGGGTGACCCCTGCTAATCGGACTAGGAAGGATCCCTGGGCAGAGCTGTCGCAATGACCTGCGTCAGTTCCTGCTGCAAAGTTTTTGTTCTTGGCTTCCACCTTAGCAGGGTCACTTACATTTACATCTGAAGTCATCATCCTTATTAATGTACCAGACTCCCAGCCTGATTTTGGGAAACCTTTTTCTTAATATTGCTAATTCAGAATAGAAATGTTAACCAATTAAAAAATAAAAATGGAAATGTGGGGTTTTAGGAAAAAACAAGCATGAGATGAATTGAAATTCTATTTTAGAGTAAAAAATCTATTGAGAAAATGCTAAAGAACTTCAAGGTAAAGGGGGTTTGAAATTCAACATTGAAATAGCACATTAAAATCTCAAATAATTTTAATCTCCAAGAAATTGAAAAAGTGAAAAAATAGCTTATGCAGGTATTACTATAATAGTTCTTAAGTAATAAGCATTTAAAATATACTATCTTCTAGAAATTTAAAAGCTATTTAAATCTTCTTTAAAAGCCCCAAAGCTTTTCCCTAAATTAAGGCAAGAGAAGAGAGGTGTGTTTAACAGTCATAACATCATGAATTAAAAAAAAAGCATGAGATTTTAATTGAGGATTAAGTATGTTTGAAAGCTTTAAAATAATCTTGATGGAATGCAGTATTTTACTTAAAATATAAAACATGATGTATTTAGCAAAACGTGCAGTGTGCAGTTTTCCTTTTTAGATATCTGAGATATTTTGGTCATGTATTCCGTACTTGAGAAAACAACTTGTTCATAAACATGTTTCTCAATCCATGTCTTACTTACCCAGGGTAGAGGGGAAGGAATAAGTGAACCCTCCTGTGTGATAACAAATTGTCTTCTCCTTCAAACCTCATGAAAAAATTAAAAGGTCACTTGAAGCAAAAATAAAATCTATTTTAGGATCTACCAGCTCCTCCAAACTGAGACATCCTCTCTTAAATTGCACATACTGAAAGTATGTTTATGTGTGTGTTTAGTGCACTGAGATAAGACTGCACCTCTGTTAAAGTGAGAGATGTGAACAGATGGTGTGTTTGTCTTTATCCTTCTATCGGATTAGTGTACCTTGGATTTTTTTCCAAGATAGTGTTTTAATACAAATCAGTTGGTGAAGAGCCTCTTACTATAATGTTGATGTTGATTGGGATGTGCTGCCATCTGTTTTCAGTGCTCTGCATTTTGAAAACATCCATCCCTACATCACGTAGACAAATCTCTTGATCTTTAATAGGATCAATAGGGATGTGAAGTTGTTGATGTCACCGAACAAACTGGTTTGAATTGATTGTTTTTTAGAACCTTGTGTGCATTTCCCATTAAGAATTTGTGCTACAGGAAAACAGCACAACCCTATTGAATTAGGGGAGTCTCACTGTGACAATAACGAGGAATTGAGCCAATTGTTGTTAAACTGACTGTGTTGTGCCACTTATTGGGAGCATGGTCACCTGTTGTCTCTGAGCTATTTTTAGTTGACACTGAGTTTGAACTAGATCCAGGTTTCCAGTTCCGGAGCAGTTCTCTGTGGCGGTCAGTGGGATGTACAGGTTCAAGGGTTTGGTTTTATCTACCATGAGCAGACTTTTTCTTTCATGCATGAAGGAGGTTGATCCTGAATCTTGAAAGTCCTCCCTGCAAAGAAAACAAGCCCTGGATTTTCACTGTTGTTACTGGAAAGCTCTAGCAATAAAATCTGATTATATGAAATGCCTATTAGTCTCTAACTGAGGAGAAAATAATTTCAATATTCCATACTCAGCAGGAGGTGTGTTACACAGTAATGCTTACTCTCATTACAGTGCTGAGGTTGTCAAATTATTTTATTTTAATTAGCTAAGCATAAGAAAGTAGAATGTGGAAAATATTAATTGCCATCATTATAAATTTGATGTATTATTAATTGCTATGTACTGGCACTGCAAATCTCTTTAGGACTATTGTATAATGAAGGTACCCAAATATATATTTATGATACAGACTGTTATTGGGGCCCTGAGCAATCTGATTTAGTGGGTGGCATCCCTGCCCACAGCAGGGAGTTGGAATTAGATGATGTTTAACATCCCCTCCAGCCCAAGCCTTTCTATAATTATGTTTTAATAGTATATATTAATGAACCACCCAATGTATAATGTAAACACCATATTTTCCACCAAAAGCTGAACTTGGTGACATTAGTGGGGTGATGTAGAAATCCTGTAAACTAAATGTTGCTTATCTACTTTGGAAATACTAGATATCAAACATTTAAAAGGCCTTGTTTTTTTTTTTGTTCAGAATCATTGTGACTTATACTAATTTTTCATTCTTTTGCATTTACTGGAAACTTTAATCCTGGCTTTTAGGAAAGAACTCAATTCTGCTTTAGTTTAGCATAAGTTTGGGATGTTTCAGCATTTCAGGTAACAAAACATAAATGAAGCTAAACTTCTCAAAATCTGATGGAAACAGCAGCAGAGGAAGATCTGTGCTAAATCCCAGGTTAAAAATTTGGCACTTTGTACATTGTGTGGCAAGGACTTAGTTCATCTTTGATGTCTGACCTCTGAGTACATTCTTCCCCTGGTCAAACCTGGCTCAAATCCTATTTAAGAGTGACATCCTCGTGATTTAGTCTGTTTTGGTTTCCCCAGCTGGGCATGATGGGAGTCATAAGCCTATGTAGGAGAGCAGCTTGTCTATATAACCCAGTTCCCTGCTGGGGCAAAATAAAAGCCTGCCACCCGTCCTCTGTGTGACTCGCTGGATTTGTCACCCTGTTTTGCCTAAGGATGGTCCTAGATGTGGAAGATACAGCTTACCTGATAAGTAATGCAGTGAGTATGCAGAGGAATGAGTCTCTAAGGAGACAGAGGATCTGAAAATTAGAGTTTTGGAGTGTAGTTCAGAGAGCAGCGATGCTTAACTTATCCTGTGTGCAAGGGGGGATAGAGCTTGATTTACTGCCTCAGTTGTAACTTTAAACTGACGTAATTGTGTAATTAAAAGGAAAATAGATGAAATGTAGAATGGTGTTGCCTAGAATCCTTATTTGCAACAAAATCTGCAGTGCATTCCTTATATCAAATTAAGGAGCTGAGATTTAGATTGAATTATTACTTCAGATATTGGAACGTAATCAAACCTTTTAGAAAGGTTTTTGCAGAGGCTGTACACCTCTGATTTCTACAGCATAGTTTTTGATAGATTTGAATTTAACTTGGACTTTGCCTCTGAGTGTTACTGCATGGAACAAGTCAAACAAGCCCTGCAGCAGCAGGCAGTGCACTGCACTGAATGCCATGGATCATATCTGTGTCCTGTGCTGTAAATAAAGGATTCTAGGGAGATGCAAAGACTGGCTACTGCCTATGTAATTCCTTGATTGTTATGTGAGTGTAACCATACTGTAGATAAGTGTCAGAAATAACTGTTGGTTTGTGATTCCCTTGATACATGTTGGCAAAATACCAAATTGTTTATACCCATTTGAAGTTCAAGTGGAAAAGAAACAAAAAACTGTTCCATCTTTTGTGTAAGTCACATCTGACTTAGAGATCCAAAAGATGGTGCACATGGGGACTTTGGGTTGTTAATGAAGGTGTCCTTGGCTTTAAGATCAGTAAGTGGTAGAAACTCCTGTTATGCCAAATAATAGCAGTTTACTTTTTAATGTTTTTTCTGGTAAGCATCAGAATAATGTTGTGGTTGTTTTGTTCTATTAGCAAACTTTACACAGTTGGGTTTATGCTCAGGTCTGTACATCACAAGCCATAAAACAAACACATGTGGCTGCTGATTTTATTGGGGAGACTACTGCAAGTAGTAGGAATGTAGGAATCCTGTAAACTAAATGTTGGCTTCACAGTGTAATAAATCCTTATGGCAGATAAGTATGTACAAGCTGCTTAATGCTGCTTTCTTTGGGGAATAGTGGCTATTTTCTCAGCTAGAGTTCTTTTTCCTAGAAATCAGAAATATTTTATCATGGTGATTTGTACTTCAGCAAATGTTGAGGGTCATAGTTGGAAGCTCTTGTTATTCAAGGTGTCACTACAACAAAACTGCTTTCTTTGTTTTCTTATTCTGCCTTTTAATGTGGTTAAAAACTGTTAAACTGTTCCCTCAGCATCTGGTTAGAGCTAGCAGCTTGAGTGCTTCTGTAATTGTCTGTGGACTGGAGAAGGTGAAAGTGAAATGTAAAATGTACCATGGGGCAGAATGGGGGGTGTCAGGGTGGGATTGCTGGGCAGACCCTGGCAGGGGGCAGGAGCTGTGCTCGTGGTCCATCAGGCTCTGCTGCAGGAGCACTTGGACAATCCCTGACAGGCTGTTGTTGCTCCCTGGCAGGAGCAGGATGTGGAGACCGTGCACGGCTCCGTGCGGGTCACCATGTGCGGCACTCCCCGCGGGAACCGCCCGGCCATCCTCACCTACCACGACATCGGCCTCAACCGTAAGTGAGCTCTGCTTTCACCTGCTCAGCTCCTGGGACAGCTCTGCCAGAAAGCAGCAGTGCTCAGGGAACCCTCCCCAGGTCCTTGCTTCTTTCTGTGCCTTGGAAGCTGTTAGATGGTACCTAACTCTTACAGCAAGTGTAATTCTCAGATTTTTTTTATCCTTGCTCAGTAAATAATTGGAATGCTTTAAAAGATCTCTGGTAGTTCACAGTGACTGTGTGTGAATGCTGAAAAAAATCTCAAGGGGAGGCTGATGATGTATTGCCAACAGGACTGGAAAAAGAACTCTGCTGGGGCTTTGGGTCCTGTCTGATAAGCAGCCTTGTGCTGCTTGGGTTTTTATGAATTACATGTCAAGTCAGTATGAAATGAGTGCTGGCTTTGTGTCCTTAGCCAGCATTAGGAAAAAAAAAAATTCAAGTGCCTTTTATCTTATCTGTCATATGATGAGTTAATAGCCAGACCTGCCCTAGTGTGTTCTTTTGTCAGTCCTATTTGTTACACACAGTTCATGGTTTCTTAATCAGTTATCAATATTTAAAAACACCTGCTGATCCTTATAGGCTGGCTATTACAAGAGGGTGAATATTACTATTCAGACAAAAAAAAAAGCTTCATTCACTTCCAGGAAACACATTGCCATTGTGTTTCCTGGAAGTGTCTTTAATTTTGATTTTCAGTGAATCAGCACAGAGAATCTGTAACTTAACTATAAATTTACACCTTTTCCTCCCCAAAGTTGTTGTGGATTTGCATATTCTTCTAAATTTGATTTGAGCTAAAAGTATTTTATATTCTGCCCAGGTTTTGCATGTGTGTTTTCTGAGGACATTCAGAAACACACAGAGATTATTGAACCATTTTCTAGGCATCTCAAAGATGGTACTTTCCACACCAGAAGGAAAATGTGCTAATCCTCTCCCTGTATTAATATTGCTTAAAAATCAGAAATCAGATCACCTCAAGCCTTGGAGCCTACAGCACTGAGTATCCCAAAAAGATGCTTTTGTCTTGAGCTGCAGTAGTTGATCACATAATGTTTAACTTGTAATATTTGGTCAAAAGAACAAGTCACAATCTTAGCCTTGAATGTTTTTTCCCTCCATTTGTCTTGACACAATTAAAGAAAAAAAAAGAAAATGGACAAGGAAATGGATAATTTAATTTAAGACAAAACCTGGGATAAATACCCTTGGCTAAATTTTGTTAGTATTTTAACTTTGCATGAGGAGTATGTTTTGAGGAATTAGGTGTACCAAGTAAATACTTCTAGTAGGTACAAAAATAAGATGGAAAACCTTAGCTGACATGATTGATTCAACTTTTCATTAACCTGCAGGATAGATTAATAAATTATTTTTGTAGCTGCAAACTTAGTATTTCCTTCAGCATAATTATTTCATATTTTCTTTTCCTTCCCAAGATAAAACTTGTTTCAATCCTCTCTTCAACTTCGAGGATATGCAGGAAATCACCCAGCACTTTGCAGTCTGTCATGTGGATGCACCTGGTCAGCAGGATGGAGCACCATCTTTCCAGGCTGGGTGAGTTGTCAGGGAAACAGCCCATGCTTTCATAGTTACCCTCTTTTTGGAAAAAAGAGTCTTGAGCTGCAGTTTCATTAAAAAGTCCTTGCACCAAGCACAGTAGTTGGCTTTTGAACTTAAATCCTGACACTGTTTCTAAAGAAATGGAGTTTTGGGAGCTCTGTTTTGTTGTGCCAGTTCACAGCAGACTTGGTGGCTGCAATTTTGTGTTTTAGCTGTGCTAACTAGGCTGCTTGTAAAGCAGTTCCTTGACAGATATCTACATTTTGTCAATTTAAATATTGAGTTAGCTTGTTTTGTAATGACACCCCTGAATATAAATACTGAATGAAAACTAAACAAGACAGGCATTAACCTCTACATCACCTCCCTTGTAAATCTGTGGTCTTTATGAAGTGGCAGCATGGTAGATGTTAAGTTGATAAGCCACCTGGAAAATGCAGGTTGTTGGGCAGTAAGGGGGTGTTGATGACCCACACAGAAGGTTTTAGAGAGGTTTTTTGTACTCCTGACTGTGCCATGTACGATGCTGTAGCTCTTGGAAATCTTATGGGCCATGAGCACTGCCATTGCCAAAATGTTTTACCTGTTTAGAGCAAGTGAGACAGGTTTACCTTGAGGTGCCCCTTGGACAAGAAGCAGCTTGGCTGAGGAAGGGAGCAGCCAACATGCCAAGGGGAGGGTACAAGGCCAGGAGCAGTTGTTCTGTAAGAACCACGTATTAAGGAGCTTATAAGTACCCTTACTGCATGAGCCAGACTAGTTCCCTGCTTAATATTTAAGCTGGTCTGATGCTGCTGTTCGCTGCAATGGCCCAGTTGTCTGTCAGAGCAGCCTACAAAGCTATTTCAGTCACCCTGTCTTTGCATTTGTTTAAATCATGAGCTTTTAAGTGCCTTAGCCCTCGTGTCCTGAGCGAGTGTTAACACTGAGTTGGCAGCTGCAGAGGGCAGCCATCCTGGTCTGGGGCTGGCAAAGACTTGATATAATCATGATGGGCATGTAAGAAGTTCGATTATCTCTACCTGCCCTTCAACTGGGAGACCAGCATTCCCAAATTAAGTCATAGAATCATGGTTTGGTTTAGAAGGGAAACTTGCAGGTTACCTGGTCCAACCCCTCTGCAGTGAGCAGGGACAATTGATCAGATTGCTCAGAGCCTTGTCCAACCTGACCAGGAATGTATGCAGGGGTGGGGCACCCACTACCTCTCTGGGCAACCCCTTTCAGGGTTTACCACCCTCATTGTAAAAAAACTTCTTCCTTAGATTAGACCTGTGCTGTGAGGAATCATGAGGAAGACTCCATGGATATCAGAAGGCTAATTAATTACTTTATTATACTTTATTATTCTGTACATCTAAAACTGAACCTGCCAAGCACTCGACCCTGTACACACTGCACTGAATCTCGTGACTGTCACCTGACACACACTCTTGGCCCTGCTAGGCCAAGGAAACAAAACACCAACACTTTGGGTAAACAATCTCCATATTGTATTCTACTTTTGCAAACACAGGCACAGCAAATGATAAGAATTGTGCTTTCTTTCTCTGATGTTCAGAGAATGTGAAACCCAGAAATATTCTTGGAAAGAATTGTGCCTTGCTTTTCTCTGTGAAGAGAAATGTGGGGCTACATTAGATCTAATTTAAATCTACCCTCTTTTAGTTTAAAACCATTACCCCTTTTCCTATCACAACTGGCCCTGCTGAAAGGTTTGTCCTCCTCTTTCTTATAGGTCTCCTTTAAGTTGCAGTGACGCACCAGCTTTTGTCACGTTAAGGTTTAATTTCCCAAAAAAGAAAATCTAAGAAAACAAAATGTTTTGCAGTCCTTGGTGGTTTTTGTTTGGTTATATGTTGGAGACTAAACTAGAGAATAATTCGGTATAACAGAGATTTAAATACATCCTAGGCAGATGTTTTCCAGCTCTACTCTGGATAGATTTTTTTCCACATGCTACTCAGTTGAGATTTTGCTCAGAATCTCCTTCTCTCAGTTTTATTTCTGATTTGAGAAGACCAGGAGCATTAACAAACAGCTGTTTTTATTGAGCCTTCTTCATCAGCCTCATAGCCTTTCTTATGCCTTCATTTTCTTCATCAATATTAATGGAAAGCTGTTCTCATTTATCCTATGGTAATGTTTGTGTCCCTAAAAACATGCATGTAAGTTTTTTGCCAACTATCTAGAAGTCATTTCTGTGGTCTCTGATTATGCAATACTGGGAAAATTTTGTGGTGGACTAGAAATACAAACATAGTGAATGTGGTTGGAAACTCATCTCTCTTGTTCAAACTTTCTCATAATTTCTAAGTGTAAACTTTCCTTGGGAAAGATTCATTGTAGTCTGTTTTGTTCTTAGGCATCTATTCTTGTAACATATAGAATACATATATAGATTATGCTGATATTTCTGCAGAATTACTTGTGCTTGCTCCTGATTTAAATTCACTCATACACTCAGTGATCTCATGATGACCACATTTGGTACTAGCTCTACAGTGATCACTGTGCCTCTAAATATGCCAGTGTACTCTGCTGGATGTGGTGTAGTAACTCCTCAAAAACATGCTCATTTTAGGTATGTGTATCCCTCCATGGATCAGCTGGCTGAAATGATTCCTGGAATCCTGAAACAGTTTGGGTGAGTGCAGAATTGTTTACTTATTTTTCTCATTCTCTCTATGTGGCTCACTGAAAGAGCAGGCATTTGTTTTAGCTTGGCAGTCTGGCATTTTGTTTGCTAGAAATACATTTGTGGTTCTTTTGGATTCCTCTCTTATAGATGGATTGCTTTTGCCTTGGTTTCTGAAAGAGCTTCTTTTTTGGCCCTTTTTGAAGTGTCTGGTTATTTTTAAACAGGAAGCAGCTTAGGAGAAATCCCATGAACCTAATTTAGGGGCTTCCTCCAGTATTCTGTGTGCATAGCCCTCACAGGGGCAGGGCACAGACAATCTGTTCTTCCCACTGTAACAACCCACGTTTTCCTGTGTGGTTAAGCAGGGAAAAAAAAAAAAAAAGAAGCACTGTCCCATCTGAAGACATTTACTGTTTTGCTTCTGTGGCTTGAGTGTTCTAGGGGGTCAGTCTGACCTCTCTGAGCATCTTCTACTACCAAGTACAGATGCCAGGTCACCAGTGTTGAAACATCTAGTGGCAGTGTTCCTGGGTTGTCCTCCCTTAAAGCTCAGCTTTAGCAGGAGCTTTAGCTGAGAAAAGTTCATTTTCTGTGGAGCTCATGCTCCTGGTTCACAGTGGAGAGGGCAGGAGACACCTCCAAGGGGTTTTTAGAACAAGCAGAGAAAACTTGTCATTCAGGGTTAGGCAGCTTTGGCAAACACAGGCTGGACCATCTCCCCAACTTAGACATTGCAGTTATAAGCAGCTCTTACAGTACTGTGGACCTGGTTACCTCACTACCTCCTCAGGGGATGTGTATTTTCTGAACTGCCTAATGTCAGGCACAGGGTTGCCAGTTCTGTTGCACTGCTCAAAAAAATGTGACCAATAACATCAGTACCTTGGAAATCAATGAAACTGGAGTGTATTTACAAAGTCTTGATTTAATATTGCTAATGAGAATTAAAACTATCCTCAGGTATTTTCCTAAAAACATTGAATAACCTGTTTTTCTCAGTGGTTTTGTCTAGCCTTCCCTCCCATGTGTTTTCTACGACCTTGAAGGTGATGCTTTAAATCTGATTTCAGTTAATGCAAATATTTGGTTTGTCTCTGCCCTGTTTGGTTATGAAGTTTAAACTTCATCACCCCAGTGACTGGATAGCAGGAGATGTTTCCCTGCCAGCCTCCTGTTAGAGAGGAATCAGTGCCCCAGTTGGATAGCTGTGATGGGGAAGGCAGGGGGAGCCTGGGGAGGGGGAGCTTTCTATTTAGGCTGCAGATTTCAGGTCTGTATCTTGTAAGTTTTTCTGGCAGAGAAGAATCATTTCCTCCCAGGATCAGAACAATGCTGTGGTTGCTCAGTGTATTTACTTAAAGATAAGTGAGGATAGCTGCTGCCCTGCAATGCAGGAGGACCAGGGTCCTGCAAATATCACTGGGGCCACTGACATTGCTGGGGGTGCACAGCCTGCCCAAGCTGGGCCCTCCCCTCTGCAGATACACACTGGCATGTGAAAGAGGAAGGCTACTGCTGTAACTTTATTTTCAGCACCCTTCCTCATTTGTCTCTTCTGTTTTATTGCTGTGCAGGCTGAAGACCATCATAGGAATGGGAACTGGAGCTGGTGCCTACATTTTAACCAGATTTGCTGTAAGTTTTGTGGAGCTTCCCTAAAGCCTCAAGCATGATTTCCCTTACACGTTGTTGTCCCCATAGCGTGCATAGAGAATTCCTGTTCTGCTGTGCCCAGTTAGGCATGCAGGCCAAGCTTTTAAGTGAAATACCACAATCTGCAGGATAGCTAATCCAGAAGACCTAGATTTTCCATTTTAAGGCCTGGGCTCTACCCAGTTAATTTGCAGAAGGTTTTTTTAATGGGAGTTCTCTATTTAAACTGAGGGTGGAGAAAAAGTTAAATCCTAATGTTCTCCAGCTGCTCAGTTGAATCGCTTTAATGATTTTTTTCCCCATACATATGCTTCTTTTCTGCAAGATAAAACTAGACCTACCACTTTTTTCTCCATGACATAATTTGCTAATTTAAGTTTTTTGCTGACTGTCGAGCTTCAGAGGATATCTGACAAATCTTAGATCTTCTCTTTTGCAGTTAAACCATGCAGAGATGGTGGAGGGATTAGTTCTCATTAATGTAAACCCTTGTGCTGAAGGTTGGATGGACTGGGCAGCAACTAAGGTAAACATCTTTCAGTTAGAAAAATAAATTTTACTGAAAGCCTGTGGGACATGAGGAGTTTGGCCATCTTGCATGTCAGACATGGCTGCAGATACTAAACATCCTGGGCTAATTCCTTTTGGGTTTATTCTTCCATTTGCAAAAAAGCTTCATACAGGGCTAGTGATAAAAATAGGTACTTTGAGAAAACAGATACATGTGGCACAGTGGGACAATTCCTAGCAGCTCATAACTGCTGGGGAGAACAGTTTACCTGGACATGGTAGTTTTGGAAACATCTTTCAAGAAAACATCAAGTGTAGTGTAGCATTCAGTGTTTTCTTGTCCATGGCTTTGTTTACCAACACAGCCCAAAATATGAAGCAGAGCATAGAAAAATGCCCAGAACAGCATCCTCCATTTTTCAGTCATTTGTGAGTCTTAGATGCCAAAAGGACTCAGAAAAAAGCATTGGCTACAGGTGGTTTGTACAACCAGAAGATGCTGACATAAAAGAAACTCCTAGGAGAAACTTACAGAGCCAGGATGTAACATTCTTTCAAGGCTTAGTTACTAAATATATTCCCACATCAAACTTATCAAAATAAAGTGATAGACAGACTTATTTAAATGAAATGTAGTAACTTTTCATTTTCTATGAAATGAACCTCCTGACCCATTTTGATTCTCACCCAGCACCTCAGTGCATTAAATTCTTCCATATCTGTGCCTCTGCATTCCACCTCTCAAGGGGAATATTGCTCACCTCAAGAGCACAGCAGGTGCTTTATGTTCTTATGTCCTTCCAAAGCAGGAGTATTTACTGTGGGTTGTGAGCTTCTGGTCCCAGTTCCATTGCATTGTCAGGGAGGGGAGTGGGCAGTGGGGTTCAGTGACACCCACCAGGCTGGTTTGCTTGGTGTTCCTGCAGAGAGTGATTCCCTGTTCACCTCTGCCCCTAGCAGTGTGTTCTCTGTACAGCTGCATTAGTGAAGGCATCTGATGAGAATGACTCCAGCTCCTGATGGTGTTCTAGTTGGATTGACGGGGGAAAGTATCACTTCAGGATATTCTATATGTAGAGAGAGCAGAGAAACATCCATTGGTCTGTGTATGGGTAATTGGAAGGTGTCATTTGTTCAGGGGCTGGGGTAATAGCAGATACTTAGGTGTTCTTGCTGTTCAGATTTCAGGTTGGACGAATGCTTTGCCAGACATGGTCATTTCACATCTATTTGGAAAGGTAATGTTCAAAAGATTCCTCTGATGTATTCAGTCATCTGTATTTACCTCCTGGGGCTGAGAGGAGTGCAGAAGCTTTCAGTCAAACAACAAAAGATGAAGTTAAACTGAGATAGGATTCATATTTGTGTCTCCAGCATTTTGAGCAGTATTCTGCCATGGGGTTTTCTGTGTCCTGAGTACTCAAATGCATCTCAGTTGTAACAACTCTAGTAGGGGCCAGCTCCTTGTCTAGGCAGCCAACACTTAAACACAAGTATAAGAGTTGTATATGCTCATGTTCTGAGCTGAAAAACCCCACAGATTTTTTTATATAATATGCTTGTAGCTCTGTGACAGCTGGTTATTGGTATTAACAGTGCTCTCCAGTGCAAGCCTCATGTGAAGTGCTGGACTGTTTTTGAGGCTACTTTGCTGTGCTTGAAATTGTTAGTAAATGCAATGGAAAACTCCATTCCAGCAGAACAAGGAACTAATCTATAAAGACTTTAGAACCCAACTGTTTGAAAATGTTACTGATTGAAGTCCTCGAAGCTTAGTTATTTACTATTGTGAAATTGAGTTCCACATTGGATGTTTGTAAGCTTTCAACATCTACTTTACCCTGGAAACATTTATTAGGCTTCTTACCCTGAATCTTCTTCTGTTTGTTTTAAAACCTCACACTTGTCTGGCTGTAACCATCTGCACTACAACATGTTTTGCAATTGTGAGATTTAAACGTTATGACATATTTGAGTTTTCAAGTGAAAATTGTGGTACTGCAATCAGAAGCCAGTATTAATTCTGGGTGACTTCACTGGGTGCTGAAAGCTGTCCCTTCCCTCAAGGTGCACTCCTGTTGTTCCTCTCATATCTATGAGTCTGATACACAACAACTACTGTGCCATGTCTTCAGATCCTTTCAGAAAATAGCCCCTGTTCTGAACAATTCTGTCTCCACTTTAGGAAGAGATTCACAGCAACCATGACCTGATCCATACTTACCGTCAGCATATCATTAATGATATGAATCAAACCAACCTTCATCTCTTTGTCAACTCTTACAACAGGTAAATACATTTACCTGATTTCTAACTGGAAATTTTTAAGAGGCTGGCCAGCTCTTTAGAGACAGTATTTCTTGTGTGATGGGATTACATGTGTTCTCCCAGTATGAAGTTCTGCTTAATAGTGCCTTTAGGGATCTCAGGTGGTTTGCTTATTGGAAAAGGACCTTGTGCATTTGTGGGGTGAAAGGTTGTACACTGGGACTGAACTACAACATTGATCCTTCAGTCTAAGTGTGGTTCTACATCAGTTATGGAGGCCACGACATATTAAGTTGTGATTAAATTAATATTAAGTCAGATTAAATTAACATGTGAGTGTCTGTGCTTTCTCTAAACTAGAAGAATATAGAAGTAACTATAAAATTCCAGTGTTTCAAAAGCCTTTGTCCTCTCTATTTTTTTTTTAGTCGACGAGACCTAGAGATTGAGCGTCCTGTTCCTGGAGTGAATGTTGTCACCCTTCAGTAAGTACTTTATTTCAGAGCTTACTGCAGGTTAGGGACTACCATTAGGAAGAACTCCTCTCTTCAGACCTGGCAAACATATTAAAATTGAAAGTTAAGTAGCTCCTGTCACTGTGCATATAAAAATTTGGGCTTACAAAGTACTTGAAAAGTTAGTATGTTTAGATTCATGCAGAAATGTGTTATAGTTAATGGAAATTATAGCTCTGATGGCACTTGAGCTGTGCTAATACAACCAAGAAAGCCCAGCCTAAAACCATTAAGAAAACCAACCAAACAACAAAAAATTCCAGGAAGATAGAGCAGGAGTGAGAATGACTGACAGATAGATCATCTGGCTTTTGCTTATGCTCCAACTTGTGCAACATAAGTTGTCAAGTCCTTCCTAGCTCAGCTGTTGATGGTTATACACAGGACACTCTGTTCCTCTGACAATCTGGAGTTGGATGGACAGAACCAAAAGTTGGAGCTCAGGGGTCTGGGGGGTGGTAGGCATGAGACTTTGATGCTGATACCCACATTCAATTTTTTGTAAATCAAGGAAGGAATAAGAGCACTGGCAAGGGCTGATTTGCTGCCAGCTGGGGAAGAGAACAGGTTCTCAGGCAGGGAATCAGAGCACGTCACTAGATCTGCAGCTGATGCAGGATTTGACGTATCTTTAAGGTGCCTGGAATACAAACCAAATCATTTCACATGCTTAACTGTCTCACTCTTCCAGAGACACAAACGGAGCTCAGGGCAAGTCTGAGCTGGGTGGCAGAGATGACACCTCTCATGTGTGCTTCTTTGCAGGTGTCCTGTCCTCCTGGTGGTCGGTGACAGCTCCCCAGCAGTGGATGCTGTGGTGGGTACCTTGAGCCATCTTTGCCACCCTGCTGAGGATGGATGGGCAAGCCAAGGGGCTGCAAGAGGCCAGCAGAGCCCCTGCCACACTGCAGCCCTGCTGGCTGTCAGTCCAGCCCAGTGGCTCTCCTCTTCCAGACCACAGGAGAGCTGCCATTAATTCCATGCTGTTTGTCCCTTCTGCCTGTGCACTATTATTTAATAGCTACCACGTTAGGAACAATCACCACAGCAGTTCCAGTGAACCGCAAATATTTTCCTTTAGAGAGGAATCTGCTGCTGGTATTTTAACTTGCTGTGTGGTGCTGGAGCTGTGCCCTGGGTCACTCTGGAAGTGAAGAGCTTCTTTTTGACCATTATAACTCTCCCCAGATGACTGGATGACTTCAAATGTTGTGCCTTAATGGGCATGCCCAGTCTGCTGGCCTGTGGCCACATGGCTACTCACCACTTGGGACGCTACCAGATGACCCCAAATCACAAGATAAACAACACTTGTTGCCATTGAAGTCCCAGAAACAGATGGGAAAAAAAAATCTCCAGTTCCCAAGTATGGGTTTGTAACGTGGAGAAAATGCAGTTAAAAATGTGAGCTGAGTTACTTGGGTTTAAAGATGTGTATATGTATACACAGAGTCTTCACACAGAATCATAAGACACTCAGTTTAGTCTGAGTTAAGCCAGAAAACAAGGTGTTGGATCTGTTTTCATACAAGAGTTCACACTTAAAATCTTGTGTGCAATGCCTTATGCTGCTTATTCTTTTCTGTAGGTTGAATGCAACTCAAAGCTGGACCCAACAAGGACCACGCTTCTGAAGGTAATAACAAAAACTGTGCTTTTCAAAATAAACACTCCTCTCACATAAAACCAGTTGGATTAGCTAAATAAGCAGAACTAGAGTGATATGTTGCAATACTGATAATACAGTGAGAATCCAGTTCTGATTTAAAAACACAGTTCCTTCAGGGTGAGAGTATTCTAGTGGGATAAACAAGACTAGGGGCTTCGTGTCAGAATTACAGCAGGGAATTTCTCAGCTCCTCAATTTTAGAATAGTAGAGATGAGAGTTGAAATGTTCAGTATTTCACATACCCATAATGAATTTGACAAGAGCTGGCAAAGCTTATCTTGAGATATTTTGAAAGGTTTGGAAAGCTGAGAGCAGAGTAGGAGTGCAAACCAGTTCATTCTGTTCCTGTGCTTGCCTCTCAGCAGCAGTATCAGGTGAATCAACAGCTAATCTATCAGCCACAGTTTGGTCAACCTGCCTTCTATGAGGGTACAGTCTAGGACATGTTACTGCTAAAGAAAAGAAAAAATACTGCTAAGAAAAATTGATAAAATGCACTTAAAAACAGCTGAACATCATGCAGAGGCTTTGGCTCATATTTGGCATTCAGAGTATGAGTGCAATCTTCAGCTTGTAATGAAGTAATAGCATGTAAACAGTGAAACAAGTTTGGTCATGCTTTGCCAAGAGCTTCTACTGCATCTCTAGTGAACTAGTCAGTGAAAATTATGATAAATAAAAATATTTAATTTTTTTTTCCTCCTAACATTGAAGAGTTGTACTGCTGCCCTATAATGTGGGTGTGGCAGACACCCTAAAAAAGTTTGACACTGTCTCAGACCTTGTATCACTGGCCAGCCTTTGAACAGTCCAGGGATATGGCTGATCCTGATGCAGGTCTGTTTTTCTGCTAACTAATTCTAGATAGGATTTGGGGTTTCCTGTAATTTACAACTCTACTGTTTTCAGCTTGTAGTGTTCCTTGGAACAGACTGTTTTTGTTGGGTTGACTTGAGGGGTGGAGTGGCAGGAAAAATGAAATGCTCCAAAAATATTTCATGCACTCAAGATAGCTTTTCTCATTTGACTTTCCCTGCTTCCCTTGGCAAGTCAGGCTGATGCTTGCCATCAGCAATCTCAGCAAATAATTTTTCCCCTTTTTTCTCTCACCTCTGAGCTTTAGGTGTTTGTTTTCCCTACCCTGTTTGTCATCCAGGTCAATACAGAGTCATGTTATTGGAATTCAGAGCTGAATTTGCAAGCAGGACTAATAGGCTGGTTTCTAAGAAACTGGTAATTGCTGCCCAGCAAAAAGCATTTGTAGCTCCAGCTGATGCTTTCCCTGAGCATCAAGAGCCTTTGTGGTTTTCTCGGGTGCAGTGGTAGCTTTATAAACATTTAACAGCTTGCTTTGATGCGTTCATCCACGTGTATGTTACTCACACAACAAAAGGAAGTGTTTTTCTGCCAGATAGCTAAAAAGGTCATTTCAATATATCCTGAGCACAAATGATTTCCTCTGGCATTGCTCTAACTGGCTGTTCTCATCCCATTTCAGATGGCTGACTGTGGTGGGCTCCCTCAAGTTTCCCAGGTAGGATTTGCTGTCGGAAATCCTACCAATCATGTTCTGCAGCAAATGGGTGTTTTCCTATAGGGTACTTGCTGTTCCCAAATGTCAGCCAAAAGGATGGTTATGATTTCATGAATAATGATGTCAGTTGGTCATCTGAGATTTCTTTTTTTCTTTAAAGAGCAATGAAGCACAAAATTAAGATTGGGAGGGGATACTATTTTCACTGATAGTCTTAACCAAGGAAAGAACTGAGGTGGGAATGCAGAAGTATTATTTTATGTCTATTTACTAAGATAATGTGGATTAAGGCTTTAACCACTGACATTTTAACAGCATTCTTACTTGGACTATTTATAGTATACATCAGGAAAGTGGGAGACAGGAAATAACAATGCTAGGTTATTGCATACACTGGCTCAGCTTGACTGTGGATGAAGTGGAGTTTCTAGAACACATTTAGGCATAAGTTCCAAGCTGCTAATAAAGCCAGGCTGGCAAAGTTAAAATTTACCTATGCGCTTGTATTGCTTCACTTAAAAAGCTGTTTTGTAAATCAGCTTTGGAATGTGATCTAACATTTAAACAGATTTCTAAGAAATATAAAGTGGTGTTTGTGAACTTCAGGAAAAGATAAATTTGTAATTGCCTGCAGCTGAATGCCTAAACAGTGTGTGCTCCAACAGTGGGAACTGGGAAAAGGTTTTTTTAAAGCCACATGGTAGTATGTGCATTGCTTCTGTTATAGGGAGTCCATTCTTTGCAGTGGTTCAGAGAATTATGCAAAAAATATTTTCATGTGAAATAACTGAGCCTTTAAAGCTTATGTGGCCACTGTTAGCAGAGGAGAAGAGCAGGGAGTGCCTCATTGCAAGAATGTTGGTTGTAGGCATTTGTGCTGCTGTATGCCTGGTGAGCTTTCTTGCCCTATACACATAATTATCAGCTCTGAATAGCTGAATTTGTTCTCTGCTGATTAGGAATTACTCAATTACCAGTCTAGTATGAACTGCCCTGTACATTTTGTGAGGCCAGTTGTTTTACTTTGGTTCACCTGCCTCAGTAACTGCTCAAGGCAAGTTTTGAGCCAGGTTTGGACCATTTGTGTTCCCTGGATCTCAAATGTATGTATCCATTTTGTAAAATAATGGGGGGATGACTAGGGAGGGAAATGATGGAATTTTCTTATAAATGAAGTTTTCATGCAGTCATTAGAACCCAGAGAATATTTAATATGTCCCTGTTAAGATAGGGCATCCGTGGAATCTGTAACATTGTAATATAACCTACTGAGCAATGCCTACGATAACTCTGCCTCTTTTTTGCAGCCTGCCAAGCTTGCTGAAGCTTTCAAATACTTTGTTCAGGGAATGGGATACAGTAAGTATTGGCTTTATTGAATGGCTGATCTTGCTACTGAAGTTAATTGGGCATTTAAGCACCCAGAGAGTCTCTGATCCCGCGTGTCACTTTTTCCCTTTTGGAAATGCATTTGCAAGGGGAAAAAACACATGCTGTATCTGGGCAAAGGGTTTTCAGACCAAGTGATGTTATTAAATAGTAGAGAGCTTTGTAAACAGCTTATACCCACAAATACCTCTTTTACTTCGTCTCAATGTTTTTAAGGTTGGCTATTTGTAATAGTGTCCCCTCGTGGCATCAAAGGATGAGGTTCATCTACTGCACACAGCATTTAAAACCTCATTGGTTTCAAATGAGGTTTAAAACCTCATTTAAACTTCTTTGAGTTGTAGCTGTTTGTTTTTCATGTATTTGCTTCTGATTGCTGCTGTGAGGATGCACCATGACCCTGGGCTGCCAGCAGGGGTTCAATATCGGAAAGTAATGGGAGGGCTGATGAGTCTCTTCAGTTTCCCTCTGGATTCTTCCAGCCACAGCAGTGTGCCCTAAAGTTTCTTGAATTCCTCAGCCCTGGCCATTAATTCCACTGTAGTAATTTTGTCTCCTTAACCACATGCTTGGAGCAGGGGAGCATGTGAAGGTACCCTGAAAAGTATCCATTCCACCATGAAGGCTCCTCCAAGGATGGTTAAGGCCAAGGGGAAAGCAAATGTGGTGGTGTTTGCAGGTATCCCAGGATGAGGGAAGAGATGAGAATCTTGACTCCATGTTTCAGAAGGCTGATTTATTATTTTATGTTATATATTATATTAAAAGGAAATGATCTATTAAAACTATACCAAAAGAATAGAAGAAAGGATTCCATCAGAAGGCTAGAAAGGAAGGCAAAGGAATGATAATAAAATCTTGTGACTGACCAGAGTCTGAGACAGCTGGGCTGTGATTGGCCATTAATTAAAAACAACCACATGAGACCAATCACAGATGCACCTGTTGCATTCCACAGCAGCAGATAACCATTGTTTACATTTCGTTTCTGAGGCGTCTCAGCTCCTCAGGAGAAAAGATCCTAAGGAAAGGATTTTTCAGCAAATATGTCTGTGACAGGCAAGGGCTTCCTTCCACGTCCATGCAGCGAGGCATTAATGAAGGGCTCTTCTTGCAGTGCCCTCTGCCAGCATGACCAGGCTGATGCGGTCCCGCACGGCTTCTGGCTCCAGCGTCAACTCCTTGGAAGGACAGAGGAGCCGCTCCCACACTGGAGAAGGCACCAGGAGCCGCTCCCACACCGGGGAGGGAACGAGGAGCCGCTCCCACACCGGGGACGGCTCCAGGAACCGCTCCCACACGGACACGCGGATCGAGCTGACGCCCAACTCGGCGAGCAACGCGGAACAATCGAGCCCCAAGTCCATGGAAGTGTCCTGTTAGATGGCTCTGGGAGGTTCAAAACGGGTCACAGTGTGAAAAAGTAATGGATGCCCCCTGTGTATCACAAAAACATAACTGGTATTAATCTCTAGCTATTCTGTAGGATGAACTCTGTTCACCAGGGTCTGAGAGGGACCAAAGAAAAGAAGCATCTCATTTGCTCTATCGTTATTCTTGTGTCTCAGACAGCTGCTGCTATTGTGCCCTCCTTCAGTGGATGCCAAATTCTAAAGGATACTTGCCAAAAGCTGATGTGGTTGTAAACACTTCAGAGTCAAACCAGAATTGCTCAGTACCCTCCTTTAAAATCAAAGCTGTTACAGGGCCCTTTATCTCTTCTTCTCTTGAAGTAAACTGGCACAATTTGAGATGAGTTTCAAAGCGGGGGAGAAAAAAAATAACTGTTAAGGATGACTTTAAGAAAAGGAAATGAAACAAATGTGTTATGGCCTCATGTTGAAGCTGGAGTTGAATTCATTGTATATAGCTTGACTTCAAATGATAGAGAAGTTAATGTATCGTGCATTTATAGGCCTTCTAATTCATTAGTATTCAAGCCTGTTTTCCTATGTACAATAATATTCTACTAAAATAGGCAATTTTAATGTGACTTTGAGATGAACTAAATCTTTAAGGTTTTTCATTTCACTTTTTTGAGATTTAGTTCCAGTCTTCCTTTCCTTCCCCCCTCCTAGACCCTAAAACCTGCTTAGCCAAATGAGGACAGGATTTAAATTTGGTAAGCAAGGTAGGATTTCCTGTTTGGGAACTTGGGCCAAAGGGTGTACCAAACTGCAGGAGTTGGTGTAGTTGTAACAAGTAGGGTAGCTGTACATGCGAGCTAAGAAGAATCAGCTTGATATTTCCTTCAGAAAGCTTCTTATCTTTGCAGCTCAAGTTTTTTTGTGTCCAGCACAATTGTCATAAATTTGGAGTTCTGTAAGCAAAGACAGATTCAGCTGTTCTTTGTCAGGAGAGATGAATAACTGTGGGGTGGGCATGTAATTAGATACTGTACATTCAACTGCCACTAATTTCTAGATTTGAAACTGATGAGATTTCACTGGTGCTGAAAAGTGTATTCCATGAAGTGGTGGAGCAGCAATACTGTATGTCTGGAATGCAGTGTCTAATGACTTTGTAAATGTCATGATCTGCTGGTTCTGCATCTTTGCATAGCCTCCTTGAGTTGCTTTCTTTGAAGCTAGTGGCTTGATACCTTTCTGCCACTCAGAATGTCACAGTTGGGTGTTCTTAAGTTTGTCCTTCCATAGCTAGTGGGACAGGATTTCCACAGCTCCAGTGCATACCTGCTGAATTGCAGTCCTCACACAGACAAAAAGCTCAAATGCTGAGCAGTTAAATAGCAAATGTTAATACTTTGGGATTGCTTGTTCAGAAGAACACCATCTAGGTTACTTTATATTGATTAACTTCAGCTCTTGTGTAGAATATCCATAACATTTTGTGGGAAGAACAGACAATTTCCAGAAAGAATAAAGCTATTGTGTAAAGTCTATCAAGAAAAGTTTCTTAATGAAGTATTTGTATTTATTTCAAAACAAATAAATTTGTAACTTTGCAATGTCTGGTGTCTTCATATTTTACCAGGAGTACAATAATCTTTTTCAGTCCAAATATATTCTTGTCATCCGTTTGTATCAATCAAGTCTTTCTGATTTTACTCAGATCTGTCATTCCCTGCTTTTATGCTCAGAGTCTTCCCTCCTCCAGCCTACTATTCTAATAAAACAGCACACACTTATTCAGCTTTTTTGCTGACTATTGTAGTACTAAAGGATATAGAAATGCAGAAAATTATTGAGCCATGATACAGAGTACTATTTGCTGTTTGAACTTTTTTCTGTCTCCCTGGCTAAAGTACTGTCTAGTGCACAGATCTGGGGTCTGACTTCCTCACTGGAGTTGGTGCCACACTCATTGCATCCTTTCTGATCTCTAAATCCATTGATGTGATGAGTTCCCCATGAATAGCTGGAGTTACTCAGGCCTCCTGACTGAAATTGCAGATGTGACTTGGATTTTTTTAAAGGTGGTTCTTTTTGGAGCTCTTACAAGAATGTGATTTCAGGAAAGTAAAGATTAACCCAGTGACTTACTTAACATACTGGAGTTTTCAGGGACAGGTGCTTTGATGACTTTGCTGGGACTATTTTGGGCTGTTCATTCCTCCTGTAACTCAAAAAATCCTGTGATAGGAAGATGTAAAAGCAAATATTTGTCATGTCTGAGCCAAGGCTCTACTGGATGTGATGATTCAGCACAGGACTGGACTGATACCAGCAAAGGGCTTGACAGCCAGTGCCAGTGAAAACAGGAGCAACCTGTGCCAGCTCATCTTACAAAAGAGGGGCAAAGTTGGGTTCTTTGCTGAGCTTTTCTGGGAATGGCTAATCATTCCTTCCACAAGGACACCATGGTGTGCCTGTCAAGCCCAGGCAGTTTATTTTGGTTTAATGGAGAGGAATGCATCCAAGCCTTATTGCAGCACAAAGGGATCTGCAAGCAATTCTAAGCTGCAAGGAGTTGCTAGGATCACTACAAATGTCAGCTTTGCCATCAGAAGTGTTCATTTGGCAGAGAACACTGTGTTCCTGTGCATAAAAGCTGGAGGGCAGCACAGAGGAGTGGTGTCTCATCTTTTACAAAGAGTTTTGACTCCTCTTTCCCTGCAGTACTGCTCTCCTGGCATCTTTAGCTTGTGTTGTAACTTAAGAGATGCAAGTGGTTTGAAGATTTATCAGAATTTTTTTAAAAACCCTTCCCAGACCTGCAGAAGCTGACTTCTGTGTTAGCCTGAGTATTGTAGAGTTATTAACCTGGAAAACAGGAGCTGGGATCTCACTTTTTTCCAAGTGTGAATGGCCACTATGGAGCTACTATGGCATAGAGGAAATTCTGACTGGGTAACAGGAGGTTTCCAGAAAATATCCAGTTTGCTCCTCACAGTGCTTTTGGGGCTATAAAGAAACAAAACAGGATGGGCTCCCAGGGACCATGAGGCTTCCTGATTGCATTAGTGTATCTCAATGCCAAATCTTTGCAGCAGTGGTACTCTTCAAAACCACTAATAGAAGGGATGTCATTGCTAAAATCCAAGTTATTTCCACCTCTGCCTAGGCCTTGACATCTACTGTATAAAAATCTGGCTTAACTTCATGCTATCCTTCCCCCTCCCTGTCCTTGCAGAGGGGGAGTGGATGTGCCAATCCCATGTGATGGCAGCAGGACTTTTGTGCTGAAGGATGCTGCTGCTTTCCTCTTTAAAAGTCTCTATTGACTGAACAGCTGGAAACTTTAACCTAGATGTGTTTTTGAGGTTTATTATTAATGTCACGTGTTGTGAGTGATGGACTGAGCTGGAGTGAAAACTGTTTATAGCAAAGCTGCTTATTTTTTCTCCCCAGGGCTGGAATCCTCTCCCTGTCTGCCTTTGCCTCTTGGGCAGAGTATCTGCTGCAATCCTCCATGTGCCTGTAATGCATGGGTCTATTGCATCCACCAATGCAACACACTGAGCAGTGTTGGTTGCAGCTTGGCCCTCCCCCTTCCCACATGCTGTCTGCTCCTTTTTTTTCTTTACATTATTTTGCACTATTTTACATTCACAGGCACAGAAATCTCTCCCTGTCTATATGAACAGCTGGTTTGATGTGTGGATTTAGCATTTCCACAGAGCCAAATATAGACTTTATGGTGGTAGCTGATCGCTGCTATGTCTAATGTTTAAATAAGTGGCAGAAAGGATGTCAGGGTATTTTAAGAGCTCAACCCTTCCCCCTCAGCCCTTTGTAACAGACAGACACAGCCTCTCACTGTTTCTATCTATTGCTTCATTAAGGGCTCCATTCATTTTATAAACAACACAGCTGCTGACCAGTGTTAGGGGGGAAGAAAAAGGAAAAAAAAAGGCTTCTGATTGCAACTGCCAGACAGTTCAATGTCTGTTCTCTGCAGCTCAGCGTGGGGATCATTTGCTTACCCAGCACTCCTATGGGCTGGAGGAGAGTCATTGTTTTGATGTCATTAAAGAGGCAGCCCCACATCCCATGGACCCCTACGTGCTTTGGCACTGGTGGGATGTGCATCAAACACTGGATGCAGACACCCCTGGGCATGGGAAAGAGCCCAAGGGTTGGGAAAAGGGATGGCAGGCAGTTTTCCTTCATAAGCAGCTGCACCATAGCGGGCTGTGACCTGCAGTAGAGCTGCAGAAAGTATCCCTGGGTGACCTGCCACTCTCTGCAATTGCTTGTGGCTGGAGTGGATTATGGTATTCAGGTCAAGGTCAGTGCCTGGAGGGGGCTGGGGAGGGCAGGGCTGTTTGCTGGGCAGCAGCCCTGGAGAAGGGCTGGGGCAGCTCCAGGCAAAGCCTACACGAGCCAGGGCACTTGGAAAAGAGCAGGACATGCCACCAGCCTGGGCTTTTCATGCCCTGGCTCTGCGTGTGTATGTACCTCTGTGTGTGCACAAGTCCTCACAAGGCTCAGCATGATGGGCAGGGAGGATGGGGCTGCTGAGCTGTGGGTCTGCCCCACCCTTTGGACCTGGCATTGGCACAGGGAACAGCCTTGTAGGGTTTGGCAAGCCCACCCCATGCAAAGGTGCCACCCAGACCCACACACAGCGGTGAGGTGCACACTGTCCCACCAACCTGCTGGACCTCAGAGCCACACAGATCTCTCCAGCTAGGGAATTGTCATTTACTGAATGACTGCAACATGGTTTCATTTATTTGTAATGGTAATATGGCCAAATAAAAAAAATCTTAGCTCTTTATCATCAGCTGCCAATGTTAAACGCTGATCTGATCCTGCGGCCATTCCCTCTCTGCTGCTCATGTGTGTTTGGGGCAGAGGAGATCCTACAGAAGCAGGGCCTCACAAAGGATCAGCACTTCATTTGGAAAGTGCAAATACTGAGGAGATGATGGCATTCCCAGACTAGTGGAAGCAGCCAGGAAGCCCTTCATGCAGGATTGTGTGCTGGGCAGCTGCCACGTGGGTGAGCAGAGGTTGCAGAGGCCAGATGGGACTTCTGGTGCCTCTGGAGACAGCAGGGAAATATGGTACTTTTGTGGAAAGCTATTGCCAGAGGCACAGGTGGCTGGAAAATGCTTAAAAATGAAATGCTTAAAAGTGTAGAGGACTGCCCTTCTTGGGGGAAAAAGAAAAAAAAAAAAAAAAAAGAGTATAAAAAAGGCACACTGGAGGAGAAGGCTGGGGAGAATGAGGAGAAGGTGCTTTCTTGCCATAAACAAGCCCTGCTGACCAATCTCAGTCCAGGACAGGAGGCCACTCAAAGTGTTTATGTTCCTATGAAGGCAAGTAAGGTACTTCAGGCTAGAAGGCAAGCTTGGTTTGTTGGAAAACACTGCAGGTATTTTTTTCTAGAATTAAAAGGTAGAATCCTTACTGTGGTTAGCTCTGGAGGTACATAAATGAAGTGATACAAAAAAGTGTTTTGTAATTAATTTAAATGCTTTTCCCCATGTCTTTAATAACCTTGTTTGAACAATTTCAGTTTGTATGGCTTTTGCAAACAGGTTGTTCCTGCAACTTCTCAAGAGAGCTGATAATGAAGACATGCTTAGGCAGGTTGGGTAATACACTCCACTTTGCTCAAATACTCTAGACCTCTGTCCCAAGTCCAATAAGAGTGCTGCAAAAAAAACCCTCAAATGTTGAGCCAGAAACAGACCAGCAAAGAAATGTAAGTTGGGAAACAACTGGCTTTTCCAATCTGCCAAAATATTCAAAATGAAGGAAATGGTCTCAGACTATCCTTTTTCACCACATTACAGTGCAAGTTTTACTTTTCTGTGTCCTCTAGTTTCCAGCTTTGTCACAGATTGCAAATGCCCACTTGGACATTAGCCAGGCAAGAAGATGGGAAATGTCAGCCACAGATATATTTCACCTAAATATATTTCACCTTCATTTGCTTGCCTAAACTTCTCAATGAGGTGCCAGTCACAGATTCATTAACCATTTGCCACTTGTTTAATATCTTTAAACCACAGCAGCAATGTGCCATCTTAAAAAAACCTCACCATGATGCTCTACAAACAAGTAATGTGTTATATAGCTGGAGTAACTCAGACTGCCAAACCAATCTGGTTTTCTCATTATTTTTTCATATATTTCTGTATATGAAGCTGACAGAAATAACTCTATAGAAATGTTAAAACTGGAAAGTCACAATTTGAGAAGGTAAATGTATGGAGATGTGCCTCTAGATAGTGAGAACACTGTCTCTATCCATTTAATAAACTGTTTGTTTCAAATTTCCTTCAAGAAATCTGGGACAAGAAAAATCCCAGGGTTTAATTTAAAAGATGACACAGTCTTTTTAAATGTTGTGGTTTTCCTGGAATATTACATATACACAGGACAAACCTGGTGAACACCTCAAAAACATGGCAACTGCACTACTCCCTGTTTCCAGTTGCATTTACATCAAAATGGTGTTTTAAATTCCAGCCAACACTCCATGGAAAGGCATTTTAAAAAGCTTCATGCCTGCTTTCATGCCAGCATGACCAGACCTTCAAAATCCCACCCTACATCCTTGACCCAGCCTAGAGGACCAACAGGATGATCACCATGAGCTGAATGTGTGTCAAACAGTCTTGGCTTAGGTGGATTGCAAAACTGTCACTCTCATCCTTTCTTTAGCCTTTCACTTGCCCATTGCAGCAGAGGGGTCTGACCCTGGTACCTCCTCAATGCTGTAATTGTTGATGGTGGCATCACTTTCAGGTCCCAGCAGAGACCTGGGCCCATTGCACAAATGTACAATGAGCATCAGTTCCTGCTGGAGGAGGCAATGAACAGTAGGGCCTTGTTCTGGCTCTGAAATCCTGAGGAAAAGTGAAGCAAAGGGCTGGATCCATTAAAGCCTTTGGGGATCTAGATCTTCAATGAATTCAAACAGTAACCACAAAAGTACTTTTTTAAAAGATGCATGATTTCCCCAGGCACAGAGGGAGCCAGGGAACTGAATCTAAAGCTGGACTGTTGCCTGGTCCTAGGGCTAATCTGCTTGTAAACACCCATTAAAACAAAGGATCTCAAATGCACCACAGACTTCAGATCAAGGTAATTGGCTGCAAGTGATGCTCTTCCCCATAAAGAGCCACTGGACAGACAACCAGTGGCACAAGCAGAGCAGCAGAGCTAACAGTGCTTGGTTTCCTACAGACTTGTGTCCAATGTCCCCACAAAACTCCTTTACAGATGTGTAATAACCACTATTCCCATCTGTGATTCCTTCAGCTCTGCCTCCTCCATGACTACTTGTTTCCAGCCTGCAAATCTGTTTAAAACCCCTTTTTGTGCTGCTGCTGGGGTGGTTGGGCCACACTGCAGACGTGTTGGGTGCAGTGACTGCCTGGCAGGTGTGCATGGCCTTGGCAGGGACAATGTGGTCAGCCTCTACCTTGCCCTGCTCTTTGATTTCATGTTTTATTGAAGGAATTGCAATGCTTCTGAGACCTTTACACTTCTGCCTGCTTTGTTTGACATTTCCCACAAAGGGGCTGCCTGACAGACAAACAAATGAACAGTATGTCTGCATACACTCAGTTTCCTTAGGAAACCAGGCTAGAGACAGAAACATCTTGGGTGCATTGGGCAAGATCTGTGGTTTCCAGGCATTCACTTCACTAAAAACTGACACACACTGGAGCTGCTGGTCATGCATTAGCTCTCAATAGCTTCTTTTATCTCTCAGGGAAAGCCTTGTGTTACAGCCACTGCAGCATTTGATTGCTGTGGTTACAGAATTAACTAATTGCAAGCAGAGCAAGCCAGTTAAGGGACAGAGTTTTTCATACATGATCTGGTCCTGTTTTCTTGCTTCCTTTTGTGTACATGTAATACAGAGAAAGACTGAATGTACTTATAAACACCCATTATACATACACTGCTTTTTATGCCCACAGGAATATATACTTGTAAATATACGCATATATATATAATCATGGGCATGTTTTCATAAGGTTTTATATATAATATTATATATATTATTATGTAGATGTCTGCACATAATATTTTATAGGTGTGTATACATCTACATATAAATGTATATTTACATATTTATTTTCATTGTTTATTTATTATTTCTTTATTTTAATGAGTATGCACATATGCATATATATGGCATTTTAAGATGGGCAAGAATTAGAACACAGGGTTCCAAGTCATATTTAGGGGACCTGATTGAGAAAGAAGTCCTAGAATGTCCTCCCTATAACTTCTTAATACAAACCATTTTCCCCTTTGGAAAACATTGTCAAATTCTTGGCCATGGCCTCTGTTTTGTAAGTTCACATGGAACTTTTTACCAAGGGAGGGAGTTTGAAATGTAACATTCTCATTCTTGCAAGTGCTGAGGTCTTGTTTGACTGGAGGCAGATAGGTCAGGTATGAATTCTGCTCTCACATCATCCAGGCCAAGGCAGTCATGAGGTTGAATCTTTCAAAATGTGGTGGCCTCAGGTTCCTTAGACCAGAGAAACAAAGGGAAGAGGGGCTTTGCACTTTCATTGGAACATGTGGTCAGGGATCACCCTTCCTTTCTGCCACTAGAGATTCATGGAAGTTTCAAAAAATAAATAAAGCTTAAATTAAGAAATTACCTATGTCTATAAAGAATATATGGGCCAAATCCTTATAGACAAATTAAGATGCTATTGGTGTTAACAGCTTTTGGAGATATACAGCATTTTTCCTAATTGTTTTTATATAGGCATGGCATTATTTTCAGGCCATTCACAAGAACTTTTAATTCATCATAGCCAGAAAAATTTATGTCTCCCAGAAACTGATCAAGATTCTCCTGGGTTATCAAGATGAAGACAGACAATTTGCCAGCTGAAAGTAAATCAAAATAACTGCATCATCCCAAGTTCAGCCCTGTACTGGTCAGATCTCCAGATCATGTGTCACTCAGCAGTTCTACTGTGTCACCAGGGATTTTTGAAGTGGATACTACATTTCTCTTGTTCATGCAGAAACACAACTCTGCTCTCCCAACTGAAGCAGCAGCAAACCTGTCATGGGACATGGCTGCTGTACTAAAAATTTATTGGAGAAAAAACTGGCTCCAACATCCTTCAGTGATGATAAATTTCTTACCTGGAAAGATAATGACAGGGTTCTTTCTTTTTTCTCTTAGCTGATGTTTGCATGTGAAACCCCTTCTGTAGAAATTGTTTACATTGATGTTTACTCTAAGCATCAGCCCAGCTGGAATGAATGCACCAGAGGCTATGCCAAGGGTTGCCTCTTCTTCTGCATCCACACATTCTCAGAGCTGATGTGAAGCCTAACACCTGTTTTCTCATTTAACACATCTCTTTTCCTCTTCCCCAGTCATGTAAAACAATGATTTGTGTCACTGGCAAGGTGGCAGTGGGAAGAGGCACCTGTGTGCTGGTAACACCCTGGGCAGCAGGAGGTGGTGGTGGTCCCCAAGCACTGGCCAAACAATTTCTATTTCTATCAGAATAAATGGATGCAAGAGGTCTTGTCCTTCACTTCTTATCTGGCTTTCCACATTTCATCTGCAGAGAAATCCTAGGAGCAATACATCACCTGTGGATTAGATGGATCCTGAAAGCATGAGCTCTGTGGAGTGCCTGTTTTGGGTTCAGTCAGGCTATTCAAGATCAGATAATGCAGAGAACTGTGAAAGTGTTCCTGGCACAAGATACTTCAAGAGACTGAGATGAGTCCGAGGAGAGCAGGACACAGAAGTTCTTGGACCCAGCCTTTGCAGTGAGACAGAAACATCACACAGAGATTTCAGGAGAAACATCCTTCCCCCTAGGCTTTTCCCATAAAATTCACAATGCAGTAAAATCTGACTGAGAATAACAGAGGGGTGATTCTAGGACTGATCTCAGTGTGACAGACTTTAGCTGCAAGGGTCAGACCATCAAATCCTGATGTCTAATGTTGAATATAAAACATATATTCCAGTTTTCCAGCTTAGACAATAACATTCATGAAATGACAGTAAGGATGTCTGAATCTCATGTCTAAACTAATGACAGCCATACTTTTGCTGTCATACTAGTGTACTGTTCTTTCCTATGGGCAATTAAACTGCTGGCTTAGTAAATGACAGTGCCAACAGAACCGTCATTTAAGTCCCAGCATCAGTGCATAAAGGAATTTCTGGCTACTGTTAATGGATGAAGACCTATTAAAAATCTTGTTTGTTCAAGGCCTCCTCAAAAACAATGTGACAAAACAAAGAGATTTAACATTGATGCCTTAGGCTTTAGCTTTCATATTTTCCAGATTCTGTCCTGCATTAGTTTATAACTCTGAACTTCATGAAAAGTGTTAGCAAGTTCTCTTCAAAGTTTCATTAGACAAAACAATCCTTTCCCAGCCTGAGAACCAAGGACACCATTGCAGCTTCAGGCCCAAAAAGTATAAACACATCAAATTAAGGAGAGCAAACTGGGAGGATGGGACTTCATAACCTGAAGCTGTAATTGGACATTAAACCAAATTTGTAAATGGACCAAAACTTATAAAAGTGTGAAAACTCATGACCAGCTGTCCATCTTGGGTTTAGCCTCAGCTGGGCTCTTGTACTGCCCAAGGTGTATCTTTTGAAGGTCTTTTCAATAAATACCTTTAAATAAATACCTTTAAATAAATAATTTATGCCTTTAACACTGTCTAGCCTCTGTTCTACGTAGCCTTTCAAGGCATCAACATCCTAACTCAGGAAAAAAACAAATTGCACATTGGCAATGGATGAAGAGTCTCCTTTTATTTTAAAACCTCTGTAAAATCAGAGCAAAGGGTCAATTCCAGCATTCAGCCAATTTAATTAGCGATTTCAGAGTAATCATAGTAATGAGCCAAGTCAGCAAAGATGTCATTGGGGTTCCTGCAGTTCAGGTTGCAAAAACAAGCATTGATCCACATAATTTTCCAGGAAAACTCAGTTCCATCTGGGCACTGAAAGCTCACTTCAATAGTCTTGGACTTGTAGGGTGTGCAGCACCTGTTGTCTGTGCAGACACCGCAGTACTTGGGCCTGTAGGGACTTTTGCTCACACATCCAGAGATGGTGTAGTTCATGGGCTCATTCGCCCTGTAGACAGCCAAGCATTTCTTCCCAGGCTAAATCAGAAAAGAGAATAAAAACAAAGAGGTAAATATTCAGTGCTGATACATGTAGGGAGTAAAACCCACCTTGCTCTTTACAGCTACATGAAAGGAGGCTGTGGCAAGGAAGGGGAGATGGGGGGGATGAGGGGCTCAGCTTCTTCTACCAGGTAAACAGCGGTAGGACAAAGAAATAGCCTCAAATTGTGCCATGAGACGTCCAGGCTGGATATCAGGAAAATTTTTTTTCACTGAAAGAGTGGTTAAGCATTTGAAAAAGCTGCCCAGGGAAGTGATGGAGTCACCATCTTTGGAAGTATTCAAAAAATAAATAGACTTGGCACTTTGCAGTGTGGTTTATCAAGCATGGTGGTATTCAGTCAAAGGTTGGGCTTACTGATCTTGGACATCCTTTCCAAATTTAAGGATTTTATTATTTTATTCTATGATTCCTGTGTTTAAAGGGATTTGTAGATTAGGAAGACTTTTACAGCCCTGACCTAGGTGGCGTGAAAGATTTACATGTTTAGACAGAGGAACCCAAAAGCTGCAGAGTATATTGTGCATATACTTGCACAATAGAGTTCATAGCCATGACCAGGCGTGCAGCTCTGCTTTTCTGCCAGCTGAGCACAGGGCTGTCCGAGCCAGCATCAAGCACAGCAGGCTTGGCTTGGCTTTCCTTGCAAGGACCTTTTGGCTGGAGCTGAAACTCTCAGGGAAAGGTTTTCATACCAACACAGGCAGGACATATTTTGGAACTCTGTGCAGCACAGTAAGTCCATGTACAAGTGCAGCCTCATGAGGCCTGAATGCTGCCAAACAAAGGCTGACTCAGTGTCCATGGGGTACGCAAAGGAACAGCCCCCACCTTGATGTGCTGGGTTATATCCACCTCACAGGGCCTCATGTTGCACAGGCGGCTCTCCTTCAGGAGCCGGCACTGCTCGTTGTCGTTGGAGATCCTGGTGGAGATGCCCAGCCCACAGGTCTTGGAGCAGGGACTCCAGGGTGAGGTGTGCACGATGCAGTTCTTCTGCCAGGCTTCCTCCTCTCCCTCGTACGCTGTGGACACAGATTAACCCCACATTATTCAGCCCGGGCAGCTTTACATATTAAACACCCTCACCCCAGCTCATTGCACATTCAGGCCACTAACCCAAATAACTAAACCGCAGCAAAGTGGCCCAGCATTCCTGTGAACATCCCACCCCCTTTGTGCTGACCTACTTGTGTCAGACTCTCCATCGCTGCGAGCGCTCGGGGCCAGGGCTCATTCCTTTATTCCCTTCACAGCCTCACACAAGGGGGTCCTTGTCTGGGACCCCCAGGTGCTGCCACAGTATAAACAATTACAGAAGCCTGAGCCAGCGGGTGGAGAGAGGGGATGAGATCAGATCTCACCATGAAGGTTTATTTCTGAGCCCATTCAGTTGGTTCCCCATCGCAGAAAGTGGTCAGCAGTCAGCTGGATGGCAGAGGGCTTGGGAAGCAGCCACAGCCTTTCACTGGGGGGAAGAACAGCTTCAATAGCTCTCAGAGAGCTCAGCAACCATTTGAAGAAAGGGTGGGCTCTGTTTTGAAAGCAGCCAACAACCCCACTTATAGTTCTGTCCCAGCCTCAGCCAAAGTCCCACTGCTCTACAGCTCACAGGACAGTCCACAGGCATAACTCTGATAGAAACTGCTGCATTGAGCTTGCTCGCTCTTATATTCATTTTTATATTCATTATTATATTAAATGTAATAAATGCTACTCTGTCTTCTATAACACTTCTCCTTACAGGAGAAAAATCAGGAAAGCAAAGCTATGTTTTGCCCATTTTGGGGGACAGGCCATGAGGACGTAAGGCCAGTTTCAGTAGTGGATATTCTGAATTTGGACCCATCCCTCATTTCAGAACTATCAGGGACAGAGAAGCGAGGGCTAAATTCTGGTGGTTTTAACTCACAAATGAAGACTGAGACTTTTCTTTGTGCAACAAAAGACCAAGGTTTGACGAAAAACTCCTACCAACCAAAGAGCCAAAATCTTTGCATACAACAACCCTATCTCTCCTTGAGCTCCGCTTTTGTGAGATGGTCTAAAACATGGAGCTAGTGTGGCTAATGTCACTACAGTGTGTCACAGGGCATTTTGACAATAATTTTAACACATATGGCAAATTGAATCCATCTTAAGCATTTGGGACCATGTTTGAGGCAAATGATAGCACCTCTGCCCTGTGGGTTAAGTGATCATTACTATAAATGTGAGTGTGAGGACAGAATGTTTAATGTCATCAGTTCAGAACTGATGAAAAGTTGTACTACCACAAAGACAACTTAGCCCAACTCACAGTGAAATTTCCACACAATAACTGCCTTCAAGGTCTTGTGTAAGTTTGAGAGTCCTAAATCCTATCCTAATGTACAGGGGCTTTAAAATTGCAATACAATAGCAACATAACCTGGACAGAAAGCCTCTGTCCCAAATTAAGCTGAGCCCATTCTCTTTTCCAGAGGGTTCAGACTGAGGGAAAAAAATGAAAATGAAGAATTAAAAAGGACTTTTGATATCTTCAGAGTTACAGTAGACATGTCCTTCAAAGGGGGCTTTGGCTCACAGAATTCCAGAATGGTTGCACAAGCATAATTGTGAATATCATATGCACAGAATTGTGAGATGGTTTGTGTTGGAAAGGACCTTAAAGATCATCTCAATGAACTCCCCTGCCATGGCCAGGGGTAGCACCCACTAGATCAGGTTGTTTAGGGTCCCATCCAGCCTGTCCTTGACCACCACCAGGGATGGGGCATCCAAATCCATATTGCTACTACTAATGAGTTCCCCTGGTGTTTGCCTGCCCTGTCCTTCAGCACGTGCTGCGTGGGAGGCTGTGTCTCCCTCACAAAGGTTAGACACCTGCCAGGACTGGCAGTACAAGCTGATCCTCTGCTTGTAGATTCTGACAGATGGCAAAGGAGAGCTCTGCCTTGGCAAAGGAGAGCTCTGCCTCATTCCCACCGTACCTGCAGAGGAGATGTGGCGCGGAGATGTCTTCCTGATTTTCCTGGAGTCATCACAAACCCACTGCTCGCAGCACTTCCCTGTCATCTTAATCAGCTTTGGGTTTGGGCACCAGACAAGTGGAGGACGTGAGTTTGTGCACATGGGAACACAGCCCACAGCCCCATTAATGCACGTGCAGTTGTATTTGCAGTTGGGCTGAAATGTCTCCCCATTCTTGTACCTCACTCCATTGAGGACACATCCTACACCAACAATCTCTGAAAAGAAAGAAAAAGAGAGAAAAAAACACACAGAGCACCATTAAAAGAATGCTGGCAACAAACAGCTCCAATGTGTTCCCTTACCAAGCTGATCCCTGGGCTGGCAGTGCTGCAGAGCATCAGGTTCAGCCTGATGCTGCACCATGTGTAGTTACACCATCTAGGAAACTGTTTTCATTCTAAATCACAGCAAAAAAAGAGAACCTTTTAAAGCTTCAATAAAAAAATAAGTTAGAAAATAAAACAAATTTTATCTACAAATTCTTACTTAAATAAACCAAAATAATTTCATAGCATGGTGGTACGAATTACTCACAGGGGGAGAAATCAAAGTAATTAAAAAAATATTTAGTGAAATATGAGGTTTTCAGAGACATATGAGACATTCATGGAATTACACAGATGACACAGCTGTTCACAACACCTGTGTATATCTGAAGCAAAAAGGGAGAGCAAACAGGGGAGCAAAAGGAGCACCCAAATGGCTCTGGATCCTATATTTAGGATCTTACCCAGTTTATCACAGAGCAGTTTTCTCGGAAAATGAAGTACACATTTTAAAGCCATAAAAATAAATATTTGATGTATAATTTTTAATATAAAATCACTGTAAAAAGTCAAGCCTTCTGATTGCTCATGAACAGGAATCACAGAGCAGCATTTTTAGTTTGTTTGTTTCAAATTATAGACTGCCTGTATCTTGAAGCAGTGGCTTTCAATGGAAAATTCAAACTTCAGTCTCTTGTTTAGTCACATGGAGGCACTGCTCACACAGTGGTTGGGTTGCTTATGTTTTGAATCTGGTCAGAAATGGAGTTGCTTCAGGAAAACACAAATTGAAATGCTGGATTAAAATTCTGCAAAGGCTTCCTATTTTTAGAATGAGCTGAATGAAAACATCAAGCACAAATCCCTTCTGCACAAAAATGAGAGCTGTTGGAATTTCAAGCACAGATCTAGATCTCCAGTTCACGCTCAGCTTCAATTTTTGTAGTGCTTCAGCCTTTGTATTGAAAAGGCAATCACTCTGCTGGAGCTGGGCCTGAGAATTCAGAGGGATTTCTAGGTATGCACACAGATTATGACAGTTCAAAAAATGCTGTATCTCCTGGTGTTTTCCTACAAGCATATTCCTCCTGGATTATGTTAATTTACTCTCCTGCAGGTCTCATAAACCAAGAGGATCACCATGAGAACATCCCCAAACACAGACAAAGGAGCTGTTGAATGTCTTCATGAAGAACCTCACTGAGTCTGCATCAAAATAAAGCAATTTGGAGGCACATCCCTATTCCCAGCCTCACATGCACAACACCTGCCTCACCCCCTGGGCCTGTGCTCAGCACCTGCTGCCTCTGCTTTGCTGCAGAGAAAAGCCAACAACAAAAGCAGAGCTGCAGTGACTTCCAGCAGGTTCCCATTTGATGTCTGTGAGGTTAAATCCTGGGACACACCTCAGCAGTCCAGATACAGACTGAATTTCCCCCAGTTTGAAACCACTCCCTTTCCCAACACATATTCCTGACTCTTTCAGGGTCTTTAATTTCCATAAATTATATTTTTTCTGTGGCCCTTCACGCCCTGGATTCTCTGGATCCAGCCAAAAGCATCCATGTGCAAATCCAGTTCCTCAGAGCAGTTAGTCCCCAACCCTCAGCACAGGATTCCCACTCACAGGAGCTTTCAGTACCAGGTCAGGGCAGAAGCTGGTGGGCTCAGAGCAGGGTGATGCACCCTCTGTGTGGCCCAGGGTACAAAAAGAACACATCAGCAGACCCTGTCCTTTACCTCTGGCTGGGTGCTGAAAACAAAGGAAAGGGCACAGGTTTCTCTGGCAGTCAGAGAAAATCTGCCTCACATCCTACCCATGGAAAGACCTTCCTCTTATTCCCTTCAGCTGTGCACACTGTAATGCTGCTCCCCAAAACCCCATAAATGTCACATAACCATAAATGTCACACGTTGTCATGGCAGTAGGGAAGTGAAAGCACAGACTGGGAATGCCTCCAGAGCTCACTGGAAGAGCTGGGATCAGTGTTCCTTCAGCACAGGGCTGTGCCACTGGCACACCAAGTGCCTGTCATGCGTGGGAGGACTGCAAAGACCAAAAGATATCCAACTAAGAAAACAATCATTTAAATAAATAAACAGATGCAAAGCAGCATGAGGGCCTTTAAAGAGGCCTAGGAAGCCTGATAGCTTTGAGACAACATCCAGCCTGTTTTCCTCTCTCAGCACAGGGCCAGCTGTAACGATGTCATTCTTGACAATGTTTGTCTAACCTGCTCTTGCAGACCTCTCCTGAATGTTCTACACACACTCCAGACAATACATTTAAATGATCTCATATCCTCTTTTCTTAACCTTAATCTTTTCTAATCTTGAAAATCACTGTTTAAGCTTACAGCTCCTAGCACGTAACTTCTCTTGTTATTTTGCCTGTATCCTACAAAAATCTGGTCAGACTGCACTTTTGCATGCTTGGTTTTTTTTTTCTTTTGTGCCTGAGCCAGTGCAAAGCCAATGTCATTTCTTACTAGACTTCCCACCCTTCTGCTGAGGAAGAGCAATGCCTAGTATCACTTGTGTGAGAATCTGCCAGCTTATCCTGAACTTCTTAACTCTTCAAACCTGTCCCTTGGGTAACCTCTGCTCATATAAGTTTATTGAAGCCCACAGTTTGCGAGCTTTTTCCTCTTCTGTGGATCAGTTATTCTATCAGTCCATCTCACAGTCAGCTCTCCTCCAGGTTTCCTTTCACCTTTACATTTTGTCTTAAATAATTTGTTTTTATGTTCTAGCCCAGAAGACCCTTCATTTGAATGTCTTTTTCCTGTTTATGAACCTAAAGCCATGACCATATGTTCTAATAACTTACTAAAAGTAGCCTTTCTGATCAGCAATGTGTGTGGTTGTGCTGATGATCCTTTCATTTTTAATCATTCCCAGAAAAACAATTTTCAATAATTTCTGACTTTTATGAGAGAATCAGTCCCCTCATGTTCTGGAACTCAGAACAAGTGAATGTATTCTTAATACATAAACCACTACCTAATTTCTTTTTGTGCTTTTTCTTGAAAAGCATTCCAGCGTCACAGAACCAAGAGTTTGCTATCAGAGGTGGGAAGATATCCTTCTGCCTCATAACAGCTAATGTAACTATTGTAAAATTGAGGCTTAAAACCTTAATTTGTAGCTGGCAAGCTCTGATAGGAGATGATTATTCCTGACCATCTCGACAGGGTATTCTACAGACCACGTGCTATCCATCCAAGGTATCCGCTATAGGGAATTAGCCAAAAGTGTCCCTTTAATGCCATGGCATTCATGTAGGGGCCCATATTGCTTGTCTGTAAATCCAGCTGTCTGCCTATCCTTCCTTCATCCCCAACCTACTACAGCACCTCCTTCTATTACAGAGTAATCTGTTTACACATATGGAGACTTTCAAATGCTGGTTGGTCTTTGCTCTTGGCTGCAGCCAAGTCAAAAGGCAGGAATTCAGATGTCATTTCTCATCCAGCCAACTGCCCTGAGAACAAAGACAGCTACAAGGGAATGGAAGATGCTGCAAGGAGGAGCTGATAAGCGTGAAGCCAGGTATCCAAAACGAGATAAATCTCAACCCCTGCTCAGTCAGCTGAGCTGCCAGCCTATATCTAATCAAAAATATATGTACATCACTTACGTGCACATACTCCTATTTCGTACCTAGGTCTGTCTCCGCTGTAGTCACAGTACAAGCCCCTGTGGAAGTCACAGGTGTCAGCCTCTGTGCAGCTCTCCCCTCTCTGCTTGGCACACGTCTTGCAGCAGTCACAGCCGTCCGTGACCAGGCTGACGCCGGCCGCGCACCGGGGCGGGGACCTGGGGCACTCACAGGGCCACCTGCAGTACTGAGTCCGTGTGTAGGGCTCTGCCGTGGCTGGGACAGGGCTGCTCATGGTCAGGGAGGTCTGGCCAGTGGCCTGCAAACAAAGAAACACAGCTTGGAGAGCGTTACAGAGAAATGGGGGCTGCAAACCCTGTGCTGCAAACCCTGTGCTGCAAACCCTGTGCTGCTTGGTCCTCAGTTAAAATCCCCTCAGGTCTCATGAGTAAAAAAGAAACTTCAACAAACCAAGCTTGCAAGTCAATTATTCATTATTCATTATTCAATTATTCATTATAAATGGATTATCAAATTCAAAATCTGATAATCAGATAAAAAGCCTGATCAAGGTTAATCAAGGTAGGAAAGGGATTTCATGTAGCAGAGTGATGACATTCCAGGTCACTATTGCTGAGATCATGGAGTACTGGGATGCTGTAGTTCATATCAAAACCCACAGAAGGTAGAGGCTCATTGCATTCTGAACTCTCAAATCCCAGGTCAACAAGCTCTGGATGATATATAACAGCACCAGCCCTGCTTGTGGTGCAGGAAGGGTGCAAACTGGGCAAGTGACAAAGCACAGATTTCATTTTTCTAGGAGGATCACTGCAAAGAAACCTGTGCTGTACATGGGGGTGAAGCAGGGGCACAGTATCTCAGGCACAGAAACAAATGGAGTTATTAACATGGGGTCAACAGCAGAAGGAACATGGCACTGCTTGGGCACATGTGGTCCAGAAGCCCTTTCTAGTGCTGCAAAAAATAAGTGTGCAACCCTCAACCCTAAAAACTTCAAAGAAGGAAAGTCAGACTCTAGAAATTGCTAAGGCAATTCCACTTATTGCTGCCTTCCCTGTACTGTACTTTATATCCCCAGTGTTTTTCCTCTTTGCAGTTTGAGATGTCTCAAACAAAAAGTTTTCCAAAAACTCTCCATGATGAAAATGCCTCACCCAAGAGTTTGTGGGAAAGGACCCCACTATAGTGAGCTATCCATCAGGATATCTTTGCAAAGTGCCTTTAGTGTCTTTTACAGTTTCTTTGTTAGCATGCTCAGATTTTATTAAAGTACATTTTGAAGCCTGTTACTGCTATATCTGAAGGTGTATTTAAATATCTTGGAAACTGATTATCCTATATTTAGAACACTAAATTGGGAACACATTGCTAATCACTGCCAAATAGACAATGTGTTTGCTCTGGGCATAATTCCCAATTCCATTAAGGCCCCCTTTACAAACAGTTGGCCCTAAAGTAGGCTTAAAAAACACCTTTAAACTCTTGTTTAAACTAAAACATACCAATATAATTTACTCCCACTTTAAGCTCCTTGATGCTGTCAGAGTTGTTAACAGAGGAACATTCAGATTGACAAAAAGCCCTGGCCTTTCAATCCTAGGATTTTTCATTCCACTCACAATCATTAGAGTAGGTGCAATAATCTGCCACTTGAGAAGAGAGGCCTCCTCGAGTGCCATAAACCTATTTACTTTGTTGCTGATCATTAAAAAGAGTGTTTAATAATCAGGTCCAGATATACAGACAAAAGTCACACAGCTATTTAAAGAGCTCATTGCCACAGCCCAGCCCTGTAGGTAAATCCCTTCACCATCCCTTGTTTCTATTGTCAACATGAGCAAGCAGCTTCTCCCTGTGCAGATGCGAATGTGTCTGTGAGCCAGCACACGTAGCAAAGAGGAGCCCTCATGCTCCTGTGGGTTTAGTTAATATGTGAAGGGCTGAGGCTGAATTCTTGTAAAGCACAGAACAGCTGGGAGACATTTGGTGGCTTGACAGGAGTTTAGAGTAAATTATTCAACAGCCCTTCCTCTAGGTCTGACACCTGAGCTGGCCAGGGAAGCCTTTCCAGTGTCCTCACAGTGAGGAGCTGTTGTGGATCTTGGATGTACTGGCTGAATTGTCCAGACGTGTGGCTGAGTCCATTGGATGGATAGTGTGGGCTACATGAGCATCTTCAGATAATCAGTGTGGACAGGCATCAAACCCATCACTCCTGGATCTTACAAATGGGGAAGGCATGGAGTGACGGGGTTGGCATCATGTCCTAGGCTCCATCACCACCTAAACAAAACCCAGCCTTTGGAAACTGTTTTCCACTGGAGCCTTTAAAAGTGTGCAACCTGTACAGCCTTGCAGCCTCTCCTCTCCTCTCCTCTCCTCTCCTCTCCTCTCCTCTCCTCTCCTCTCCTCTCCTCTCCTCTCCTCTCCTCTCCTCTCCTCTCCTCTCCTCTCCTCTCCTCTCCTCTCCTCTCCTCTCCTCTCCTCTCCTCTCCTCTCCTCTCCTCTCCTCTCCTCCTCAGACCTTCACTGAGGGAAAAACCATTCCGTAGATTTATAAAAGTACTGGGTTTTCCTTTCCATAGTCAGCTGTCATCACTTAGCAGTACCAAAGTCTCTTCGGAAAAGTCATTCAGCCCTACTACTTCAATGTCCCAGAACATTTTAGAAAATAGACCCTTCCATTTTAATGAGTATATTGGTTAAATCATCATGACTAATGCTTTCCACAAGTGCTATCAACAGGAAATCACACTGTAACAGCCTTCCTCAATGGCTGTCTTTTATTAGAAAAAAACACCAAAAACCTCCCAAAAATCCACCCATGTAATTTAAGGTTTCAGGAATCATGTATTTAGGGTCAGTATATTGCAGAGAAGGACAATGATTTTGTAAGAAATCTGAAATAATATTTCAGATTAAGAAAGTGATAAGAGCAAAGAGAAAATGAACACTAGAAGTCACACTAGTGGGGATTTCACAAGCTTATTTCAAAATATCAGAAAGATAAAAGAATATGCCTGTTAGGAAATTAATTTTCTCAAGTACTGGTAATTAACATGTTTCATTTAATTTTTCTTTAATCTTGGAGTCTGCAGATTTGTTATCTTGGGTGCCAAGGAGAAAATATTCCACCAAAATTATTCATGAGTTCTAATTTTTCTGCTTCTGGAGATACAAGCCCATCCTCATTAAAACAAGATGAAGCCTTTCTCAGCCTGCTATGCCTGATAATTCTCTATTAAAGTCACTCCTGATTTATGCTTGGCAAGCTCCAAAATTACTTTATTTTTGCATCTGCAGAGCAGATTGCTAGCAACAATTCCCAGTTAATTTCTGTCTTCATATTCAAGAGAAGAGAAGGAGAAAATAAAAAAAATTACCCGCTGTCTGCCAGAGCCACAAACTCAGTATTTTTAATAGCCAGAAGTTTTATTAACAAGTTTCAAGATATAAAGTGGATAGCAGCATTTTATCAGCACAATCTTCCTACTGGCAACACATATTTTCAATCTGGTGAAAAATACTACAATTGTAAATATGTTTTAGTTTTGAAAACTGGGAGAACCAAGATATAGTGCTGAAACCAGTGTATGTAGCCCAAACTACAAGCTAGGCAGTCTTATTGCAGAACTTTTACATATTACATGAGAAACCTCATATTAACCTTTTCTTTAAAGCAGCAAAGCACCACAATATATCCCTTTGCTTCCGGCTTTTACATAAGTTTAAAAATATATTCCTGTGTATTGATTTTACTGTTTCAATGCTACAAGATCTTACTCTTAAAACCTTTTCTTTCAAGTATTTTTCTCATCAGCTAGGTGAAGGCAAGAGGAAGCTATCCCTGTTCTTCCCTTCCAGTTTATTGATGGGAAATGTTCCAACAGGATGGTGACTTCTAAATTGGATTCCTTTGGCTGACAAGAGAGCTGGAGAAGTGGCTCCATAGCAGAAGAAGCCTTAGTGCTTTATCAGCTTCCACTGTATTCTCCTTGGTGGTAATTTAGTCTCAAAGGAGAACTTTTTACTTCACTCAGATCTGCCCAAGCTGTGTTTTGCAGGATACATGTTGCTGGGTAGACTACATTTAATTTCTCACAGTAGAAGACATTAAAGAAGTATTTTTAACCTACATTTCTGATACTGCCTTTCTGAGCAAATGCCAGATGTTGTTGATGGAGGGATATGATGTGATCTGGATTATCCTGTTCTCTATCTCTGACATACTCACAAACGAAAATGATTAGTGAGGAAATTTTATTAAAACATTCTCTGCACTACAAGGTCTGAAAACGTCATCCTGCCACTGTTTAGAAGTCCAGATTTGGAGTTTGACTGTTCTAAACAAGAACACTGAAGTTAAAAACATAGTTTTATGCAGATATTGTGGGATGCATCTCCTAGGAAAAGGCTGAGCATTTGTACATAACACACATCTGCTTTCCCCTGGTTCCACCTACTGGCTGAACTATTGAGACAGCACAGGCAGAAATGCCTGTAGAGTCAATTCCAGTTCCAAGAACCACCCAATGTTTTCCCATTATCCAAAATTATTTTAAAGACACCCCAGGAGACTCATGCACGTTCCCAGAGTTTCTTACACTAAACTGATGGAGCACATTCCCAGGGGAACACAGCATCTGCAGCTCAATGAATAAGTTAAAAATGAAAAGACAAAATGAAATATAAACAATCCATTAAATAAAGGCACATACCTTTCCATCCCTCAGTTGTATTTCTGGGCAAGCATAGAAGATGCTTAGTTTCATTCCAGAACTGACAGAAGTTAAAAACTCATAATGCTTGTCAGAGAGATGGCAATGTAAAACAGGACCTGGCTTACATCAGTGGGCTTAAATCAGGCCCTCAGGGTAGACATTTGTTCTTGATTTTGCTCAGCTGAAACTTCTGTGCTGAATATTTCTGAATATTTGCATTATTATTATACCCAAAACAGATGGGTTAACAGAGAGCCAGTTCTTACAGGGAGATCAGCAGTAATCACAGTACCATCAGGACTTCCTTGCTGTTAAACTCTTGCAACAAATCCCTAAGTCCCCATGAATGCTCATAAATTGTCACAAGCTAATGCTAGGGACAAGTAGCATCAGGACAGAGATATAAATCTGATTCTGCAGGACATGTAATTTAATGGTCAGAGTAAAATATGATTATGCAGGGCTCAGCTTCTCCATGCATGAGGGTCTAGATACCTCATTAAAATTGATCCCAGACTTGAAATCTCCTGGACATATTATGAAATAACAGACTCTGAACGCAGAAAATATAAGACAGTTTTAAAGATGTCAGGTGCCAGCTGGATTTATTCTTGCTGTGCATGGTAGGTTGAACAGAAAAGAACCTTCTGCATGAAGGAAAACACCCAATAGCCTAAGAAAATAAAATATCCCAGTGAGCCAACCATTATATGTCTGTGGATCCATGAATGACGAGCAATCAGCTTCCCATAACTTTATTTTGGGAAATGTATCTGTGGGAAGAATGTAGACAGATGTTTGGAATAGCCTTTTCTAACTCAGTTTAGACAATTACAGAGTAAAGATTACATACATTCATCTCTTTGCCAAAAGATTGCTTACACTGGCAAACTCAGTGTGACCTCCCCTTTTCTTCATATTTTTCTATGGAGTATTCAGAGGGAAAAAAAAAACCCTTCCCTGTTAGAAAGCAACCTGATGTTTTATAACTGTTGTCCCCTGTAGAAGCACTTATTTAGAATAGGGTGACCTAAAAATGTTTGGGCATCATTAAAAAATTGACACTGCCACCACTGACTCCACAAATAGAGATATTGAGCAGCACAATTTCTGTGCTCTAAGAGCATTTTAATGTCTTGTGCTGCAATGAGCTCATCCAATGAAAGAAGCTTGAACTGGAGTATGAAAAGTAACAGGGAACATCTGGAGAAAAGTCTCCAGATGAGAAAAGTCTCCAGAAGGTACAAGCAGACAGACTTCAGTTTTAGGAAAGGGAAAATGCATGTGGACCATCCAAGATCACAGAGTTTGAAACCATCCTAAAACTGTACAGTACAAGATATGTTTCTACCAGCCAAAAGATGGGTAGAAAAAGCAGTATCAGTTCCAGTAGCCAGACAGGAGCAGGCTGCTTTGGCAGAGGTTTTACTTTACAAGTGGACATGTTCTGCTTTTGCTTATCTCCTTTTTAGTCATGGCTGTGAAATCAAAAGGAAGATCCTTTTCATCTTCTTACCCTATTGGGGACATTCTTCCATGTTGTGCATAAAAAGTAAAGAAAAATTTTAAAGCTCCACTTATTTGTTTGGTTGTGGTGTCTTTCCCCATGGCAAGAATAGTCCAAATTTCATTAAGTTCTTCAATATTATCCTGGTTTTCATGATTTTTTAAAATAAAAATATAAATCTGCATTTTCAAATATCCTGAATTTTCTGTTTCTGTTCCAATGCAGAGAATTTTGACTTAAAACAATTTTTCATTTTTAAATTTCAATGTTATTTAAATTCTCTAATCTGAAACAATTTGCTTGACCTAATATCTGCTCTTCCCTGGAATTGCTAATTACCTGATGAAGTCATGCATCCCTATTTCCCTTAAATAGCAATTTTCCATATCAATTTTTCACAACTATTTCTCTCTAGCTCTGAATTTCTGAGTTGGTCACTTTATTTTCTAACTATCAAAGTTCCTTTCTCCTTGAAATCCATATTAAGTGCCCTCATTTTGCAATTGTTATGTTAATAAGTTTATTTAGATGCAATATGGAAAAGAATCTGGTTCTGTTGAGATATCAGTAGAACAATTCATTTCCTGGATTACAGTCTTGAACCCTCACTTCAAACGGTCTGTCTGGGAGTTTGCAGTCTAGAGCATGGAAACCAAGATGGTCAGAGACCAAAAGGAGAAGACACTGAGAGAGCTGGGCTGCTCACAGTCCACTCTTCCCAGTGATAGCAGAGGGTGAAACAATGGGCAGAAGCCACAAAATATATTCGGGGAGGTTCTGAACACAACTTCTTTACCAGCAGAGCAATGCACCACCAGGACGTCCAGGGAGGCTCTGGATTCTCCATCCTCGTGTGTTGCACTCAGAGGGCAAGGACAACCAGCACTCCTGGCAGCCTGTGCAGGCACAGCTTGCCAAATCCACATGTGAAGATGCCCTCAAACCCAAACCACCTACAGGGCATCTTCCCCAGTTCAGTTCTGCATTGTGCCACCTAAAGTCTGCTTCTGGCTCATAAATGGAATAAAAACTGATCTATTTGTTAAATGGTGCATATAATGCAGATAAAAGAATTCTATTTTTCAGGACCACGCCAACTCCTATCATAAGCCCAGCCAAACAAAAGCTACTTGAAAGATTATTATTTTATTTGATGACAGGAAACATACCATAAATCTGGTTTTGGAGCAGGAAGGAAAAATAAGCGGCTGCTCCTGCTACTTTAATGGCCCCTTTGGAACACATGGCATGCCTGGTTTCATCCAAAAAACATAGCTGCCATTTTATACAGTGTTGTATCATTATATCAAAGCCACCTCAAGACTCTCAATGAAAGATGAGCAGTCTTTGCACTGCTACATCCTTGTGGTTAAGTAACAAAGAGATGGAGCCTACAACTTGTCTGAATAAACAGCAGCATTTCCAGATACAGGGTCCCATCACAAAAGGGTATTTTGTGCCAAGTGCAGCATATTTTGGTAACTGTGGCTCATAATATATTATGAGATCTGCTAGACAGAAAATGCAGATGGAAGACAGAGGTCAGCAACATCCTTAGGGCCAATGGGAGATGCCAGACTTCTGCATACTTGAGGAGGACCTGAAACTAATCCTGAGTCTGAATGCAGATCATTATGATCCAGCTTGAAGTGGTATGAGTTATCTCACCCTTTGCCAGGCAAAATCATGGCATAAGTCTCTTGCAGCATCTGAAGTGAGCTGGTTCTTGTGCAAAAGGATCAGTAAAGCGGCATTTGTGCATTTGAAGCAAAGGCATCCCCAGCACAGTGGATGGTGGCCTGATCTGGGTGTGGTCTGGCCATACTTCTGTGAGGAAAGCAGCTTCTCTTCACAGGATCATGGAATCCAGATATTCAACCAGACTTTAACTAGAGCCTGTGGCTCTTTCTAGAATACCAAATCAGAAAAGCTGTGAAACACAGAGTGGGAGAGGAGTATAATCAGATTTTATCTTACACCAAGCAGGGGAAAAGAATGACAAGAGTGCAATTCTAAGTACCAGCAATGACAGACCCCATCCATGTGATTGCTGTGTTGGGCTTGCAAGAACAAGACTTGCACCGTGGTCTCCATCACAACTCAGCTCATCTTGTGATACTTTCACATCTGTATTGTGAAAAATTCAGCTGATATCTCCCACCATGAGTTCCTCTGAGAAAAAATCAGATCAAATTGCAAAGATAAATGGAACAGTATTTAAATGAAAGAAGGGAAACATGACTTGAAGATGCATCCAGACAGCAAGAGGTCTGACTGATGTTCTGAACAAGCAGCAAGCATCTGGAAATCCCTGAAAACAGGACCATGGCAGTGCTAAGACATCTGGGAAGTGAATGACTGTTATCATCACACTGAGGGTGCAGAGGAAAGAGAGACTCACACAGAAGACAAACCACAAAACCTCCCAGTGAGTTAAAGTCATTGACATGGTTAAGGCAGGGTGAGGGACAAACCATGAACCTGAGGCAGCTGGAGTGCTAGGTTGTCACAAAGAGGAAAAGAGGAACTGAACCTTTCCACAAAGAGGAAAAGTGGAACTGAACCTTTCCACAAAGAGGAAAAGGGGAACCTTCTACTTTCCCCCCCCATCACCCTCTGGGGGCATCTGATCACACTGACAGCAGCACAGAAACAGCACCATGGCCTGTGCTACTTCCAAGGGTTTTGTTTTCTGCCCTCACTGTCATGTAAGTCATGGAATCACAGAAGATTAGGGGCTAATGTGGATGTCTCAAACACCAACAGCCAAACAGCTGTGGAGGCACCAAAGGTATTGGTAATAACACACTGTGAGAAAGAACAGGATGTGGCTGGAGCAGGGATCATAGGCAGGTAGAGACAGTACATTTCTGGGAGAAATGTCCTTGTTCTGGCTCCTGCAGATTATCACAATGCAGTACAGCACAAGGGCAGGATGAGGAACAGGCTCAGGGGGAATCAAGACCACTAAATACCCCCAAAACCCTCCAACCCATTTCCAGAAAAGTCAAGAACAGACAGTCTGTGATGCTAAATAATTTCCATAGAAAATTAGAAACTTATTTCCAGGGCAGGGAAGATTTATCAATAAAACAGTACCCCCATGAAGCCCTGGTGTGTGTGCCCCCCAGGAACATGGGCACCCAATCAGATGGATCACCAGGACTGGTGATGTCTCTCTTCCCTCCCCTCTCTCCCCTTCTTTAATCCAATCCATCTCTCTCTCTCTCTTTTCTCTATCACCCTATTCTTTTACCCAAACCCAACTGCTATGTGCTTACACTCGGAGAACAGGGTCTGACTTACACCAATTTCCATGCAAAGTGAGCAATTTACCAATAAAACTTGTGAATTTTCATGGATTTTGTCATTGTCTGTCAACATGAACACCTATGAATCTTGGGTGCTTCCTTTTCTTAGAAGGGTGGGACACCATGTAAAGTCCCTTCTGCCTCTTTCAAAATCCCAGACAGAATTCCCATGACATTTCTCTATACTACAGTGTGAAATGATTCACTCAGACACATCTCTTCAGTTCAGGGATCTGAAGGAAAGTATAAAACAGCACACAGCACAGAGCAGATGCTGCTTTAAATCACATCCTAGAGGAACTGAAGTGGGGAATTCCCTAGGGAGACATTATCTTCCTAATCTGTTTACTTCCTAAAGCTGGTATCAAGCTTTTAGCCATATCACAGGGTACCAATGTCAAACAACTGCCTCTTAAAATCCCCCAACAGATTTAATTATGTATTTTGTCATTGCAATTTAGAATGTGCAGAAAATGTTCTCCAAAGAAAATCTGAAGTCCTTTGCAGCAGTGATGCCTAAAAGCAGGAGCAAGCAGCAAAATGCTAACACAAGCCTTCTGAGCATTTTTTCTTCTGACTTGAAAAGCAGAAATCTACAAAACAACAACACACAGATGCAAAAATAGACTTAAGACTTTTAAATAAAACCATAAGTTCAGTATAAATGTAGCTGCAAGCACTGCATGAGATCAAATGTACAGAAGACCATGGTTGGAAGGGAGTCTGAGCCCAGGCACAGCAGGTAGGCAGCAAGCCAGACACGGGGTGGTCCATAAGCTAGAGAAATGATGAATTGCTCTAAGCTCATATTAGAAGCTAAACTGAGATCAGTACAAACAACCTTGCCAATTTTATGGTGAGATCATTTAGCAAGAGCACAGTGATTAGCTGGAGGCCTGCTTTTCCCAAGCTTTGCTGAACTTATCTGCCTAAATCCCTGGAACAAGCCCAGCCTATCTGAAGAAATTTACTAGCTCAACATGTGGAGCAGAGACATTATGTGCCAAAACATGTATACAACAACCCTTCCCAATGATGATATCAAAGAACATTAGGCCTAAAGCCATGAGGATGGAAAGGAAAACTAAAAAAATTTGTAATTTGTTAACTTTTCTAGATGGTAGTTGAGACACTGAAGTAGATTGGAGTACAGGTTTTGTAAGCAGAAAGGAAGAGACTGTAAATTTCAGATACTCAATGTGCTCATCCCCAGATGTACCAGATCCAGGACAACCCTGTGCTCAGGTTTTTATGATCTGTTACAAGTGACAAGCCTGCACAGGTAGTTTGTAGTCTACCAAACAGACAAGATTGGGAAAAAGCATTGTCCTTCTTTGAAATCTAGAAAAGATCTAGTGATATTACCCAGCTGCTCAGCTCAGTGTCAGTGGTGGTCAGGTGTGAAATGCTATACAGTACCTGAATTAAGAGATGTGCAAAAGGACATCAGAAGCCCACAGACTGAATGCCATCTAGAATGAAAATTACCCCCTAAATCTGGCACCAATCTGAGATAGATGACTTCTTCATGACAGACTTTAACCTGTCTGGGGATCATGCTGGAAATCAACATCAGCACTGCATTTCCAAGAGAGCATCTAATAAGACAAAACACGAATTGTTTTTACATATTATTAATTTTCTTAGTGCTGTCATAAATTTCATATAAGCTTCAAGCCCAACCACAAGTAAACTAACCTCCACTTTTTCTTTAAGAAAGGAAAAGAAAATCTGCTTTCAAGACAAGCCCATGAGGAGGGAAATGTTTTGGGGCACACAGGCATTTGAGGGTCAATTTATCCCATTAAAGGTATAAAATAAACATTATTTTTTCTCTGTCAATTTAGAAGCTACTCATTTCTTACAGATCCAAGAGGATATCTGACCAGATTTCCCCCAGAAAAGGCAAGACTCCAGTAGAGCAGGTTGCTCAGAGCCCCATCCAGCCTGGCCTTGAACACTTCCAGAGACATTGTGTCCAAAACTTCTCTGGGCAACTGTGTCACTACCTTACCACCCTCACACTTTCTTCCTAGTATCTAACATAAATGCCTCCTCTTCTGATTTAAACCTCTTCCCCCTTGTCCTGTCGCTACCTGCCCATGTAAAAAGTCTCTGTCTCTCTTTTTTATAAGCTGCTTTTATAAGTAATGGAAGGCTACAATGACTCAATCATGAAGCTTTCTCTTTTCCAGGCTGAGCAACCCAAAATCTTTCAGCTGGAGAGTCAGAGCTGGAGAGAGGAGGAGAAATGGAGGAAATCGATTTTGATTGGGACCTGGAGATGCCCATGCAGTAAGACATAGTTACAAATAAGTCTATAAAAGAGAAGTTCCTTTTCTAATGTAGACCACAAAGCCACGTGGTAATTGCACATGGATGCATCTTGTTCACTTCCCATAGTCACTGCAAAGCATAAATGACAGGCAGAACAGCATGACTAAAATATCAATGCCTTGAAAAAATATTTATGCTAATAAAAGTCAGATAATTTGCACTGACAAATTAATCTGATCTAGTCCACAAAATAAACCCCCCTGGTAGTCAAATGTATGAGTGTTTTGGCTCCAAAAATGTGCTGGAGCAAGTCACCAGGTCTGTGCAGTGCTGTAGAAGATTTCAGGTTTGGTTATAAGCAGTAACCACACTTGTGAGACACTCAGTAGATCACTGGGATCTTTGGCACTGGTGAAATGTGTCAAAACCCACCCAAAACTCTCCTCAGCTTCTCTGATAAGGAGCTGCATTCACAGCTGCTGGGTGCAAACCCAGGGCCCCTCTCTGCTACATGCAGAGGGGATCATTGCATTGACCTCACAGGAGTTTGGACAACTCTACATAAAATGCCTGATTTTAATACAGCCAAAGGTAGAAAACATAAACTCTACATTGGAAGAGTAGAGCATGACTTTGCTGTTTGAACTCAGCTTGAACCTCTCTGTGTCTGCAGAACAGGAGGGGTGACAATTCTTTTGCTACAAGGAAAACTGTGAGCTGCCCAGACCACAGAGGAACATGCAGCTGCCAGGGAGAAGGGAATGAATGCAGGTGAGGGATGAGTTCCCTATGAAGATATCAGTACGGACAGGGAGAGGTGGGAAACCCAGAGCTGCTACAAGGGCTATAACCTCAGGGTTTTGCTGGTGCTGCACCTGGGAAGAACAAATTTCTACCCACTCACCCACAGAAATATCCTTATTCAGCTTTTAGCATATGATTTTGTCTGAATGTCTGGAAGAGCTCAGATATGGTGGAACACCGCAGCTGAGCACCTTCAAGAAACCTGCTTTAGAAAAAAAGGGTTTCTGCATTTTCTTCACTTAAGAGGAACAATGATGTGGCAGCCAGCACGCTCCTCAGGCTGGATGTGCCTGTTGCTCCAGCAGCAGAGAGGTTTCACTCAGGATGGCAGAGTCCATGCAACCAGGTCCTCACCAATGGGTATGATATCACAAATGCCATCAATTAAACAGGGTGTGACATCCCCAATGCCATCTATTAAATAGTGTGCAGACCCAGAAGGAAAACAGACACAGGTGAAGATTTTGTTCTGGTATGAAGGGCTGAAACACCCCTGGAATGTAATTTATCCAAAGCTGAGGTCTATTAGACACTTTCTCATCTCATGCACTAAAAATTCTCTTTACAGAATTCTGGTACATTGGTTTTCTGCTGGTGCTCTTGCCAGGGAATTTAATGATTTCAATTACTGTGGATTAAACTTAGAAGTTTCAATTATTTCCCCTCCACAAAAACAACATGACAAAATGGGGATTGTGAAGGACAGAAGTGTTTTCACCAACAGCAGGAGGAAATCCTGCTCCTTTTGAATGAACTATTGAGCTACAGCAGGATGTATAATTTGTGAGGATGTGCTAAAAGAAGAAGGAGGGGAAAGAAAGGATGCTCTAGACAGAGAAGTTAGAAATGTCCTTTAAGGAGAGAAACTGGTGATGCTGAAGCAACACAACTGCAAGATCTGAAGGGTTACACTCTGTGTTTACAGAGCCATCCAGTAGGAAACACAGCTGTATCAACAGGAAGTGGAATCTGGAGTCAGAAGTGCATTTTTAAACTTGTCCTTTTCTTTCTCAAACCTACCAAGGAGATTAACAGTGGGGATTTAACACAAAAAAGAAAGACCACAAGCGTGCACACTCTGTAGCAACAAAGGACAGAGAGAGGAGAGGGCAGATCCAATGTGCTGGCACAGCACTTATCAGCAGTAGCATCCTCTTCCCAGCCCACCATGAAGACATAAAGCCTATTCAAGGCTCAAGGAAGTCTCACATGATGGGAATTTACTGACATGGGGATGACTGACAGGCCCTTGGGTCGAGCTGAGCCAGAATCAGACAAAGTTGTGTGGACCAGACCTCCATAGCTCTCCATCTCAGCATACACCCCCACATCTTGCCTGGCCTCCGCATCTTTTCCCCTCCCTCCCCTACTCTCTGTGGTTGAATACCCTTCAGAAATTATAATTTCAATTTTGTATTTCTCAATTCCTTCAGCCAAGCTCCCAGCCCCAGAGGAGTGTCCAACTCTCATGGCTTTCAATACAAACCTCAGACACAAAGTAAAGAAAAATAAAGAGATGTTAGAATATAGGTGTGGATCAGGTTCCTGACCCTACCCAGAGCTCCCATTAGCTTTCCAAGTAAACAATGCAATTCCGCATTTTAACTGTAATACAAAAGGACTTTTCTTCCTCCACCCCCCATTCCTGATATAGTTCATCACAACTCTGCAAAAGTGGCAGGAATTGCATTAGCATTTTACCAGAAGGTGAGTAAAAAACCTGCAAATTTTGTTACAGGACACTTGGAGTGTCCTTCCTACTCAGTCTCTTTTATTAGAAAAAACAAACCACAGACACACAAGCAAGCCAGCCTGCTACAGAGACTGATGCAAAATGAGAAGGAACAACATTTCATTTTTCCAAATACACTCATTTTGCAAGCCAAGAACTAATGATTTCAAGTCTGCTACAAACTGCATGGTGGCTGGGGGGAGTTTAAGGCTGACCTTTAGGGACCAGAGTCTCACTCCCCATGTTCACAGAGCTCACAGCCATTAAAGCCCCAGGTCAGAAGAGAAAACAGATACTGCCTGCTTGGTAGTGGCTGCAGAGAGAGGATGCCTGGGCTTCACAGTCACTCTGCACATTTTTACCTTATTTTCAATCATTACGAGAGATTTAAATCCATATCCTGTTTCTTTGGGGGTTTTATTTCAGGTAATTACCCAGCTCAGGGGAAATGGTGATGTATCATTTCATGCCATAGATTTTAATAGCATCAAATAACCCACACAGATTGACCCCCAAACCCCCCCCAAACAAACAAACAAACAAACAAACAAACAAACAAACCCTCCCCCAAACAAACAAAACCCCAAAAACAAACAAACAAACAAAAACCCAAAACCAAATATTGTCTTACACTTTAATAGCAGCAAAAGGAAATAAGATGATCACAAAATATTATGAGATTTAAAAAATACCCAGAAGAACCAGGAGTTTCCACAGGCAGAGACTGAAAATCCAGGGCAACTGCCAGGAGGCAGCAGGTATGCTCATAACATTAAGATCATTCAGAATGTCTGCTATTCAAATATCTCAGAAAGATTTATTCAATGTTCGTGAGAAGGGAATAAAAGAATGGGTTCGTTCCAAAACAGTATTTCCTCAGCACTGAACCGGGGTTCATGAGGAAGTTCCCATCAACAGATGTTCTGAGATGGTCTCTGCATCTCAGGTTTAAGGGAAATCTCTTTTTAATAGTTTGGCTACTTGATAACATTCTTCAAAAAAAACCCTTGAATTCAGATTCAAAATTTTCACCTTGATGTTCTCTCAGATTTGTAAAGTTTCCTTACTTTGTCATGGGCAATTTCACCACATCTGGTCTGTGTTGGTCTGGATTTCCAGAGCTCACATTTAAAATTCAACAGACCTGGCACAGGAAAGTTCCTTCTCTTGGCTGCTAGCTCATGGCTGGGAAAAGAATTCTTTCCCTTTCTGAAAATCAGCAGCACTTGGCTGAGAATGTTTGTCATGCAAGGCTTGGATAAAGCTGGTTATAAAGGTGGATATAAAGGTGGTCAGCTCCCAGGGCCAGTGCATTGTGACAGCTTTGAATCAGGTGTTTGCTCCCATCCTGGAGCCCACGTCAAGGGAAGCCCATTGAGTTTGCAGGAATGCCCCAACAAAGGCAGGAATGAGGCATCTGAGTCCATGTTCTCAGAAGGCTAATTTATTACTTGATGATACTATATTATATTAAAGAATACTATACTATACCAAAGAATACAGAAAGGATACTTACTGAATGCTAAAAGAATAATAATGAAAACTTGTGACTCTTTCCAGAGTCTCGACATGGCTTGGCCCCAGTTGGCCAATGAGTCAAAACAACTCACACCAGAAACCAATGAAACAATCACCTTTGGGTAAACAATCTCCAAAAACACATTCCAGACCAGCACAACACAGGAGAAGCAAATGAGATAAGAATTGTTTTCCTTTTCTCTGAGGCCTCTCAGCTTCCCAGGAGAAAAGCCCCGGGCGAAGGAATTTTTTCAGAGAATGTGAATGCCACAGTTGGGGCTGTGGGTGCCCAGGCCCCGAGGTCACCACCTGGGGTTCATCTGCCTTGGCAGCCCCACACTGCAGCCCTGGGAGACAAAGAGTCCCTGCTGTTGAGAGGAGAACACCACAGGGTTCTCTCAGCCACGTTTTGGCTGCCCAGAGCAGCAGCTGAGCACAGCATCAAGGATGAGAAGCCAGCAGGGAGACAGAGCCAAAGGGAATTTGGAGAGATCACCTGGATAAGTCTCCCATGTGAGGCCTGGGAGATGGGCTGATCCAAACAGTTTTTCTAAGGGATATTTTTTTCTCTTTAGTGAGAACTGCTCTGGAGGAGCAGTCAGCAGAGTGATGGCTATGGGCAGCTTCTTGTCCCATGAAAGAGAAGGCAGTGGGGGTGATGAGTCCCTGGACAGGGAGAACAGGCTGTTCCTGAAGATCTGGCCCAGAAACAGCAAAAAAGAGGAAATTTGTGCAGTGGGAATGAGGGGGCTTGGAAAAGTCAGAGCCAGCACTTGAGCCAGCCCTTGAGCCAGCCTGGGCTTTGCACTGCAGCCTTAAACCAGATATGCCTGAAGCTCAGATCCTCTTTTAATACACAACAGAAAGCCCCAAAAAGCAGATGTACCTTCCCTACCACCCCTAACAAAAGCTGACACATTGCAAATGTAGAAGAAAGAAAATAGAGAGAGGCCTTGACTTTTACAAGACTTTGGAGGCAAAACCATAGCTTTTGAATTAAATACAGTGGAAACTACAAGTAAGGAAAAGGGAACACTTCCTGGCACAAATTCAGTAAGAAAAAAAGAAAAGGAGTGAAATTATAAATATAGAAAAAGGATGAATTGAGCTGGAGAATTAATCTCTTGGATCCCAAGGTCAGTGGAAACAGAACTTAAATTCAGAGCTTTGGTAAAAAGAGACACCAGAGAATGAACCTAAAAAACTGATGCAATAATTAAATATAAAGGCTGGTATACTTAAAGGTATCACCTCTCCAGCTTGGAATGCACATACATCACATGCACAAGCAAGAAGAGGGTGTCACATTCTGTTTCTAGGAGGGAGTACTTATGGTGGAAAGAAGTAACTTTCATGAGGGTGATATTGTTAAATGATCCTGTTTTAATCTGGGGCCCCAGAGGTGAAGTGACTGTCCCACAGGCAGACAGGATATCTGTGGCAGAGCCAGAAATAGCAGTTAGATTTCTTGTTCCTGCACTGCAACCATGATCCCTCCTCCTACACACAGGTAATAAACTGAGTTCTTACTGGATGCAAAAAAGAAATCATTCCACTGAGCTGCCTCTCAGGTGGTGTCAGCTCAGCAAAGCCAGATTCTTAGTGTTTGGCTTTCAACCCTCACATGCACCTGATGCCTGCAAAAGGGCAGAACTCTTTCACCTCTCCAACACCTTCAAATCCCACACATCAGTGGTGATCAGTAGTTTATAGCTTGATGGATCTGTGCAGAGTGATGAAATGGGTCTCTCACACGTGATTCCCTCTTGCTTGCAGGCAGCTCTGATACTGCTGAGACTAAACCAAAACGGTGACAAAATTCCTGTCTGTGATCCAGAGACCTGCTGACACTATGAATGTCATAAACACAGAACAAAACAAAGCAAAACCAAACAGAGCTTTGCTCAGGCCAGCATATTGCTGCCACTTCCCCATCCCAAACCATGCCAGCCTGGAAAGTGGCAACACCTCAGCCCTTAAAGAGTTAACACTGCTGCTTGCAGCCATGGAGGAGGACAGCAGCTGTATGGTCTGTCTCTGGGAGGATGAAGATAAATTGCTAATTACGTGGTTACCAGCATTTCGGTCTCCCACGGCCCCGACACGCGAGGGCAGTGTTGGTGCACAAATGGTGCTCCCAGCAGAGCCCTGCTTCTCCCAGCAGAGCATCCCCCCGGGCCGAGGCTGCTCCATGGACACCACTTGTGCCAGAAAAACCACATTGGAGAAGGCAATGGGAAGGGGCAGGAGGTGTTAAGCCAGGATATTTATATCCTGTCAGCTCCCACTGCAGAGGCAGTTTTTCTAAGGAGGTTTCCCTTGTATTCTAGAGGGTAAACAATGAAACCATGATCAAGCCCTTTACAGTCATATAGTCACGTGGGAATGAAACAAATTCAATTATTTAATAAATGCTCTATAAAATGTTACAGTTTTAAAGGAGGATGCAGAGGTTTTAAAGGAATCTCAACTTTGCTGCTGTAGGATCCATTTACTCCTCTAATCAAATACTCCAGGCTCCCAGATGATACTCTGGAAAGCATTTTAATATAGCTGGGACAGAGAGAAACAGTGAAAAATACAGCACAAACATCTCCTCAAGTGCAAGCAGACTCTCTGTATGATATTTATGGAAAAATTGACACAAACCAAAAAAATACAAAGGGAGTGGGGGGTGGTGCATATATGCATATGTGTACTATATATATATACACACACATACGTAAACCACACAAAATTAAGCATATCATCTTTAAAAAGCAGAAACATCTTACTTGAGCCTGAACCTAGTTATGTAATGCATTGTTCCACCACAAACCCAGGAGCTCACCCACACCCAGGCAGCTTTGGTGGGCAAGGAACTCACCAGCCTCAAAAGCAGGATCACACCCCCTCTGTGGGGAGCCCCAGTGCACTGAGCAAAAACACCACAGGTTTTGATGCAAAATCTGGAAATATAAGTCAAACAACCTCCCAAATTCCACCACCTATGACCCCTTTGTCAGGCTCCAGGACTGCTGTGCCTCATAGAATAAATGTCATTTTAAAAATGTGCCCTTGGGACGCCACTAGAACAGGAAAATTAATAGCGAACAGTCTCCATAAATGAACTGCAGTGTTAAATAGCAGGGATGTCATTTTACATTTAACTGCTAGGGTCAAATGTGGAAATAAAACTCACAAAGGAGCCAAATGAATTTGCCCTCGTTCTCTTACTTCAGTGTTTATCAGCCCACACACAGATGCTGTGGGTATGATCCAGTCCTGTAAGTCCAAGATCTTGCAGGAAATATTGCCAGCAGTACTTATCAATAAATCACCTGCCAAATGGCCAAACTAGTTAATGAAACCTGGCTATTTTCCTTATTATTGTTTTCCAGCCTTTTCCCCCTCCTCATTAAAATGTACCTGAAGAGTTTTATCATGTAATCCATTTGCAGATTCTTAGCACTGGCTGCAGTTTTGTGGTTTGGTCCTTCCTTGCTAAACAGCTAAAATAACCCAGCTGTTAGTCTCAACCCCAGGAATTGGTAGCCTAGGGGCAGCCAGGAACATGTGCCAGCCATTCAGAGGAGAATTTAATTCTCCCTGTGTGGATTTCAGTGTCTCTGCCTCCTTATCAGCCCAGATACAGAGTTCTCTTTGTCACAGCTGATACAAGTTGGTGACCATAAATGTGATCTATGGCCTCCTTGGTCATCACATACACCCAGGAATTTACTGGTGGACTTGGAAAAACCAGAAAGGAGGATTTGCAAGTCCAAAACCTCAGATACAGAGTGGCCTCACATGCCCACGGCTATGAGAATGCCAAGGACACATCAGGCATGGCAGAGATGATGGCACAGGGGTGTAGAGCACAGCAAGGAGATGCTATGGGATAGTCATGGCCCTTTCTGGGGAAGTTCCCAGTCTCTCTGCAGAGCCCTGGTATATTATTGTTCACCCAGTGCAAGAAGTCTGGTCCCTACATGGATAAAACAAGTCCACCAGAGTCATTGCTTTGGGTGATTAGTGCTGTGCCCAAAAGGCATCAAACTGTGTTCCAGCAAAACCATGCTCCATTTCTTACTCTATATTCTTCTTTTCAAAGGACAAGGATGTGTGCGCAGAAGAGGAAACTTCAGCAAGAGAAAAAAACCCAACCCCCTGCCCATCCTGCCATCAAATGTAACTGAAAGAGCTTCAGTAAGAAAACAACAAAAAGAAAAGCCTGATTGTAGTGTGAAAGACTGGTGGAGCATGGAAAGAATCAAAACCTTTAGGCCACTCAGAAATTAAAATGTGAGTTGCATTTACAAATCCTAGAAAAGGGAGAGTTCAGTAGTTCATGCAGCTACAAATCATTGCTCCCTTCTAATGAAAATAAAATCATTATTATGAAAATATTATCATTATTTTTAATAATGATAGTCAGTGGGTCATTCAGAGCAACTTTGGTCAGAGCTGTGAAGCCTGTGTGGGCTGCACTGTTCCTGGTGGCATACAGATAATTTTCTGTCAGGAATTGTACAGAATTACAAAGTTGGTTACTACTCCTGACTTTACTGTGTTCTTTTCCTTACACACAGATACTGCAAGGGTGCAAGGGGTAATGGTTTTAAACTGAAGGAAGGGCAATTAGGATTAGACATAAGAAGATTTTTGGAAGGATGTTTGAACACTGGCACTTGTTGCCCAGAAAGGTGGTGGGTGCTCCATCCCTAAAAACACTGATGGTCACGTTGGAGGGCTCTGAGCAGCCTGGTTGAGTTGAAGATGCCCCTGCTCATTTCAGCAGGGTTGGACAGTTTGACCTTTAAAAATCCTATCCAACCCAAAGCATTCTAAAATTCTATGACTACACATGATATTTACATATTTCTGTATCTAATGTAAATACTAACTGAGTCAAGCCACACAGTTGCATGTTAGAGATGTAATAATAAAACCAATCCATCATATCTACTTCCAAGCCTTTCACTGGAGATTGTTTCAATGTGTTTGGAAGGGAAAGGGCAGGTTTACTTTGAGATGAGTAGGAGTTTGTTTCATGCTGGACCAAGAGATCTTGCTGCACCTTCCCACCACCAAGCATGAGATGTTTTTTCCAAGGAAATCCTGTGAATTTGCAATGCAAGCTCATAGGATAAGGTCCTTTTGCAGTGCTGGAATTGCTCTGTGACAGCAAAGGTTTAACTGTGCAGGTGTCCAGCAGCATCAGGGTCCAGGTGACTCATAACCCTCTGTGGATGAGCCCACAATTATTTCTGCAAATCCCTCTCAGGTTTCCTTTTGGGCTCATTGCTCACCATCCTGGATTTCATGAAACTTGGCCTTCCAACTTGCTCATCTCTCATTTGCTTTATAGGTTAAGTGGAATGACAGACCCAGACTAATAAAACAGAAGAACAACGTGGGAGCTATTGAGAAAGAGAAGAGGAACTGAGATGACCACAGAGTCCTGGAATGCATTACCAACCCAAGTATTAGAAATTCATTATTTGAGCTGTGCCACAAAGTTCAGCTTAAGTGCTTTCTTCCACGGCCATTTCAGCCTAAAGGCTCTCCTTTCCTTCCCCAACCACAAGAATATTTACTTGTGGGACAGAGTCAGTGGCTGGCACCCACAGAGGTAAAAATGCCCTTTTTCCCTTTTGCTTTCCCACACCTTGCCCAGATGCAAGGATTACAAAGCCCAGCAGTAGACGACAAGAAAATACAAGGGATTAAAAGGATTCCAGAAGCTTCACCCAGGACGCCAGAACAAACATGACATTTCCATGTGGATGCAAATAAAGAACAGAGCACCAGCAGAGATACATCCCAAAGCTGGGAGACCACCAGGCTGTAGAAGAACCTGTGATCCTCACCCAGAGCTAGGAAACCCAGAGCAGCACTGGAGAATGCCTGCACAGAGCTCCTAAAGCAGCAGAGTCCCTTGACCCTGCAACACATCTGTAAAAATCACATCTGTGATCTCCTGCAGCAATGGGAAGCTGAAGAGAACTCACCTCAGGGTGCAGCAAACCCTGGGTGCTACAACATATGAAGAGGCAATGATGGGGAAATTGGGTGCTGGAAGTCCAGTCCAACTTGAACACACAAAGGAAACAAAAGGGGAGCATTTCTTTGGGCCTATCAACTACCAGTCAATGTTTCTACTCAACAGAAAGGGAAAATTGTGCTTTTGAGATAAGGGCCATAAGAATGAGGATGCTTGATCTATATCATATGAAAGCAAAGGGGGAAGCAGGAGGAATAAATTAATGCAAGACACCTACCCAAACCTCCTACTGACATATCTGAAAGACTGAGTAAAATCTCACCCTGCTTTCTGGCCCACACTTTGAGACACTGTCAGGTTCAATGTCCAAATGTATCTTCAGCTGAAGCTGTGGGTGTCCAGCTTTTGCCAGGCCACAGCTGCCAAGGTTCGCATACATTTCTTGGGTTTATAAACAGTTTCAATTCCACTCATGCATGAGAGCCAGGGCTGTCCAGACAGGAATGCTCAAGACCCCTCTGGGACACTGAGACATCCAAAAGGAGAAGTTCTCAGTAAGCTGAGCCCTGGCAAAATGCTAGAGCAACTCTTAACATGCTAACCTGGGAGCCCAGAGCTTCTGAAGAACAAATGTCCCATATGGGTATAGAGGACTTCTGAAATTTTTAACCATAGCACTCGGGAAGGCAGGAGAAAGTAAACATGAGTCTTTGAAAGGACAGACACACAGAATCACCACATAAATCTCACACTATTGCTAAAATCCACAGCTATCACTTTTAACTAATGCTTTCTCCTGGAGAAGCCTCCCCTGAGGGCAGGACTGCTGCAGTGTGGAATGGGGATAGGACCAGTCCCAGGGGACATAAACAGGCACAGCTGTGAGGAGGGTGAGGAAAGCAATCCCTGTCCACAGCCCTGTTGTGGTTGATGCTGGAAAAGATATTGTTTCACACTACCAAAGCAAATTCAGACCCTTCCAGGAGAAATTCTGAAATAAAATGCATCAGGTCCTACTTCTCTCAGCAGAAACTCTGTGTGTGTGTGTGTGTGTGTGTGTGTGTACTTGGGAAGCATCTTCATCAAAACCAGACCTGGGTGTGGGTCTCTGATCCATGTGAAGAACATTCAGTGCTACCTTCAGGATGTTGCCTTAGCAATGACTTCACTCTGCAAGGGGATGTGTGAGGGGGGTCTGCCAAATGAAAGATCAGCTCTGGGAAGGCCCTGTGCACAATGCAGCCATACCCATGGGAGCTGTGTCTGCCAGCTCCAAGCCTCAAGATGTTAAATTTCCATAGCTGAATCTTCAGCTGCTATAACCAGAGCAATTTAATCGCTGACTACAATTTATGGAAGTGTAGGATAAGAGCCCTTCTGCAGAGAAGTGTATCCAGTCTACCTCTGGTAACCAGATGTTGTCAAGCAAGAGGGAATAGTGGGAAGGTTAGAAGGACAAGGCACAGCAATTTTGAACCTGTGCTGCCTGAGATAATCTGTGCATCATTAGCCATGGTGCAAACCAGGAGCATTCTGTCAAGAAGCACTTAACAGGTAAAGCTCAGCTCACCCTCCCTGGGGTACCATGGGATTTTTGCAGGGAAGAATAAAGGTGTCACTTTGTCTTTTCTTTGTGTTTTTGTTTTGCTTTGTTTTGGTTTTATGTTTATGTTTGGTGAAAATATGGTTTTTCCTGGAAGAGCCCAAAGACATTTTAAATTTTTTCCTACTACCAAATCCAAATATTTCAAAGATTAAATTCTTGGGTTTATATCTGTAAGATAAATCTCTTAAAAGAAGTAAAAATAACACATTGTGATTCTTAACACACAGCCTGAGGCAGCCCTGAGCCTGGGTCATTATCAGTTACTATGTAGTGAAATATGTGTCCGCAAATGAGATGGTGCCAAATAAAACCATTTTTGAGCATCTCTCTCCTCCTTCCCACCCATCAAAGCCAAAAGCTTTGTGTTTGTGGACCATGACTGCCATCACATCAGATAAATCAATACCTGCCTAGTAGTAGATGTGATGAAGAACAACTTGATTCTTTGCTTTATTTCTCTATTTGAGAAATCTGCAGGTTTGCATTCACCCTATTATTTTTTATTTTAGATTGTCACATCTACACACCTCCCATTCTTCCACTTCAAATGTTTTAGAAACCTCCAATGCTGTTCTTCCTACCTAAGCTCCTTTACTAATTTTCTACAAAGTACAGAATAGTTTCTTTAACCACCACCCTGGTTTAGGACATTTTGTCCTTTCTGAATAAGTGGTCTCACACTTCTGAGTCATCAGGACTGGAGACTGAAGATGCTGGCTCTAACTCCTCAATGTGCAACACTGAAAGGAGCCAACATATCCAGTTTTAAAGTCCTTGCTGCAAAAATGACTCAGGCACTGAGGAATCTCAGCCTGGTTAGGGACTTAGGCTCCCATGGTCTCTGTCCTTACATATGTATGTATATATATATATGTATATATATATATATATATATATATATATATATATATATATATAAAAGCCAACAAAGTATTTCAATAAATTTTTCAAAACTTATGCCTAAAATTCCAGCTATGTTCAGTTATTTTTTTCTTCACAAGTCCATCACCTGTGCAGTTTTGCCCTAATAAAAACCCCTGTTGATAAAATTTCTTAAGAATTGAATAACTAGTTTCAAACAGTACCAGGAGATGCAGAACCTGAGAGCTGCCTTCTGAAATGCCTTTGAGACCTGCCTGACCTTCCTATATTATCTCCTCTGCCTTTCTCCCTAGAACAATATTATATCTAACCCAGAGGGTCAATCCTCTTCTTTCCCAGTGGAACATCTTTTTCTGCCCTAGTTCTTCCTATATGTGAAGAGTGACAAGGAGCCAGGGAGACCACAGGGCTTGGCACAGTGTGCACAGTGACCTGCCTGGTGCTACCACTCCATGGATGTCTCTGCAGAGTTAGAAAGATCTTTATTACTGTTGTGGTGATGCCAGCAAAAACAAAAAGCTATGGATGATGAATTGGGACAGTGTTGGAGCTTTACCAGGACTCGCCTGTTATGACTCTCATGACTTATCTAAAATATCTCATGAGCTGGGTGGCCACGCCAGATAAATATTCACAAAGTAATTGCAATATTCCTTGTTTCTTCATACAGTGCCCTTAATCAGACCAAACTAAGAATTCTCTGCTCCCAAAAGTCCTTTCAATACTCCACAGGCTAATACTCCCTCCCAGATGCTCTGCCCACCTCTTTCACTGATCTGTGCTGTACACATTTTTCATCCCTGTTTCCTCCCTCCCTTGTATATGACAAACAGAAACCTGCTTTCCTCAGCCTACCAAGCTCCCATCACATCCCAGCTCAGGCATGGAGAGGGTCCAGAGAAAGCCAATTCATTACTGGGGAGAAATTATCCCCACTCATTGGTTTCCAAGTACAACTTTCCAAGTTCCAACCCCATGGGTGTGTTCAGGAGGTGACAGTGTCCCCAAATGCCCCAAGGAGCAGCTTCACCTGGTCTATTCAATGGAGAGCTTGAGCTAGAACTCTTGAGACCCAGGAGGCTTTTTAGGCTATTTTTAAACTGTTTTGAACTCTTTTTAGATACCCTTTAGACCAAACAGGCTGCTAGGAGCATCTGGATTGCACTCACTTGCCTATCTGCTCAGCAAGAGCATGTGCCTGCATGTATTGACATAGAGATTTTCATTCCACAGCAGGTTTTTCACAAAAATCTTTGATACCAAGGGAGCCCAGGACAACCCCTGCACAATTTACAAGGCTTGCACAGATCTCTTCTAGTGACAGTGTTTTTGGGGGCAGGGGGCACCTCCCTCCTTTGATTTTTTCCCTGCCGAACAAAAATCAGCTGTGGTAGAACCAGCTTCCCGCAGGAGCACAAGAGGTGCAGTTTGTTTGCCGTCGGTTTTGCGGTGTGTTTTATTTTACAGAAGCCGCCCTGTTATCAGCATCCACGCAGGACTTATCTCTGTGCCATCTGCCGTCACCCAGGTGTGCTGCTCTCCTGGTTTAGAGTCTCGCTGCATCTCACAAGACACGAGCCAGCCCCTGATGCACAGCGGATGCAAAATCTGGGCACAGGGATGCTCAGACACCGCTGACACGTGTCCGGCTCCGGGAGCACCAACCTCGAGCTGGGGAGCCCACACGGGTCTCTGACATCCCGGGGATGGGATGACAGAGTGGAACTCATTCCCGGGGTCCCCGAGGCTCCCCGAGCCCCGAGTGCAGCGCTGGATCGGGGATGGGGACAGGGATCGCTCACAGGCGCTGCTCCTCCCGCCGGACCCTCGGCTGCCCACGGCTGCTCTCAGCCCTGGCTCCCGCCCGGGAATTCCACCCGAGCTGTGGCAAGCACCGGGAAAGGCAAAGCAAAACTCGGGAAACGAGCGGCTTCCCGGGACCGCCTTTTCCTAAGAGGAGGGGGAGGAAAGCGGCTCCAAGAGATCGGGAGGGGATCAAACCCTGCTCCCGAGGCGGCGGCGGGAGCGGCTCCACCTGCGGGAGCGGCCGGCGGCACCTCCGGGACCCGATCCCGGTCCCAGTCCCCATCCCGATCCCGGTCCCAGTCCCCATCCCGATCCCATCCCATCCCGGTCCCGTCACGGCTTCGCCCCGCGCCGGTACCGGCACCGGAGCTGCCTCAGTCCCAGGCACTCCTGGGCACCCTCGGGAACCTGCCCTTTCCCCTCCACACCGGTCCCTGACAGCCTCAGCCGCTCTGCTGAGGGGAATCTCCTCATCCTGCTTTTGCTCCATGGCACAAATAGTAACAATGCAAAGAAAAAAAAAAAACAAAACCCTACAGTTTTCTGTGCTGATCCACCTGGATGCTGAGAAGAGCTCAACCCTGAGACACTTCTGCATCCTTTCCTTTCCTTTCCTTTCCTTTCCTTTCCTTTCCTTTCCTTTCCTTTCCTTTCCCCTCAGCTCACCTTTCCCTTCCTGCTCTCACAACTCCCCAGATCTCTGCAGTTCCCTCCTTCCCACACGCAGCACCCTGGGCTCTCCCAGCCCACCCTGCATTAAACCCCAGTGTGTTTGCAAAGTCAGCTCTCCCCGGCAGTTTCCAAACTCACCTGCAAAATGCTGCTTGCTGCTAGAATCCAGGGCAAAAGCCACCTCATCCCTGGAAGCCGGGATTAAATACATTTGATTGAACCCAGATTTAGAGCCGTTTTGAACAAAAACACCACTTTGGGGAACGCAGAGCAATCCTGAACTGGCAACCCAGCCTAGGCACTCTGCCTTTTTCTCTTGGCTCTTTGGGGATTTTATTAAAGACAGACCTGACGTCACGGTGAAGGACAAGCCCTGCATTTTTCCTCTGGAGAAACTTTTCCTGCCTTCACTTCTTCATTTTTGTGTGTGGTGTTGTCCCACCTCCTGCATTTCAGAGCATCGCCGTGAGCCAAAGGGCTCTTAAAGGGGAAGCGGCAGCGCCGGGGTCCAACACGCTGCGATTTCAGCTCAGCTCCGAGAGGCTCAGAGCTCATCCCTCACGCTGCTGAAGGCGTTCAGACTCTGGCAATGTAGCTGGTACAGCAAGAAACGTTTGATCTGGCTTTGCTGGTTACAATCAATGAGATGACACGTATACAATTATTCACAGATGTTTGATGTATTTGATTTTTAAAAAGAGTGACTTCATCTGATGAGCAAAAGGACATTTGTCCTGCACACCCTGTGGGGAACAGTCTGACAACTCCTTTGGGACTCCTCTATTTACAGAGATCACCCAGATCTCTGTAAAGATCTCTTACAGAGCACCCCCAGATCACACAATCCCCTGCCATGCCTCACATCCCTTCCATGATTTCAGTGTTTAGGAGGGTGCATCAGCCCTGGGCCCAGTTACCCTTCTATCCCGTGTCAGCAGTGGGCATGACAAATATTGTCCAGGTACGTAGCAGTGCAAACCCCACCCTGAACTCAAACCTCACCCCAAACTCTCTGATCACCTGTATCCCTGCTAATGTGTGCCCTTACTTTAGCTGAGAAATGTCTGATGTATTTGTCTCCTTTTACTTAGGCACAGGTATAGGCTTTCCTCCAACCATTCTGAATCTAATTTGAAATAATTTGAAGTCTCTTTATCCTTAAACTAAAATAGAATATTATAAGGAAAATGAGTGCTAGCAAAGGGATGGAAAACCCTGTTAAACAGCTTCAAAGGTCTTAAATGTAAGAGTTTATTCATGGGCTAAAATAAGCATCAAGCAAAATTTAAAAGTAGGCAAACTTTTCTTCTTGATGTGACAGGCTGGGCAGTGATGGGTGGGTGAATCACTCTGGTGGCCAAACTAGAACTGAGATGTTTCCTTAACTTCTGCTCTGCTTTGGTTACCACCTGGAACTCAGGTGTTCCAGGTTGGGTTGGGACGAGCCACTCCCAGCCCCTCAGCCTAACAAGCCATCCAACATAAGAAGAATGTGGAGCTGTTGGAGTGAGTCCAGAGGAGGTCACTAAGATGATCAGAGGGATGGGATACCTCTCCTGTGAGGAAGGGCTGAGAGAGTTGGAGTTGTTCAACCTGGCCTGGAGAAGGCACCAAGAAGACCTTACAGCACCTTCCAGTATGTAAAGGGGCTCCAAGAGAGCAGGGGAGAGTCTTTTGGCCTTTATGTAGTGACTGGACAAGGAGAAATATTTTTGTGCTGAAAGGGGCTAGATTTAGATTAGATATTAGGAAGAAATCCTTTGCTGTGAGAATTGTGAGGGACTAGAACAAGTTCTGAGAAACTGTGAATTCCTCATTCATTGAAGTGTTCGAGACCAGGGCTCTGAGCAGCCTGATCTAGTGGAAGATGTCCCTGCCTGCAGAAGGGGGGTTGGAACTAGCTGATCTTTAAATTCCCTTTGTACCCAAAGTGTTCTGTGATTCTCTCCCAGCCCTGCTGCGTGTCTGGTGCTGTGTGGTGTTGTCACAACTGCAGATTTGGCACAGCTGAATGCTCAAGGCTGGGGCTGACAGTGAGTGGGGGTAGGGAGGGTGAGAAATCTGCTCCAGTGACTTCTGGTCACACAGCAGCTTCTACGCCTCCATGCTGTGTGATGTGGCATGGGCAGAGTAATGGTTTCACACCAGCTGGACTGGGGAGCTCTAACAGATCAGTTTGTTTGTCTGGACAGACAGCTGCTCTGGGAGATGGTTCAAACAGAATTAAACTGAAGGAAGTTCCACAAGCTGTCTTCCTCCTCCAGCATCTTCACCCCTACCACAGCCTCTTCCCAGGACTCATAACCCTGAAGAGCAGGCTCAGGATTATGTTTTCTGTCAGGTTCTTCCAGAACTATGTCTGTTCTCCCTCCTCTATGTCCTCCCCATTTTTCTTCACTTCCTCCTCTGTTTGTTCAGTCCAGCTTTTTCTATTTCAATATTTCTCTCACCCTGGTGTCACCAGCACATCCTTCCTTGTACATCCTTGATATTCTGCAGGGGAATGTAGCACAGACCCTGCACTCTTGGTGTCACCTGGGTGGTGCTCACCTGCATGAGGACACTACTGAGTGCCAGACTTTGGGATCCAAACCTCTAATACTCTGTGAAGTGAAAGTAGAGAGTTTTGAGAGTTCAATTCCTCTGACCTAGGTGAAAAGGCCTCTTTTTAAAAAAAAGTGAAACTATTTGGGTTAGTCTAGGGTAAAAGGCTCAGATGTAAATCTGATAGCTAATATTTCATACAGATTGGGATTGCTGGCTTGGAGACAAAGGAGCCACGATAGCAGGTCTAGCAAAAATAACTTTCCAAATGAAGGAGGAACAAAAGTTCAAAGCTCATGTGGTATCAGACTACAACATCAAGGGAAAGAGCACTTTAGAAATGACATAAATATGGCATTGTGTTGGTTTGGGTTTTTTCCCAAAAAACATTTGGTTATCTCCCACTCTTTGACTATTTCCCCAGCGTATTTCATTGCCTCAGTGAATTCCTTAGCAAATGCTGTGGTCGAGTGTGTCAGCAAGGATGAAGTCACTGAGATGTGGACATCTGGCTGTTTGAAGCTCCACAGCCCACCTCAGCTGGCTTGTGAGAGTTTGTCATGTGATCATAAAGCAGACACTCTGGCTTGGCTTGGCTGAGACAGGGCTCAAGGACTGGCCCTGCAGCCCCAGGGCCGGGCTGCTGAGACACCCGGGTGCCTGAGCAGCCTTCTGATGGTGATTCCTGTGTGGGTATGGCACACTGGCCACTTCCAGGTGTGCCTGGGTGTCATGTAATTTCATTAAATCCCAAGTGACAGGGACATTTTGGCTCTTGTTGTGCTCTTTGATAGCAGCAGCCCAAACCTGGGCTTCTATGAGCTCTCAGGTCCCTCAAAGGATGACAATGCTGAAAGAGATCACTGCAGTCCTGTGTCACCCTGGCTTGATCCTGGGGAGTCTTGTACTGACCCCAGTAAATGAAGCCTCTAAAGACACTTCTCTGTCTAATTCAAGCACTTCAATTTAAGATCTTCAAATGATGGAAAATCCACTTCATGTTTTGATGAGTTCAGTTACATTCACTATTAAACATTTGTGCCATATTTCAGTCTGAGTTTGCTGGTTTCATCTTTCTGCCAATGTCTGCTTGGCTGATGAGAATTCAGCACTTTCTTCCAGCATATAAATATGCAAAGGTTCCATAAATCACTGCTGACTCTTCTCTTTAATAAAACAAGGAAGCCACATTGCTTTTAATTCTCAGTGTCAAATTGTTTTTTGGGAACTTGAATGTAATAGTTTAATGGCTTTTACCTCTTTACCTTTCCATGGACATTATATCTGCCCATGGCACAATCCATCACTCTACAGCCATCCACAGTGAGCAGGAAACAGGCAGAATGTCCCAGTTCAAGCTAGCTCTGATTCTCTCAGGCTGATGCTTTAATATCACTTCTTTCTCAATACATCTCTTATGCCTCTCAGCCACATAAACAGGTTTCTCAACTCAACTTCATTTTACAGTCTTCTTGGAACAAATAAACTGGGAAATTGATTGATTTATTTTATGCTGTTTGATTTGTCTGACACTTTTACTGAAGGCTGTAGCCAGCCAAAGAATACAGGGACTACTAAGAACAGAAAGAGAGCTCAGGGAGGATGGGTGCTGTTTCCTCTTGCAAATGCACGGCAGGAATAGCTCCTTGTCTGCAGCTGATTTCCTTTGTAAATAGGTGAGATCAGAGTCTACCTACAAGTCCAAGGAAAAAAAAAAACACCTTGGACTTTCCTGACTCATTGAAGGTAAAGACTGAGTCATGGATCTGGCTTTTGAATGATCCAAACCACTAGTTGTGTTAGTTTCCCATCAGGGTGCTTTTTCTTCTGCTTTTCTCTGTGATGAAGGTGACATCCCTTTCAATCAGCAGAAGGGCTGGGATTCAGGAAGCCCATCCTGGAATGGAAAGGGAGGTGGAGAATTCAAACTGCACCATCAATTATTGTTGTTATTGACACTACTTAGGAGATAGGAAGGAGAGTTACATCAGCCTGGGCCTTTGAAATATCCAGGAAGCTTTACAAACCAGAGCATGTAACCATGTGTTTTAGCTGACTCCTGATAATATCAAGCACCTGAGCACTCAGCCAGCCACCCTTAGCACAGGTAAATATTTCATTTTCAGAGATGTTGGCCTTTGCAGATAAGATCTGACATCTGAGTGAAAGAAGCTGTAATACTACAGACTCACTCTTTTGCTGCCTAAAGAGCCTTTCCAAAGAAGAAGATGGACAGGAATCACACTGGATACAGAGCCAAGAGCTCCTTTGCTGCTGTTCAGCCTCGTGTCCCCCTGATACAGTGATGCAAAAGGTACCAGGAACTAAGGGGGCAAATCCAGCACTGAATTCCCTCAGCCCTTTAGAAGATGCCAGATGAAGGGATTTACCTTGGAATGCTACTCAGCCCAGGTTTCCATTACTGAGTATGTATGCACCATCCTGTGTGGCTTGAATTCCAGGTGCCAGAACATTTGTGAGGCTGATCACACATCCAGCTGCTAAACAGAAAATCAGCTGGTCCAGGTAAACCAGCCTGACTGTCAGCACTCCAGGACCAGCTGGTCATTTCTCCAAAGAGCTGGTGTAAATCAGCTTCACTGAGTTAGGTGAGGCATCAGCCAAGTCTGAAAAATGGAACATTAAATATTTAATTCATTCATGCAGCCAAAATAATTTATTCCCACCATTTAAGCAGGACTGTTGCCTTTGAGGAGACATGACTGTGGTTTCATTCCCCATAAATAAAGTCAGATTTATTAGGACAGGTCTTCAGCTGGTGTCAATCTGTGTGACTCTGATTTCAGCAGTACTAATCTGGCTGACAGCATCTGAACTGTTCCACTGTGACCAAAAATGTACCGGCACCAATGACAGTAGCTGAGAAAGAAGTCATTAAAATACTGTAGCTTCCCATATAAAAGATTATAGAACTTTATATCAATTTTCAAATCTGTGTTTTATTAGATTTTCAGTTACTGATGACAGGAACATTGTATTTTCTTCATTGCCTTCAATAGCCTCACTACTGTGTTCATTCATAAATTCTCATAATTTCCTGATGGACATTTATGTGGGCTAAACACACACTCTGATGGTTTTGAACCACAACCAGGCATTTGTAACAACAACAACAGTACCCTAGGGTATCCAGTGTTTCTCCTGAGAAATTGTCTGTCTTAATATCTGCACTCAAATCCCCAATTACTTAATTAAAGCTTTCTAATGGAACTTTGAATAAAAATTAATAGCAATAATTTTTTAAAAATCAAACACAAAACCATCACACAAGTAAGGTACCAGGCTCTAAAAATAATTAATGACCAAAATGAACAGGCCATAAAGAATGAGGAAACTGCCATAAACACAAACAAACTCCTAATAATTTCTTGCTGTAGAAAAGTAGTCTTCTGGAAAGAAATATTTACATAATGTTTACTGACCATTAAAAGAAGCTGGCTTAATAATACATATTGAGTCTGAGCCTCAGCTGGTTTAAGTATGAAGTACTTGGAGTTCCATTAATTTGTGGCATTCATGGGTGCAATGCATTATTCATAAATATTAGTTCAACAATTTGAACAAATGCAGGAGGTGCAGGGAGGAATCAATCTTTGGGCTTGCCTCCTGCAGATGCTTTTCTTGATGCCCATTAAAAGAGAGGAAAATATATAGGCTAAAAAGCTATGAAAGCATGAAGAGTCCTAACAAATATTTTTGTTAGGACACACATTCCTGAAATTCAGGAATATTGTGCCATTCCTGAAATGGCACAGCTTGCTCCCTTTGTAGGTTTGTCAGCTTCATTATCATGGTCTCCTGGACAAGCAATTTTGTTACATGCTCCAAAAAATGATCTCACCCACTGCAGATAATATCCACATGCTGACAATCCTATTCTCTAGATCAGTGACCACAGAACTGCAAAATTGTACATTAATCTGGCCTTTTTTTTTTTTTATTTCTACCAGTGCTGCAATATTCTGCTGTCTCTGGGATTGGCTACATGAGGAGGGAAATCTCCTCTGCTCTCCTGGAAATTCTATTCTAGGGAAGAATAGATTTTGAACTTTTCAGTCACACACTGAGGCTTCCCAGCACTGTAGATATGTCTGTGAATTTCCAAGATTGTGTTACATTACACATATATTTGATTGGGAAAAAACCCAACCAAACAAACCCATGAAATTGCCTTAAATGTACAAGAAGTAAATGAAGTCTATAAAACAGAACCATCTCCTGTCTGAGGTGGCCTTGTTTTTTGTTGGAAACCAGGTCTGCTCTTCCAGCCAAGTTTTGTTTTTAAAATATTTTTTTCATAAATGCAGACAAATCATACTGTTTTCTTATTAAAGGAAATAAAAATGAAACCTTGTGAGATGTTTAGAAAAGTTATTAATAAATTCCCAAGAGATCAAACCTGTTTGAAACATGAAATATTTGAGAACCAAATATTTTCCCTCCATAGCCCAAGTATCCAAATTCTGCATTCTAACTCTAGTTACATTTTATTCAAAGTTTCCTGTGGCATTTGGTTAGTAAACGTTTTCCTTTCAACAGAGTTGCTTTCAGTCTGTGTTTCCTGGGGAAATGGAGCTTATGCAATCACTTTGTGTGTTCATGTCTGTCTGTCTGTGTGCCTTTGCAGTCATTTTTGAGCCCTTTGGGCAAAACCAAGCCAAATTATGTCAGAAAGATGGGTATCTCACTGATGATGGCATCCCTGCCCTTTGTGAGAGGAGGCACAGAGGGAGATAAGAGAGGCCATTGGAGTGTCACACTTTTGGGAAAAGTGAGCTGTTTATTCACACACTATTAGAGCCAGAGAAGCCACACAGCTGAGACCTGTCAGTCTGCAGGAAAACACCTTCAGCTGGAGTTTGCAGTCAGCCACCAGACACAAATCTGTGGGGAAAGTGGTTGTTATTGATGTAATTCTTACAAAAATGCTGCTACTTTAGGCACACATGGCCCACGTGTTCTCAGGTTCTCATATTTTTATTTTTTATTTCTTGCCACCAGAACTCAACACTTCCTCTTCTCCCACCTCATACCAATATTTGTTCTTAATTTGATCTTGATTATAAAAGCAAAAGAGTTGAAAATCAAGGTATCCATTTTTACACCACCTCAGGAAGTAAAATATTAATTCCATTCCAAATTCCTGCCTGGATGCTTTCAAAGTGCAAGGATACAGTCATTTTTCAGTAGATATAGAATGGTTCTGTCTCAAGAAGATGAATAAATTTGGGGTCTAAGGAGAGCATTCAGAATATTCACATTTTATTACCATTGATAGTTGTATTTGAAACATTTAAATATATGACAATGAAGACAATAAACTACTTTTCCATGCCCTGGAAGGCGTTCACCACAATGTCTGCTAGCATTGAATGTCAGTTTTACAAAATTGGAAGCATTATGAGTTTGTTTCCTGATTTCATTTGGACACTTTCAACAAACCCAACTCAAAGAAGGGAACCAGGGCACAGGAGGTGATGTATCACACCTGGGGTGCCAGAGCAGAATCACTGCCCTGAGCTCTGATCTTTGTGATCAGTTCTACTTCTTTCCATCCCTGCCTAGTGTGATAAAACTTTCCACCTTCTCTTGGTCTGAGGGCACCACACACAGTGATCACAGTTTCCCTCTGGATTTATTTTTCCTTCCTCTTCTCCTGTCACCCTTTTGGAGCAGAAGACATCATCTAGACTTGTATTCAACCTGAAGAGAGGGAGAAAGGAGGAGAAGGAGAAGGAGAAGGAGAAGGAGAAGGAGAAGGAGAAGGAGAAGGAGAAGGAGAAGATCAGGCTGCATCAAAGCACTGACCCCACATGCTCAGGGAAAAAGTTGGTGCAGTTATGTCTGCCTTGATCCAGCAAATTTTTTCTTCTTCATCAAGTGAAAAAAGGATCTCCTGGGTTCTGGCAGTACTTCTTTCCCTTCAATATGACTTTGTGGTCAATCTCCCTTTAATCTCACCTGAAGTTTTTGAGTCCCTGAGAAATGGTTGGGCTGCAGACGTTCAGCCAGGTTCCAAAAAGAAATTTGGACAAGGAAGATGTATTTTGGGGCACTATGTGAGACCTCATAGAGGATCCACAACACTGTGTTTCTTAGGCTGCATTAATTATCCCTGGGTTTAAGCACCAGAAAAATATACAGAGGGAAAAGCCTGTAGTTTTCATGTTGAGCAAAAATTGTGGCCAGCATGGTGTCTGGTGTTTGTCTGCTTGGTTTTTTGTTTTTCTTCAAGAAAATCACTCTTTTCTTTGCACAGTGGGGACTCTTGACTTCATCTTTTGTCACCTCCCAAAGGAAACTCAGAAAGATAAATATCTGACCCACCTGAGGCTTAAAGCAGTTGCTGAGATTACAAGTAAGATGGCAAAGTTAGGAGAGCTTTCATGTGTTCAAAACTTCTTGGCATTATTTATTCACCATGTGCTGGGTCAGGGCTCTTGAAATGTGCCCAGGGAAAGTGTCCACATGGGTGAGGGAGAGGCCTTGCTTCCATCAGGGTACCAGTGATGGAGCACAGCTCCTGGCAAGGAACCTCCTCAGATGGGAGCCATCACAGCCTCTCTCCTGCCTCTGGCCTCCAGGTTTTTGGAGCAGGGAAGGATATGGGCTGAGAGCAGGGCCAAGGTCCTGAGCCTCGAGCGAGCTGACTCCAGAGATAAAGAGGAAAAATGGGAGAGAGAGGGAAGCAAGGGAACACATCTGAGTACACAGTCAGAGGCTGGAAGACACTAAAGGGTTCCTCTCATGTCTGCCCTGCCCCAAGGTACAGCCTGCATTAACTCAGCTCTTACTGACAGATGTCTGTGGGGAGCACAGCCCCTTCCCTCTAATTTCTCTGCAGTGACCTGTTCCAAGCCTTTCCTCTCCTCAGACAGTTAAGCCCAATCTCTACCTGAAATCTCTCTTGCTGCAATGTAGGTCCACTGCTTCTTGGGCACACTGGGGAAAAAAAAAAATCTTTTATTTGATCTTCATTGCAGAATTTCATGAGTTTAAAGACAACATACATAGATCCACTGCAGCTTTCTGTGTTTTCCTTTGAGGTGCCCCAAACAGGGATAGCACTAGGACTCTATCAGTTTCTCAAGGTCAGGATTGAAGGCACTTGAAACAATAGTTCATGTTCAGACTCAGGTGTTTATTATTTCCTATCAGTGCTACAGCCTCTCAACCATGATTTCTGCTGCCTTTCATTAGCAAGGCATAAAATGGCTAACTATCTCTTGTTACAAGGTCTTTTAAGGCTAAACTATCCAATTAAGAAATGATACCTAGATTATTTTCACTTTTAGCCCAATAACTCATCCTTCAAAACCCGCAACATGGACTTTTCTGTTCAATTACAAAACACCACCCAGATCCATGGAGAAGAAGAAGAAGAAGAAGATAAAGAACAACCTGTCTCTGCCCTAAAACCTACATCTTGCTTCATATTTATTTCTATATTCTAAAACCCCAAACTCTAAGTTTTCTACCCTGTGTTATTACATGCTTCTAACCAACTACACACCCATAATTCAGTGTTATCAATTAATTTTGGAAGCCTTCTCCACAGCCTCAGGTCAATTGCAGTATTCTCTTGTGGGTTTGTGCCTTTAAGTACAGAAAGTTTAAAATTCTCAGTATCCAGGGTTTCAACAGGACTAGACAGAGAACCACTCTTTAATTTTCCTGGAGTTCACTTCCCACCTCCATCTTCATGACCTAGCCTATTTCTGCAGGAAGGCACCTATTCCCACTTTAGTGGTTCTCCCTCTGAGATCAATGACTACCAAGCCAAAACAGGCCCCACCAGTACAGCCAAAACCCTGCTGTTCACATCTGGGAGAGCCAGTCTGGTCACCACTGCAGTGGTGGAAGAGGGAAAATATCTGCAACACCACTTAAATTATAAAGAAATTATAAGCAATCTGCTGGGATAAAATGGTTGAAAAAAGCAACAAGATCTCAGCATCAGCAGCCATTCTCAGGTATGCCCTAGCAGGACAAGTAACCTGCAGGGCTTTACTGCTCCCATCTCTGCACTTCCTCTGTGCTGGATTTTATGTGATAAATATGAACCCTGTTAATGCACCCTTGGAGAAAATAACCACCCTTGTCAGTGTGGTTCACACAGCTGAGGAGCCTGAGGCAGATCCATGACTGCTGTTCTCCTCAATGCCATCATGAAAGAAGTCCTTCATAGGATCTCCATGGGATCTTTTATTTTCAAACCTAGATTTGCATCATCAGCAGATGTAGCCCTTATGTGCTGCTGTTCAAGGCAGATTTTGCAAGACTCCAGCCTACATTCCAAAGCCCCCCTCCAGCTTTTCCTCCAGGACAGGAGGGCAGCACAGATAACCCCTGCTGAAGATAGCCATGGACACTACAGGATGGAATCTGGGTTAGATTTCCAATTCACTTGAGCAAATTTCATGTGAAATATTAGCAAAAGCCTTCCTACAGTCAAGGTGAAATTACACCACAGCAACTCCATCTTCTTCTACAGTACATACCCTGTCTCCCATACCGTCAAGATCTGTCAAGTTTGGTGTTCTTTTAATCAATGACTTGGTTTTCAGAGTGTTCCAAAATGGTCTGTTCCACTTGTTTCAACTTTTTTCTAGGTGTTGACAGTATGTAGATTGGTTGATAATTCTCTAGCTCTTCCCTTTCCTTCAGAACATCAGACCCATATCTGTCCTTTTTTCTCCCTCCTAGGTCTCACATATCCTTCAAGACAGTGACTAGCCAGTTTTGCAATTTGAACCAAAACAAAACAAAACAAAAAAAAAAATCAGTGTTTTTAATGAAATCCCTTAGCCTTCCTTCTGCCTGCTGGAAGTTGAATTGCTCCTCCCTCCTCACTGGTATTACCATGTTAGTTATAGGCTCACTGCAGTTTTAGTGAAGGCTGAAAGGTGAAAGGCATTAACTACTTCAGCCTTCCAGGAATAATCAACTTTTCTTCCTCACTAAGTGAAGGACCGGCTTCTTCCTTCATCTTGCTCCTCCTGCTGAAATATTAGTAGGAAGCTCTTTGCTATCTTTCACATGCCTTGCAAGTTGTGTTTAATTTTGTGCTTTGGCCTTTATGATTTTGTCCCTCTATGCCCCAGCAATTCTTTTATAGGCATCTTTATTAAAGTGACCAAGCTTCCACTTCTTGCATGTCCTCATAGAGCATTTGCCTGATGCCTGGATTGCCAGTCCATACCAGTGCAGGCTGTGATTCACCTCTAACCTGGAGATTGAGGAAAACCAGGATCCTCTACCAAATCATTTCCACCAGGATGAGGTTGCTCAGAAGAAATATTCTGGGATCATCTCTTCTGTGAGCAAAGAGAAACCTCAGTATTGCACTGGATTGAGAAGCAGGTGCCTAAGAAAGGGTTGTGTCATCAAATGGCAGAAGGTGTCAACTCTCTGTAATCAATTACAGATGTCTCTTTTTACACTCTCCTTGGAAACTGAGGCATTGGAATTTTGAAGAGAAATAGGATATTTAATGGTTTCAGTGGTTTCAAATTCACATCCCTGTGCATGAATCCTCTCCCATGTTTTCTTAAAATTTTGCTCCTTTGCTCAGAATGGCGACACATCCTCACTAACAAGCCCAAATCTGGCATTTCTTGTGTCCCCTCCCCTGGGAGATGCAAGTACTTGCTGAGGAAAAGCTGTTTCCACTGTGCCTTCCTGTGGAGGACTGTGGTGAAGAAAGTGCTGGAGTAAATTATCTGCTGTTTGAATTATTGTCATGAATGCTAAAACAGATGTTTCTTATGCATGAACTTTTCATGATCTTGGGCTGCAGGCTGGCAGGATAATCAAATATTATTACAGCATGGAACAAGGAGTTGTAATGGGCATATAAATCCCAAATCTAGCTCTCAATGATATAGTTTTTTCCACAGCTTATCCCTTAAACCACACACGTGCTAGTTCTTGCACATCCAGCAGCATTTTCTGTACCATTTCTTAGCTGGAAGTGAGACTTTTGGCAAATTATTTGGAAAACTCCATAAAATGTATACTCCTGCTCCTCAGCTAATGCTAAGCTCAGTGCCCTTCAGTGTGCTCGAGGTCTCTGGAAGGTTCTTGAGCATGATTGTTTCTGTTGCCTTGTCCCAGGTGAGAATGTCTATTCCTACAGCTACCATTAGCATGCCCTGGGCTTTGCAGGAGAAAATGCACCAAAGTGCTTTGCAGTGCCCCAGGGACATGGAGCAGCTGGAAAGCAAGCTAAAGCAGTTAATTGCTCTGCTTCCCCAAAGCAACATAAAGGAGTTGGAGCTCCCTGGAGAATCCAGCATTTAGAGAGTAGTTTCTGTGGTGTGAAAGGCACAACTCTTAAAATCATAGACATAATGCTCAAGGGGATTTTGGATCACACAGTCCAACTTTTCCCACTGCGGTGGGCTCAAGGTAAGAGGCAGGTTACAGCTGATGGTGTTTGCTTGCTTACACCTTTTTATGAACTGGAGGTGTTTATACAATATGTGTCTGGAGACAGCTTTGTGCCTGCCCATGCAGAATGGCTGAGCTCTCAGAAGTTTGCACACCAAATCCTCAGCCTGTTCTTTCTGTTTGCTGTACAGTTTTCATACCTGCTGTGGAGCATCTGACAGGAACCAGCACTGGACACAGCGGCAGAACTCTCTTCTTACAGCAGCCCTGGCACTTGAACCTGGACTCAGACTTGTCACCTTGTGGAGGATTGTGAGCCTGTGACCCTGCATTTGGGATCCAGGCCAAGCCTTCCTCTAGCTGCACTGCTGGCAGAGCTGCCCCATTGAGAGCTGCCTTTCCAGTGAGCTTGAGCACATGTAGCAGAGCTGAATATCCCTGACATTCTGCTCATGTTGATCTGAGGTCAACTCTACATTATATGACTGTCACATTCTCTTGTTGTAAACAGGAAAAAAAAGGACTTTTTGTATAAATGACTCTCATCTTTAGCAATTCCTTGCAGTATTTCCTTGCACTCACCCTACTAATCATGAGGTTAAGGAAATACTGCTTGAGAGATGTGGTAATGACTTGAAACCCAGCACAAGCAGTAAAAAATTGCACTGCTTTAGGAAATATTGCCATTATCTTATAAGTACAGCATATCTGCATAGTCTCTCTCTTAGCACATATGGACCACAGAGAAGAAATTGTATTACATCATCACATTATCATCTGCAGTTGGCCAGAATTCTGGGAGCTGTTCCTTAACTCCAATGTCAGATAAGAGCAAAAAGGGGAAAAAAAAACAAGTGACAGGTAGAGCTGCATCATAGTAGAATGTTCAATTTTTTAGAATAATTTTTTTATCTGTGACAGTTTTATATTGATAGAAATATAAACCCATCTTTCCCCAGTTTGCTCAAAGTTTCTATGGAATGAGTTCTTTGTGTGCAGTTTATTCATGTGTTGAAGTAATTTGCTTGGCTGTATCCTAAACGAGCAGAGACATCAATTTTCCTTTACCATATGAAATAAGAGTAATTGCCAGACAGGCCAGAGCAATGCATTCAGTTTGGCCCTTTATGGTACTCATATCAAACCCTCAGCAACAGGGAGGATCTGTAGGACAAATAAAAGTGTATTCATAACACCTGCCATGGTAGGAGGCTCACCTGAGCTCTCTGCTCTGCAGTCACAGCCCCTTGAGCCAGTGGAGCTCATGGGCTAGGTTATCCACCCGCACACAGGTGTGTACTGCTGAAGGTGTGTCACATTCATATTTTCTGAAAAATCCCTTCACCCAGGATTTTTCTCCTGGGAAGCTGAGAAGCCTTAGAGAAAAAGGAAAACAAATTCTTATCTCATTTGCTTCTCCTTTGCTTCTCCTTTTGCTCACATGTGGAATGTGTTTGGAGATTGTTTACCAACAGGTGGTTGTTTCATTGGTTTCATGTGGATTGTTTTGACTTATTGGCCAACCAGTGCCAAGCTGTGTCAGACTCTGGAAGGAGTCATGAATTTTTTATCATTATCTTGTTAGACTTCTGTAAGTATCCTTTCTGTTTACTTTAGTATAGTTTAGTATAGCATTCTTTAATATAATATAGTATCATAAAATAATAAATTAGCTTTCTGAGAACATGGAGTCAGATTGATCATTCCTTCCTGCTACAGAGCATCCAACAAATACAATAAAGGTGAACCATTCCCTCAACCCTACATTACTGCTTGGCTGTCCATGGAATCACAGTCCTAGAATCACAGAATGTTGTGGTTGGAAGGCTCCTCAGAGATCATCAATTCCAACCCCTCTGCTGTGAGCAGGGACATCTTCCACTGGACCAGGTGGCCCAAAATTTGACCAAACAGGGACACTGTGTTGGTTTGGGCACATAGAGAGATTTGCACTATTTGATCTCAGAACTACTCACTGACTTCTGTAGGAATCTCCAGAAGGCATCCTTCCATGGAACTGAATGGTTTGGGGGTTTGAATTTGTTTGGTTTTTTTTTTCCATGAGGAAATTTGCTGTGTGGTGGAAATGACTCATTGATGGGTGTGCAAAGCCAGATACCTACATGGGAATCTGAGCTAGCAGCCAGGTTGGACATGCTTTGATTTCTATTAATAGATGAAGAAAAATAAGTCAAAAAGAACAGAGAAAATTTGGGGAATTCATATATCCTGCTTCATAATCCTTTGTTAAAAACCAAGGTATGCCTATGGCACATATGAATGTGTTAAAAAACAAGATATGCCTATGATACACATATGTATGAAGTGGGTTCTGAAATCTCTGTACAGTAATATTTAGATATACATTATGCATTACCTGCTCAGAGCAGGGACATTTTTATAGGATTTAAGATCACCTTTCTGTGAATTGTAAGTCACAGAATATCACCCACTTGCCTGCAATCAGATCATGCTAAAAGATTATCTTGAAAAGCCTCCAGCCATGGCTGGAAACAGCAGGAGACTGAGCAGCCGCCACTCCTCCTGCTGACTTGTTTCAACAATTCCATCAGTCTGCCTTTGCAGAGACTGGTAGATCTTTCCTCAACCCTAAGCTTTCCTCATGTTAATTGATAGTTTTGTATTCTGCACAACTTCTCTTGGTGTTTTCTCCATGCCTCCAAGAAGCATTTCATTCTTCTTACCTAGTAGCTTACAGAAGCCAAATTTTTTAATAACTTGCCTATTTCACTGTGAGATATTTTCTTGCTGTCCTATTATTTTGGGGTTTTTTAAATGGCTTTTCTCTGGTTCTGTGCAATTTTTCAGCATCCCTTTAAAAACAGAGTTATCAGGCCAAGGTGTGGTATTCCAGTACACGCTCTGCTACAAAACCAGGTAAAAATCACATCCCTTCTCTTACTCACTTTCCCCCCGTGTAAGTCTGCTGATGACATCAGTGTAATTTCCCCCAGCATTATTCTTAAGGTTCAAATTCATTTGTGCATCCAGTACCATCTTTAGGTCTGCTTTGGTTTGTGCTTCTAGGACTCAGCTGCCATCTTTATTCACTTGCATTTACTTTGATTGGCCCTAATTTACAAAACGTTTCATCACCTTTTTCTTACTGCCTAAGCACAGGAAAAATTAGGAGTCTGACAAGATTTGTGCCATTGGGAAGGTCTAGTTTCAACCCCAAAGCTGCTTAAAAAAATTTGGGTTTGGACCAATCTCTATGAGATCCACTAAGAGATCTATTGCTTGATAAAATCTACTCACTAAAAAAAAGTAAATAAATTAATAACTGACGGCTAATTAGTTCTTTAATCTATTAATATTTGTGCTTCAGTGTTGTACAGGGCATATTTTATTGTAGTTTATTTAGAAAATTATGTGGTACTAAAATTCTAAAATCTCTAGAGCATGTTCAAGCCATGCAGTTTACTGCCATATACAAAGTATCAGTTTTGTTAAATAAGAGCCATTTTCATGTTAAGATGTCATTAACAGTCATTAATTGCAGCCTTGAGCCTTATTGTTGATTTATGAACATGTCTCTTTTTAATACAAATAACTTGTTGGCTTCAAGCCTATCTTTGCATTGTCTTGTTTGTCTCTGACAAACATTGGCAGAGAATGAACATTTTTCCAGCCATTTGTAGTTTCCCCAGTATTGTGAGATTAAAAGGAAACATCAGGGAACCAGACACGACACCAGCTTCACTTTAAGGTGCCCGAGTCCAAGTTATCTAGACCTGCTGCTGTTTCTTGCTCTCTGAACCACTGCAGGCTCAGGAGGTGGTTTGTCATCCTCATGTGATCTCAGTGTGTCTGTGTCACCCTTCAGCTCCCAAATCAGACTGGAAGCATTCCACCTTTGTTTGTACTGGCATTTGAGTTGTTCCTGATATACTTAGAAAACCCCTCCTTCTTCTTGCCTTTGGCCCTTTTAACTCTGGTTAGTGTCCAGCTTCTCGTATCAACCAACTAATCAGGGAGGAATTCCAAAACATATCCCCAACCTTTTCATTTGAATATTGTTTTATTTTTTAATTGTTTGCACTTATTGCTTTTACTTGCCAATTGTACTTCTAACTAGTGTGTTGTTTTTTTTTTTCTTTTCTGGTGTTTCGACACCATTTATATCAATAAAGTCCAGCTGCTAACCCTGATGACTCTTGCTTTCCTTTCTTTTAGTGCATTTTTAGTTGTGATACTTGAGTTTATGGGCAAACCTCACTGTTTCCATTTCTGCTATGAGAAATGCTGAAGAAGTGACAAAAAGAGTTTGAAAGTTCAGGAGGAAACTCCCAGTATACAGACACATGGGGCATCCAAAAAGAATAACTAAAAAATACAAATCAGTACAAGCAATCTATTGTTGATTTTGTTAAAGCATCTGCCAGACGGCATCAGAGCAGTGCACAGGGTATTGGTTTGATGATTGGGATAATCAGGCCACTGGCTGACCTCTGAGACTACCTGGTTGTGTGACCACTTTCAACTTTTTCTCTGCATTTGTCCTTTGAAAATGAATAGATAACATTAAAAAAACTGTATCATTAATATCTATGTTTAAGAAGAGTTCAGTGAAGACTTCAGATGCAATCACAAATCTGATGTTCTCAAGTGTTGAAGATTTAACTAGCAATGAAAAGGTTTTTATCTGCATATTTCCCCTTGTTTGTTTGCTTTTTTAATATGCAGTTTCCCAGGAATGTGGGTATTTTTACTGAAGGAAGAAAACAGCTTTCTTTTCATACATTGCTGTTTGTTTGCTTGGTTTTCTAATATGCTGCTCCCATGGATGTCTCCTTTTTTTGTGGTAAGGGAAGAATCCCACAATGTTTTTGCATCATTCTCCTCACTCAGCGGCAGCAGCACAGCTCGAGCTGTGTCTGGAGCTCCAGAGCAGAGACAGAGCTGCTCTGAAGCCTTGCAGGAAACCTCTGAGCCACAGCCTGCAGGTGTTGAGCAGTGCTGTGCTGCTGAGCCTGATGTGGTGGGCACAGGTGAGTTTACACAGAGATCTTGTCTTTTTTTGCCTCCTGCTTTTATGTCTCTGTACTCCTGTCAGTGGGGTTTTACTGACACAGAATATGTTGTGTAAAACATGAATGTATGTGGCCACACATTCATGTTCCAGAATTGTTAACAGGCTCACAGCATTTTCTTGAGAATCACCTGTGACAGAAAAATGCTGGTTTTATTACTAAAGTTTAGCTAAGGCAAATACATCTGGAATTGCACATAATAAATGAAAAAGGCAAATCTCTTAACCCTGGCCTTCCTTGCAGTGAAATTTTTAAGGCCAGCAGACAGAAAGGCTCTTCTTGCATTTCTCAGAAAGATTAGAACAGTGCAGGAAGTCTGACAAATATCTCTATAACTCTCCCTGTGCTATGACAAGGTTAAGTTAAATATTTGTGTTGCTCAAATCTTATGCTGCATAACCACTGAGGCTGCTGCTGAGCACGTTGTGACCTACCAGCTGTGAAGGCACTGCAGGAGACACAGGGAGCAGAGGAGGCCACTGAAATCTGTGGAGGATTTCTTTGCAGATGATGGGATTGCTCCTGGCAGAGGATCCTCTCCATAAAGCTATCACTGGCAGATCTTTCAAGGGCTGAGTGCCACCAGCTGTGATCCTCTACTCTGGAACTCTTTATAGGAAACTACTAGAAAATGTGATTTCTTTAGTCATTCAAATCAATTACAGATTGAACATTTGTATAGGAAGTTCAAACTCATGGCTGTATTTTCTTACTGCCCTCAGAATTTTTTTAATGGGTCTTGTTCCAAAGATGCTGGAAAATATGTTTCTATTGGAAATTCTCTCAAAGAGTTGCAATCAACATGTTATCAACCTAAAGTTCTGTGTTTGTCTCTCTGTTGTTTTTTGGTTGGTTTTTTTTTTTTTTTTTTGCTGAGGCCACATACTAGTTAAGTTAACACTTAAGTTCTTGTTTTGATGATTTCAGCTTGCACAATGTAAAATATGGATGACACCTGCAACAGCCACATGACCTATTGCTTGACCCCAATCCTGAGTGAGGTACTTGTCTGTTTCCACTCTCCCTTAGTGAATGTTGGGGGATACATTCCTGTGGAAGGGGCTAACAGCAGGCCTGTTAGCTAAAGGAGCGAGAAGAAGCTGAGAAGTAAGAAGAAGCTGACAAGGAGCTCTCTCCAAGGCTGTAACCAAGAGAGAAGAAAGATAAGAGAACCTTGCAGCTGGACGAAGCATTATTAGAAAGTTAGTTGAAGTCACTATAACTTCTCACCAATAGTATTGTGTTGACTTATTGTGGCCAATAGTAAAGGTAGAAGAAGCATAAACAATTAGAAAGTGTATAAAAGTCAACCATGTTCAATAATAAAGAGTTGCCAACTGAGACTGCTTGTGGTCTCTGCTTTGTGTCGTGACCGCCTCGACAGTGACACATTCCCTCTGTCAGACCCAAAATAGACCTTCAAGTCCAGTTCCTTGTTCATTCACTTTGACTTAATGCTGGTTGTAACTTGTACTTTCTTTTGGAGAGAACTGTGTCTCCTGAAAAAACAAAACCCTTCATGGGGCACAATTCAGCTCAAAGGTCCTTCCCACGAAACAGGAGCAGTAAATCTGCAATGTACACAGCTCCAACCCTCACACCAACCCTGCAGCATCCTCCAACACAAGCATTCCTGCAAGGCAGGTCATGATGGCCCACTCCATCCAAACACCCCTGGTCCACACAGGAATCCACAAACTGCTTCAAGCAGCTGAAGCAGAATTAAAGCACAGGAGCTGGCAATGATATCTCAGAGGCACAGAGCAGCTGATGCCAGGAAAACACCAGTGCCAGCTGCTGAGCCCTGTGACAACCAGAGAGTGCCAGCACTGAATGATGTGAGCACAAGGTTTCTGCATCATTTGTCTCTGGCTGGGCCCATATTCACGTTTGAATGGCTATAATAAATATATTTAATACACCTGCAGCCTGAAATGTCCTTGCCCATGCAACTTATAAAGTCTTCCCATCTGAGTCTTCTGTGCCTACTTCTCTAGGCTTAAGAGAGATTTAATCTTTTAATTCTTCATAGATTATTCATAGTAAACATTTGAAAAGTTGAAATAACCAAACAACATATTTTAATCCATGTCTAACACAAATAACCCACTTGATCTTTCACTAAGCAGCCACCTCCAGTAGTGTAGGATATACCAGTGTCCATAAATGGTGAAAGTGCCCTGGAATCCCCAACAGCCATCCAAACAAGAAAAAAAGTCTGGTTTTTTCACAATGTGTAATGGGAATGCTATTTGAGATGCATCATACTCTTTACTCACTGCAAGAAGCATCCTCTGTTACTTGAATCCCATCATTTCCCTTGGAAAAGGGTCATGGAAAAGAAACCCACAAACCTTATGTTTAAATAACATTGTAGGCCTGGCTGCAACCCATGACTGTAATAAAAATGCCTAATTAAGGTTTCCAGTTTACCCCTAATTCCCTCCACAGAGCTCAAATATTACAGGATGTGTCTCATGTTGTGCTCACAGTGAGATCCCTCAGGGACTGAAGAATCCCCCCACACCCAGGCAGTTTGGGTCAACCAGAAAGTATTTTATTAGCTCTAAGTGATCTTTAATGTTATTTGACTACTGCAGTCTGAGTAGTAGATGCCAGCTTTTACAATAACATTCAAATAATTCAAGGGCAGCTTAAATATGGCAATGTTATTAGCAGAGCTGTTTAAGATTACTGCTTGATTTTTTCCTTCTACCACTACAACATACACAGATAAGGCACTAAACAAAGGTTTTATGAGACAGGACTTTCTTACAAGGTTTCTAGGTGACTTTGAACTATCACTTTGGTCCACATTTAGCTCAACTAACTGATTTGAGGCTGCCTACATTGTCAGAGGATGAGAATGGCAGAGAAAGTAAAAAAGGAGTAGAAGCTTTCAGAGAGAAGCTCATTATGCATAAATGAGAATTGTCCAGGTGACCAGCCTTCTTTGAAAGTTGCAGGAACCTTGGCCAGCTGTTTTCCTGCTTGAGGATGTTCAGTCCAGACAGTAAACTAAATAAAAGATATTTGGGCATATGTTTCCAGGCAGCAGATCTGTAACTGGTAAACATTTTCCTTTGTATAATGGGGAGCATTGCAAAAAATATTCCCTAGAGATCAAGAGACACTGCGTGCAGAGCATCTCAGCTGCTCCAGTGCAGTCCTGTGAGCAGGACATGATGTGCATTTGATCCTGGAATTCACACACAGGGTACACTTCTCCCTGGCCTGTGTGCATTACTTTCATAGGGTGTGAGCTCAGACCAGTTTAAATTGAGAGAAGGCAAATTTTGATTAGAAATTACAAAGGAACTCTTTTCTGTGAGAGTGGTGAGGCACTGGCACAGGTTGTCCAGGGAAGCTGTGGATACTCCAGCCCTGGAGGTGTTCAACACCAGGTTGGACAGGGCCTTGAGCAACCTGGTCTAGGGGGAGGTGTCCCTGCCCAAGGCAGGAGGGGTTGGAACAAGGAGATCCTTCTGTTCCCTTCCACCCCACACTGCTCTAGGATTCCATGATGACCAGCCTGAGTCTGGCATTGCCCTGGTGAGCAGCACATCCCAGAGAAGCACAGCAGAACAGCTGAAGAAGAGCTGAAGCTTTGCTCTTGCTGTTGTTGTTAGTGCCTGGTTCATCTGGCCTTGTCCAAGATTATAATTCATCCACTGACATCCTGATGCTCATTGTAAATTGGTATTTACCACACACACACATCTTTAACAGCAACCCAAGTTTATAGCAAATTAAATACCATCTAAATGTAAAACGTTTGGATTTGTAAATTTGCTTTGCTGCTATTTTAGCTTTTATTGACAATTGTATTTGTTTTTACAGAGACTGTGTTTTTCTTTTCCCACATCCTACAACATGGCTAAGAGAGACACAGAGAATTAACCCTTCTACATCCAGACCACTGAAACCCAAAGCACACCCAGCCAAGCTGCTGAGCTGTAGACAGACTGCTCATGGGAAAACCACTGTACCTGTGAGGGTTCCCAAAACCAAGGGCATCTTTGCACAGAGAGTACACATTTTGCTAGAAGTTTGTGCCCCTAGTGAACCCAATGTAATAAACAATTGTTATAACCAAGTTACAATATCTTGGTTCTGGCAGCTTCCTCAGTGAGCGACTTTTCCTGCCCCAGACCTATGAGTCTAAAAACTAATTTCAATTTTGAAGCTAATTTCCATTTTGCAGGGGTCTGTAAGCTGTGTCTACATCAAGTGACAACCACATAGCCTGTAGATATTGAGATTTGCTTTAAACTGACTAGGACAAGGAGCAACAACCCAGAGCTTTAATGTGGATTTGTTTTTGAGGCAGATAAGCCAGCCTACCCCTAGGCCATCAACAGGCTGCTACAAACACCTGGAAGGGAGTGCTGGGTGGCATGGGACAAAAACTGGAATAGCTTTGGTGCTGGCAATTAAACTTTAGGTATGACCATGGCACAGTTAGGTCTATTCCCCTGTTTTACCCCTTGAGCTGTAGCCACACAAACAAGTCTGAATCCAGGTCGATGTTCCTAATCCTGATGAATGCCTGCAAGTTAGAATAGACACTAAAACTCCAGAGGGTCATACTTTATTAAGACCTCCTGTTATTTCATGGCAGTTGAGGCTCACATTTTTACAGGACATAAGACAAAGAGAGGTGGGTTTGCCAGGAATGGATGTGCTCATTCCCCCTCCATATATGCATCACAGATGCCTCACAAGACAAAAAGCTAAGACTGCTCTGCAGCAGCACAGATAATTTATGTTCCCCTTCCACAGTTAACTTTCCTTCCATAATTACAAAATATTTCCTTCTCTTTCCTCCTTAAAAAAATATAAATTAAAAAAAAGCACTGTTGGGATGCTTGGTGGGATGATGGAATGTCTGTTACACTGAAATAGGGGACTGTGCTGGCTAAATATTGATGTGTGGAGTGTAACTTTTATGTAAGTTGTCATCTTTAAATGTTCAGCATCTGCTCCTCACACAAGATGCCCTCTGTCCCTGCAGAGTGAACACACAACAAAGACTGTGATGAAAAATTTTGTGTTCTGGGGTTTAGAATGTCTCTTCTCTTAGGGCAGGATGTAATAAAAAATTAACCTGTGGATGATTAGGAAGTGTTTAACAAGGGTGGGAAGGCAGGCAAAGTTTTTTACTCAACTGAAGCCCCATGATGGCTAAAATAAGCTTTTGTCCTGAAATGAAATACAGATTGAAGTTCAAAAGTAGAACCTCTGTTGCCAGCTTGCAATTCTGAGATAAAATTATGGGGGTTTACTGGAACCAAAGCAGCTCATGGCTTCCAAAATAAAGCACAAGCCCAGTCATGGGATGAGAAGTCCATCATAGACTGAAACCATGAAAGATCTAATCATCAGATGTGATGACAAGGGGAAACACCCAAGGGTCAATCTCTTTTTTTCTCATTATAAGACTAGCTGAGGGCAAACATTTTTTGTGCTCTTTTTTATTTTTGTTTCTGGATCATTGCTTATAGGGAATAGGATGGAGAGTTTTTATATATGATTCTATGATTTATTGTTCTTGGATTTGTATTTATTTGGGGAAATGAGTCATCTGTGATTAATTATATTTGCTTTAATGCCATAAACATGTTTTTCCAGAAGAGATTTTCCGTATTTCCTTTGTCTTCTTTACTGTGTAGTGAATATAAATTTTTCCTTAAAAAACCAGTCCAGAATCTCACAGCTCTTGTTACTGAATATTTATTAATCACAAAAATTTGCTCAAGAACTAGGATTAAAATCACCCTTAGCTAAATATCACATATAGCCAGAAAATAAAAGAAGATATGACTGCAATTGGTGTTGTTGTCCATGCTCCAAGTGCTGTTCTTTAATATCACAGTGTCTTTAATAACACAGTATCTCAGTCATGGCCTGGAGGATGAGCATGTTACTGTAAACAGATTCTTTTTCTACTACTTCTTCCCCAGTAATCCCAGTTCCATCACTGATTCAAAAAGTACAGGACAAGTCTAACATTAATATTGCTCCACACTCAGAATTTACAGCTGTTTTCATTTGCCAGCCACATTTTTACACAAACAAATTTGCCTTTTCAACCGAACCATGAGGGTTAGAAATGTACTTTTATTTAAAAGAACAGGCAAAGCCTTGCAAAATCACATGACCTGAAAGCTTTCTTTTGAAGGAAAACAAAAATTATGGGTCTTTGAATGATATCATTCTTCTTCCAGGTCTATTCTCATCAGTTTGACAGTCTGGTCCTGCCACTTTTGCTAAATATGACATAGGATGGAGATCAAGGCAGAGTTCATCAATCTGGCCACATAAAAGTTAAGATTTCTGAGCTGAGATAATCATCCTGTGTCGACATTCCAGAGTTACCAGAAGAAGACAAGAATTGGGAATTGAGCCAATTTATTTTAAACATTTATTTTAGCATGAGAACAATTTTCCCCTGGGATTGACTGAAGAGGGCATGTAGCTCACCATTTGGAATACAGGCATAACAGATGCATAATCTAATTATTGTAGGTGACCCTAATTATATTTTATATGCCCTCAACAGAGCCCTCACAAGTCATGGAGTGCCTTTCAGCATAAAAATCTTCTGAGAAAATACCAACCTTTGCTAAAGGCCAGAGCAGACACCATACATGAAAGAGTGCTCCAAAATAGCATTGGCGTGGACATAAACAATGTGTGTCCTCTGTGCAAGGACAAATTCCACCATCTCATTCCTGTCCTGTTCCTGAACTTTGGATGCTAAGGCCCTCTGGGATCTGAAAATGAGGTTAAAATATTTCACTTCTGAAATTAGCTCTTATAGCACACATGGTCATCTTAAAAGAGTCCAGTGCTGGAGCAGTTCTGGAAGGGCACTATATCCACCACGGAAACACCTCCTCAAACTGAGGGTTGATTTTTTTCCCTCGTGCAAGTGTTTGCTACTTGCAGTACATATACATGTCAATATCTTTGGAAAACAGAAAGCCACTGACAATCTTCACCACAATCTCCCCATGTCTGACACTGAGCTATAAATAGAATGTGTGCTTTCTTTCCTCATGCCAAGCCACAACAATACACAGTAATGGGTGCTTCCCATGTTATTCTTGCTGTGGGACAGACAGAGCCCAGCTCAGAAGCACCATGGTGAAAAAGCACAACCCTAATTGCCTTGAAAATGGGTCTGGAGGGAGCAGCTTCCTGTCTGAACCTGCTGTGCTAATTATAGAGTTATAGTCCTGCAAAATGAACATGAACTCTGACCCATGCTTGCAGACACAGCTCAAAGACAGCCCTGGGCCAGCAGCCAGTGGCAGTGTCCAGGCAGTGGATCCCAGAGCCCATGAATCTCCAGGAAAGCAGAACCTCCATCTGTACATCGACAGAGGAGAAAAAAAAATGTTGGCTGGACAAAGAGATTATAAACAAAATTTGTAACACAAACAAGGAGGGGGAAATTCAAGAGGAGTGAAGATGGCAAATGAGCCTTGTGGAAGTATATTTGTGTAACCACAACCTGGAAAATAAAGATTATTTTATAATTGAGATGTGAAATTGAAGGGAGTCCAAGTTCAGACTCTGGTTCTTGTAGACACTTGTTTCATATTTTTCATCATGTCAGTGATGAAATGTTTTAGAGCTCAGAAAAGGCTTTGAAGAAGAAGTGCCGTGTGTCCTTCTCTTGCAAATGGGGAACTTGTAATCCCTCTCTACAGGTCTCATTTTTTGATATTTTTGCAGGAGCCCTTCCCCCTCCCCCTCACAAAGGATAGTTCAAAGAAGCAGACATAGCTACAGACCTCACATTCATAACTTGTAAATAGAGATTGCCATAATACTCTATCTTCTGAAGGAAAGAAAATGTATGAAAAATAACTTTAAAAAGTCATTTAAATGTGTCCCAAGTTTAATTTCCTGGGGGTTTTTCAGCAATGGCAAAGTGAGCTGAGCCTTCTTGGATCCTTGGTAATTATCAGGCATCCTGAAACCATAGTTTGCTTAATGATTTAGATCCTATAACTGAGATTCTATATTTGACATATGAATGGAAATAATGTTTTTTTAAAAATTTGAATGCAAAAAATAATATCTTAGAGGGCATGAATGAATGAAGAAAGTGTCTGTCCGTCTATAAGAAATGTTCCTTTCCACATGGGTCAGCAGTGGTATGTAAACTATCCTCAGCAAGTTTTCCTGGAAAGGTGCAGCAGAGAAATAAATCATTGGACCTGTTCACTGGGACCTTGGGGAATGGAAGCACTTCTCATAGAGCCATAGAATCATATCTTGAGTTGGAAGGGACCCACAAGGGCCAAAGTCCTGGCCCTGCACAGAAAATCCTGACAATCCCATCATGTGCCTATGAACATTGTTCAAACATTTCTTGAACTCTGTCAGGTGTGGGGCTGTGACCACTTCCCTGGGGAGCCCATTCCAGTGCCCAGCCACTCTTGGGGTAAAAACTGCTCCTTATATCCAAACTAAACTTCCCTGACTTTTCTTCAGGCCATTCCCTCTGTCACTGGTGACCAGAGAGAAGAGATCAGTGTCTGCTTCTCTTCTTCCCCTCCTGAGGAAGTTGCAGACTGCAATAAGGTCTCCCCTCAGACTCATTCAGGCTGAACAAACCAAGACCCCAGCTGCTCCTCCTGTGGCTTCCCGTCCAGACCCTTCACCATCCTCACAGCCCTTTGGATACTCTCTAATAGCCCAACATCCTTCCTACACTGCAGCACCCAGAACTGCACACTTTTTTAAAGAGGCATTTTTAAACAGGTCAATTAATCCACTGCAGTCAGTCACAAATCCCATTTGATTTTCCTTCTAAGCCTGGAAGAAGGCATTATAGCCAAGGGTGCATGCTTAGACATTAAGTGTTTAAGGACAGTAGGCTTTTTATTATGAGAGTTTTCAAAAGCATCCCATTTCAAAAGTGTTGTTGAGTCTCCTAGCAAATCTAAAATGCCTAAAACATGTGTAGGATCATGCTTTATTGATTAATTGATTTCTGACAGAAGCAATGAATGGAACGTGTGAAATCAAAATGAGAGCCAGGCCTAAAATTCTTCACTCTTTAGTAAGGACGATTGATGATTTTCTCTTCATCCTCAAAAGGGTAATTGTTATTCAGTTCCAAAATTCTTTGCCCTGACAAATCTGAGCACTGTTTATCAATTCACCCAACTAAATCCATCTGGCAGCAGCAGGAGGTTCTGAAAGGTTTTGCAGCCAGGGTGGGATTATTGGTGTCTCGCCTGTTACCAGAGGTAACTGGGCACAGCCATCAGCACTGCTGACATGATGACAAGGGGAAACATCCAACTGCTCGTTTGCTAAAAGTTTCTCTGAACTTGGCTGTGTCAAAAACTGGAGTAAATTGAATGTTCAGCTTCCAGGTTTCCAGGTGATGTTAGTCACACTGGAATTAATAACACTTAGAAACAAAATGCCTTCTTGCAAAAACACAAAGTTAACTCTGGAAGAAATTAAAATCTTTTCATTAATGCAGGCACTGAACATAATTGAGAATACATCTGTTTTTATCACATGAGAAGCCCACAAAGCATCCAGCACTTTCAGGATTAGGGAACAAAAGGAAAATATAGCCATTGGCACAATGGAATTTCCATCCCAGCAGACAAGAAACCCATGTTTTCACATCTCAACACGAAAGAAAAAATGCACACATGCCTTGGAATTATGACACTGTGGTTGAATTTCCAAGAAATCTTAGCAGCTGTGATTGAGCCAAATGCCTCAAGCCAGGAATCCTGATGTGAGCACATTAGATGAGGAGAGAGTGTTTGTGGCAAGGAACCTCTTCAGGCTGAGAGAGGTCAGAGGAGCTGCTCAGAGAGCAGGTCAGGTTGAGAACAGTGTGCAACCAGGGCTCCTCTCCAAGGGACTGACATAGAAAACAGAGATTAAATAGAGAAAACAAGAACTCCTTGATGCATTCATAACTGGATGAGGTTTCTAAGCTCTAGGGTAGTCAGGTAATGGACAATCTTCATTCTGAAGAAGAAACTCCAAAACTGATCTTCAAGGGAAAGCCTGAGTAGGAAATTTATCTTTCAGCTGTGTTTTCTGCAATTCCTTGCCCCTTTCTTAGCTCCTTGTCTGTCTCAGACACTCAGATACAGCTCAAAGGAAAAATAAATTTTCATATTAAAAAAAATACTAAGGTGAAAGAATCAAATCCTGATAAACCTGTCACTTCAAATTTTTATTCAATATGTATTCAAATCTCTGTCTTCAGGAGGGTGAAGGAAGGGGGAACTGCAGACAGGTAACATTTTGACTGGCATGTGCAGTCCATACAGCAGATGGGACTGTTAGTATTTCATTTTGATAATTCATCCCAATAGAGAGACAAACTGAACTGGGAAGTCCTCTGCTCACAGGAACATTTCAAAATCATGTGAGATTCCTGAAGCCAGATTGGGGTGTCTCACAAGAATCCCTTAGCAGCTGCTAATGGGTTATTAGAATTTTAGGCCATGAAACAGCTCATCCATGAGGTTCATCAGCCCTGGAAGAAGTCCTCAGCCTATGCCCTAGGCTGCTTTGTCTCTCCTGCAGGGGAACCTGCTGAGCTGGAGGCACATCCTCAGCCAACACCTGTGGGTGGTCATCCCCTTCAAAAGGCTCCAGAAAAACTTACTCCTGACATTTTGTAAATTATAGGGGAAAAAACCACAGTGTTATTAGTAAATATTAGAAAATGTAGTTTTCTGTTGTTACTTCTTTCCATTATCTACAGTGGCTCCAGCCATATTAGTGAATTAAATAAAGGGGAAGTTATCTGTGACCTCCTACTGTGATGAACCCCCTGTGCAAGGCAGGCAATTTCTCATGTGTTTCATGGCCCTGGATTGTCACCATTGCTTCACATCATCCTCCTTTTCAGAATGATCAGTTCTGAGAGACAATAAATAATATCAGGGAACACAGGAAGAGACAAGGTAAATGTTTTTTGGTCAGGATAAAGCATTTCAAATTACTCTGTCGATGAAGACCAGAAAGGATTGAAGTCACCCAGACATTCAGAGAAGCAGTGAAACACCTGGCCCCAGACTGATGTTGATTTCTTGAGGGATGATGAAATGAGGGCCTTTGAGTAGTTTGCCAAAGCAAATGATACAGGGACTCCTGTTTGTTGGACAGACATTTTTCCTCAGTAAATTAAAAGAAAAAAAAGAGAAACTCACATTTTCTATTGTGCTTTTTGGTCTTTGGAACTGAATACAGAAAAATGTTCTTCTATTTCATATCAATAGCCTGAAGACTGAAAATGTCTTGCCTTGGTCTTTGGAAGAGTGACTGCATCCTCCATAACAAAATCTCCCCAAACAGCCAAGGCCTTATGGAAGAATGAATACACTGCCATATCCTTCCTCTTTTTTCTCTTTTCTGCATTTTGTGCAGCAGTTGGTTCTATCAACACTTCATTTTTCTTCATTGAGGATCAGCCTTTTATCCCAAAGGAGCCCTGAATGGTAGCCTGAGCCTTTTCAGAGTTTTGAATATTTGGATTCCTTCAGCAGAGAAGAAAAAATGAAAGAAAACTTCAGCTCTTCATCTGAAGGCTGTGTCTGACTCATCAACTACTGGATGACAATTTGGAAAGTTTTAAATTCTCCTGACAGTTTTGGCCATTAATAACTGAGATGATACATGCTTTTTTGAGACTGCCAACAACCTTGTCTGTCCAGGCTTTTGTCACAACTCTGTTGATTATTTTTATGTAGCTTAACCCATTCATGTAATAAAGTTGTTCACAAGAAGATTCTGGAAGGTAATAGGAAAAGCCATCAGGTCTCTGTGGAAAGATATCTGGCTCCAAAGCCCTTTTCAGCTCACGCCAGTACTGGTGCAGAGCCTCCCAGTTCCTTCACTGGGGTTTTGTTGTGGATTTACAAATTTCTGTGATATCTGCAATTTCCACAGGCATAAAAAAGTAGAGTGGTATTGTCTAGAAGAGTGACAGAGAAACCTGGCACTGCTAAATGTTTTTAAAGTCTCCCTTCAGCTATGAATGGTACTCTGTACTTTGGGAATTTAAGATAAGAGGTCTTGATGCAGCTCTCAGCACCAGCAACTCATTTTTCTATTCATCATATTTGCTGCCTCTCTGCAGGGATTGACCCAGAGCTGTAATAAAAATTAATGCCCTTCACATGCCACTGACTCCACAGGTTCAGACCACAGCCAGAAAGAGCAGTGCCCAGTGGAGGCTGCAGCCACTGGGGCAAAACAAATACATGAGAGTAAATTAGATGGGCTTGCATTGTGAAAGTTGAGGTGATGATGCACAAGAGAAAGTTTTCAGAAAATCTTGTTTCTAGGATGTTATTTGGGCATTTAAAAATGGTGCAAAGGATTCACAGTCGTGGGGACCAATTAACAATGTATCTTGGTAGGGTGACAACATATTGTGGATATGTGTGTATATAGAAACTGTACTGTGTCCTAACAGAGACTAGCACACCATTCCTGCCTAAGAATTGCTGAAAATGGTCTGCCCTGGGCTTTTGTTTAAAAGTTACTAACAAGTAGCATGGAACATGCCTGTTGCACATTGCACTCGGAGAAAGACTTAGCAAATAGCCCATTATTCATATCTCCCTGGGTAATCATAGCAATATTTTAGCTGCATTGAGTCTGGTTTGTCTCATGATGCACACCTCTGGAAGGAGACTTGCACAGACAGAGGGAACATTTTGTGTTCAACTGTTCACCCTGCTTAACCCTGGCCCTCCTTCTCCCTAGCAGCACCAGCTGATGCTCTGACACGTGCTCTGAATGGGGACATCTGTCCCCCTCTCATCGTCCCTGCTCATCACTGGTCCTTCTTGCAAAAAGTCAACACCTAGGTTAGCAATCAAATTTCATCATCTGATATTTGATGCTTTTAGCTCTTGTCCTGGTTCTGTCTGCACTGCAGCCCTCAGGGTGTTGGGAGGATGTTGGAATTTTTCCCCAGCTGTTTCTAAATTAGCCATGGACCAGGCTCAGCCCTGCAGCACTCCCCCTTTCTGAGGCTGGAGCTTGGTGGTCTTGCAGTGTCAGCAAGTTTGTTTTGCTCTTCCCTGACCATTGCTGTCATCAGGGAAGACAGATTTGAAGCCAGAGAGATTTTAGCTGTGGGTTTCAGTGGGAGAAGACCTTAGCTCTATTTGGCTTTCTGGTGTTTTTCAAGGTACTAAGAACTTCAGGCTGCTTCCAGGGCCAGACACTTTCTTGGCCAGTTGCAGGAAGTGTTCCTGATCTGGCTGCAGTTCAAGTGGCCAGAATTTCACTTGGATGAATTGTTCTTGTTGGAAACAATGTCCCCAATGTATTAGGCAAAAAAAAAGGCTTTTCTTTTGATGTAAGCTGTTATGCAGGTTCTTTTATCTCAGCAGACTTTCATTCACAGACCTATTTACTGTGGTGGTTGAGTGAAAATGCTGAGTGGGAATTAAAGATGTTGTGTCTCAGGAAGCACTGCAGTGCAGTTTGAATTTATTATTTTTTTCCTTTATACTATTACCATTAGATTTTATCTAGTAGCCCTAAATGTCGCTCTTAGGGGTTGTGAATCATCTGCTTTCTGCAGAGCTCCACTCCTTTAATCAGTGCTAAACTAAGTCCCCAAGCACCTTTTAACATTAAAACACTATCTTATTTTAAATTTTCTTCCTCCCTCTATTTTATTTTTTATTCACAATCATCATGACATGTTAGGTAAATCTCAGGAAAAGTGGAAGTAGAATATGTCTGAGTTCCCCACAGCAGAAGTACAACAAGGTCAGCTTGAAGGTGAGGGAGAAGAGTTGTCTGAAACCAATATAGACAGTGAGAAGAAATGGGATAGAGTGGAAATAAATAATTAGGGGTTAAAGAGAAGAGCAAAAGCAGCTGCAGAGGGCAAGAGTGGGCAGGAAGGAGGCTGAGTGCTGGCAAGCTCAGGCTCAGCAGCCCAGGGAGGGCTGTGGATATGGAGCAGGACTCTTCCAGGACAGCATTTCCCATTGGCTCAGGGCTGTGATGAAACCAAAATCAGTTGGGGAATGTGGATTTCTTGATATGCTGGCAAAAGCATCACCATTACAGATGAAAAGTGCCCCTTTTTGGAGTTTCACAAGCAATAGGATTGCTCCTCCACTAGTGTAAACTGATTTGTGCAGAAGGACCTGTCTGGAATAACCACCACAGTTCCAGTGTCCTCACAAACAAGACATTTTTCTCACACAAACCTGACCTATGGCAGCATCATGAGCAGGGTAGGAATGTGGTCTCCTCCAATTTACCTTTTCCTGAGGGTAATTTCTTACACTGCTGAACCTTAAAATCTACCTGCCCTTCCACTCCAGCCCCATCCTGCAGCCCTCAAGAGGTGACAGAAAAGGAGGATTCAAGCAAACAATAAAAGAAACCCATGAAGATGTGTTTAGGGGCTTACACTGGAACAGCCAGCCTTTCATTGGTGCTGAAAGGAAGCTAAAGCACTGTCACCAGCTTTGGGTCACTGACAGGTACACACAAATGGGTCCTCCATCAGAACAGCCTGGTCAGCTGTGGGGAACTGCATGCAATGGAAAGGAATGAGAATAATAACAGAAAAGGCAAATTTCACCCAAAATAAAAGGTAGTGGATTCAGTAGACCTAAGGAGTATGTTAGGTCTGTCTGGGCAGATGCCAAGCACCTGATCCCTGGGAATCACACTCAAAACTTACCTTTCTAGTCTTCCATCAAGCTTCATTGAGCTCCACTCTGTGAGACAATGGCCTGACTGAGAGCTAAGCATAGCCCAAGGGATCCATTTTTAGCATGCTAAAATGTTCCAAAAAAGGTGATAAAAAAGGTGTAAATCTGCAGCTGGACTCCAGGATGGAAGGTTGTGGGGAGGGGCTTGATGAAAAATGGTTTCTCAGAGAGAGTGCTCCTTTTGGAGCACTTGTGGCATCTTGGCAAAGGAATAATCCATTCCCTCATAAACACAGTCACCACTCTGAGTGCCACTGCTCTGAATCAGTGCAGCTTGCAGCCTCTGGCTCTGATGACATTTTTGACTTCAACTGAAAGGCAGGCCCATGGCTTTTCTGCCAAATTCAGGAGCCTCAGCCCTTGGTGAGGCGTTTATTACCAGGCAGGAAAGGAGTGAACTGCCATAGAAGTGATGTGAAGCAAACACCCTGTCAAGAGTTTGCCTTCTCTCCTGCCAGCCAGCTGCTGTCTCTGAAAGCGGTCAGGCTTGTGATAGGGTTTTTGGCTGTGTTGGCTGGGTCAGAAACAGCTTTTCAGGATGTTTTAACAGACATAGGAGCCTGTCTCCTGAGAGTGCTGTCCTTGAGGAGTCCCTTGGGTGGGCGTGCAGCCCTTGCATCATCATGTCCAAGCCACAAGTTCTGACAGCCCAGGAGGCTGCAGCAGAAACTGTGAGAAAACAGAGCTTTGGAGTCACACAAACCAGGCTGTCAGGCACAACTCTGGCTGTTCTTGAAAGCCTCATTCCATACCCACAACTTGTAGGAGTTATGGACAGTAATGAAGGGTAGGAGTGTACGTCTTAGGCTTAGCTTGCCCCCAGGATCCTAAGTTAGGTGCCTAAATAGCTTTGTGAATTTGGAGAGAATGGGGAGATGACACAGGACTCTCTTCAGCACATGGTGGGAAGGAACTGCTTCCTTTTGGGATGAAAGGAAGAGTCAGGTTGAGGTCCATCCTTCCCCTGTGGTGAACATTGCAGGAAACATCTCTACTACATCTGCACCAAGTGCTGTTGGTCACCACCCCAGGCTGATCTACACCCCGTGAAACAGGATCTGATTTGTGTAACTGCCCTACACCTTACTCTGCTATAAGGTAACAGTTTGAATTTTTTTTCACTTTAGGCAGATCTGAGATGCTGAATTTAAATGGTGCTGCTTTGGCCTCTTCCTATGATAAACCAAGCAATCAGTTAATTATTTGAGTGATCTTTCACCTCAACATGGCCTTTATTTTAGAGCTGAATCTCCCAGGTAGCCAGCATCCAGCCATTGACTTTTGAATTGCCACTCCAAAGAGCAGCTATCAATTCACATTTATATTCCCTGTGGTTTAGGATACAAGTACTGAGTAAACTCTTCAGAGCCAGAATAAAGCCTTGCCTTACCTAGGTATCCTGTTTTTGAGGTATCCAGCCAAAATCTTTTAAACAGAAGACTTTTCACTGAAAAATCATCCTTCTGTTATTTAAAATTGACATATCTGAGCAATTGTGATTGCATAATGTGGAAGAACATCAAGTCTCTTTGCTCTTGAACTTGGGGCTGTCATTTCACTTAAGCTGACACATGCAGAGCAGTTCACTTTTTCAGTGGTATGTAAAAAAAGCTGCAGTAAACTGATTGTGACTCCTCTGAACTCTTTCCTGAATTTAAAACAGAGCTTTGGAGTGTGATATGTGAGTCCCTCTGGAGGTGTGCATTACTTCTCTGTGTGAGACAGTACCTGTATGCTAATAATGGTCATGAACATGCTGGCTGCCCCTGAAAACTGTCCACTGTCTTGTTTGGAAGAAACAAAAATAAACAAGATTTTTAGTCTGTCTTGCTAAAGATCTCAGTCTGGACCAGGGAAGCTAAACAATAAGCTAAATTCTCCCCTTGTGGGTTAATGAACTGCTGCCAGTTGCAATGGTGCTTTTTTCTGTGGCCATCCACTCATCATGAAAGAGAAAAGGTTCCTAAATGAGCACTGACCATTGCACAGATGTTGGGTGGGGTTTCCAAAGCCATAATGGGAACCGAGCATCCAAATTCCCTACAGGGTAGTGGGATCTGATTTACAGAGCTCCTTAGCTTTGAAAAACAGCTGTAATGTTCAAAAATATCCAGTCCCATCTGACTCTGATCAGAGGCCTAGAAGATACTAAAAGTTAGATTGACTTGTGCTCACCAGACTGCCTGATTGTGTAAGAAGCAGGAAAGATAAACTCCTGAGGCATTGCCTCTCATGCTATGATAGCAGAATATATGAGGAATAACAACAGGAAAATAATAGCTTTTGTAATGATCCAAAATCTGTGCTGTGGAACACAGCATTCTCCACACCCAGTCATACACCAGCCTCTCAGAGAGTGAGTAGATTTGTCAGGAATCCTGATGCAAAACTGTTGTAATTGTCCTTGAGGGCACATGAGCTCTCAGCTGAGGTTCACTGAGTTTTAGCCAGTGCTGGATTCAAAGGGTCTTCCCTGGGCAGCTGGAAAACCTGGAGAAGGAGCCAACATCATCATGACCAAAGGCCATGCTAGAGGATTCACATCTGCAGGAGCAGGAAGTAACAATCCTCAGCATTGGGCCAGATCAGCCTCATATAAAAACAGGAAAAAAATAGAAAATTTTGAAAGCCCTGGCTATCTCACTTCCGATTAAGCACACTCTCTCATACCTGAAACTTAAATAAAATCCTAGCCAGGCCAGTGTCTGTGTTTCAAAGACCAAATGAGAACCATTTGGAGGATCTTTTGATTTGTTTATTTGTTTTTAAGCCTCACACAGGGAGAAGCAACAGTCCATAAATATCTAATTACTACTACATAAGCCACTGCTGTAGAGCAGTGTAGTTGGAGCAAGTTAGAGAGAATGTGAGTCTTTATGTAATACATAACATTGACTATGATGCTGCTATGGTGAAAGACTGAGTCCCTAATTTTAGCCAAGGGAATTATATGATGTGGGTAATAGCAGGATGACAACTGTGATGTTCCAGCTCTCTATGTGTCAAGTACTTATGCAAACAATCAATGGTCCAGCATTGCCATTAAGTCAGTTGTTTTCTTTCCAACTCTGCATGGTAAAATATTTCTAATACTCCACATTTTTTCTCTGTTGCCTAATACCTCCTGTGTGCAAAAAATCACACACAAAATGCTGTAGGTTAGATATTCAAATATTAAAAGCAACATATACAGAAAGGTTCTGATGGCTTGTCTTTCAAAAAGTTCAGATTAAATAACTTAAATGGCATTAACTTGAGTTGTCTGTGTGTGTGCTCATAGGAAGTTTTAAAGAATGCTGCCCTTTTAAAATATTATAGCCATTTCCAGTAGGAAGGAGGAAAGCATGGCTCTAGTTGTGCTTCTGTGCATTGCTTCAGCACCAGATCACTGGAGTCTTTGGTATTTCAGTTTAGAGCTCAATGACCTAAATAGTCTGGGAATGTATTTTTCTTACTAGGAATTATATGTGGGAGCAGACTTGGCCTCTCAGTATCACCCAGGCTAAAGTTTCCTGACCTCTGTCAGTCAGTCCACATGTGTGCTTTTCTAATTAAATCTCCTGTTGGATTTGACCAGGATATTTCTAACAGTGTGGTTCCCCATAAGAAAGAGGAGTAAACTCAGGAAGGTGATGAGACTCACAGCCAAAAACACTGAATCACTTGTGCTAATGCAAAAGTTGTCTTGGAATGCAAAGATGTTTCAGCTTAAGGATATGGGATGCAAGATGAGGAAATGTGGAATTACAGGAACACAAAGGATCATGGGACTGCATTTGTCAGCATCAAAATGTGCCTTGACAGAAGCAAGTTTAAAGAAGCATGGAGAATGAGCAGGACTAGCATAAGAGAAGAAGAGGGTGCAGAGAACTGGGGAAGAATATATTCATGCTTTTTTAAAGAGGAAACCAACACTAGGCTATAGAAAAGACACTTCTAGGAAAGCTGGAGAGAGACAGAACAGTCTAAAGAGCTGCATCCACTGTAACAGGGTATGTGCGGGGAAGTCAGACGTGAAATTAAGATGTTTTACAAAAAATCCACTCTTAAAGAGTCTCTTTTACCAAATTGCCCATTGAGCTGGATATCTCAGGAGGGGATATCCAGTCAGATAAAAAAGCCAGTCAGACCTGTCCATCTAGCAGTCCTACTAGATGGCCAAGCCTGTAATTAGGAGCCTGCAAGGCTAAGTTGCTGCATTCCTAGCTCAAAATGAAAATCTTTTCTCAAATTCTTGAGATATCTCTGGGCTCAAGGTGGAGCTGAATAGTGAGTGGGAAAAGATTATATATTTGTCTTTCATTAACATAAGTCAATACTGAATCCTTTTAAATCTGTTCTCTGTTTGCCAGTTCTATGGGCAGCAGAATAATACTGGAGTTGCTGTGACCAACAATTTGTTCTCAAATAGGGCAAAAATAAGCCCAGTCTTGCCCAAGGAATCAGAGCTGCTGTATCTATGGTTACTGCAAAGAAAGCATCCTCTGTTGAGATAGATGTTTAATATCTGGGCTTTTTAAAAAGCTCTTAAATAGTTTTGGGTTTTGTTTTGTTTGGTTTTTTTTGGGGGGGTTTTTTTCCCTTTACAGTTAGCTAGTTTAGGTATAGCTAATGATGGAAACCAAGTTTGAGTTCTCCATATTTACTCTTTTATATTTAACCAGTTAACAAGCTTCTTGATTCTTCCAATGTTTTTACTATTTATTGAAAAGGATGTAAGTGTAAGAACTAGGAATGTTACACAGTTCTTCTTCCATCTTGGTAAGACCTTTGGAACCTGGATACATGGCAGAGAGCAGTAACAGCTCATGTGTTGTCAAAGGGCTCAAGCAGCAAACAAAACCTTATGAGTTGTTTTCCTAAACCATTTCAGCACTGCACAAGAAATTTGTGTCCTACTGGGCAACCTTGATTTTACTTTTTGTGAGGTCTCATGAACATGTGTGTGATACACTGTCAACTGAAGTCTGTCTGTTGCCAAATGAGCCCAGCAATAAATTAACAGCCTAATCCAAAATACCTTCAGAGCCATTAGAGGTATCTTATGATTTTCCTTATTCTTCAAAAACTATTGTGTATATCATCTTCTTCTTTAAAAAGATAGGTGTCCCAGGGATGGCATGATCTAAGCTTTAATGAACATATTCTTTGCATTATCTCTTCTGTGTACTCTGCCTTATCCAAATAGTCTTCAAATAATTTCACAGGGGACCATGAATATAGCATGTGCATGACTTCATGTGAACACACTCAATGCATACTCTTGATTCCCTTCTTAATTGCTCTTCCTTCCTGCTCTAGACTTCAGTTTTCTCCAGAATGCCAAACCAATCTCTCTCCTATCAGCAGCTTGTGATGGGATGAGTAATAAAAAAGGATAATACAGATATGGCATTTAACAAATCTGAGCCTCATCATTAAGGGGCTTCTGAGTATTTTAATGTCTGTCCTTTTCTGGCTGATGGTACCTAGAATATGCTGGCATTTGTGTAGTTGCAAGAAATAAAGACCAAGTGTATTTGTTTTGGTTTTGCAGGTTTTATTAGTACTTAATTTTTTTTTCGAATTACAGTCTCTTTCAAGTTAAAACATTAGCTGTAGTGCTCATTTTGTGCCATATTATTAAATTTTCTTGAAAACTACTTTATTGAAAGGTCTAATGGACTTGTTGAGAAAGTTAACTAAAAGAAGTGTTCATCTGGTGTGAGATGGTTGTGTGGGTGCACAATTGTGTGACAAAGCCACCCCACAGCCCTGTGATTCCCTATTCCCTATCTGCTGTAAGCCACCTCATCTCCCAGGGGCTGGCTCTCCAGGGAGGTAACTTCACTTGGAGTTTCACCAGAGCTGTTTCCTGCAGAGGGCTCTCCACCACTTGCACTTCCTGAAAGAACAATACAATTAAGATTAAAATAGATGTCATATCATTGAGGCAGCAAGCTACAGCGTACACATTTTTTCAGTCACACCTAAAAACCTTTCATGCAGCTATACATGTTCAAGAAACTGTTTTTTTCAGTTGGCAATCCATTGCAAAATGCTTTAGAGTAATGGTAGATCACTTCATGTTAATTAAGTATTGTCCTTTAAATAACTGCCATTGGAATACATAATAGTTTTTTCTCCACTCATGAAAGGTTTTATTTTTCTATTGTCTCTGAAAATTCCTTGCCAGGTAGGAAGTGTGGGCAACATTAATTTTTGTATGTCTGTAATACAAAAAAGCCCCAAATACTCACCTCCAGTAAATCTTTTCTTTGTTATTTTTTACCTTCTATAATTTCAGTTTTCAACCCTATTTCAGTGATGCAGTTGCCTCAACACCACCAAGTTCTGTCAAGAAAGTGCACTGAGGGTGTTTATTTAATGCCTCATAGCCAAAGTGCTCTCATTGCTGCACACATGTCCCTCATACTAAAGGAATGTTTTCTATTCGAGATTTCCAAAAAAGAAGGTGTGACTAGAAAGGATAAAAGATGAATGCTAACAACAACATTCCTGATTCAGTTTTGATTCAAGCGTGAACTCTGAATACTCTTACTTTGTTTGGACTCTCATTTGGCTTACATGGCATCCTAGAGCTCTTGGAGAAGGCTCCAGCTTTGCTACCTGTTGAATTTTCCATAGATAAAGTCCAACCTGGTTAACTTGGGCATGGGAAATATACCTAAAAGTCAAAATTTAGGCACATGAGTTAGGCAGACAAGATTTCACTGTGAGACACTAATGGCATCTCTTTCTCCCCAGCTGCAAGACTGTTACAGAGGTACTTGCTTTAGGAGGATTGGTTCTGTTTAGATACCAGCTGGAGGAGTAAGAGATGCAGGCTGGATCCAACTCCACCTGTTTGGGATGCACTGAGAGGCCTCTCACAAAGGGACTCACTGTTAGGCACACACAGTCCACCACACTATGTAACAGGAATGTTAGCATCCAGACATCTGTCTGAATATATATAAACATTCTGGAGCTCCTGTTTTGAACTGAATTTCTAACTGAATTTCAAGTTATTAACACATTCCCTGGAAAAAGCCATCCACAGCTCCTTTTTTCCACAATTGCCACTCTTCTTGTTTCTCAGTTTGATGTTTCCCATGGAAACCGTCATAATTCAAAATATAAAACACATCTTTGAAATGCAACCATGGGAGCTCCAAACCTCTTCAAGCACCATCACTTTCATAATTCCCCAAGCAAACTGCTCCTCAAAATGCCAACTTTACAAACTGGTCTCAAACAAAACCTCAAGAGATGGTTAGTTCATTGGCAATGAAACAGATTTCAAGTTCCCTCCATAGTTTGTAAAGGCACTGCCAGCAAACATTATGATGAATCATTGCATTTATTACATGGATTTTTAAAAACTATCTTCAAATACAACAACATACATTCCAATTATGTGCCAGGGACAAACGATACATTCTGTCATTAAATATTTTGGTCTGATCACAAAACGAAACACAAACTTGGACAATTTTTTTACTAAATGGAAAGAAAATTACAGGTAACAGTTAAGATAAACAGCTTCTATATCCAGCAGTGAATAACCTAAAAGACATCTCAGATTCTTAATATGAGAGGTTTTATTCCAGATGCTGAAATTTATGAGTTTAGCTTAAACCACAGCAAGGAATACCTCAGTTTTCTGTTGGACAGAGATATTGAGCTTTGAGCCTTTAGTCATCCCTGATTTGACATTTCCAAGTCAAGACATTTCCCACAGCGGTATAAAAAGGATTGAGAAAAAAAATTTAAATGCCAGTTCCAGCTATATTTTATGATCATTGGTTTGTCCAGTTCTTCTCCATTTTATTGAAATAAATTGGGGATTTTTTTGCTTATAGATTCCAGATGGTATATGAAGCTGGAAAAATATTGATTTTAAGGAAAAGATGAGATGAACAAAACAGGATTCATCACAGCTGGTTGAGATTGTATCATACTAGATCCTGTACGCTTTGTGATGTGAAGACTGGAATGTTTTGTTATCCATGCTTCTCGCTGGCACACTTCTAAATTCCACCTACTTGGCATGAGGCCACAAATTGCAACTCACAACAACAATCCAAGGACACTTTCATGAACATTTATAATTTTTGAAAGGCAGAAAAGTGTTATATTGGATCTTGGGGTAGCTGACAGACAAATAAATCCCCCCCAGGAAGGAGTACAAGGTGCAACATCCAAAAATGGTTTGCAGCATTGTTCTTTCAAATCTGGTGCTCAGCATATGCCAAGGTCCCACAGGACAGCCTGACAGCTCTCCAGGAGCAGAGGCTGGAGCAGTCAGGGAACAACAGAGGTGCAGGGCTGCAGTTCTGAAGGGAGGTACAGCAAACTGGGTGCAAGGACACACATCAACAAGGTAAAAAAAATAATGTATAGGGACTCAATTCCTGCAGAATCTAATTTTTGGGAGCCATGCAGGTGATGAATTTCTTCTGGTAGACTGACACTGCTTTGGCATGAATTTCAGCCCAATATCCTCTCAAAAATAAATTAAGGGTGTTCAGCCATCACCATCTGATTTTTTTTGCACTTTTTCAAAGTGAACTGATGAACATTATGAATCTTTTCTCATAAGGACTTAGGCTCAGATTGTTATCAAGAGACTCACAAGTGTCTCTGTAAATTACCATCCCAGGCTAAGGGGTCTGTAGCAGAAAAGGGTTTCATGTGATGTCTACTTAAATAGTATGAAAAAGTTTAATATTCAAGAGATAACAGATTAAAAATGACTATCAAAACAGTGTCAAGCCCACATTTCTGTGAGATGGAATTTAGCTTGGAATTTAGCTTAGATGGAATTTAGAAATCAGCTTTGTAACTGCATTACCATGGTGCTGAGGCCAAGCAAATACTGCCTTAGAGATCCAGCTGGGTGTACTCAGTTCTGCTTGAAGATTAACATGTACTTTTTAAACATTTTCTTGACAATCCATACTCCATAAATTTCACACTCTATGGCTTATTTTCAAATATTTTACTCAACCTTTTGAATTCTTCAAGTATGTTTTTCTCTTGCTCCCTGTATTTTTATGTTTAACATGCAAGTATTTGGCTTTGGCTGTGGAGAAGAGCAGGATATTGAGCTAGACAGATCATTGGACTAAACCATACATGAATTTTGTGTTACTACACTAGTCTGGATAGTTTTAAATATTGTCTATGTCAAAACCAATATGCCCTGGTGGATATTTTCCCACTTTTGGGGGAATTTCCATAGGTGCTAGGAATAGTCTCTGTCCGTGGTGCTTGGTCAGCAGTCACTCTGCCAGAGCTGTGACTTCAGCCCAGTCTGGCATTACACAGCCACACTGCTGTCAGGTGAGGTTCAAAAATATCTAGGAGTTATTGCCAGGACTGTTTAAACCTCAGAATAAAGCTGTGAAAATTAGCAATATCTCAATCAGCACAAAGCCATTGAAGACATCAAAGTATCCCCTCTGACCCTGAAAGACAATGAGGTATACCAAGAAACTGATGAAAAGGCTGACAACAAAATCTTGGCTCCACTTTGGAAGAAAGACCATGAGTAAAGATTGAGATTGTCTATTGAATGAGAGAATTGATGCTCTGTGTCTGCATCAGAACCACCAGCTTGATGGTTCTGAGACATTTTAGTTTTGAGTTACTCAAACATCAGCCTCAGCCCATCTGAGGTCTCATGTCAGGCACCAATAGCCTGGGTAGCTCAGTGTCTTGGAAAGTACATTTTGTTCCCAGAAATTCAACAGCCCCCAAAGCAGAGCAAGCCTGAACTGTATTCACTGTGAAGATGAATCCTTAGGACATAAAAAATAGATGCAAAACTTGCAGGCCTCCAAGAACAATTCAAAACATCTCTGCCTGCCAAAAAGGGATGCTTTTGTTTGGTTTGCTTGAGGCTATCCATATTTATTTACAAGATACACAGATATGAAGGGGAGTATATTTACTAGAATAAATTCAGGACAGACAGCAGATTGAAATCTAAGGAGAGTTGCTTTACTGTCCTAAGCAGTAAGAAAAAATTGAAGGGCTCTCATGGCTGCATTAAAATTTATGGCAAATATAAAAGGACACATGCAAGAGGCATAATCCCCACAGCTATAAAAAAAGTCGAATAAACTAATGTACTGAGAAGTCAAAGCATGCAGGAACCATAACAAGATATAAGGCCTCAGCTGCAATTTTACAGTGGATGGAAATGATTTGTGCTCCTCCTAATCCATAGGAGTCTCAACATTCTCATGTTAGGTGTTTCCAGTATACAAAAGAGGCCTGTGTACACAGCCTTCTGGTTTACCCAGAGTCTATATTATGACTGTAAACAGGGAGCAAGCTCTCTCTATGGCTTCATCACGTCTTCTACCATCATAAGAATATTTCTCTACCTAGTTAAAGTCCAGGACAATTAAACTTTAATACACATTATCTGCTATAAAGTAAATTTGTTTAGTGTTACATTCTTAACTACATACCCTGGACATTGCAAGATGTTTAATTTGCCAAAAGTGTTTTTCTACAGCAACGTAACAGCACTATAGTCAGATAAAAACATTTAGCAGAGAATTTAGGGTTTATTTAATGTCAGAAAACACTCTTCTCACCTGTGGATGCTTTCAGCCTTCTGATATAATCAGACCAAAAGGAACAGTCTGCTTTTTTCAGTCCTTTAAGAGTCGGCAAAGAAACAGTGAATTCCTTGTAGTTATCGCCACCATCACTTGACAGATACATAGGCCAGGCAGGCATCACCCCCAGCATCCTTCTCGAGAAACTGTGTGGGTAGTTTGGATTTCTAAGGGAGTGGGAGACATTATCATTAGAAAAGAATGAACAATAAAATGATAAGAAGATTGGCTAGGTCAGGGAAATGTGCATCCAGTCACTCTGACCAGAAGGGTTCAGATTCAGTCCAGACTGGTGAATCATTCATGGTGCCTCATCTGACAGTACTTTTTTAACCTGGTTCATCTCCTAAGAACAGGTACATAGAACCTGCATAAACACAGGCTTATGAACACCCTCAACAGCCTTCAATCCCAGCCCAACCCAAGACACTGGAAAAAGCACACTAAGTCAGTATTCCCACCATTCCCCCACTAGGTTTCCAGAGATACTCCTCATTCTCAAGCATGGCCACAGCACAGTAGCACAGAATGATGTTCACAGAGTAATTGGTAAAGGGTGCACTGTGTCTTCTTGTGCTTTCCCTTTTCTTATGGGAGAAAGAGAACTCTTAGCCAAGAAGTTTAAGAATTGGGGTCCTAGAACTAAGCTCTGGAGACGAGCAAGGTCTTTGAAGCCTGCATGTACTTTAGTAGCACTTGCAGCTGGTCAATGGAGATAAAATGTCTATTCCCCCTGACTAAATCTCATATTCTGAACCCTTGGTGGCTGCTCTGGTTGGTAACTTGGCTATGACTTTCCAACAGTGTGGACCAAATCCCACTGTAGTTTTACAAACTGTAGAGGAAATGGAGATGATTAAGTGAGGGCAGGGTCTGGACTGACGACATTCCCTCTACTTCTCACCATCTCCCCAGTCACAGCAATTCTTAAATGTCTCACACTTACCCAGAGTTTATGAAGTTGGAGATATACTGCATAATTTGCAAGGAAAGGCCCTTTTCTTCATCAGTAAATTGTGCTTCATACTTCGGGTAAAAGGGTAGACCAAATGCATACTGAACATCCAGCAGGAACTCCTGACCTGAGCTAAACCAAATATTTATAGGAAGATAATTAAAACCATCATTTATTTATTTGTGGAAGAAAGAGAAATAAATTACTTCAGAGAATAAAGCAAAGTTGTAAATAATTAATGACCATTAATTAGAGTGTGGTGAGCTGTGGGACTTCTTCAATCCAAAACATAAATGAAGAGCAAGCAATAACAAGGAGAATTTTCCATTATGTTAGTGCAGCGTCTTTAACATTTGTTACAAAAGGAAACTGTGGAAGGCATTAGGGCACATTTTCTAAATTATCTGGGTGTATAAAGGAGAGTGATAGAGGGAGAAAGTCACTTGGCTATTACTTAAATGCTTCTTAAGTTTTGGACAGATTTTCACTAAAATTAAATTCAGAAAGTGGAAGCAAGTGGTGACATGGATTCTGGCAGCCACAATGGAAGGTTAATTATGGCTTATTTCACAGACTTGGAATAAAATTCTGGCCTTTCTTAGCAGCAACTGGAGTTTTTCCATTGACTTCATTGTGGCCAGGATTCTGGATAAGAAAAGATGTAATAGGAGATGTTTATGAAGATTTCTCTTAGACATAGTTTTAATCTAATTTCTCTGCTGGCTGGGTGGTTTTTGGTTCATCCCAAGTTTTATATGGCAGACAAATCAAAACAGCTTGAAATAATCTGATAAGATACAAGATAGAACAACTGCTATGTAGTTCCACATAGTACTTATAATTCATTATAAGGAATATTTCAACATTTCAGAGACAAGATTGGCCAGGTAAGACTTGCAGGACCTAATTGCAAAGATTTCAACATTGTCAAGTCCTGCAGAACAATAGTGGCCAGCTTCTACAAATAAAATTATAACTAAACTATGTTCTACACATAGCTTTGAACCACAGCTCAGGGGGAGATATTTCTGGACTGGTCCAATTGCATTTTCCATATCTCCACATTTGGACAATGGTCTTATTGACTTGGTTTAAGGCTGCATGAAGGCAGACAGCATCAGGGGACCTGAGACAAGGAACAGATGTCTGTGAGTGAAGAATAAACAAATCCCAGATCCACTCAACAAGATTTCATCTGCAGTGGCATTTGTCAAAAGGTAGCACAACTGAAACTATTTTATCTTTGGACATGAAATGCAGCAGCACTGGTGTGAATCTAATACTGCCTCCAATGGAACAAGGAATGTTCCACCACCATTATGGGCAGGTGGTCTAAAAGCAAGATGACTGGTTTACATTTTATGAGTAGTGGCACCAAAGCCTCTATTTTGAAAAGCACACAGCCCCCTAAATGAAATACATCTTGGGTTGTGTTTTCCTTAGTCTTATCATAATACCTCAGTAATACTTTGCATCTGGAAAGTGAATTATTCACAGATTATTCACCAAAAAAATGTAGAACTGAAACAACATTAAAGCATATTTTTCTTCCCCAAATATTTATAGAAGGATTAAGCAAGATCATAGTTTAATAATTTTGCCTTAAAAATAATTTGCTTGGCCCAGTATATAACAGCAATTTCTTGTGTCAGTATTGCAGCAAAGGTAAGATATACTTAAAGAGACAATTTTCTTGGCAAAGAAGAGTCACTTTTGATTAGATTAGAGGACATGAAATTAGATGAGGTGCAATGAAGAGACAAATCTACCATTTAGGGACTGCATAGCAGAGGTGAAACTTAGCTGTGAAGCTAAAACAAGTAGGCTGGGACTGGGGGTTTACCCCTAAATGGGATTTTGTTCTTAGCCCTCATGTTTCTAGAGGTGAAAACTGTTAAGGTCACAGTCCAGACTAATCTCATAAATAGAGAATTTATTTTATTTGAAATTATTTGTATGACTGTACTCGGTTTGATACAGAGATATAAAGTGGTACAAACCCCTACAATTTCACAATCTGCTTTCAATATTTCTTCTTGATGAGAAAGAAAACATGAGGATGAGAGAAAACCTCTGAGGTTAAGAGGGGAAAAAGGCACATACATAAATGCACAGAAGAGCAGGAAAGACAACTGGGAAACATCTAGATGGCAGCTGGATGGGAAATATCAGGAGAATATTTCTGTCTCCTTCCTCAAACTCTGATCATAGAATCATAGAATCATAGAATCATGATCATAGAATCACAGAGTCATAGAATAACAGAACCATAAAATGGTTTGGGTCAGAAGGGACCAGAGGGAAGTGAAAAATGCACAGAAATACCCAAACAAGGATTTTGGAGTCGTGTAGGAGCTCTGAACATACTTAAGGTAACACCAGGTAGTGACACTGTTTTCACTGGAAAAATAGAGTGAGAGAAAGAAAGGAGAGACAAATAAATAAGTATTTATAGCTTTGCTGTTGGACACTGCCAGCTCTGAAGGGAGGTTTTTATTTCCTGAGCTGCTCCAAACTGCACTCCCAAGCATGTGCTCAACAGCAGCAGCTCTAACTGGGGATGTGAAGGTCCCACAACTGTTGGACTTCAGAGGACAATTTGACAAAAGGGAGGACTGCAGAGACAAGGGCAAAAGGAGTTTTTAAGGAAACCAAATAGCAACTAACTTCCTCTACTGAAGGCCCTTTTCAAGGAACAGATCTATTATTTTAAAGACATCAGTGAATGTAATTATGTGTAAGGATGAAATCTTGGCTTTGATAATTTTACAGAACTAGTACTTTGTGCAAAGATGGCTCTTCAGATTTTCTCTGTATAGCTTTGCTTTTTAAGATGTCAATATTTTTCAGATACACAGCTCTTTTTATTTGGCAGGGCCAGTAAATTATGCCATGGGGAAGAGAGAAGCCAGATCCTACAACTTTGTTCACACTAAAATGAGCTCTCAATGGGGAATTCTTACCTCACCTCAGAAGCGAAGTGCTGCTGGAGCCCAGTTTACAGAAAAATAGATGTTAAAATCAGGAACTTTGTGACATTCATAACCAACAATTTAACAACAGACCCTGAAATATCATTTGCTGGGAATTTTTATTATCCAGTGCCAAGCCATTTAACTGGGAAGGTATAGGTTCTGAGAAAATTTTCCTTAAACCTAAGATGGATTTTCCATTTAAATTTCCAAGTAGGAAAGACAGAAAGAGATTACTCAGCCACCAGATACTCCACTTCTCTCTCTGCAGAACTGTGACTACTTTCACACACAAAGGACAGCTTCAACAGGGAAGATTAAAAGATGAGTAGATCAGAATTTAGAACAAAACCAGCCCAGTTATGGTTGATTTGGTTTAAATTCTGGTTCCAAATCAAGCAGAGCATAAATATAAGCCCCCATGTCCAAGAGCTGAAATTAAAATTTTTATCACAAGCTTTTGGCACAGAAAAAAAACCAAGCCAAATCAACAACTAAAAAATAATACCAGACAAAAAAAAAAAAACCCAAACCAAAATGCCTCACCACCACCCCCCCCAGTTCAGAAATCCTCAAAAACTTTGAAAAATGGAATTGTCATTACTGGCAATCCATAATCAGAGCAGTCAGAACAGAATATGATCTGGCAGACTACCATGCTATGTTAGGACTGAATGCACAACTCAGAGCTGGGGCTGCAGGGACCTCACAGTGGGATCCATAGTAAATTAGGACATAGATCTCATTTTGAACCTTGTCCTTGTTCTAGGTCTGGCTAATTATTTCAGACTGGAAACTCATTTTGATGATTAATGACTTACTCTAGCCTAATATTTCTCCTTTTCCTTTTATTTAAAAATAGGCCTTAGTCTCTGTTCCAACTAATATCAATTAATCTCAAAGCATTTTGAGTCATAGCTTCTATTCTTAGTTGCCTTAATGTAGATTTTGGTTCTATTTTAGACCTCTACACACAGACAGAAGCCAACGTAAATTAGCTTAAAATTTTAATAATATCCTATATGATACCAAAACACAAAACTTCCCACTGCTATTCAATCATTTACATTTTATAATAACAAGATAGATATAACTAGCTAGAGTTCAGCCAGAATTACCAGTGATCATCTGAGAAATGCAGAAGAAACATTGTGCTCAAACTCATGTCAGTCACCAAGTAAAGCAGATGTTGGCAATCTGTGACAGATCGCTGAGATAATAAAACCATTTGTCCTTTAATGTAAACTTTTGTGAGAATAACTGCTCCTTCTAATAATTCTGTGAAATATTTTGTGTTAGAGAAGAGATCATGGCTTTCAGTTCCCAGCCTCACAATCAAGGCCCTGTTCTGTATCCCATTTGCAAGGACATGCCTACCACTGGGAAGGTAAAAATCCCCACCTCTTCAGTGTCACTTGGCTTTGCTGAGAACAGGTTATTTACATGCTGAGTGAGTTGAGCAGCACAGGTTCTGAAACCCAGACTCAAAGGCTGCCCATAAATCTCCTGCTCATTTGAGCTGAAATAGGATTTCATAACAACTCTGTCCCAGGAGAAGAGGATATGATCTACATAAAATGTTCCACTGCCTGTGTGCTCTTCTGCCCCCATTCTGATTTTTATTTTCAGCAAATGCATTTAAAATATTTTTGTAAGAATGATTGGAAATATTAAATGTGCAATTAAAATTGCACCCATCTGCATTATCTTCACATTAACACCAGCAGATTTTTCCAGAGTATATTTGCATATCCAGTATCCTGAAAAGCCATTGTCTCATCCATGTCATGGGAGAGGAGCAGCCTACCAACCCTGCACTTTGCTTGGACTGAAATGGTCATTTGTATGCCAAGCAAAAATAATTTTTAAAATTATATACAGCCACACACTTTATGAAAGGAAATGGTATGTGATTGCAGGGAGAAAAAAATAATCAAAGGATAGCTGGATATTTATAGAAATTCAGTGAGCCAATATGAGGTCTGGTGTGACCTCAGCAGTTCTAGGGATGGATTTGGCTCATTGTGTCTCCTCTCATCATGAACTCCTGCCAAAAAAATGGGGGAAAGGATGTGAAAAACAGATGAACGCTTTACTTTCTTCTTTTCAGGAAAATCAGGACATATGGAAAAAGCTTAACTCCTAACAGGATTAAACTGCCAAGTTTATCCACCTTTGTACCAAAAAAGCCCTGTAGATACATGTGATTTGCAAAAGTATTCTAGAGTTTACTGTGTCTTTTCCACTTGAATTACTCCCAACAAACACAATGTTCCACTTTGCATTATAGCTGTGCCAATTAAAGAAAATAAAACTGAAATAGCAGACAGTAAATTCAAGAGCCTGAAAGCTCACACTAATTGAAAAAAAAAATCATAGATCTTAAGGCAGAAAGAAAGAAAGCACTTTTATCAATTTGTCAGAACTCCTAAAGAACATAGATTACACAAATCTGTCAGGGAATTACTGTATTTAAGATCTAGTAATAGGCATGCTGACACTTGATTGGACTTTTGGGAGACAGAAATTCACGTGTTTGTTCAGTATGGCTACTCTTAAGTGGAATGAATGGATGAATTTCCAGAAAAAGGTGATGTGTACACCTAGAGACCCCAGAGAACATGGTGCTCAACATGCATCCACTTTGTGCTTGTCTTGTAGATTCCATTTGATAGGAACTGCCACTGCAGCACATGGAGCTCCAAAATTGCTTTGTCTTTTCCTGAGTCTTTCAGCTGAATTTTGGTTCATTTAAAGATGTTTTCTGCTTTTTCTGAGCTGGCTACTTTGCCTTTGCATATTTATTGCTAATTTTCAAGATCTGGAAAATCTACTGAATTACAAAGGCCTCTAAACTACTTCACAGGAAGAAAACACAAATTGTCCAGACCCCAAGCCTTTAGAAGCAGAGAAACTTTGCAAAGAGTTGAGAATGGGATGATGTGGCTGTATCAGTGGGACAGTGTTTTCATAGCTGCAGCTGGCACAAAGCAATGGATAAGGCCAAAGGAATGAGAGGCACTTCCAAAGCAACAACTTTTAGGGGATGCCTGGGAGTACAGACTGGGATAGAGAGCACAATGACAAGTTGTTGTTCCAGCAAGTGGACACAGGCAATTGTGGTGCTTGCCCAGCTATGGAGCAGCATGCATTTTGTCACCACCCCACTGGTAATTTATTTGCCTTCTGTATTTATTTGAAGCCCAGAGGCAATCTCCTGTCTGCCTGCACAGCACCCAGACTGTGTCCCCAGCCTGTGGGGTGTTGGTATCACATCATCTCTCATGGGAGAGCATCAAGTGGACAGCAAGTAATGGATGGATTAAAGGACAGGGATATGATATAATTGTTGTGAAATGAAAAGAGTAGAAAAATCTCCTTTAATTAAAGAGATATTAAGTATAGCCAGAATTCCTGCTGCATCCATAAAAAACAGAAACCAAGAATACTTCACATAGTTGAATGGGTTTATAACAAACATTTTTTGTTTTATCAGTCAGGAGTTCTCGCCTTCAGTTACAGGAATCTTAAGTGTCACCTAAACCCAGCCAACTATGTGAGCCTTGGCACACAGCAGCCTTTTAACAATTCACACTAACACACACCAGAATGCATGGCCAGGAGGTGAAGACAGCCCCAAACAAAATTACTCAAAAAAGGCAGCAGCTTATTAACCTTGGGTGAATTTGTCCCATGCAAAATCAAGAAAAGCTTTAATGATGACTATTATGGTCATGTTAATGACTACAAGATAAAGCCTCATTAAGTCTCAGTTTGATGATTTTCCATCCTGCTGCTGTTGATGATGATCAGCCCCCCTCAGTGGGCAGAGGACTGAATTTTAAACCACCATCTTTAAGACAGAACATTTAGCACCACAGTGTGACTTGGAAACTGTGCTGACATGGCAAGAGGTGCTTCTTCAATATAATACACAAAAATCACCCAGAAACCTCTTGAAGGGTTAACAAGGCAAATCTTTGTACAGTTAATAATGTTATCCTTGTCAAAACATACTTCTCCTATCACACATTTCTTTACCATACCTAAAACTATCCTCCAGTTCTCCCCACTAATCCTAGGCAGTGCTGAGCAGTCACATTCCTCCTACATTGTTTAGAATAAATGTTTACTCCAAGGCCTAAGTGTTCTCAAAGAGAGAGTGAGAAAATGGCAGCTGGGTCATGTATATATTTTTACCACAGATTATTAATGTGGGAGTTGGCTCCTCATTCAAATGGGAACTGAAGACTAAAGCAGACATGGTGTCATGCCAAGCTCAGGAGAATGCTACCACGTGGAAGAAGATATTATTTTGCTCTCTGCAAGATCCATTCATCTATTCAAAAACTGTCAGTTCATAGTTTTATGTGATTTTCCACATATGTCATAGACATCAACATAGAGCAGTCTTTTTAACCCTACCCTTGTATCTACACAGCCTGAATGTGTATGCATATGTGTATACATTTTAGAAACATCCAGCTGAGAGAGAAACTTTGGCTAATTTACTTTTACTGGCAAAAATTCCTCCCTGTTTAACAATTTTTGTCTACTTTGCATCATTGTGGTTGAATTTGTCTTTACAGGCTGACTTCTCCCTCCCTCTTGTTTATTTTGCTGTTAGTTATTAAGTGAAACAGGAAATACCAGTACATTTTTCATTCCTGCATTTTAACTCTCTTTTTTGTTACATTTTGGGAGACACCTAAAGTAGGAGAGAGGTGACAAAGTAGAAATTGAAGAATGTGTTGCTATAGGGTGCCTTATCTAATTAGTGAATGGCTATTTTCCCAGACAGAATATTTTGTCCAAGAGTAACTAGTCTTCCACTGTTGTAATTATCTAAACATTATTTTAATGTAGTGTTTCCAATACTCCTTTGAGGTAACCATTAGCAATTATTATAGATTATATATAATTATATTATCATCATCTTTATGATACAGATTGCAAACACAGAGAGAAGGTCCATCTCCCATGTAAACTGACCTCTTAGGAACATTTTAGACACCAAAGTAAAAAAACCTCATTATTTTATCTTTCATGTTACCCTATGGACATAACACTATAAAATTTCCCATTTTAAGAAGTGAATGTTTATATCTCAGCAAACTGGTTGAGAAATCATTATTCTGTCAAAAGCCTTTGAGTGATAGGAATGTCTAATGAGGTTTTCCTCCAGCTACAGAGGATGAGGAGATCTTATTTAGTGTGTCCTCTCACAAAATGCCCTGTACATGACTACCATGTGCAAAATCATACTTTGGCTATTGCATTCATTAACACAAAGAAATGGCTGTAACAGGGTTCTGCTATTCAGGCCTTTGATAGAATGTTTGCAGGGTTCAATTCTCACTTCTGCTGAGCAGGTTCACACCCACAAGTCCTGCCTTCCAGCCTAGGGTGTAGCTTATCTGGGAGAGTACGATGCCTCTGCTTCCCCCCCTAGGAGTCACAGTTTTCAAAGAAGAACTTGAGAACTTTCAGGACTCTGTTCCAATGGTTACAGAAGTCTCATGGAAGTTGGGGACATGATTGCCGGATGTTTCCCCCAGATTAGTTTATATGTTCTACTCGAAGGCTGTTTCATGGATATCACTGGTTTTAGTCTGATAAGATAAATTGCTGATAATATTCCCAAGAACTGGTGTTTTTGTTCCAGATTCTTGATGGTTTCCCATTTTTAGGAGTCACTCTCCCATTTGAAGCTCCTTCCCTCAACAGCATCACAGCACTGGCGTGAGTGGGGCTGCAATGCACATCCATTGCATGGTGGGGGGAATGCTCTAGAGAGGGTGACATGGCAAAAGTGGGATGAAGAATAAAGGAAAATTAATTTATGAATGAATGAATGAATGAATGAATGAATGAATGAATGAATGAATGAATGATAATATTTAAACAAAATACTTGCAGTGTATTCAGCAGAGGACCTAGTATGGGGTCCCTTGGGAAAATGAGGGTATCACTTCATAAATAGACACATTGTAGTGACAAATGAGATCCTCTCATACACAGGCAAGCTCAATTCTGCAACCTCTGTTAAAGTTCTTGCTTTTCAAGCATTTTTTTTCAGCACTTATTTTAATGGCACTTAAGGATAAATAAAGATGAAAGGAGTAAGGATGCCATGCAGCATATCAAGTTGGGCCATTTCTCCTTGCAAGTGGCTTAACTTAAGGCAATTGAGCCTCTGCCTCACGTCCCTGCAAGGTTCAGACAGCATTCTAGCTTTGTTTGTTCTTTTAAAGAGGGTTATGAAAAAGCAAACCAATAACTTTTGCACTAAAGTTAAAGTAATTCACCTAGAACACCAGTGTCAACATAAATATAATTACAATGTGTAGCTGCATGCTATGTAAACTATTGCTGTACAGAAGACTGTGAGGAGAGCTAAATAACATCAGCACAAGAGGAATCTTAAATAGGGCTGGATAGAAGAGAAAATTCTTATCAATTCAAAATCACTGCCTCAAAGCCAGTGGGTCTAAGCTGTGTAAGTACTATTTAATCTACTTACAAATAAGATCTAATCGTAGATGGCTGGGTCACTGTCATTCTCCAAAGCAAGAAAAAACTTGCTGGCTCATTTGAGAACACATCTTTTCTTTTTGTGTGGCTGGATTTTTGGCATACCATAGCTCAGCCCTGTTTGGAGCCTTGTAAAAATCACTTATCTGGGCCTATCAGTAGCCAAATGGAACACTGTGAACATTCCCGCTGGAGCTGCCAGAGAAATAACGGCTCCCTGAGGATTAACTTCTCAGTTAAAAAGAAAGCAAGCCTGTGTTACCACAGCATAATAGCCTTCATCTGTAACCTAGATCTGGGCTGGCTTCTTTCAAATGCTTTTTCATTATGCTATCAGGAAGGAAAAAAAACCCAGGCAGTTTGCAGGGAACTTCACAGGATCAAATGGTGCCAGTAGGAATCCACCATCCCTCCCCTAAGCCCTTTTGGAGGAAGTCTGAGAACAAGGAAAAGGTCTCAAAAAGCCTTCCTGGAGAGAGGTGAGGGTCAGACCAGAGGGCTGGGAACAAGCATGGCCTCCTCATAAGGAAACAGTATGAGGATAAGCATCCCTGTGTGCTTTCCTGCCCTGCTCTGGGGATTCAGGGAGCAGAAGGGGAGACTGTCACTGCAGTTTCTGGTCACCAAGCCTGTGAGAGCAGGAGCCACTCAGGTGAGTCACAGGGCAGCCCAAAGTGCTGACCACTGCCTGCAAACATCAGCACCTCTTCCTGACTTCTGCGAAGGGTTGGGTCTAAAATAAAGCCAGGGAAGGTCACCTTAAAGGCCTCTGCCTGCCAGATTGTTCTGTGCCCAACAAGACATTGCATCTCCCACAGCCACTTAGGCCCTTCTGCCTAAAATATAATACAGCTTGTCCTGCTGACAATCTTTCAAGTAAGCTTCTAAAATGAAGGATGACACAGAGCCTGAGTCCACCAATGCTTGTGTGCAAAAATATTTTTCTTCCCATGAGACAGTCTTTCTGCAGAACAGCAGTCACAGTGCTGGCACAGGAAGGAATAAATCCCTGAGCTCATCCACACTGAAGGCCAGTCAGTACAACTGGGCTACAACTGCACTGACCTCAAAAAAGGGCAGTGCTCAATTAATGTTGAGTAATTAGAAAATGACAGCCCATTTATCTTGAGAGTCATGGACTCCTGATGACCTGGACCAAATTCTGATTCTTTGTGGGAGGTTTATCAGATGCAGAGTAGGAATCTGAAAGGCTGGCTTTGGAACTGGTCAGGGTAGGTAAGCTGGAAAGGGGAAACTCAATTCAGATATCTAATGGGAAGTGCCTCAGTTCAGAAAAAGCATTCCTGTAGAGTTAAAGAATTTATTAGAGACCAATCCCTCCTTTGCTCATCTGAACTGTTTATTTGACATACCTAGATCTATTCATTTATTCCACAGCATGCCCAAACAGTCAGCCCTGGTTTTACAAACTCTAAATCCAAGAAACATAATAATATCCATCTCCTTACCTGCTCTGTGAGGAGCTCTCAGGTACATGGTACATGAAGACATTTCCTTGAGAGGCAGCCCAGTAACTCGCCATGTTTATGATGGGACATGTGATAAACTGGTCACTGATAAAAAAGGAGGAGCAGAGAACAGACACAGTTGTGTAAAGGAAAAAAGGAAAGAACCCCCACAAGGAACAGATATCTCTCTATCTTGATAGTTTACTTCAATTTTCCAAACCAGCTCATATCTTTATCTTCAAGTTGAAGGAAACCACATTCACCCTCTACAAGACTAGCACTTCTCTAGAAGTGCTGTTTTATGGAGTGCTGAGCAATGATAGTAAACCAACCAGATCTGACACATAAGAATTATCCTGGCAAAAAAAACACCACATCAATCCCACTTTAGTCTAGTTTATAAGGGATCATGCTTATAGTAATTTAAAGTTCTTTATGGCACCTCTAGGTTGTGATGGCATCTAATAAGAGGTCTTATGTATTTCCTGGTTTAAGGATCAGTAATATAATTTCTGAATTTGAATCTGTGTGATTTCTTGGGCAGAGTTTCCAGAACTGGAAGAGATAAGAGACCACTTTTAAAGATAACCTGCAGGGTGCATCAATATGGAATTCCTGGTGCAATATGTGTGGGAGAGAAAGATTAACCAATAAGAGTGCAAGAGGAAGTCAAATGGTCAATTTAACACCAGGACTAAAAGGTACAAGTGAAGCAAATGTATCCAAACCTTCCTACCTTCCTTTGCCCCAAGAAGGGGTGCTGGAAGGTGGGGTGAGCAGTAGCTGGAAGAAACATGAGTGGTTCAAGAGGGGCAGGTAGAAGAGAGGAGACCTGACTGCAATAAATCTCACCGTGTTTCCTCAAGGCAATATTATATACACATGCACCTCCACTCGCCGTTCTTCCTGTGCCTGAGGACCCAGCACGTGCTTTGGGTGTTTATATACCTTTACCTAGGTGAGTGCACATAAACATTTCTGCTGAGGAACTGGGAGGTTTCAATTCTCAGTTTAGTGAATCTGAAACAGCAGCTTCTCCTTCAGACTTAGTAGGTTGAAAAAAAACAAAAAAAAACCACTGGTGCAAGAACAAATGGCATCAGAGAAGCATGAAAACATGTTGCTATTTTTAACTGGTATGGTTATGAAAGGCACAGTTTGGGTACCTATCTTGGTTCAGCAGAGTTTATTTTAAGCTCATCTGTGAGACCACAAACTTTGGGCTCACTGACCACCGGGCTCTTCGACAGTTATGGTTGACAACACCCAAATGAAACAAAAATTACTGCGCTTCACACGCCTACCAGCATGGGGCTTTAGAGTAGCAGATGGTCTTTGAAAACCAGGGAGTCTGGGGAGAGCAATAGCCCTCAAGAAATGCTTTGAGTTACATTTCTCCATTTAAAATGGATTCTCAGTTGGTTCTGTGGGCGGGAAAAAAGTCAGCTATTCTGAGGAAGTATGAAAAAAACCCTAAATGCATAGTAACCACAAAAATGAAATGCCTGTCTCTTACAAGCATGGAATACCAGAGTTTTAAAAAGAAAAAAAAAAAAAAAGGAAAGAAAAAGAAAATTAAACTCATTTTACACTTGGGAAAAAATACCAGAAAATTGCAGCTAAAACAAATTTAAAAGCAGAATTATTTTAAAACCACAAAATATGCACAATGTATATAGTTTATAACAACCACTTATGTTGCTTTATCACACTTTGTAATCCTGTTAAAACTTTAGCAGTTAATTCCTTACATAAAACTTTTCTTGGCTTACACATCTATGCTGGTAGTAAGTTTTTTGTTATAAAGAAACAAAACTAAGGAGAAAAAACCCAAAACCAAACCAACCAAACATCAAAAAACCTCAAAAAAAACCCCAAAAAACCTGTTTTCTCCACCACATATATGATGCTGATATAGGTGACTCTCATTCTGTACCTACTGTTTCACCTCACTTCCTGCTGTAGATGGAGTAATTTCCAAAGTGCTTGAAGCAAAGTATCATCAGATGCCCTTGTCTCACTATTCATCCTTTTGCTTGGCCAGGAATAAACCATTCACTTCTTTCCTTAGCCGAGGTATTTGCCTCATATCATAAAGGAGCAGGTAATCCCTATACCCAGGAGGCTGCTGAGCCTGAGGAGCTGCTGGTGTATCCCATTCCTGCTGAAATGTGTGGTGTATCCCATTCCTGCTGGAATGTGTGGTATATCCTATTCCTGCTGGAAATGTGTGGTGTGTCCCATTCCTGCTGGAAATGTGTGGTGTGCCAACCCTTGCAGCTTTGCAAAAGTCAATGTTTGCACCACACTGAGCCCTGGGCTGAATGCCAGTGATCAAATGTGACAGCCGTGTTAAAACAGCTCCTTATAGAAGGTTCTCTGGGTGGGAAGAATGGTTTAAATGTAAATTGTACAGTGGTTTATTATGGCTTAAAACCTCACTGATCTAAAGAATATTCCCCCAGGGGTAACAGTGGTGATGGAAGGAGACTGAAGACAAGTTCTGGCTTTGATGCCCGTGTACCACAGTGCTTCTGCATGTACTGCAGGCAATGGTCCCAGTGTCATGGTGATGGGAGGCCCATCCCTGGGACAGGCTACAAAGGAGGACAAATGTGGCAACATGTGTGAGTTGATAAATGACACAAAGCTCAGCCCACAACCCTCTGGCTTGTTTCCTCCATGACCTCAGTGCACCAGCACACCTGAACCACTCAGAAATGACTGTCTTCTTTTTGAATCAGATGTTTCCCAGAGAATCTTGGCTTCTGTTCTTCTCCTGCTCCTAAGGCTCTCCCAGAGCAATGTTCTGCAGCTCTGATGGAGGAATAAAAGGAAAATCCTGTCTCTGAGGTGTTGTGGAGAGGCTCACAGTGGGACAGAAAACACTGAGAGTGCAGACACCAGGAGCCTGTAGCTATGATGTCTCAGTTCAGAACACAGGTGGAACATCTTGGACAGGCCCATTTGGATTCAAGTCACCAGTTTATAAGCTACATCACATTAGAAAAGTAAAGAGTTTCCACAATGAATCTGCTCATAAAGCAGAGACAAGAATAGGGAAATAATCTTTTTATTCATTTCTGGAAAATCTGTTCCACTTACATGTCCAGTCTCTGAATTTGCTCAGAGGCAGAAAACAGGAAGTTTACAACTTCCACCTCCCAAAGGTCCATGCAATGTTTCAATGCAAAGGATGGGAGTGCATTTACTGCAGGCAAGTTGCTCATTCCTCTGCTGACATGCATGAGGTGCTGGAGCCTGTGCAGAGCAGGGCAATGGAGTGGGGAAGGGGCTGGAGCACAGGTCTGATGAGGAGCAGCTGAAGGAGCTGGGGGTGTTCAGCCTGGAGAAAAAAAAGGCTCAAGGGGAACTTTATTGCTCTTTACAACTACTTGAAATGAGGTTGTACTGAGGTGATGATTACTTTCTTCTCCAAAGTAACAAGCAAGAGGAAATGGCTTCAAGTCATGCCTGACATTGTCAATAAATGTATTTTGCAGGTTTCATAATTAAAAAAAATATGATTGTAATTGCTGAAGTCAAAGTTTTCAAATTTGGCCATCAGGAAAAAGTATCTGACTGTATAATTAGGAGACTGGGAATAAAAGGCAGACTATTAATTCTACTGTCATAGGGATGAGACAATTCAAGGAACTGTTGATGCACAGTGTGCAAGCAACCCAGACATCTATGACATGAAAATGCAAAAAGAAGTATTAGTAGTCTGAACTCAATACCCAGTTCTAGAATGACATGTCAAACTTTTCACAAGGCATAAAAATCAGTTCAATATCTGTTTACCAATGACATTGGAAACCTCAGAGAAAATGAAATCATATCCCCCATTTTCTGTTCATTTACATAAGAATTTCTCAAGTGTTTCAGAATATAAATACACACTTTAGATAAGCAAAACAAGCCTTGCTCAACTCCAATCACACAATTGTACGAGGATGACTTTCTTACCGGGTGGCGTTTTCCAGCGCCCTGGAAAAGGATGAATAGTCATCAGTTGAGTGTTCCAGGGAGTAATACCATGTAGCTGCATCTTCAATGAACGAGTTGGACTCTTCTCCTCCTAGAGAATTTTGCAGGGCCTGATAAAAGGCTGTTTTGCTGTTGGCTCTTCCTTGACTTTCTTCAAATTTCTGAGAAAAAAGTGCATACATGGAATTCAGAAACAAAACCAAAAGATAAGTGTTTTAGGAACAATGTAGGCTCAGATCTCCCTTTGCTGGAACAAGTCCTCTCTGCTGTGATCTCTGATTCCTGGAGGATTGAGTAGGGGACAGTCCTACTTTTGCTTTCCCAAAATTGTCACCAATGAGAAATATTGGCTTCCTCTGGACACACAATAGTACAGAAACCCTGATCTAGTAGGTCCAAATCATAGGTAGCAAGCTGTGCCAATGGATTCTAACAGTACAGAAATCTTGCTGGCTCTCACAGAAGGGGTTCCCAGGGACAGTCCTCCACTGCAGGTCTGTCCAGTGCTGCCTTTCTGATGATCTCCATGAAGGAAAACTAGAAGGGAGAGAGGGAGTTACTGCTCTTTTCCTTTGAAGATTCCAGAAAGCAAACATGCTGTGTAGGCCATTTCATGGCTATGTCACTCTGCCTCTTCTGGGAACACCTACAAAGGAACATGGCTGCTCCAAGTTCTCTATTTGGGTCCCTTCTGGAATAATATCTGCCTTAGACCTGGAAGAGAAATTCCATTCCTTCAACTCCCAATGCAGGGAACAGCCATGATCTTCAAATTTCATAACCCTTAGGGCCTTTCAGAGAAACCAACAGGGAAATGACCTTTTTCCTGAGATCTGTGACCTTTCATAACATAAAGGCAAGTTCCCCAGAGCAATGTGCCCATGTCACAAGGACCACCTTCTGTGCCAAACTTCTGTAATCAAGCATAATTTTACCAAAGCTAAAGACTGCTGGAATTTTTCAACATATCTTTCTTTGAGAATTTTTTTTCTGTTATCCATTGAAACTTTAAAAAAAAATTATTTTAATCTCAGAAACAAAACAACTTCATGAAAGCAAAAAAAAATATACCCTGAACTTTTCTGTGCATGAAGTCCTTTCTAAAGAGGCACTATACAGGTGCATATTGGTTGAAACTTGGATAAGAACCCCAGAGAAAAAGATCTAACAAACCACCTCTATTATTTTGGGCAGTCAAACCACCTCTATTATTTGATGCAAACTAGGACAGTGTCTGCCCAGTTTAGTTACTGTAGATGCTTTACTTAATATATTATTTTGATGGCCCACAGCTGGTTTTCATCATGCTGCTAGAAGGTCTTTCCACAACCCTATACAGAAAGTACAGATGGAATTATACCTTTTCAGTAGAGTCACAGAAATTAAAGATGGAAAATAAGTCCCCATGTGCTGAGGGTGAGGTTTGTCCTTAGTATTCTAACACTCTGTGCATTTTGAATAAGTGACTTTGAGGGATTTGAAAACTCTACCAAGTATCCCAAGGTCCAGGAAGATCTTGGCAATTTGCCTTGTACTTTTAATAGATTCTTCTTTTGCTGGATTTTGGCCCATGCAATGTGAAAGAGTCATGTGGTGCCAGCTTTAGTAATACAGCTGTACTCCAAAAAAGATGGGGAGCTCGCTCCTGACACGTCACCTCATGTGCACAAATGCCACATATGAAACTGCACAGCACTCTTGCCTGCAAAATCATTCAGCTTAAAACCAGCAAGGACACATATTCTTCTGCAGAAAATAGAAATGCTCACTGAAGGCCTGACTGCAAGTTCACTGAATTCAAAAGCAATTTTTCCATCACAGCTCTGGCACACATCACTTTGGTTTCCTACTAACCAGCAGAAGCATTGCTTTGTTTAATTAAGAATGTCTCATTTGAAGACTGGGGTTAGCAGTTGCATGTAAGAAAAGATATTTTTCTGTAGCAGAGCAAAGCCCAATCTCTTATGTATAAATGAACCCATACAAGCAACTTTGATGCAGTGCTTTCACTTTGTTGGCTTTTTGAAAGGGATTTGTTAACTTGTTCTACTCTTGTCATAGATACTTAAAGCAGAGAGAAACAAAGTAAAAAAACCTTAGGGTATTGATTATGTAACCTAGGAACTTATCCATCACTCTCTCATCAATGGTCAATTATCAAATAAAGGTTATGTTTGAAAACCACAGAGAAGGAGATGGATCATCATACACCAACATATGGTTAAGGCGACAAACTCCCTGCCAAATGTTTTTGTAAATGGCAAAAATTGGTGAAAATTAGGTTTCATCAATGATTTTTGAAGTAAAAAAAAATTGAAACCAAAATAATTTGTTATTAAATACAGAAAGATCCGTTCAGGATAGGAAGTCCCTGAGCTGTAAAGTGCTAGAGGTTTGGGGAGCTTTTACCAGAAGTATCAGATTTGCTTACCCTAATCTTATAAGCAGTCTCTTTTAACCACTGCTGAAAACAGCATTTTGTGCTGAAAAGCCACTGATCTGACTCAGTGTGGCTGGCCTTGGGTATTTAATGTCAGAAGTCAAGGAGAAGAGGCAGAAGGCTGGCTTGGTTGGACAGGGATCTTCTCTTGGAAATAAGACAAAAAAGGAAGGTGTAGGCCCAGCTGAAGCAAGGTCAGGTGACATGGGAAGAACACAGAAATGCTGCTTTCCACTGTCGGGAGAGAATTCAATTGGGCAAAGCTCAAGTGGAGGTGAAGCTGCCAGAAATGTGACAGGCAATAAAAAGCTTTTTTCAAATATATTAATGAAAAGAGGCAGTGTAGAAATAACATTGACCCTTTCCTGAATAAAGATGGTCAGGAAGAGGATGGTTGGGCTTTGGAACAGGATCCCCAGGGAAGTGGGCATAGCACTAAGCCTGTCTGATTTCAAGAAGTGTTTTCACAATGCTCTCAGGCACAGGGTGTGATTCTCGGGCTGTCCTGTGCAGGGACACAGGTTGGACTCAATGATCTTGAAGGATGCCTTCCGACTCAGTGTGTTCTATGATTCTGTTCTACAATTCTATGGTTCACCTGTACATAAACCTATGTACAGGTTTCTGTGGTCTTCAAAATGCCCCCAAAACTCTGCAATTTTTCAGAGTTTTCTCAGCAATAATTTACAATATTGTGGGGCCCTCAAGACATGTTGACTCAGACGAAAGAGGGCTTAATAGTCCTCAGAGATGGATGATAAACAGAACTAGCATTTTTAAGATGGCAAGAATTTTTACCCCTCAAACAGCACTAAAAGAGCACAACCTGAAACAATTTCTCAAGCATTGCTTTGGCTACAGTATAGTTTAAACATCTGACTTAAACATGATAGCCAAAACCAAAGCAATATGTTCAAAATAAAATTCATTAAACATGAAAAAGACAAAATATTTTAACTTCTCAGAAATTGATTCAATTCAACAAATTTTCCATGTCCAACATATGTTCCCATTAGAAAATATATGACCAAAGAACAATTTTCAAATCATAGTAGATACAACAGCTGCTACCAGATTAATAGAAACAGCTGCACAACATATAAAATAATTTACATTTTGCTAACCTTTAAAGAAGCATTAGGAATTGGCTCAGAGTTACAGTCAAGTTTTCTAAGAAATTATTTAAGAAAATATTTAAAGGCAGCACATGCACTCCTTTCTACTCTTCTGATGATTCAAAAATATCATAACATTGCCTAAATAATGAGTTAAATACTGCTTACTGTTCTTCTTGCTGCAGGATAGCTTATGGAGCATATGAGTAGAACTGGCCCAGTGTTTTACTTGAAAAGAAATTGTAGCAGTAGGTAGACCAAATATTTACATCTTCCAAGAGGCAAAATATACTTTTTAACAAACTGAAACAGTGATAATGCTAACAGTGTATGTACAGATCTTAGGCCTTAAATGGCATTTGAGAAACACTGTCACAAAAGATGGTGAAAGACCTGCCACCATTCAGCAGAGTCTTCCAAGGTTTCTAACTAGTTTCAATATGAAGTAAAGAGTTCAGCCCATTCTCCTCACTGATGGCTTTTATGGAGACACTTCTCCCTGGTCATTACAAGAAATATACCCGTATCTATGACCTGTTGTATATTGCTGAATACCTTTTTCCATAAAGAAATTAACTGACTACAATAAATTGCAGGATGGTAGTTCTGTTCTACACAGATCCATTTGCTTACATGAGGTAAATAAACTAGATATTTATCTACCCACTGCCCTATGTACTGGATTTGGGTTCTGCATCCAACTAGATTGTACTAAGGAGGGAAGGAAAAAGAAAGGAAACACATGAAATACCACCTCAGTCTTTCAACTAAATCCTTGCAATGTGGAGATTACATAGTAGGTGCTTAACATATGGAGGACACAGAGTGGGCTATACTGATCTCCATTCAGACAGAGATAAACACAGACATAGAGAAGCATGAGTGAATCCATAAATTTAAGGCCATTAGGTCCTCCCACCTGACCATCACATATAGGACAGGGATAAAATTTTTGTCCAGTTGGGAATTGAAATCAACATTTCTAGAGGTTTCTGCTCAGCTGCCCTAATCTCTGACTGCTCAAAGCTAATATTCCCTGAAGGTGTGCCATGGGAATTGCAGTGAATGGGTTCAGGCTTAACCACTCCATATGTCACATAATAGTTCATTATGGTACCACTTGCCATTCCCTTAACAAACTCTGCTTTGTTTCCCACTTAGTTTCAACCTTGTGATTGCTGCACTGGGGATGAGTAGGAAGTGCTCCAGGAAGTGATGAATCTGGCTCAGTTCACATGAATAAGCATTTCAGTGAATGCCATAAAATGGACATTTCATGAGCATACTCTCTGCTGCAAACATCACTGAGAGACCTCAGCCTTTAATTGTAAGCAAATCAAACATAAATGCTTTGCTAGCACATAAGTGGTGCCTTCTGTCTTTCTGTTTCATTTTTCATAGCAAAGATCTTAATAGGCACATACACAGTGTTGCAGTGGGAGCAGAGAGACACCCAGAGCAACCCAAGGCCACTGAGATGCCATAGAACAACACAGTGTCAAATGGATTTTCCACCTTCTGGTCTGGTTGCAGCCTAGAGTTTCACTTCCACTTTTTTGTGAAGAGTGCAAAGAGTTTATAACACTTGCATGCAACTTCAGTCTAAGGTGATAAGATTTGCACCGTGTCTCAAGCTTGCTTACATCCAAATAGTTTAAAATGTCTCCTTACCATTTACAGGATCAGTAATAAGAGAAATCAGGATTAATAGAACAAGTCCTTGACAGAATTGTCCAGCACAGTTATTCCCAGGAACTGGTGGAGCAAGCCAGTAGAAAAACATTTAACCCTCACTCTTTGCACTGTCTACACTGACATCAGCCACTCTAAAGAAGATGGAAATTAGGACTTTGCCAATTCCATAGGCTTGTCAGAGCACCCTTCAGCTGTGTTTGTCCACTGAAATACATCCAGAGATCTTGTCTCTGCAGAGCAGCACAGCCATAGGTGAATTTTCACCCCAGAGAGGTTTGCTTCCATCTTTCTAGAACAGATGAAATACTTTCAAAGGCAAACTAGTAATTATGCCTTGGTTTCCAAAATTCAGTTCAGTGCTCTGTCCATCAGCTAAGCCTTCCCACATGCCTGAGTGTACCAGTAAAACCAGCTTTGGCCATTCCTAGAGAGGTGCAAGTGAGATTTACCTCAAAGGAACCCTTAACATTAATTATGTGGATGACTGGGATACAGGGTGGATTGTCTCAAATCCTTCTTTGAGGTCTGCTGTGGAAAGAGGACATTTCGCACAGGTTAAAGATCTCTTATGAAATTTATGAGAGAGGAAATGGGGTACAGACTTCCAAGTAACAACCACCATCTGCACTAGATTTTGTCACTGTAGCTAAATATGTCTGTGGCTTATTCAGGACTTCATAATCAGATTGACTGCAACCATACATGGTCATGGCCAGCACACAGAAATGCTGCTGAGGACCTGGAGATTGCATCTTTATAAGTAGCTCAGTGATGGAAGGAGCATTACAGCTTCCCAACAATTAATACCCTACTGTGTCGACAAGGGAGAAATCAGGAAACTTCAACCTTGCAGCAAGTCTTTAAGAAAACAACCCAGACAGGAATACAGACTGGCCAAAGCATGCATATTCCCTCAAGTCCTAAAAGCCTGAAGCCACAGGAAAATAGAAATAGAGGGAAATTTTTAAAAACCATTAGTAGATGTGATCCTTTCTTACAGTTGAGTTGCACCAACTTACTGAGTTCCCTTCCAATCTTATTTTCTTCAAGCCTTTAAATAAAAAAGATATTTCCAGTTTTATTTTTGGACAGGCAACATTTTTCTACTGAACTCTCAGTTGCAAGTGTTTTTCTTTTCATTTCAATCTGACAGTGCTGGGATTTAGCACTTGTGCCTTTCATCAACATCATGATTTGTAGCAAAATTTTTAATACAGCATGGAATTTCATCTCAATTTTGCAGACAACTGTCATATGCAGAAATAGTGGTAAAGGAAAGAATTTCACTTCCTTGTCTTCATCACAGGACTTGTAGTGAGGTCACTGAGGTTTATTCCACTCTCAGAGGGTCTTGATTATTATCTTCAGGCCTCCAGCATCACACTATACCTTCTGTACCTTTCTCCTATGACTTTCTCTTGAAATTGATTCCAAAAGAGAAAAAGAAATGAAAAAAAGATCAAGAAATTTCTGACAGAGAGTAAACAAGTAATATGAACTTTAATTCAGGTGGGCCATTAATCCTGAATGAAATTGGTCTATGTGCTATTGGCTACCAGCAAAGAGAAGCTGGGACATTTCAGTGACTTCTAAGAGGTGAAGTATTGCAGAAATCCTGTTGCAAGGTAGCAACAGACAGTATAGCATGGATGAAATAATTTTTGTTTTCACCAGTTTCTGTCCGGAAACCTGAGACCACATCAGGCCAGTGCTGCTCCTTACAACAGCTAGTCCATACTCAGAATCATCTGTACAAGAAAATGCACTTCTAGGAGACAAAAGGAAAAAAGGTTGCTAAAGACAAGAGGAAAAGGTTGATAAAAAAAACTCAAAATGCTGATTTAATCCTGCAGCACAGTGAAGAAATTTATAGTTAAGTTGCTTTCATCTTTGTGAGATACTACTGAGACTGAAATATAAATAGGATTTTGAAGACAGTAGAGCATAAATGCTAAATCACTTCTGGTCTCTTACCATTTTGTATCTCCCACAGAAATATTAATCAATACATATTATTATGTCATTAGTCATCCTGACCAAGACTAGCTGGAGAAGGACAATGCATTTGCATATTTTTGTGGAGCATAATTCACAACTTGTAGAAATCAAAAAGCATCTCTCCAGGCTGCATGTGATTACAGTCATTACTGTAATCACAGTGATGGCATCAGTTCATTAACAGTGAGTGTCTTCCTACCTTAATTGCCTTGGCTCTGCTGATGAGACCATCTTGTTGAGCACTTCCAATGAGCAGATCTATTTTCTGAAGCCGAGGGCGCTGCAGGGTTTTAGCTAAAGGTTCCTGGAGGTAAATTCCATCTATCACTGGACCCCAGTACTGGAATGGGCCACTTATAGCCAGCAGCTATGATGGCAAAAAAAAAAAAAAAAAAAGAGCAAGAATTGTGCAGTTAATTCAGCTTGCCCTTTAATTTTATTTTATTTATGCTTAATTCAACTGATTGATTCCCTTCAAGTGAACAAGTGACCAGGTAATATAAGTGCAAACTCATCATTGGCAGGAAACAATGATTTTGCTGACAGTCTCAGTAGGTGAAACAAACTGAAGAGGCCAAGAGGAATGATAGTCTTATAGTCATAAAAATGTTGTTTTAAACTAGGGATTGACTCCATGCTGGTCCTCATTGGAAAATTTAATGCAGGTGGGTGTTTTAATGTGTGGGTAAAGGATCCATCTCTCGATTTATTTATACTGCAGATTTCACAAGCCTCCCACTTCAAACACTGAACACTGACATCCCATCCTGCTTCATTTTCTGCGTAAGTTCTGTTATTAAAGCTGCAGACATTTGACTCAGAATAGAGTAACACCCAGGGGCAGGCTAGAGGGAACTAAAAGGAGGGAAAAACTAAAAAATTTTTAGATTTATTTCAGAAGACATGATTAAAGCAGTGTAAAAGGAATTTAGTCTAAAGGAGAATCAAATTGTGATTATTCATAGCTCAAGGCTGGATGTCATGGACAACAACTTCCTTCCACCAAAAATAGTCCAGTTCCTCTTTCACAAGGATTCAGACTAAATTATTTTTTATGGTTTCTCTCTCACAACTTTGCGTGAATGGAAACTTTTTGATTTCTTGCCAATGGCATTTGCTTTGGTATGTTGTACCTTAGTTTGAGCATCATTGAGGACACGAGCAGGCAACTGACGAAGGCAGGCTACAATTTCCTCACTGGTGGATGAAGGGCATCCCACATCTTCAGCCAGGGCTGCTGCTTGGGTCTGTGCCCTCTGGGTAGTAATTATGGATGCTGGAGAAAAAGCTGAGCCTCCCTAGAAAAAACCCCACAATATCAGTCAATATATGTTGTCAGAACACCTGGTTCCCTGGTGCAGGTACAAAAGATGAGAAGAAAAATCTTTCCACCTGCAGAACATAAACCCCTGGTTTTTAAATTAAAATAAGCAAGTTCTAAAGATCAAAGCAAAGGAGTGAAGGGTCAGTTAGGCTGTTTCCAGCTCTGCCACAGATATTTTGGAAAAGGTCTAAGTATCTATATTATGTCTCTAACCAAATCACAGATCTTTCTGAAAACCTTGGTGGAAGGAGAAACACTGAGACAGGAGCAGATTTAAAGAAGGTGCTGTGAGGGAATGGAGAGCCCATCTTACAAGAGGAGACTAAATGGAGTTTTATCAAAGCTCTGATAAACAAGAGCAGAGAGCAGGTGTGATGTCCATAAAGAAGAGCTATTTCTGCCTTGGGACAATGCTGGTAGAAGGACAAATGAGCACTAAGTATCCACATTGAGTATAAATCAACTTTGGCTAGAAACCAAGGATAACTAGCAGAGGGAGCAGTGAGGGTCTGGAGGTGCTATGAACTGAGGAAGTAGGAACAAAAGACTGAAGGAAACTGCAGAAGATTAACCAGAGCATGAAGATCAAAACCAGAGCACAGGCTCCAGTCGAGTCTCTACCCCAGACTCTTTGTATTCTTGCTACAGCTGTGCCAACATAGCAAATGTTCTTAACAAGAAAGAATGGCACAATTTTTTTGAGTAAACATGAAAAATAGTTGTTGCAAATGCAGATAAATTAGTTTAAATCTGATAAGATCTGACCTAGAACAGGCAGGTTGAAATAGCTCTGACATGGTTCAAATGACTAATTTCCAAACATTTGCATCATTTAGTGATAATAGCTGCTAAAATTAGCTCTGTCCTCTAAAAAACCCCACAACCCAGATGCATGGTATGATAGACCCCAATCTATTGAACTGATTAACATACTTCTTACTAAATTTGCTCAAAGCATAACTACAAGTCTTAAAAAGCAAGTTAAAAAGAAACAAAAACCAATCAGCAAATCTTTAAATTGAAATTGTCTCAAACCTCTGAGCCCAAAGAACTCTGTGAAGCCCTGGCCAGCACCCATGAGACTTTTTATATTTCAAACAAGCAGAGCCATTGATACCAATGGGATACCATTGCTCACAACTTGAGAAATTGATTACCAAAATAGTGACAAAGAGGTAATTTGGGTTTGGGTGTAGAGACAATCTTTTAGTTCACTGCATGCAGAATTTCCAGTGATACTACCCTCCTGATAGGTTTCTCTTCTTTTTAAGCAGATCTGGAAAACAAGCACTGTTATTAGCTTCATGATTGAGATGAAAATAGTTGCAGATAAGCAAAGGAAAAACCTAATTTTCTAATCTGGGCCACTGTAAGAGCCATCTTGAGTTTTAGAGAGTGGAAGAACTAGAGAAGAAGAAATAAGCATCACTTGGTCTTATTCCTCACTTCAGCACTCAGTCTAGATGAGAACTCGAGTGAGAAATGGGCTTTATCCTCTCATAGGATTTGAAGTGGCCTATTTTGTGTTTGTAGGCATGATATTTGCCAGCTGCTGACTAGGTACACTGACTCAGCTGGTCATGAGAGAGAAAGAAAAATATCTCTTTGATGAGATTATCTTGTCTGTGGGTGGGTTCCTAGGACACTGAGTGAGATCCATTTATGATGAGTAAGACTAGAAAAAGGAACACACCATGTCAGCTTCCCTCAGAAAAGGAGCTTCCTTGCATGAGGGAAGGAATTATTACTTTCATGAGGAGTAAGGAATTATGAGCCCCCTCAATACAGCAGAAAATTAAATCCAGGACTGCACAATATTTATGCACTAATCTGGCAAACATATTCTTCCACATCAGATCTGAACAGGCTCAGCATGCTTTATCAAGTATCCAGTACCTCCAAATGGTATTAATTTTAAACATAATAATAAAATCTTAAAGGATTTATGTTCCCTAAACTCTAAAAGTTTCACAAATTTTGAAAGTGTCAGTTTCTGTGGAAATTCTGAAGTTGCTGTCTTAAAATGCCAAGTTTGGTAGGGAAAGAGTACTGAAATCAGATGATATATGGAATCCAAAATTCACTGGGACCAAGCAAAACATCCTTGTGTGTGCTTGATTTTGAACACGTTTCCTCCTGGAGATTTTAAAAGCTGTGCAAAGTTTCCCTGTTTCAGATATCTACAACCTGAAAGTTGTAGATATCTTGCCCTGAGGTCATGTACTGAGCAAAACAAAGACTGCAAAGGTTCTGAATAGAAGTGTCCCCCAAGTTCTCTACTGCAGGGGCAGAACTAAAAGCTTGGGCAGGCAAATCTTCATGTCACAGCAAGGGATGTGTATGGGCTGTCAGTAGATATAGTCAAAGCTCAATGAGTAAAACAAAACCCCCAAACTTCTGCAAATACATTTCTGAGGGGAGGAGAGCTTGATGGAGCCTCAATCTGGCTGTGGATATTTTATCTTCTTTCTGTGAGTGGTTACATTAGGTTTATTTGCTCTTTATTCTGTACTTTTTCTTCCATTTTCCACCTAAATGGCCACTTTCTCAGTTTGCTTTTTTGGTAACACCCATATTCAGGAAGCAAGTCCTGCATCTGGGGTTTGAAAGAGACCAAATCTTTGGGATTTGAAAGAGATGTGGAATCTACTACTTTTAACCATGTTTAATTTTTGCTAGGACTGGAAGCAGGAGATAGAGAAACACAAGGTATCATTCAAAGAGTATTTAGAAACAACACCATTATGTTTCCTTCCAAGGTGCATCCAAAATTTGTTCCAGGCTTTAGAAACATGACTTCTCTTAGAGCAGAAGTTATGCAAGCAAAACTGTACCAGTTCTCTGCTTTACAAATGCACATCAAAATTCAGGGTCACTGTTTCTTCGTTGTTGTAAAAAAAAAAAGCAAAACCCTTCAGGAACAAATAAGTGAGCATAGAAGCTGGTACTGCCTAGAACTAATTTTCTTTCTTTTTTTGAGCTTGCAGTTTTCACATTAAACAGAAATCTTCCCTAAACACTGAATTCACATTACAGGTTGGGCTCAGGACAGAGAGAATAACAGAGCTACACTTAGTAGTTCCCTCTTTTCCCATAATTATTTGTTTGATTAGTCCAAGAAACCAATAATGGAGGACTTGTGTACTCTAAAAAATAGTACTACTTAGGCAGAAGCAGAAATAGTGGAGGGCCTGTTTGTTTCCATTACATGACACCCGTACTACCATCAACATGACAGAATCATGAATCAGAAAACCAAAAATCATGAGATCAGCTCAAGAATAACAAACACTGTGTTCTTTTTGTTAGTCCTCTGGTATTTAATTCTCCAAGAATTCTCCTGTACCCATGAACACAAGAGCTAAAAAATTCACTTTTAAAACTAACAAGTGAAATCTTTGCTATTCCAGCAGAGTTGTTTATTGAAAGTGAACCTCTAAAAAATGACATATTCAATAAAACTGTAGTCAATAGTCACTTTGTCATCACTGGGGCATCATTTAGAAGTGATTAACAGGGAGCTGAAGCCACACACACTTCTTGTTTTAGCTGTCCTTACAGACAGACCCACAACAAGGGGGAAGGAGTAGACAGAGGAAGTTCCACTGACATTTTTGACATCGACCCAGTCGAAAGTGTTTGAAAGAAGAAGCAGTAGCAGCTGTTTTATACAATCCACAACAGCATCGTTACACTGCTCTCCAAAATTCATAGGAATAGGAGGAACTTTACAGTGTTGAGCAATAGCACCTACTGCAAGTGATGGCATTGAAAATGGGAGTCAAAGCCTTGGGTACTATTTAGTTCAGGGACCAGGAGCATTGCCAGCATTTCTTAATTTCTCTTTTCAATATTAGAGGCTCAGACACACAGTAGAAATTCAGATAGCAGGAAATGTTGCAGCTCACAATGGTGAGAAGCTGATTAATTAGCATTACATGAAGGTGAATTCTCACTTTGTTATCAGGCTGTGACCAGCTGAGCTGGGGCTGATGACTCTTGCAAACTTTTCTTTTGGGACATCAGAGCTCAACAGACTTTCATTGGTGCTATCCTGGCCCTCCCACTTCTTTCTCCACAAGCTCTTGCTGCTGTTCTGATGAGATGATTAAATAGAATATACGGACCTCTGTTTGGTTTGTTTGGCCATGTTTTGGTAGTGAGGGAGTCTAAATGAAATAATTGCAGTGTTGTGAGGAAGAGTGAGAATGGAAAATCCCAGATGGTCATAATCATGCTTTACTTCTCATTATCCAGCTCTGTTTAATTGGTAACAAATTAAACTAATTAAAATAAATTAGTTTGATTTCCCTGTCTGTGCTGGTAACCAGTGGGTGATTTCTCCCTGTACTTATCTTGACCCATGAGATTTTAATTTTATTTTCTCTCCCGTGGCAGCTGAGGAGGGCAGAGCAGGTTTAGTGAGCAGCTGGTGTCCAGCCAGAGCCAACCCACCACAGTGCTATCACTGTACTCTGTACCTGTCTCACAACATATCTGGAAAAGACAATTGCCATGTAAGCTGCAGTGCTCAATGTCTTTTGATTCCTCATTTAGTTTGGAAACTCACTTCTGCAAAATATTTCAAAAATTATTCAGAACACATCTAATGATTAGAAACTTCATGGGAACTAGATTTTATCTCCCACACTCTGCAAACCCAAACGCAGCTTCCTCTCCTCACATCATGATCTCTTGTTTTTTCCCAAACTGACTTGAAAATTAAATTCTTTCTTGTCTCCTCAACACACGCACTCCCTGCAAGTGCGTGGGGTTTCTCTGATGGCTGCAGCCAGAGCAGGCTGTGTGCCCTGAACCATGCTCTAGGCAATGCAAACAGCAATTACAGTAACACCACCCAAAAATGAGATCAAAAGACATCTAATGCAAACAGTCAGAGCAAGGAAATGTCCTTAGAATTCTACTTTCCCAAAAGAGCCAGCTGTACAGCAATATTTTATTTGTTAAAAATAGGCACTCTCCAGGCTCAGATGCACACAGTTCCCAGCCAGAAGTATCTGTCAGACCATCTGGTTTGACCTCCAGGATAGCCAGGGCTCTTCCATTTCCTGACTGCTGAGCTCAAGTGCTTCTTATCCTTTAAAACATGGCTTGTGTTTGATCTTGCATGAAGCATTTAAGCTGGGCTCAGAGACACAGAGAAATAGATACCACAGCCTTCTCCTTGGCAGTTTGTGCTTAAGGATGATTCTCCATGGACAGGCAACAGAACCTTATTTCTGTTTGAGGGTGCCTTCAGTTTCAGTTAATGCCAGATTAAAGATACTGTTTAAATCCTGTTTTTTCTTCCTGCAAAAATAAGCAAGCTGCAACTAAATAACCACTGACTCAATTTCCCAATGAGTTCAGGAGATTATTCTTTAACAGACTAGATTTAAACTATTTTCAGAAGTTGTTTTCAATTTGGACCCTATTTGCTTCTTTTTGAAAGGTTGTTTTTCAGTGTCCTTCATTGGACACTGAAACCAAAACTTAGATAACCAATTCTGCATAGTGACCAGTGCTTACAAGAACTGAGGCTGCAGGGCTCTATGTGATGACATTAATGTAATTCTTCCAGGCTTTCATGAAGCCTGGCTTCAAGAGCCTGGAGAAGTAGAAAGCTTTGGGAACAGCTCAGGGAGTCTCTGTCACAGCTAGGAAGACATTTGGCAGACACCTGGCAAACAGCAGCACAGGGAGTGTAACAGGGAATGGTCAGGTCAGTCCAACAATGGAAGGGGGGGCTGAGAAAGAAACATCTTTTCCTCCATAATTGTCTACTAGACTGTAATTTCCATATAAAATGGAGGGAAGACAAAGGTTCTCTTTCTTATATCAAAAATAACATTTTGAAGAAGGAAAATTTCTTTTCATAGATCAGCCTTTGCAAACCCCTCTTTGCTGACACCAGAGGCAGCCCTGCAAGGACAATGTGCCTCTCACAAGTGACTCACAGAGTGCCTGTGTCAGGTTAGTGACTTGAATAACAGGATATGAATATTTCTAAGATTACATACAAAGTCCTACTTAATTCATACAAGCACTTTCTTCCATTTAGATGTAAACACTAATTATCAATTATCCTATTTGACACAAGGTATTAGCTAAATGCACAGAAAGGGTAAATCTGCTCTCATCCTTGCACAGGAGCAGCCAGCCACCAGCAACAGGCAGAAATGGCAGGGAAATGGAGAAGTCTCTCTACCACCCTCCACTGCAAACTCATCTGTTCCTCTACAAGCATGATACAGTGTCTGAGATTTACTGCGTTTCCAGCAGATCATGCTCTATCAAGCAAGTCCAACCTCTCCTTAAGTGTGACCAATCTCTCCTGCTAAGTCCGAGACCTGTCCCATTCCCAAGTGCATCTTAGGATGTAACTTTATTTCTTGTAAAGGCACAAAGACTGTCAGAGGCAGCCTAAGGCTCAGGTTTGAGAGGATTGGGAACAGGCTCTGCCTCTGCCCATTCCCACCTGCAGACATCCCCTAACCCATCATATTTTAGTAATTCTAGAGACACTGTTCATCAATTCAGTGAATGCCATTAATGGATATGCATGTCCCATCCTTGTGATTTGAAGAAAGCAAGATGGTCCTAAACAATAAAATATAACTGGCCAGGGTAACCATGGAGCTGTGCTTTAGACTGATTAGCTTATCAAGCTCCCTTGTGTTTTCCTGACCCTTCAAACTGAAGACTGCTATTACAGCCCATCAAAGAGAAAGAATATTCTCATGAAATTACCAAATTACCAATTTTTTGCACAGCTTTGGGGATTTGATCAGTGTTTCCTAGTTTCAATAACAGCTACACAACAGCTCCCACATAAGCACCTACTTGGAGTTGCTCTGGTGCAAAGTGGGAAATCTGCTAGAGTTTGCTGGGTTATTTTGTTTTCTTTAAGTTTGTCAAGAGTTTTTTAACATTTTCCTGTATTACGTTAGGGAGTTTTTCAGATCCCATCTTGATTATAAGAGCAAAGGTCAAACCTTAATAAATCCTTTTGACTTCTATATTCATACCCACAGTACAACATTCTTCAGTGCCTTTAGTCAGGTTATTCAACAGGCCAGTATCTTGGTTCCTCCATCTCAGACACTAAGATGAGGAAGGTCCTGAAGCTTCTGCACTTTTTACAGCTAATGTGAAAATGAGCTTCACAGACTGTCTTTCAATCCATATTTCTTCATTGCTGATCTTAAGCTTCAATTATTTGCAGACAGAGGTATTTGGTGTACAGAGTAAAGCATAAAGCAAAGGCTGCATTCCTATTCAGATTCAATAAGAGAGAAAAAAATGTTTTGTGCCTCTTCCTGTCTGTCAGAAAAAAATAGTAAAACTGCATAAAAGAAAACAGTTGGGAAATGAGCATTACTGGATAAATAAATTCAGAAGAAGAAGAAGAGAAAATAAACTCTTTTTGTGTAAGTAATGCAAACTGGGTTATTTCTCTCATTTTTTATATCTACTGAAACCAGCCCTGATGCAATACATTGAAAACCTCCCTGTTTTTCTCAGCCCATAGATAAAGTGTGCCTTCAGTAGTGACTTGCAACAGGAACCTCATCTGTTGCAAACACTTTGAGCCTTCCTTATTTCTCAGAGAGGAAGTATGTGGCCTGTTTGGCAAATGCTGCTCTACATGACAGCGTGAACTTCACAACACTCTCATTCGACCGGCTGCTCCTCCACTTGATCAGCTAAACCTTGCTGGCAGCCTGAGAGCAGTGCTATGACTACGGCTTTTCTCAGGAATACTGCAACCTGGAATGCCATGCCCAGCATTTAAAGGTAATCACTGCTGTGATATATTTTACATTAGCTGCGTACGAGACCAAATGTTTCCATTTTATTTATATACAAGGGTGTTCTATTTCATTAACAATGACAGGATTCAGACCGGGGATTTCAAGTACCACCAAAGGCAGAAATAGAAGAGTCTGCCTTGATCCTTTTCATAAGGAGTGGTACTAAAGATAGACAGGACAAGGAGTATTTCTACTGAAACCTAAGAGTAAGACAGATGCTCAAAACCTTATGCTAAAGCAAACTGCATTTCACTGTAACCAAAATAGGAGCCTACAGATTAGTGGGCTTTTTATTCAAAGTCTTAGAAGTGTGGATAGTGCAGTATTTCTGTGTTGTTTCAGGTTTGCATGTGTCTCTGAATTACTTTGCTGAGAGTATTATGTTATTCTTTCTAAGTGCAAAGGTAAAACTGCCTCAAAGCTGGAAGGATGTTCATTTTGATTAATGATAAATTAAGGGAAATACACCAAAAAATTTATACAGTTTCTGAAATCTAAGTTGTTTTGCTTTTTCTTTCCACAAATGAAAAATAACAGGATGCCAGTGCTTTCATTTTCAAGCTAAATGAGATTCAGACATTACCTGTGAACTTTATTGAGAATTAAATTTTAAGACCTTGGCAATATAGATGTGAATATCAGGAAACAAAAATAAAATACAGTATAGCATCTCAGGAATGATAAATGTTCTAATTTTACTAGTCTATGGTATTCCTTGTAGGAGGGCTTTATTCATGCGCTTATCTTGCCTTTTTATTCCTCTTATTACTTTCATTTCTTATATTAACTAATTCTCAATCATATTAAATATAACTTTTTCAAAGTTCTCACCAAGGAGCAGAATTTCATATGTTCCATGCTATTTAACTGATGCAGAAACACATTTTCTCAGAGAACAAATTCTGCAAGAGGAAGTTATTGCTACATGTGCTGCACACAGGAACGGAAGGGGAAAATTGTACCACAGGTTTTGGACTCACACGATGTAGGTCAGTGGGATTCCAGTCTTGACAGGTGAAGAATTCATATCTGCTGAGAGTTCTGATAAATAGGGCACAAAGCAGGTCTGGGACTGCAGATATTTCCTCACGTTCCTTTTGGCAGCAACGATCCCTAAGCCCTAACAGCTGTGTGTGCAAACAGCCCTGTGACCACCCCTCCCTGACACAATGTGCACAAGTGGAAAGGGGAGAGGAGGAAGGACCAGACTTGGAACAGTGCAAATGTGATCTTAACAATTAAAACCAAATTTTCATGCAAGCCTGAGGAGGTGGCTGGTGAGCAGGCGAGCTGCAGGTAGATTTTGGTTCCCAGCAGCCCAGCGGGCTTGGGGTAGATAAGACACAGTGAGTTTAGAGTCTATCATTTCTCTTTAGTTCTTCCTACATCACCCTCAGTAAATTATTTCCTTTGGATCTGACATAATTATCTGCTCCTGTGATGGAAGGATGGCACTTCTACTTGTACCCCAAACTCTGTCATCAAGTTTAGATATAAGGAACAAAGTTTTTACAATGAGGACGGTGAAACACAGGTTGCCCAGAGACATGGTAGATGCCCCATCCTTGTAAACATTCAAAGCCAGGTTGGACAGGGCTCTGAGCAACCTGATCTAGTTGCAAATGTCCCTGTCCATGGAGGGAAGGGTTGGACTAGGTGGTCTTTAAGTCTCCCTTCCAACCAAAATTATTCTATGATTCAATAAGGTCAAGTGAGATGCAGTGGCTCTAGCAAATTTGCTATTTCAGAAGATTATAATCTATAAAACTATTACTGTTCTTCTATCGATTTCAATGAAAAGAATTGGTTCATGACATTTTTAAAGCTTCCAGTAAGTCTGGCTTTGCAGAGTGTCTCAAAATTTCAGAAAACCACAAAGAATTTATCATGCAGCGATGGAATGAATTTGTATTGTGCTGACAACAACCTGATAGAAGCACAAGCTACTTAAGCCATCAAGTTCTATCACTCACTTGAGAGCAAAGCACACCATTGTTTTAGAAATATGATTAATTTGTACATTCTTACTCTAGAAACGGTGATACTACTTTGTACATTCTTAATCTAGTGATATGCCATTGCCAGCGAACAAGTAGAAACACTTTTTGCCTCCCTATTTCAAAAAAAACTTCCATGTCCCATTTTCAACATCTGAAGGTTGAGTCATACCTCAGAACATTGACTCAACTACCTTTGACTGGACTATAGGAACCTTTACTCTGCCCATGTACCTAATGACAAATGGCCTTATAGTAAAACCTAATCTGATGTCTCATTTTCCTTTTAGTCACTTTGGCTAAGTGAATTAACAACAAGAGTCAGAGCTTTTAATTTTTTAATTTTCACTGAGCAATTCTGCTCTGAATCGGAGAGCATCTTGAACTCTCTGTGCCTTTCAGGACTTTATGCTACCAGTGGTAGTGACAGTAAGAGAGCATGGAAAATGCAATGAGAAACAGCAAAGTGCCGCGTTAATGATGGCACAGCCCGAGACGTCACTGCTCCTCACTGCACTGAAAGCACTTTGTAACCTTTGCATTTTCCACAAGCCAGATTATCCCACATCTAAGGCAGCAGCAAGGAGCTGCACATTGTGCCCTGATGACCAGAGGTACTCTGAGAACAACAATGCCTGGTATGGCAGAAGGGAACCAGGCTGTGCTCTGCAAAAATACAAAGTAGGAACTTCCCTGTTGTCCAGTATATAATGCCTCAGTGGTTTAATTGCAAATGATGTATAAGCAACCCTGCAGAAACACTTCAGATATTTCTAAAGCAGCATGTAGAGTTTAGATCCTTAAACACCCTCTAGAAAAATCTAAGTGCCTTGGTAAAATGTGCTGTGCTTTTAGAAAGATTGAAAGCCTGAAGTAAAATTTTCAGAAGTCTTTCCACCACACAGAAATACTACATATCAGTTTCCAAAATTATTCAGGCATACCTGAAATTAGGAGGAGGAAAAAGGCCACTGGTCAGAAGCCTGACACTTGTAGGATGACTTGCTCTCCAAGCCCTCAAATAACAAAACCCAGCATAAAATGGTACTTAGAGGTAGGACTCTTTTTTTTTTTTTTCCCAGACTTTTGGGACACAAAATTCAAGCTGTTATCATCTAAATATCAATTGCATATGTCAAAATGATAGATGGACATCAGATGTTTATGCTGTTATTCTTGCCATCTACCTGGAATTGTCAACATTTTCAGTAACTGCAGCTTAGATTCTATACACCGAGCAAGATTTGAGACCCCCTTTTAAATTACTGCAAAAATGCATCTACCAGAGTACAGAGCTCAGCAGAGTTTATCAGCCCAGGTATTTATCTCACTCTCTTGGCTGACATTTTCAGCCCTGTTGAGCTCTTTATTGCTGTGCCCAGTAATTTTTCTGGCTAATTTGAAGATGAGCCATGAACATCTATAATATCTGTAGCCAAAATACTGGCTGCACTACTCCTATGGGTTTACCTCTTGTTCTTTATGGGCTACAAGTAAGAAAAGTATTTAACAAATTAAGTTGGGTCTTGCAGAAAAATACCCATAATTAGATCAGAAAATTATGATCTTGAAAGGAGACATTGCCTGACAAAGTGAATTCCGGTTTCAGGTTTAGAAATTTAAGTGCATTTACATGGAGAAAGATTTTTTGTTTTGTTTTCTATAAAGAGACCTATTTTTAAAACATGAATACGCAAGTAGTTTATTTAAATTTAAGGATGCTGTTTTATTCAGCTTCTAGACTTCTCCTATCAGGCCACACATTTTTGTTCTTGTGAAAGTAGGTTTCAGATGCTTGTCAGAAAGACTCTGGCACAGCTGCACCCTCCAGATGTGCCACAAGCCAGTTCTGAGTGCATAAAGCAAAGGGGTAATGTTCCATTTGGCCAGTGAAATAGAGAATTCTAGCCAAGAGCCTTTGGGAACAGCACTAAGAAGCTTGGAAAGCAGATGAGGTGGAGTCAAACTGTGCACTACCATCTGTTCTAGCACTGAGCTCCTTGCATTTGGTAAGGGATGAATTTTCTTTCCTTTGAATGGCATTTTATTCTGTAGGATAAAATTCTGTCTTCCTAAACTGTCTGTGAGATGTTAAAAATTTACTGTATTAATCAACATACTGAAATTCTGCCAATCTAATTCTGAAAGACAATTAGCAATAAAGTCTTGCTGATGTCCGTGGTTCTACTTCTCAGGTTGGATGTCTCTCCATTTCACTGACCCTCATCAAGCTCTAGCAAGTGTAAGTGAAGAGCAGTGCACCAAAGTCAGTAATCATTGAAATATTTAAGCTAGAAAAGGCCACAAGATGCAGAATACTCACACAATGCTGCTAGAGCTCCTGTTATCATTTTCACAGGGCAATAGACATAAATACACTTTTTAAAACAAATTACCCATCAGCTGGTGGTGTTATTTTTCTTTAATGAACAGTTTTTAAATAGATATAGCTTTTTGTCTTCTGCCTCTGAAAATATACCATAGCATGATACACTTTCCACATTCAAAATATTTATCTCTCTGTACTCTCTCAGAGATAATTAGGATGGCTGCAGCAAAGCTATGAGAAGGAACTGCTCCTCTCACACTATTTAGTTCCACAATTGTCTGATACTGTTTCTTGTATATCCACCAAAACTTTTTAATACAGGTATCTGAAGAATTTTCACTGGCTGGCTTTATGCAGAAGGACTGATTTGAAATCAAACATATTTTAGGCAAGGTGTTACTTAAAAAAAAGTTGCCCACACTTGCTGAGGGCACAATTGCATCAGAAAAAAGCCCAAACCTACCAAGCTGTGTTTTTTGTGATCAGTAGTAAACCAGCAAAATATACACACAGTGCTGAAAACCAGGAACATCAGTCTAATTAGATCCTTCATAGCCTCAGAACCCTAAATGCTGAAAAAAACATTTTTTATATGAAATGCCCATATGGGCACAGCTCTGCTGCTACTTCCTATTGTGCTGAGGTACTGGTAATGGAAACTTTTACTACATCATGTTCTTCTTAGCAACTTCCCTAGCTGTGGTTTTCTGCTATTCCCCTGATAAAAGCACCAAAGTGGTGAGAGTTTAGCAAGTATGTAAAACTCGCGCATGAATTTGACACCAGAGTTCTCAAAAGAAAAACTGTATGAAATTGGAGACGCCCAAACGAGGTCATTTCTCATCTGCTGGAACAGCAGGTGTTATTGTGATGTTAAATTTCAATGTCTGCTTTGATTTAGTTCTGAAGAACTCCGACGGAATTAGCAGGCACAATGGGAAACACTGTGAAAACTCCAAGAGCATCTGAGGAAACAAACACGCTGAGCCAAACGGGTAAGAACTCATTTCACTCATTTCACTCCTTCGGGAGAAAAAGCCGCTCACGGTACGCGACAGACTCAGCCATGTGTCGCTCCTCACCCGCCTGACAGGAGCAGGCAAGTGCATGGCTGCTGTGGCAGAAGGAGGGCATCCACCAGACAGTGCTTATATTTAGCTACGTTTTAGCTCATTTTCCAAGAAGCACTTTAATTAAAAACTCCAAATGTTAAACATATTATTTGCTGGTGCTCCTTGAAAGATGTTCCTTCCAAATCAGAAAGCACTGAAACACCACGTCAGAAACCAGGAATGCTGTGTTTTGACATAATTGCATGTGATATTTTATACTAATTTATCCTTGAAATTTGGGGTTCCTTCATTTAAAGTTAAAATTTTAATGATGTATTGCGTTGAACCTTATGTCCATCCACTGTCAGACAATTGCATTAAAAGTAGCACACAGCCAGCCTGTCACCAGATTTTTCCATAAAGGCTAGAGAGGAATACAAGTTTCACAGGGCCAGCTGCCAAAGAAAAATATACCACATCTGCCCTCTGCATCCACATGTGAATAAATCAGGTTGCAAATCCCTCCCTTCCACTTCTGTAGGCTGGTAGAGGTCATGCACTGGAGGGGGAAAGGAAGAGGGATTTGGTGATCAGCTACTACAAACTGTGAGTGAGTGGGTGAGCGAGTGAGTGAGTAGGTGGAGAACTAGTAGTGCCTCAGCCCTCCTGGTGCACTAATACAGGCAGCTGGCACTAGAGCTGCAAGAAATCATTCCCCAAAGCTGAAGAGGAGAAAGCAGTTTTGGTTTTTTTCCTTTGGGTTTGAGGTGGGTTTTTTAAGTAGGTTTATTTGTTTATTTGTTTGTGTTTTGTTGTGTTGTGATTTTGGGTTTTTTCCATCAAAGATTTTCTGACTGGGCTGCTCATTATTATAAGGATAGGGAATCAGCCTGGTTTGATTTTTGCTGCAAGGAAACCCAGCCCTGCTCTTAGTATGGTTAGGAACTCAATTCACTGAGATGGGCAGCCTTGCAGCCCTAGGTCCTAACATAGAGCATAGCGGAGACCAAAAACTACTCAGCAAATTGCTAATTTTTTTTGTTGTTTTTTGGGGTTTTTCTTGTGAAGAAAAGTGCCTTATGCTGATATTCCCAACAACTGTTGACACAAATACCACATATGAACACCAAAACAGAGACATGCATTCACTCAAACAGGACCTTGGTGATGAGCAGGCCATAGCTGTCACCAAGTTTGTCCTGGCCCCGCATGTGATAAAAGTCGGGATTTAGCAGAGCTAAAAATAACTGCAACCCTTTCTAAGATGGAAATATAACATATCCCTAAAACACACCTCTGCAAACATTGATAGCACAGTCATTACAATAGGGAAATATCTATTTAGGAATTCAGGACTCGGTCTACTTCAACTTTCCTACACATCTAGCACATCTAGAAAGGGGTGCTGTTAGTCCTACCTGACCTCCCGCTATCACCTGGGAGAGAACAAATCTCCTGTAGCTGCAGTGGCAACTGCCAAGGCTGGAGGGATGTTTCAGACACTCTCACAGCGGAAATTGCACCAGATACTTATGTTTAATCATCCAAAGGCAAGGGGGTTGTCACAAAAATGACCAGTGACGGAACACCTCTCCTATGAGAAAAGGTTGAGAGGGTTGGGGTTATTCAGCCTAGAGAAGATAAGGTTCCAGGAAACCTTTTTGCAGTTCTCAGCATTTAAAGAGGGTTTATAAGAAAGATGGGGATGGACTTTTCAGTAGGGCCTCCTTTGATACAACAGAGGATAAAGGTTTTAAGCTAAGATAGGATAGATTTAGACTAGATATAAGGAAACAAATCTTATAATAGGGCTGGTACAATACTAGACCAGGTTGCCCACAACGGTTGTAGATGCCCCATCTCCAGGAACTTTCAAGGTCAGGATGGTTGGAGCCCTGAGCAACTTGATCCAGTTGAAGGTGTCTCCACTCACTTCAGAGGGTTGGACTAGATAACCTTTGAACGTCCATTCTAAATCAAACTATTCCCTGATTCCAGGATTTATCAGCCTGAATAGCTCTTTGGATCCATCCATCTCTTAGTCTGGATCAGACCAGTATCTTTTATAATGGCTTAGATGTTGCTAATGAAAGTTGGGATACAAACATCAGTACTGTCATCCAAATCCAATGTAAAAAGACTTCTAAAAATGAACCTGGTACCAAAGTGTGTGTTGGGGTTCATCCAGTGAGTTTGTATCTGTTTCCCTTCCTGAGTAGATCAAACTCCAAATCACATCACAAAACATAGATTTCCACCACGCCAGGAACAGACTTGATTTAACTGAGGTGGAGGATCCAATCCATGGACTGTCAATAGTTGAAATAGTTATTAGGAGAAGTAGGTTTGACACAGGCTCATTTCAGGGAGACTGAATAAAATGAAGGACTGAAACAGAAGAGAAAGAATGAAAGAGTTTCCAACAAAAAGGGGGAAGAAAATAGATAACTGCAGCCTGCAGACTTGGTCTGCAGTGTTCATCAGACCCCTATGAGCCCCTTGTGCTCTGAAAGCAAAACCTTGTGCTTTCCTCAGCACCAGTGTGCCAGTCTTGACCCTGAGAAAGGGAACAGTGTATAAGCTGCATTTCCCATGGAGGATTTGGAGCCCAAAATAACTGCACCCTATCTGCCCGCATACTGCCAGGCATTCCTGGCACAACCCAGGGACTGATGACAGAGTGAGCAGAGCAGCAAGGGGTCATCGGGTCATCAAGGGTTGTGAGCCTCTCTCTGTCCTCCTTTGGGACCCTGAATCAAGGGTTAATCCTTTTGGGCTGCACCTACACAAATCTCAGTTCCCAAGCTGGCTGGTTTAGATCTAGCTTGGGTACCAAAGTGTGACTCTGCAGGCACACCTTGTGGTGCTGCAGTTTCCCAGATGAGTGCCTTCCTTCACCCTCTCTGGTGCACCCCCTTCCATAAATCATAATATTTCTGCTGGCCAGTAAAGCTGGATGATGCATGGAGCCGAACTCCAAAGAGTTCATTCCCACTCCAGACATGGACCACATCAGTGCCTAGCACAGCAGATTTTTGAGGGCAATGACCTGGATCTGGATGCTCTGTCTATGCTCTGCCTACTCTTTAATAATGCTTCATTCTCCCTTCCCAATGAATAATTTGAAGGATACAATATTCAGTCTCACACTTTGCAAGACATGTGGGTGTGAAGACATCTAAAATTAGCATGTATTTCACATTCATTTCCTATTCCTAAAAAAACCACCCAGAATTAACACCTTATGCAGTGGAAACGATTGTGCTTCGATCTTTCCACTCTAACTTTTGGGTTGTTCCATTTCAGATGTAACCTACACTTGCCCTGTGGAGGAGAGTTTGTGTTAGATAAACTCAGGCAAATCTTTTTTCTTTTACATCTTGAAAGTGTGGGGAGTTCATCAGATGAAATCTTTTAGATCACTATGAAATTTAGGAGTGGAGAAAGCGTGTAATTTGTTTCGTTCCTGTTTCCAGGCTTTTGTGTTTGTAAGGAGCTGATATGGGTTCTGTGAAATGTTGTACAGTGTGGTGGAGCATTTTGCATGACCAAAAAACCCAGTGAGGTTTGACTTTAATACCAATCAAAACGAAAAGAAGGAGGGGGCTCACTCCTTTCCTTTCACTTTAATATAACTTTATGTAATTCAAGAGGTAACATTTGCATGGATGTGGAAAATAACACTCTGATATATTCCTTCCTATTCAAAACTAAAAATTACATGCAAAATTGAAACAAAAATTAATATAAATATGAAAGTGTAAGCAAAGTAAGACAGGTCTTGCTAGAGTAGACAAAAAGTCACCTTCCCCACAGTATATAATGAGATGCAAATGACAGTGCATAAGGAAGGAGAGCAGAAAAGCACTTGTTTTCCACTCTTTCACTATGGAAGCAGAATATTTATAAATAAATAACATCATTTTTTTTAAAAGGATTGCTAAAGGCATTAAGCTAAAATAATTATATTCAATGTAGCATTACATGATGTTTTATAACCTGCAACGAGAAATGAAGTGGTGGCACTTTATCCTCATTTTGCTATTTTTAAAATGTATCTTCTGGCTCATATTCTTCTAGTAGGGTAAAGATTTTGTTTTGTCAAAAAAGACTCAGTGCCAGTACTTAGGTGTCATTAGTCTCAGGTACTAAGTAGCTTCAGAGACAGGAAGGTGCCACTAGGTTTTCTGTGCAGAACAAGGCAGCCATCAAAGGCTTAGCACAGAATTTCTTCAATAGGGTTGAACTAAGTGTATAATAAGTTATATTAGACTAATCACAGTGGTTGGCTGTACTGGACTAGTCCTGTTTAAGTCAGTGACACTAAACAACTAAGAAAATAATATTAAACATTATTAATATCAATATTAAACGCACTCTTAAAATAATCATAGAATGGTTTAGGTTGGAAGGGATCTTAAAGATCATCTAATACCATTCTCACTGCCATGGGCAGGGATGTCATCCACTAGATCAAGTTGCTCAGACCCCATCCAACCTGGCCTTGAACACTTCCAGGGATGGGGCATCCATAACTTCTCTGGGTAACCTGTTGTGTTTCTTTCCTTCATGTTTCTTTCAGCCTTTTACAGTTATCTTTATGAGTTGCTTCTAAGGCCCTGAGACACATAGCTAAAAACACAGAGCATTCATTCAGAGTGTTGCACCTAGGTTTCCCTCAAAAGATGTCTTCCTTAAAGAGAAGTTGGCAACAAATCTATATTAAATGAGAAAAAACTAACAAGATACAGAAGTGTTTCTCTCTCTCTTTCTAATTTCTTTCTTTCCTACCCTGAACTCACACCCATTTTTGCACATGTTGGGCTGCACAGAATGGGAAGTATGGAGATCAAACAACCTCTGCAACTGTAGTGCTAGATGGTGTTCCTAAGGACCAGGGTGCTGATCCTGGTGGAGGCAGAGGGAAGCTCTGTCTCCCTGTGAGATCATGGAGGGTACTGAGACGTGCAGAGAGGGAAACTGCTTCCAGGAGAAATGCAGGCAGTGAATGGCACAATCCCTCTTGCCAGGACTTGTGACAAAGAGCTCAAAACACCCCGCATGACACATTTCTGAACCTCCCAGCTGTCAGCATTTACTGGGCACCACAGACTTCAGCAGGATGAGGAGCATTTCATGTTTGATGATCTCAGTCTTGAGTACAGTGCTCTACCCCTCAGAAACCCAGAAGACTCAGCATGTCCTACACAGGGTGCAAGTCCCAGATTCATCCCAGCTGATGTAAAAGGTCTTCTCATCTCTTTGCTGACCTCAGCTCTGCAAATTATCATTTTACAATGGTTTCAGCTTAAACACCCCTGTGCCTGTTTTCTGTCACTGAAGCTCTTGCATAGTCTCCATGCAATGCTGAGAAAAAAGTGCACTGGCTGATCATTAAGCTCTTTTAAAAAGTGATGGAAATGGGCAATAATGGCCACACTCTCATTGACCCTGATCTAAACTACCATTGAAAAGTATCAGTGGTGTAAAATTATGAAACAATTGAACATGCATCTTCCTTTTCTTAAATTTAATGCTACAAAACTGTAGCTGGAGGCAATTAGAGACAGTGGCATTAATCAAACTGGGTTACTTCCTAATACTATAAATAATTACTAATTTTTTAGTTTTAAGCTGAATATGTCCTTTAAATATGGTAATTGCTAGAAAAAGTGGTCTAAATTTAATTGCTTACAATTAACCATATGACTTTTCATTTCTAGTATCTTCAAAGTCCTCTTATAAATCTATAGGTTCTTCTTTAGCTCATGATGTTTATTAATTGATATTTCAGAGATTTTTTCCCCCCATTTGACCTATTACATAAAATCTATCATACTTAAAGAAAAATCCATTTTTGTCTCAGAGCCCTACCTTTGGTTTAAGTGATCTTTTCTTTCTTCTTCCACAGGTCAGGAAAGTGACTTCCTTGCTGTTCTCTATGACTATCCTTCAGCAGACATAAGCCAACCGATATTTCATGTAGGGGAAAAACTACGGGTGCTATCAGAGTAAGTTGATCAATTTATTTTTAAGTTAGCTTTATTACAACTGAAGCAAAGCTCTGTTTTATGCACCTGGCCCAAACTGGATGCAATTCAGCAAAATGAACTGAATTCAGAATTTTCAGGGAAGGATGCTTAGCCATAGTGTAAATTTCCATGTAGTTTAAGGATTTGGGATTACATATTGTCCTTTGATCTATATATTTCTCTTAGGTTTCTCAAGCTGGATTCAGACTCTATTCTATAATAAGACTCAGAACAATTCTGCTTTGAAAAATAATTATGAGAAAGTATTCCCCAAATGTAATGGAAAACTGAGTAAGAGCCAAAATAGTTTGAATCACATAGAAAAGGAAAATCACTCTGAATTTCTTTATGTCAAGTATGTCTGTCATTTTCTCTCTCATCCTTTTTAATCTAAAAACTCCATTATTATTAAGTCTTAGAATTTAATCCCTATTTAAGGCAAATGTAAAAAAAAAAAAACTTTTAAAAAGTGTGGGGGGGGTGATTCTTTTTCTGTTTTTTAATTGATTCTGCATTTTCTTAGTGAGGGAAAAAAGAGATTTCTCAGCCAGTTCCACTCAAAAAATTTAAGAGCCCCAGAAGTAAGCAGGCTTTGGAGAACTAGTTCAGACCTTAACCTTAGTGCAGTACTGCCAGACACAAGAATGAGCACGTGTACAAAAATTGGAAGTCAGCAGCCCTGATGTTCCTCTAGGCACAGATTGTATCAGCACACAGTGACCTCCTGGAAGTTTCTTGGCCCCACAGCTACTACTTGCACTGCTCAAAATGAATTGAAAGGTTTCATTTTTGCAGCTGGTCAAGCAGATGGATTCAATGGGGGACCAGACAATTGATAGCAGAGGAATCCTTGGAGGACTTCTAAAATAATTTTAAAATTCTCAACCAGAGAGTGAAATGGCTGGAGGAGAAAAGTACTCCAGAGAAGCATCACGGATGGCTGATGCTTCTCAGACTCTTCTCCAGGCCTCCATGAGCTGCAGTGGCCTTTGTCAGCCACAAGACACAGGCCTTAGAGGACCTTTGGTCTGACCCAGAATGGCTGCACTAATGTCCTGCTGAGACAGTACTTTCTCTTCCTCCCTGAACCTAAGGGTCCCAAGACTCAGACAATACCATCAGATAAATTTTGCACTGATGGAGAGCTCCTCTAAACCAGGGGGATTATCTCTGCCAGCTTCTAGTAGTGTAAAACCTTGCTGCAGTTTGCAGAACATACATGACATGGTTCAAAAACTGCATTAGCTTGGAAATTCCAGCTCTAAGCCTCACTCTCAGGTTTCATCAGCTACAGGCCCTCACACACCACAGGACTGCCTATACCCACATCAATGGGAATTATATGTGTGGCATATTATATGTACACATGTGCTGCAAAGTAAAATCTACTGCAGGAACAACTTCTAAAAGAATAGGCTTTGGCAGCAGAAGTTTTTGATCTGTTTGTCTGTTGTGCAGTGAACAAGGGCTTCTCCTGATGGATAAATTACATCCAGAGCAAGCCTTGATGGGAACTTTCCTCTTCTTATTTTGAATCATGAGCTTGTTCACGGAAGACAAGCCAAAGCTCCAGGCAAACCACAGTGTTCTGATGAAGGACCTCTTCTCCCCTGACAGGGTACATGCTGATGTCAGCCTCTTCCTCTTACCTGAAGCCTCTTCCTGCTCATAAGCTGTAATTCTTTTTCCAAGATCATTCAAAGAACTAAAAGACAGTAAAAAAGAAGCTGTGACCAGAGCACAAGTGATGAGGAGTCACCACAGAGAAGTCAGCACAATCGGCAGCTTTTCAGTTGCTTTTATAACAGCAGCTTTTCAGCCTTCTACCAAAGTAATGATGTGTAGTGGCAATCAGCCCCAGCAATCCTGCCAGGAACAGGACATATGGCACCTCCATGGGAAATGCAATTCCTCACAGATATTTGTGACTGCTCTGGGTTGGCAGATTTATGTAAGCACCACTGGCACAGTTTCTCACTCTCCACACTGGTCAGGCACCTTTCGTTACCAGATGAACTGCATTTGGCTGGCAGTAGTTAAACCAAATGTCCTCCAAGATTTGCCTCAATATACATAATTTCTGTAGCTCCTGCAGCAGGAGAGATGAGCTGCTTTGGGATTTTAAATCATCATAGGGATTTTTCAGGGTTAGTCATATTAAAGTTTGGAAGGAGAGAGATTACAAATCTCTCAGTTTTGGATTTGGTTTTTTTTTCATATTGCAATTCTTGGTTCTGTCTAGGAAAGTTCTGGGGAAAAAGGACCAAAACAACCTAAAATTCTTATAGATAAATTCATTTCATCTGGAAACCCAAACCCCAAACTTCCCCTTTTTCCCTCAGCACAGACATTCTGGACCATGGTCCCAGAAGCTCTAACTTATGACATTTAATCTAAGTGATTTCAACTCAGCTTTTCTGACACACACTGAGACTCTGATCTGCAGTGTAGACATTATTTTGGGAGCATTTATATGAACATCCACAAAACCAGCATTCAAACACAAGACACAGTTCCTTGGATTCAAACTCTTAAAGTGAAGGTGCAAAGAACTCAATAGTCATTAGGATCCTTACACTTCAACTAAAGCTTTGCAGCATCCCTGTGAAAATTCTTGGTACCCTTTATTTCTGAAGGGATTCAAGAGTAAAAGCCAGAATTCTGTATCACAGCAATGACTTAAGATATATTGGGGGAAATACATATGCCTGCAGCTTCAGCTACAAGGCCTATTTGATTGGAGTCTGCTCTGCTGCTCATGGAAGACAAGGACAAGAGCAAACCACAAAGCAGGTTCAGTTGGACTCACAGCCTGTTCCCAAGCAGACAGGCTCCACTTCCCAGATCCTCTATCCTGGTGTTACAGGGCTGTCCAGACACAACACATTCAGCTGTAAACTGAATATCTTGGACACCAGTACAAGTCTAGCTGTGGGAAGACAGAGCACAGCATGGTTTAACCACTGAGTATTTATCCTTCTTCTTTCAACTGCAGAAAAATATTTTATTACTTACGTAATTTAAATGGAACAAAGTAGCTTATTTCTCTGTCCACATTTAATTCTCAAGTAGGTTTAAAAATGGAACTGCACTAAATGAAACCAAACAGGGTTCCTTTCTGAATACACAGTTTCAGAAGTACACACAGAAGGTTGCAGGATAATTTGTGGAACTTCACTAACTTCCAAATTATGAGAAGCTCTGAAAATACATCTCAAAATATCCCTTCTCTTGCTTTCACACAGTGAAGGAGGCTGGTGGAGAGTCCATTCCCTTACAACAGGTCGAGAAAATTATATTCCAGGAAAATATGTAGCAAAGGTTTATCATGGGTAAGTAAATGCATTTCTATAGCCTTTCATCACCACGTTTTTACATATCCTCCTCTGATTACTCTGAGTCATAGTTCAAATAATGCCAATAGTAACTTGGCAGACAGAAATGTCATTTATTGACAGTCTAAAAGACATCTTTGAAAACTGAGAGCCTCAAATCCACTTATACATTCAGACTAAGTGAAAAGGAAAATCCTTCCTTTAAATACTGGAAAGAGCCATAACCACCTCAAATCACATATAAGATATTTAATATGCATCTGTTGCATGGACTGATCTCTAACTTAAAGACATTGATGAGGAGAACCTATTTAGAATGGATTTTTAATATTTACATTGAGTAAAATTTTAGCTAGGTTTGCTCAGGGAAACAGGCCAAAAAGAACAAATAGAAATGCTAATAAGTCATTCAAGAATGTAAACTTTCTCACTGGATGAGCTAAGGAAATTTCAGACATTTCTTGTTGCCATAGACACCACTCAGGGAAAAAAAAAAAAAAACAACAACAAAAAAACCCCCAAAAAGCCATTAAAGCACAGACTTAAAAGCTTTCTGGCAAATATTTTAATGCCTGTTTAATTTTAAGGATATGAACTGTTAATGTCACTGTAAACTATGCAAGTGCTTCAATTTTAACATGCTTTTACATACTCCTGAAACAGAGATGCTTTCCCAAAGGCAGGGCACAGATGTGGGGCAATAGAAGCCACTGTCTGAAACTTCAGTGACAGCAGACAGGATCAAACACATGAGAACAGCTTTAAAATATAATTCCATTCTATTCCATAAGTCTAGAATGGCTGAGCAAGCCCAGGTGCATAGTGAGACACTGGCTGTGGCAAAACACGGCACTGCATCAAGTTATGGTGAAAATTTGTAGGACTAATTCCACTTTCCCTTATCCACAAAGGCCATTAACTTAAATGGCTGGACTGTTCCCCAGAAGAAGCAAAATAATTGTAACTTATTTGGGGTTTATTTATGACACAATTTGGGTTTAACAAAAGTGCTTAAATGAAAAAGAGAGATTTAACTAATGCCACAGATGTCGTCAATATACCACATGAATCTGTCCCCAGCATTACAGACCAAAGCAGCTCCAAAAGTTTTCTTTTCCCAAACTTTATTACTCTTCTCTTAACCTCACAAAGGTTAATGGAACTCAAAACCAGCAAAATTTTCTCCATAAACTGGGGAAATATGCCTGAATATAGATGAGAGAATAACTATAGAAAGCCACAGTGTAATTTTTGCAGTCACTTTTCCTGGCTAATTTCACAGCCACATGCTGCTCACTGTTTCACTGGTGTCCAAATTTCAGGATTTGTTTTTTCCTGCTTCACAGCTGGTTATTTGAAGGGCTGGGAAGAGAAAAAGCAGAGGAACTTCTACAGCTGCCCAACACCAAGGTCGGCTCCTTCATGATAAGAGAGAGTGAAACTAGGAAAGGTGAGACAATACAGATTTTTTTCCCTCTTGATCTCAGGCATCACCAGTTTTACAGTTCTTTCATTCATTCATTAATATCCTGCTTCATATGGAACATTCCAAAAGCAGAAAAGGTATATAATGGGAAGGTGAAGGCACCCAGTGCAGAGTGCCAGCCTTTACCAGTCACCTACTGGGAATAGGGTTATTGATGGCCATGGAAAGTTCCACAGGAATCAGCACAAACAAGACACAGTTGTTTAAACACTATTATTTACTTTGGTTGCATGCAAACCTGATGAGACAGTGGGACTTTCAATGAAGGAAAAGTCACAATTTTGCCTTTGTCCACAAAGGATTGATTCAAGAAGGTGTAAAATGCACACCAAGTACTAGGGGGTGGTGGATAAGTGTTTACTATGTAAACAAGGGAAGTCTTTTATTTATTTTAAAAATTGACTGGCCTTCAATTTTATTTTCTTTCTTTTGCTACATGGGAATTATACTGTGCCAACTTTATACTTTTATTTTCTTCAATGGGGACATAGAAACAGAATCATAGAATGTCCTGACTTGGAAAGGACCAACAGGGATCACTGAGTTCTGCCCCTGACCCTGCACAGGACCACTCCCAGAATCCCACCTGAAATGCCTGAGAGCATTATCCAAGCCCTTCTTGAACTCTGTCAGGCTTGGTGCTGTGACCACTCCCCTGGGGAGACAGTTCCAGGGCCCAAAAACCCTCAGGTCCTGCCACTGGTCACCAGAGACAAGAGATCAGTGTCTGCCCCTCTGCTGCCCCTGCTGAGGATGCTGAGCACAATTAGCAATAAGGGCTCCCCTCAGTCTGCTCTTCTCCAGGCTGAACAAATCTCCCATGTGCAACGTGCTGTCTTCCTTTTCTGAAGCACCAGAACACATTCTAATATCATGATACTACAGATAAAAGGGAATAACACATCATCTCTACTGACCTCTTGCATACCACAGGCCAATTACCTTCTTAATATCTATACTAAATTCAAAGAAATTTAGGATTGGCATTTAGTCCTTGCCACTAAATGCTGCAGAACAGTTCTAAACAAAGCAACAGAAAAATCCAAGTGGTCATCTCCTGCCATGATTGCATTACCAGGTCTCAGCTACTGCATTACTCAAAGCTGTAGATAAAAGAGTACCAGCCTGGGAGTCTGATCTCCCTATTCAATGGAGGGCAAACAACTCTGTGAAGGCCTATTTCCTTTATGCCATTTCAAAAGATCCCATGCCAGCAATAATAAAGGAAAAGCACACCAGAAATTTGGTTGAATTTAATTTGGTTGAAATTAAATTCAATCAAAATCTCAGGTCATGTTATATTTATGTATATCTATAAAGTATAATAAGAAATACAAGACGGCCACTTAGGTTTTTTCAGCTATTTCTGAGATGTTTTGAGTAATGGCACCAGATCTTACAGATACTCTATTCTGCTACAGACACCCAAGCAGCCCTACTTTGGTGTAATTACTTCTTCTCTCTCTCCAGGCTTATATTCCTTGTCAGTGAGGCACAGGCAGGTGAAACATTACAGGATCTTCCGCCTCCCCAATAACTGGTATTACATCTCTCCACGACAAACCTTCCAGTGCCTTGAAGACCTTGTCAATCACTACTCAGGTAAAAATAAGTGTAGAAAAAACATATTTTCCACTGGCAACTGTAAAACTATCCATCAAAGGTCCAGAAGAAGAAGTTTTGCTTATGTCCAAGACTTGTAAATACTGCCACAGAACATCAATGGAAATAGTTTATACATTTTACTTTATTTTTCATCCTAAATTAAAATATGCAGCCCTTAACAGTATAACTGAAATCAGTGCAAGAACTCAGCTAGATAAAGCCAGATAGGCTCTGTCTGTATTGGTGTTTTGCAGGATATTGTATAGCCATGTCAGTAACACAGTTTGAGCCAAACACCAGGGTCTAGGCGTTCCCTAAAGAACTTCCAAATGCAGTTTGGAGGTCAGCACAGGTCAGGGATGCCCAGACCCTCTCAGAGCACACCTAAAGTCAAAGTGTTAGCATCCAAAAATGTTCAGCTGTACAGAAGCCATGTACCTGTAGGTCTGGGTTCCAGAGACAAATTGCAACTCCTGGCTGACCCTGTTTACCAACATGAAGATGTCTGCCATTCATTTATTTGCCATTTAGGCAGACAGATAGCTTCAGGGCATGCAACATCAGGCTCTCTATTCACATTTTCCTAAAGAACCACTAACTAAAGAACTGCACATAATCTTATCTGCAGTAGAAAATTTTCAGAAACATTGTGAGCTTCTTCCCTATCACTTTAGCAGAAGTGCATGGCAGGAATTTATCAGCAAAGGTTATATCAAGAGGCTCAAGCTGTTAGCTCAATTGCAGAGTCAGCTGTCACTGTTATTAATATCAGTCCAGTGGATGACACTTTTTCTATGACAGCTTTCCAGATTTATGGGAATTTAACCTGTGTCAGAAAGGTAACTTGACAAACAACACAGTTGAGTGGCTGCAGTTACTATGCATCATAATGAGCGTGTTCTAAAATGAGGAAGGAAATTGCAAAGAACAAATTGCCTAAAAGTTACAAGAGAACAATAGGTTCTGTGCTTTAACAAGCAATGGGTACTCTGTAATTTTAAAAGTGTGAAGACACCATTCCTAAGTATTTCACAGACAAAAGAAAAAGTATGATGCCAAAGAGTACACTGATAAACTGAGGAGAAAAGTCATTCACATTCAAGCAAATGAAATTTTCAAGTCCAATGACATAAAGAGAGTAAGAATTTGGACAAGAGATATATGTGTATTTACATGTTAGCTAGTTGACACCTTTCACGATTTAGAAAGAAGGAAACAACCGAAGCCTAAAATCTGGGCTGGGGCAGAACCCAAAACTTGCAACAACTACCATTTTTACTTGAGTAACAGGTGTAAGAGGAGACATAGCCAGATTTAGGTCTCCTCCTTCCCTCACCATAAGATACAAAATCTCACTCTGAAATAAGACTCAGATTTGTAGAACACCAGCATTTAGCCATGATGTTCTCTACTTGGACAGAAGAATATCTTTGATGTTCCTAGTGGAGCAAGAAGAGGGTAGAGCACAGAAACATTGATTAAGGTAATATGGGAACTTCAATTCACGCCACAGTCATGTTCCACAGAAGAGTAGGTGTGCACACAATCCAATCTGATCTTTTTTACACTCAGTTTGCATGGCTGAGACAATAGGAAGCAAAACAGAACTCACTGAGGGCTCAGAAAAACTGGATTTATTTTTCTGCTCTGTCACAAGATTCTTTCTAGTCTTTGAGCAAGTCACATTGTCTTTCTGTATCTCAGTTCCTCACTTGTACTGTATGAAATATGACCAATGAAAAATTAAAAGGCAAAGGTATGAAGAAAGGAAAAATTAAGCCTGTGTTACTGTGTCCTCACTGAGAACACAAAATTTTTGACTGCTGCTGCTGAATACAAAACTGTTTATTTGAGCATGCAACAGGGAAAGAAAACAATAAGCAAAGATTAACTGTCTGTGTGTTCATTTTCTGTTCAGAAGTTGCTGATGGTCTCTGCTGTGTCCTTACAACACCCTGTCTCACCCAGTGCACTAACAACAACACCGAGATGAATCCAGTTCCTCCTGTGGTGATGAGGAATAAAAATTTCAACTGGAGAAACATTCACAGGTACCACATACAGCACAGGCTGCCAGAAACAACAGGGCTGCTCCCAGCCATGTGTATACTTGTGCTTGCAACACAGAACACATAGCTATTTATTTCCTTCTAAAGGAAATAAAAAAAGCAGTTTTAAAGCTTGGACAATCTGTCATCAAGTTAACACATGAAAACTGAATGCCCAGCTCTCTAACTGATAATCTAGATTTTTAACTTTGAAAGAAGGATTGTTAGCATTCAATCATTTTTCCTATCCAGCTATCCAGGACTCCTGAGTCCTTTCACCAAGGGGCAGGAGTGAGAGCTGTGTCACAAAGCCCATTGACATCCACCACTGCTGATCCATCCCCACTGATGTGCAGGGCAGAAGTGGCTCCCCTCTCTTCCCACACCCAGGGAGCAGCACAGGTGTAATGAACACATTGTCCAAGAATGAACCTTTCCTGTTGTGTCTCTCTTGACACACAGCCCAATTCATGAGATTTCTAATATCACAACTGCCACAAGAGAAAGTAGGTCAGGTTTCAGAAGGTGGGGAAACAACCACCCTCAGAAACAAAAGCACCTTTTATTTTTGAACGGTAAATTTCCCTTCACTACTCTTCTTCACAAAACATTCATGTGCTTATGAAGGTAAGAAAATTTTGTGCAGTATTGAGGCAATTTTTCCTACAGATTAAGAAGAGAATATAGATGATACTCCCTTCTCAAGTGCCAAAAAATATTTATATATTACTGTTGTACTGTTTTTTTGAGAAATGCTAAGCGACAGAAATGCTTGGTGATTTATGAAGCAGAAATGTTTTTATACAACAACAATAACATAATTAGGTTTAACAACTGCTAATATTATCCCAAGAGGCTCAGTCCAAGTAGCTGAAATGGTAACAAAATTTTGTTCTTTTAAAGGCTGGAGGTGACTGAAGATACCAAAAGCACCCTGGCAGCAATAGATGACTCTTGCCTCAGCTATGGCCTGAGGGAAAGCATCGCTTCCTACCTCTCCCTAACTGAGGATGACAACGCTTCTTTTGCAAGTGCCAGAAAGAAGAAATCCCAATCTCTCATATACACAGGGAACAAACATAAGAGTGCCCTTCCCTTGCCACCTAGATACTATGACAACTAAATACAGGACAAACAGGAAAGAGCCACAAACTGACGAGTTAGGACAGAAACCAGAGCATCCTGTGGTCCTGCCATCCTTCAACAGCTGGGAAATACAATCTGCTAAGCTGGTGACCAAACACCAGCAGTGCTTCTGCATTTCCTCTTCTGAAGACCTTCTCAAAGGTGCTATCCCAGCCATGGCATGTGCTGGGAATGTCCCCAGTGCACCAGAACTGGTTCACAAGCAGGATAAACTGAGATAGACTCAAAGTCAAAAGCCAAGTGGTGCAGGTGACTCTTCAGCAGGGGCGACGCCCATTGTACAGAGGTGACTGCAAGGGGAAGAACTAACTGCAGCTCAAGAACTTAAATTGAGTCTGACTCTGGTGTTCTCCACAAGGCTGAAACTGTCTTTGCAGAACCTGTGTACACTGAAAAAAGGAGCATTTTTCTTCCCAAGATAGACTTATCCATTGTCATCGAGAGTGGGACAGACATCAATAGCCCCAAGAAAGAATCTAACATCTGGCATCCAAGAAACACCTGATTATAGTGACTCCATACTTATCTTTTAGGAGAAAAATTAAAATCACTGACTTTATAAGTAGCATTTAATTCACTTGCTGGCAATGGCCTGCAGTGTCGTAAAATAGTCACAAAATTAAGAAGAGGCTTAATTCACTGAGAAAAGCAGTTCCTACTTATACCTGACATGGGAATTCAGGCATATCCAAACATGCAATTCAGCTGCTCATAGTAAAGCAGACAAACAGAGAACAAAGGGGGTTTTAATTGAAAAATAAAACGTGATGATGTTGTGCCTAACTGCAAAGGTTGGCTTGCAAAGGTGTGACCTTTTATGTGTACAGGGATATATTTTAACTTTGACTTCTGAAGTCAGCCACATATTTATGTATAATATTTATATTAATAGCAGCTTTTAAAATAATTAAACTAAGGGAACAAATTGGTAACAGTGGATGTTAGAGATTTTTTCTAATTTCTTGTCTGATGAGAGTTATGTCAAATAGTAATTATACTTTCCATCAAATCACTTAAGGATTAGAGGGTTTTCTAAAATGTCTTTTTTTTTTTTTTTTTTTTTTTTTACTGGTATGTACCATTTCTAAGTCATAAAAGAGCACATAGCATTTTCACAGAATTCACAGAATGACTGGGTTGGAAGAGACCTTCAAGAGCATCAAGTCCAACCCATGCCCCAACACCTCAACTAAACCATGGCACCCAGTGCCACATCCAGGCTTTTTTTAACACATCCAGGGATGGTGACTCCACCATCTCCCCAGGGAGGCCATTCCAGTACTTTCCTTTGAACCTTGTTTGTGATTGCTTTCTAAACCAAGCAATCACTCTTGTTTGAGTGTGTGAAATTCTGCAACCTATGCTCTCAAGCTGAGAAAGTTTCAATCCAATATTCTCATGTACCTTTTTGCACAGATTTGAATAATGAAGGTTTGGAGAAATAGAGAACTGGAGAGGTTATACATACACACACACACACATATTTATATTTAATCTCTAAACAGCTCTTAGGACAAATGTATGTGCTCTTTAGATCTTGTATCAGGTCATTTGCACTAGCAAGGAAGGTTCAGAGATCAAAATATTTCACATGTTTAAACATATTTCAGGACTTAAAGGATGAATATAATTTGGCTGGTAAACACTGAACTCCAAAAAGCAAAACACACTGAAGAACTCTAGGCATTTGTACAATCTAATTACTGTTACTGATAATCAATACATTATGGTGACTGCATTTTATCCATGAAATGTATATGGGTAGAATTTCAGATTTCTAAGTCATGACTTGTATTTATTCATTAAAATAATATTCAGTAGTTACTTTGTGCTGCTTTTAGAAAATGAGAAACCTTGTGTGCAACTAGTACAATCAGTTAGCCTTGCAATACCAGTGCCAGAAGGTATCTTGGATGGAAGGTGAAAAAAGAATCCCAGAGCCCACACAATTGGCATCACTCAGACACACTCTGTGAGAAGGGGATAAAACGTTCTGACATTGACAGGTTCAACAATCAGGGATCAGTTCAGTGTGGAAAGGACCCCCAGACATCCTCTGCTCCACCAGGGCCACCTTGAGCCATTTGCCCAGGACCATGTCCAGGTGGCTTTGGAATACCTCCAGAGATGGAGAATCCACAACCTCCCTGGTTGACCCATGCCGACACTCTGTCATCCTCACAGTAATGACATGATAAAGTGACAAAAACTAATTAAATGTGCCATAGGAATGGCTGGATTTCACAGATGCTTATGGAGAAATTCTGTGAGGTCTGGTCATTTTTACAGTTAATTGAAAGACTTCATTTGGGACCTTTTGGGAAACACAAGCTTGCAAGGGATAACAGCCCACAGGTGATTTTATACAAATCTGACACTACCCATGAAATGGTATCAGAAGTACAAAATTTGGGTAGGGATGTAGCAAAACTGGTATCTTGACAAAAGTACCCAAGAGAAGTGGTTGGTTTGTTTGAGAGGGAATGAGACTGGTAAAGGGAGAGAAAACGGAGATAGGAAGAAAGGGAATCTAAAGAGTAGCTAATTACCAGGATCAGGGATATTTAGGGTCCATGTCAGACAGCCCTGCACATGACTGCAGTAGAAGAGCAATAAACCTTCTCTTTGCACCATTGTCTGATCTGCTTCCATGGCCAGGAGGGACCTGGTGTCCTCCCTTGCACTGGGTGGAAGAAGGTTGGAAGCTGCCCTTGGCACCCACCAGGAATGCCTGGAGAGGACACCCAACACAGCTGCCCTCTGCAGCCCCCTGCCATCCATACCACGGATCCAGTCACCTACATCAACAATGGACTGGTAAAGTAATTGAGTGATCAAAAAATGACGTCAAATGCCAGGTTAATGCTCGTAAACCAATTAAAATCAGACCAGAATTACTGATAACACTTATTTCTAATCATACCACTGATGAATAGAAAAGATGAATAAACTCTAAAAAGATGAATAAACTCTAAAAAGTCCCCGTGATAGCTTTGCACTGATTTTGTTCAATCTGTTTTCAGATTTGTTCCAAGCAAAAGCTATTACAGGGTAGACACAGAAAACTCAAAAGCATTTTGCTATTTCAGGAGCATATTTTCTAGTAAAGAAAGTTTCATGCACCACTCCTCTCTGCATGCTCAGGAACAGCATGGTTTTATCATGCATAACAAATACAGAAAAAAGGAGCACAAAGCTGACTTTTGCAGAAGAGCTCTATTGAGGGATTTTCCCTCAGGAAATGTATATCTGGTATGTATTCTCAGTTTCGTGATTCTAGTCTGTGTGCACCTCCTTTTTTACAGTAAAATTAAAAGTACTCAATGATTTTGGTGTCTTTGAACAAAAACATCCCTTTACAGAAGAGGTAAGTGAAAAACCAACTTTAGCACCACTTAAAAAAAAAAAGAGAAAAAGACAGATCAAGTATACTTTTAAGCTACAAGTTACTTCAGTTGTTGCTTGCTTTTTATATTGTCAGTGTATTTCACAAGAAAATTAAATTCAATGTGAGGCTGTCAGGATAAATAATTAACACTACCCTGAACTCAGTGGAGATGCTGCTTTTGCCAAGACAGTGGTCTGCACAGTCCAGAAAAAAAATCATATAAACACTAGAAAAGTGGGAAGAATTGGTGCACCTATCTGCTCATTGCACTTGCCACTGTTTTCCATTAACCAGTGTTCTGCTGTAGGAGGAAGAATGAGTTTAAACTTTTTTAATAAAAGAAAATACATAATGTCAAACTACTTTCTAGAAGCAAAAATAAGCAAAGAGGTCCTTACATTTCCCTTCCCTAAGTGGCTCAGCTGTTAAATTGCACTGTGTCCTGCCACAGTTTTCACAGGACCCCATCCTCAGCCATGTCAGTAAAGGGTTTGTGACTTCAGAGTAGGAGGAAACTGAGAGAAAAGTACTCTGGGTCTTCTAGCAAATTAAATTCCATGTCAAGAGCTGACTAAAAATCTAGGAACTGTATGAGGAATTATCTGATCATGACAGAAAAAAACAATTAATAAGCAGCAATTTTCAAAAACCTCCTTTGCCTTCCTCACTAGAGCGATGCAATTAAAATAAACATATTGAGCCACAGGGATGCAAAAGAAAGATATGTTTCCTGAAGCAAGGACACAGTGAAGAACAATTAGGTACTGAATTAAGATGTCATTATATTCAAGGCAGCATTTTATTTAATTGGGCCCTCAGCTTCCTGAACCAAGAATCCTATTCCACTGCTCACTGTTCCAAGGCAGCACTGCTAACAGAGCTCATTTTGTCCAAGTACCATTTCTGATGTATATATAAACTTTCTCTGGTGATTAAGCCTCATTTCAGAGCACACTGAGACTGTGAAGATAAATAGCAGTAATGATGCTGACAAAACTGATATCAGAGTCCTGAGACTCAACACAGGAAAGGCTGTAAGGGTATGGATCACTTGGAGTGACTGAGAAAATGGTCTAAGCTGACAGGAAACAACCCCATCTGTAAACTGATTTTTACTCTCTGAAACTTGTTTTTTCTTTTAAATGAAAGCTGTCTTAAGATCCGATAAAAAGACTGGATAATTTAACATGTGGGAGTTTGGTTCATCAGTTTCAGGGTCTAAAACCTGCTGACCAACATCAAATTTATGGAATGGAAAGTAAGCTGTTGTACCTCCAGGTTACGAAACAAGGTTATTTATATAACACACAAAAAACCACAGTGACGAAAACTGGATTCTTACTATGAGTAAACCAAACACCAAAGTGCATCTCTTGTACATCCTGGTGAAGCATCCAGCTCCTGGAGATAACAGTCACAGGTGAGATGAAAAATAACTACAGCAACAACAGCCCTGGCAGGGTATGGATGAAATAAAACCAGCACCCACGCGCTGCAGCATCCTCATCTCTGTAGCAGCATCCTCTCCCAGTGCAGGTGAGGCTGAAGCAGGAATGAACTCACCATCAGCAGCAGCCTCCTGAAGAGCTCTGTGCCCGCTGTGTCCGTGAGCAGGTGGGCGCTGGTGACATCGGCCCCGCCGCGCGCGGCGCCCACGGAGACCCGGCCGGGGTCGCCCCCGAAACTGGCGATGTTCTGCTGCACCCACCTCAGAGCTGCCAGCTGGTCCCAAAGGCCAGCATTCCCTCTGGCCTCAGCAGAGCCTGGTGGAGGAGACAAAACACAGCTGAAAAGAAAGCGACAAACACTGAAGTTTGGGGTAAATGTTACATCTTTTGCAGCTCTTGCAGATGAAACTTGACAAAACTGATACCAGGGTTTAAAAGTCTGAGGTGGTCTCTTCCAAGGTAATCACTTTACACAGTGACTCCATTTCAGTTCTTACCACTCCACAGGGCAGCCCTAGGGGTGCTGCTTTGCCCCAGTGACAGAAAAATAACACGTGAACTTCTAAGCTTCATTAGGACTAATCATGGCAGGAGATGAATCCAGGCTCAAGTGTCCATAGATTTACCCATAGGATTCTTTTTCTACATAAGTAGCTCAATCTTAAAATGAATTAAAAACAAGCAAAAGAAATCTGTGTATTTGCCAAGTTCACAAGTTGGAAGGGATCTATAAGAATTACTGTTTTCCTGGAGTACACCAGACTGCATGTTTCCTTCCTACTTACCTCTTACACTTGCCCTGCCTGACCAATCATAAATCACAGCATCTTGAATTTCTTTACACTCTTCCAGATATTATTTTAAAATTTATAATATTTCTGTCTATATTCTTTGAGATCGTCCTATGACTATCCAATACAAATCTGATATATACATATATTGTAAACATAAAAACAAATAATTAATCATGTGCTTCTCATGCTTAAATATGACCACCTCCTTTTCAACACCAGAAAGTGGTTACCTGATACTTTGACTAATAAGTAACTAATGCTGAAAGCATCAAATGATGCAAGAATGTAGGTAAGCTTGATTTTATGTCAACAAAAGCAGAAATAAGTAATTCCTCCATGGTTTGTAAAAAAAGGAACAGAAAATTATTATTCACTGTCTGCTTCTTTTTAATCCACAATGAGCCATTCATTTTCAAAGTTTTAAAATTCTTCACATTTAAACCTTGGAAAAATCCAAAAACCCACAGGATAAAACAGAAAAGCTGTGAATAGAAACACAGCTGAAACTATTTGTTTCTTCCATTGCCAAGACCAAATAGTAGAAGTTTAAAATAAGGGTGGGTTCAGAAACTAGTGAATTAAAATTAACAGAGAGTGGGATAAAAAGATGCTGCTTTGTGGACAGGTCTTGGGCAAGGAGCAGTTTAAGTGTACATCCTGTAGTGAATTCCTGAGGTATCAAGCACACCAGTTTACACAGCAGAGTAAACATAGAGAAGAGATTAATGGTAACCTTGCAGATCTTAGAGGTGCCCACACTACAACAGCCATTGTTAGGAACAGCCTTTCAGCAGGACAGCCAAAAAGTGAAAGGCCCAAAAAGCCATTACCTACAGCCATTGCTTCAGATGATCAGTCCAAGCCACACCAGTGAAGCAATGGAGGAAATATTTTCCCTGCTTTGTTTTTTAGTTTTGTGATTTGATTTTTTGGGTTTTTTTAGTTTGTTCTGCATACCATGACCAGTTCTCAGAGCTCTCAATCCAGCAATAAACCCACTTTTTAAAAAGAAATCTCATTTTAAGGACTTGCTCCATCCCCATTGAGACCACTCCAAAGGAAGTGAAATCATAGAATCAGCCAGATTTGGAAGGGACCCTTAAATCATTGAGCCCAACTGTTAACCCAGCACTGTCAAGTTCACCACTAAACCATGTCCCCAAGTGCCACATCTACATATTTTTAAATATTTCCAGGGATGGTGACTGAACCACTGCCCTGGGCAGCCTGTTCCAATGTTTTACAATCCCTTTGGTGAAGAAATTTTTATGTGCAGATCCATGTAAATGTTTTAGCCACACAATCTGCCTTGCTTTCACTATACTAAACAAAAAGACCAAAAAGGGAAATATAACCAGTTCCTTTCTCCCTGGCAAAAACCACAATTGGGTTGTGAATGTACCACACTGGAGAACAGATGCATGCATGGATGGACCTTCATAGGAGTTAGACTGAAAGAAACATGTCTGCCAGGAATCTTTTCCACTGCCTTTTTGCAGGAAAAGATCACATTCCTGAGGACCACAGGAAGCTGAAAAGAAACCAGAGTCCTTGTGTGTTTCCTTCTGTTACTACTAAACAGAACAAGAACAATAGTGCTAAATTAAAGCATGAAAATTGTTCTGGTTTATATGACTTCATGGAATCTTTAAAGACTAGAACCTAAAAACATGACTGTCTTCTCCAAACTCTTGCCATCCATATCACTGGCAACTCACTTTAATTTTTTTGGACACAAAGGAAGAAGTGAGGCCTTAGTAAGAATGTGCATCACTTTTTGCAACATTAATGGGTGATAGCAAATTTAATTAAACATCTTTTATATTTAGAAGAAAGAGAGTTCTTTCCCTTTTTGCAAAAGCCCTGCCACTGATAGATCAGAAGAACTACAGAACTAACAAAAACTCCATCCAAACAAAAGGAAATCTTCTGTTTTCACTATCCTTCAATTCCTTAAAAACCCATTTAACTCCTTCCTTTCTAGTTTTTTAATTTGTAACAAATCAACTTGAGAGGATTCAGGACTTTGCTTAGTTGGACAATCAAACTAATATTACTCACAAGTTCATAACTTTTATTTCTGACTGCAGGGTCTTCAAACAGCCCTGCAGTGAAGCCCTAAGGGTGAACTCCTGCTCCCTTTCAAACCAATGGCAAAAGTTCCAAAGGCCCAGGTGCAGGAGACTGGAAGGTTAACAGTTAATGACTTAAATAATCACCCATTTGTGGTCACAGCACCAAGCCTGACAGAGTTCAAGGTGTGTTTGGACAACATTCTCAGGTGTATGGTGGAATTCCTGGTTGTCCTGTGCAGGGCCAAGAACTGCACTTCAATTATTCTTGTATTAAGTCCTTAAGTCCTTTTCAACTTCAGATATTTTGTGATTCTAGGACTGTAGGATTTTCCCAAATACACACCATGGACTCCTCAAAGAGGAAAAGGCCAGAAAAGACTGAACTTTTCCCTGACCACAGCTCCATAGTACAGAGAGCAGGAGAAGGTCCCCAAAAAGTCATGTAATGAACCACCTCTGTCTGAAGGTTTGCAGGAATGCCAATCATGGACACCAAGCTCATGTATTGACATTTTGGACCATGCAGGCAGAACCCTGTGAAACAGAGACCAAATAATTTTCCTAAATTATGCATCATCATCACATAAACACTGCTGCATCACATTCAACCCAACTAGCATTTTCCACTTGGGAGGAAACCTAGGTGAGGTTGACAGGGCTGAAGGAGGGTGGTGTGGGCAGTGCTTGTACTGGAAGCTCCCACAGCACATATCCACACTACATTTGGCTCTAGAAAAAATGAAATTATTCCATCACATTCATTAACATTGGGTTTGCACTGATGTAAACAGTGATTTATTTTTTTTCTCCAGATGACACCCATGACCAAATTCTTATCTAAATAAGTAAGGATCTTGTAGTTACAGCTCTCTATTTACAGAATGAAAGAGACTTTTCTGTGAGTAAGCTTTGAACAAAACAGTAATCACAGGAGGGAAAAAATAACCAACAACTACAGCTATAACCTCAAACCAGGCAAAATCCACCCAACATCACTAGCAGTGAACACTCAAAAGGATCATGAGGCCAAGTATGTAGATCAGATATTTGCAAACATGACATCCTAAAAGTTATAAGTGTACTAAAATGCCCACTAAAGAGACCAAGGATTGCCACCAGACTGAGCTCCACTTGCAGCTGTTGCATTTTCTCTCAATGGCTCTCTACCTCAAGTTCCCCTGCCCCAGGCAGAAGTGAAAGATGGTAGAAAGAAACGTGTTCTCTACCTGCTTAAAAAGGCATGGCTAAAAAAAGGCAAAATTAAAAAAACAATCCCCAAGACCTGATGGTACTACCCCAAAGATTTAGGGAGATTGAATGTGTGTTTTCATACCTCTTTGTACAAGACAAAATCCTGTTTGTAATGGGAATTTGTATAATTTTTAATGACAATTGGCATTAGGAGAGCGAAAAATCGTTTGCACTGGAACAGGAGGAAGGGTTGCAACACAGAACATGCAAATGTTGAGTCACATCCAGGCCAGAGCAGATTCAGATTAAATGTGGCAAGTTCTTCAGAGAAGTCAGGCTGAATTCTTAAGGAAGCAACCAACTACCTTTGTGCCTTACTTTCCATCCTCTCACATCCTTCTTACCATGAACCTGCAGTTATCTGTCTCTGCCCCTTCCCCACTCTGGCATGGGCACAAGAGAGCATCAGCAACATTTCATGGATGGAACAGGTTGGAAGTTGGAATAGCTGAAAACTCTACCCACAATGATTGCTTTGATATAGATATTGGGTTTGGTTTGTTGCTCTCCCCTTTCTCTTTAGATCAAGTCTCCACTATTTCTTGGCCATTTTTTTCTCACAATAATTTAGAAAAAAAATCTGTGAAAGATATAGGTTACTTGAGTTAAAAAATAACTTGAAAAAGTAAAAATCAGAAACAGAGGAGTTACAGAATGCATAATTCTGTTTGCCCTGGAAACCCATGACTTACCAGTGCTGAGGAAGCCAAAGACGCCGACCCGGTAGTTTGCTGTCACGACGATGACGTTACCAATGGCAGCCAGGTATGACCCATCCAGGGTTGTCTTTCCCTCCTCAGCATTGTAACTCCCTCCATTGTGGAAGAACAGCAACACTGACATGTTTTTGACCTGCCATGACAATGACCAGATTAATATTCCTGTTGCTTTGGTAGGTCACTGATGATAACACAAGCAGCTTCCTCATGACCATTATCTAAGACATTTATACCTTTCTAAGAGTGACCATTAAAAGGGAATATCTGCCTATCTGTCAGGAATTTAAAGGGTGTTGTCCACAATTGCCCACAAATTGTCTGCAATGATCTGAATATCACAAAGAGGGTACTATCTCCAGTATAAAGTAGATCTAACAGTACCACAGTATTCCACCAGCCAGAATCTCCTCTAGGCCAGCTCCTGCTGCCTTGGCCACTGAGCATGTGGTGTGCTTGTCTTTGCTAGAGCACATGTGCTTTACAAAAACATGCAGGAAAACAAGTGGGAAACAGGAGAAGGAAAAGGCCTGTTGGGTTGCTCCATCTTGAGTAAGACTAGCTCACATCTGTGCAAGCTGCTTCCTGCTCCCAAGTCTTCAGCACTCAAACACTGTCTAGTCTCAAAAATGTCACTTGGTATTGATAACACTCCATGCTCCTTCAGTGCCCATGGAAATTTTCCCCTACCAGATACATAGAGGGATTCTGCAGAGAAGGACTTTGTCTCTGCAGAGGAAAAACCCCCATCTCACAAAGTACAGATGGACTCTGTCTCAAAAGAGCCCAGCAGGATTCCTGGGATGGCAAGAGTGCCAATCTGCACCCATGTTAACACTCCTGGCAGAGCTACATGATTTTGCACAGAAACAGAAACTTTTTTCCCAGAGCAGCACCAGGTATGGACCCTCTCTGCACACACAGCAGGGCTGCTGCTGCATCAACAGGAAAAAGGCAGAACAGCCCCAGGACCCTCAGCACTCACCAGCAGGTTACAGACTCAATAGAAACATCCTTCAGTGAACAGAAGGGGGGAGGTTGGTTTGGTTTTCCCCCTTCCTGTAGCAGCATCAAATTACATCTGGGGCTGGTTTTCCCTGCACCTAGAGGGAAATGGGCTCTGCTGCTGTTATTTTCTGGATGGAGCTTAGCTGAACACAGCAGTCCCATCTGTTCTGGCAAAGAATGTCTCCAGCAAAAACACAAATGGCTGTATGGGAGAAGCAGCAGAGCAGCGATGGCTGCAGCATCCTGCAAAATTACAGATATCTGTGTGCACTCCTCACTTATCTCTCTGATGGATCATTTCAGGGGCTTCTTGTGAACATAACAATGTTGCCAAGAAAACACAAGACATTGCAAGCACTGAGACAGTTGTTTTTTCTCATGAACTTCTCTTGAACTGAAACTGCCTAACTTGCAGTGCCTTGTCCCTGGTTCCCATCCATTTCTGCACTGCATGCAACACAGAGAGAGATGGGGGTGAAGAAAAAAATGAAATCATCTGTTTTCACATGGAAATTCATTCTGAAATACAACCACATCAAGTTCTGTCAGCTAAAATGTTATTAACAGTTATATTTAGCCCATTCCATCTCCTCAGCTCAGCATGGTTAACCCTGAGACTCATGCTAAGCATTTCCCACATGTCCACAGTCTCCGCAGCACCATGACCTCCAGCTGCCCTGTAAATTGCATGTTACATTATTCTGAGTGACTTTACACAATAAAAAGCTTACAAAGGGCAAATATGGGCAGTAAAATTTGGAAATAGGAAACCAAAGCCATTGATAACAGCTGCAACTGATATGGAGTAATTCGGGGGAACATTTAGCACTGGGACTGTGCACAGAGCCAAGTGTCTGGATGCAGAATTCCCATTTCTTTTCTGCACCAAGCAGTGGGAAGCCCAGCAGCTCCCCCATGGTCTCATGGGGACTCTGAGCAGGGGCTTAGATCCCACGTGCAAACCCTAATGGGGTAATGAAGTTCAGCAGCCACCAGGATGCTGCAACTCAGCTGGAAATCCGAGAAGCTTCATAAATTCATAAGCAACTTCTCCATCACAGAATGACAGGATGGTTAACCTTGGAAGAGAGCACTGTTGGGGCCATCTGGTCCAACCTCCCTGCTCATCCTTCTGTAAAACACTTGATGAGCTACTTGACAGGGACAGATTTAAACCCCACCAAGACAGGAAACCTTCAGTGCTTTTACTACTGTATAATATTGCTCTGTAAAGAATTGAGTGCAATGGGGATGACACAATAACGATGGGAATGTGCAGGAAATGGAGAAAGAAGAGAGAGGGTTTCTATTCCTATTTAATGGGGATTTTTAAGTCTTGATCTTACAATTAAACCCTTTCTAAATAAAGGCAAAGCACGGCTTTGCTGAGCTAGTGTGACAGGTGGTCATGATTGTAGGTGGAAAAAAGTCAAAAGTGCCAGTTTAACTGTGGTACTTGTAGCTATGGAAGCAAAATTATGTCATTCACCTTCTTCAGTGCTTGACAGTTTGAGAGTCCTTTGGTGACAGGCAGCATTACCTGCACGTGCTCTTTTTGAGGCTCAAAATGATCCTGAATGACCTCTGCATTCACTGCTCTCTGGGAGATTTTATATTCCATATTTACTAGCTAATTTAACTTTCCACAGACTGAAAATATATAACTATCTATCTGCATGTGAGTAAAAAATAGAGCTTGCCACAAAAAGAGAAGGAAAATTCAATGCCTTCTGTTCCCAGCTACTTCTCCAAAACCAGAAATTTTAGTTCTCTCCTGGACTAGACTTATGCATGTAAAACTGGATTTTCTTGATTGGACCTACTTCTATCTTACAATTTAAAAAAAGACAGGAGAGATTCAGTTCTCAGGACTGAGAAGGAGAATAGAGAAGCCTATTTAGTCTTTAAGTGGAAAATACAATGGTTTCAAATAAAGTATCTTGAAAGCAGCTCTTAAGCATGGATGGCAAACTGCCTGGGACAGTGACCTGATGTTTTCAATAAGTGGTGACTGCACTCAAGGCAAAATGACAGCCTCATGCTGCAGGGAGAAGACAGATTGCTGGTCTCTCTGGTGGTTAAAATGGGCCTGCAAGGGACTCTGTGCTGCTGTCAGATTGCTAAACCAGCTCTTTCCAGACATGCAGTATGACAGATTCATAAATTTCTATTACAACTACCACCACCTTCTGAAAATTGCCAGTACTGTGGAAAAAAAAAATGTTCCTGTCTCTGGGCCTACTCCTCAATGGGACTCACATGTTATTCAGCATCTTCATCACCAGCCTCCCAAGGGCTGGCCAATCATTTTAGCTTGGCTTTAACTTGCAGCTTTCTTTTATATCTGTTTAGAATGAGAAAATCAAGAACTTTCAAATGAAAATTCTTCACACTCTACCAGTGGCCCAGCCATTTTTGGAAACATCTATTTTTAACCTCTGTGAGCTGGCCACAAATCTAGCACTGCTTGCCACTGTCATTTCCCAACAGACTCCCACAGATGTCAACAGAGGAACAGTAAAGAGGAGGGTGAAAAAAACCATCAGCAGCCCCCTGTCTGGTGGTAAATGTTGATGTATTGTACTGCATTCTTTTCTCCTGGACAGATGGTCTGCTTGCAGGAACACTGCCATCTCTGTCCTTAATTTCTCCTCCTTTGCTGTCACCTTCTTCTGGTGTTGTATTTCCCTCTCTGTCCCTCTCTTATCTCTGGCTTTTTAGTGTGCTGCCCTCCTAGTCACCCAAGACAGCTCACACAAAGCCTGTGGGGAATACTCTTGTACCACTAAAGACACCAGAGTGCCTAATTTAACTTTGCAGGCTTTGTGGACAACACAGGCAAAACAGCCACTCATGCCAATTAAAAGCACTTTGGAAAGAGACAAACCTCAGTTACAAAAAAAATTTGATTTTAATTACATCTCATACTTACAGTGGTGTCAGGAACAAAGATGTGCAGATACAGACAGTCTTCACTGACAGACTGTGGTGGGGCCTCTCCATCTCCTGGCTGCCAACATGCTGCCCTAGAGACACAGATTGAGAGTTACAATAAAAAAGGTTTTTACTCTTCTTCCACTGCTGCTACTTCCTTATATTTTCATGCATTAGTTAATAAAATCTTTAAATCTGTAAGTCTTGATCTCATTTAAAACTGTGCCCACCTATAAGTAAACAATAGCTAAGTAGGTTTGTATACATACACATAATCCATGGCATTTGTGTGCCTAGAACTCCTTCTCAGAAAGCCTGCCTCATTTAAAAAACCTTAAAATTTTAAAATGTGCTTTCAAAAAACCCACACTTTACATAAACTGCACAAAATTAGCACCACCTGTAAGACAGCAGGGCTGAGGCTCACAGGCAGTCTCCCCTCATACCTACAAAATTCACTCTTTGGCTGAAATGCTGGTTATTTATTTAAATTTCTAATAATTTGTGAGCTACATACATTGTGATTTACTTCCCAGTGGTCTGTGGGCTACATTGCATTGTGTTTAATTTAATTTCTAAGGTCTGTGGGAAAATTTGGTAACTTCAAAATTTTAATGCATTTTTAAAATCTCTTTGTTCTAAGCATCTTAGCAGACATTAGCAGTGTCAATTTATGTTTAAAGTACCCTTCCAATAAGAATTCAGTAACCAACCACATAGAGAAAATTATTTTCTGGCCATCATCTGAATGAGATTAATCTGCTCAAGCTTATCAAGCTTGAATCAAGTAGATGATTTTTGCTGTTCAGTAATAACCTACTTTGAAGCCAGTTCCTCTATTTCACAGCTTTATCCATAGCACACAATGAATTAGGGGAAGACTCACAATTTCTTAGTGAAGAAGCCAAAAGTGCTTCAGAAATTATGGTAATAGCTCAGAAAATTATTTCTAAATTATCATTTTTAAAGCCCTTGTAAAATTCTGTCCTAAAGGTGTAAAGAAATTATTAGAAAACTACAAGGAAAAGGACCAGACTTAATGGAATTCTACATTTTTTTTTTTTCATAAGGGGGAGATTCATCTAGGATGGTGATGTCACTCAACAACTTTCACACTGGCATAGCGGAGTTTGGACATCTCCAAAACAAAAAAACTGCTGAAGCTACTTTTGGCAGAAAAAATACAAATTTCCATACAATTTCCAATACAAATGTAGTACCTATTTTCCTGCCAGGAAATCAGGTATTACATCATTAATCATACAGCTTTCCACAGGGCAGCAGGGATCATCACCTGTGACCAAGGCTTCTTTTCTCCAGCTCCCAGGAGAAAGACTGCCACCTGCTGAAGCCCAGGAGCTGGAGACTCCAATAGCTGGCTGGTGTTTTTGGTTGAGTTGGGTTGGTTTTTTCAAGTTTTTTAAGTCTTTTATCAAGTCCAAGCTGATAAATAAATATTTCTGTTCCATCAGTAATGGCACTTTGCTAATGTGAATTTCTTATATATAAATATTTAGCATCAATACAGAATATATAGAATCTTAAAAAAAATCAACATTTTCTATACATAAAGTGAGGCCTCTCCAATTCCCCAAGTGTAAACTCAAATAATTGGTTTTTAAACCTTAAATGAATAATAGAAGATAATGGCCAAATTCTTCATTGGACTAAGCAAGAATTGTGGATTCAAAAGACAGGAACAGATTGTCCCCAGATTGTTTTGAAAATCCCAGCCAGGCTGCTCATTGAAACCCTGCGTCTTCAAGGGGAGATCACAGAGGCAGGTGGGTCTAACCAAACCCAGTCTGTGGCTCAGACACCAAGAGCTGGTGCTGTGTGTGCTAAAATAACACCACTGAACACCTTGGGAAACAAAAAGTCACATCCCACCAGATCCCTGCAATGTACTTGAGGCTGTGGCTTCACACCCCCACAGTCCAGGAGCATCCTGAAGGATGGGACAACCAAAGGCCAAATACACTTTCAACTCCCCAAGTTGGGGACAGAAGACATTGATTTTGTGGACCCTTCAACCTGATCTCTTGGACACTACCAGGCAGAGAATTTCTATATGAGGCCCACAACTTCTGGTTACATCAGTGTTGATGTGCCCCTCTTGGACTAAATGTGTACAAATGTATGGCTCAGCAGGAGCAAAGCTGTTTGTATAAATATAATAAATACCTGTATAAATACTGTTCAGGGTGAAAATGGACTGACAGCAGACAGTTGATGGGGAGTTATGCAGAGATTCAACAGAGTGTACAGGAATTTGCCTTTTCTCTCGAGGTGCTTGCATGCTTTAACATATAGATGGAGAAATTATTCTCTTTTCTAATCAAAGTATCTATCTGTACTCTGTAGGTTGCTTTGCAGGAAAGGACATGAATATTGTTGTCATCACTCCAGCAGCTTTCCCAGCCCTGGCTGGACCAGCATTCCTGAGCGTGGGAATCCATAAAATCAGAGGGTTTTGGGAAAGCTGCAAAAGGCAGGCCTCAGAGACAGCAGAGCTGTGATTAGAGCTAAGCAGTAGCCATAGGATTGGTCAGCAGAAAAATTATGCAAGAAGTAGAAAAGTAAGGACAAACAGAACAATGATCTATGTATTAATGCTTATCTAGAATAATTCCCTAAGATACAGAATCATTTATCTAGTAAGATATTAGGAAGTTCTAAGCTTAATAATGGAGCTAGAACCATTATTGTGTGCCTAGAACCTGTCCTCACAAACCCTGCCTCATTTAAAAAACCCTTAAAACTTAAAAATGTGCTTTCAAAAAACCCACACTTAACATAAAGTACACAAAATTAGCACCAGCTGTAAAGAGAGCAGGGCTGAGGCTCACAGGAAGTCTCCCCTGCACCCTACAAAATCCACTCTTTTGCTGAAATGCTGGTTATTAAATTTATTTAATAATAATAATAATTTATTTAAATTTCTGATAATCTGTGCATTGTGTTTTAAGGTTTACAAGCAGGTATTGTGTTTGAAATAAGCATTGTTTTAACCGAAGGTACGTGTGATTATAGTGGTTGGGTAGAACTACTGTCAATGTGCTTTTGCTTTGTTTGATTGGTCAGAAAACTTTTAAAGTGAGTTGTAACATTAAGCTTTTGGTCTGCTGCCTGGGATGTGAGGTGCTGGCACCTTCCCATTGCCAGTCCCATGGAATGAGACAGATGCTGGACAGTAACCGCTGGGGTTCCTCACCGGGGCTCGGTGGCGTTCCAGGGCTCCAGCCAGGCCCGCGGCTCCGGGGCGCTGAAGCGCCGCTCGCCCAGGGGAGGGGCAGCGTAGGGGACGCCCAGGAACTGCCTGATGCTCTTCCATCCTGAGCCCACGTGGATCACCTGGGATTTGCCCAGCAGGAATCCCTGGGACGGGATGTACACTCTTGGGGTTGACTCCGATTCAGAAATGGGCTGGAGTAAATCTGTCAGAGGGTGAGCAGAGAAAAATAATTTTTTTTTTCAAGTTAGGCCATTTCAGGAATGAAAATTAGTCCCATTTCCCATAGTTTTAAACTGTTATGTTTAAACTCTCGTAACTCTGTTATGTTCAAAATGCTCTTCTTTAAATGAAACACAGAAAAATTTAACAGTTTCCTGTTACTGTTTTCCCATAAAACAGTTCATTAAAACACAGTGAAGTGACACCTCCTGCTATTTTTCTCCTTAAACAATGTATTTGATAGGCAGGAACAAAATTCAAAGTCATGGGACTAAATCCAAACCTGTAATGAACAATAAACACACAAGTTTTCTTTTGAGTGTCAGTTTGTGATTTTGTTTTACGTTGCAATGATAAACTGATTTTTCTCTCATTGAGTTTCAACCTAGAAGGTTCTCATTGACTTCACAGAATTTCAGTGAATGGGAAAATTTTCTTCCTTTCCCTCTTATTGTTGCCTGGGTTCTAATTACCTTTAATAAATAAAATAACCAGTATTACATAAAAAGAAAGCAATCTCTTTAAAAATCAAGGTGAATAAACCCAACAAAACCTACACTTTCATACAAATATGTAACCAAACAATAGAATTTTTACTTATCTACACTGTCTACACAATTTCTTTTTCTCTCTTAAATATTTTTCACTTTTTTAAAATATTATTTCATCCTGTTTAGGGACCAGGGATATCTGTTTGGCATTTTGTTTTCTCTAGAGATTGTCCTTAATAATTTCAATTGACAGTGACTTTTCAACACTCCTAGTGTTATTCTCCATGCTTAAAAGGAAGAGCATATCAAAGCAGCTTCTGCAGATGAAAAGCTAAGAGTTGGACTTGCATTTCTGTTGTTGTTTGGTTTCCCTACTTTGCACTTTCAAAACATCTTTTATAAACTAGACTTCCTCTGTTATGCCTTCTTCAGCACCAGAGGGTAACACTACGATTTCATACATTTTTAAAACAACATTTGGGGACATTTTTCCCATCCCCTTGGCTGTAACTCCTCTGAAACAGACATGGACAAGTGTCTAGGAGACACCCATGTTCTTTTATGAGGTGAGGAATTCCTCAGTCCTCCATTCACTAGAATTGAGCACCACAGTTGAGGCCCTTCCTCCACAGCTCTGGCCTGTTCTTACCTTGTCTCCTGTAGATGTAGGTAGCAGGTTCTTTGAGTAAAACCCAGCAGCTGTGCCCTTGCAGGCCATGGGCACACATCTGTGTATCAGGGTAGAAAATGCACCTTATGGCTGAAGGCTGGATCTCCAGTGTAACCACTGAACATGACTGGTTCTTTGAACAAGCTGTGAGGTGAAGCATGAAGAAAAAGAGCAGGTAAAAAATGTGTTCTCACATTTTGCATGACAGCTTTACACTGTTCTTAAAAGAAAGGTTTTACAACAGGTGAAGCAACAAGGATATGATGTAATTCAGAGTAATGGGACATAAATGTCTCCAAATGCCCAGAACATTCTCCAAAATAGCCAAAGGACAGAAGCTTATATTGGCTTTAAAATGGAATAATGCAGCAAAAGAACTAAAACTAGGTTTTAGAAACAGAAAAACATCATCTAGTAAAGTGCTGATAATCTCATCTGAATTCTAACAGTCCCCAGTGAGTAAGTGGGAACTTTCCCTTATTTCTACCACTCTGTGGCATTGAGGATTTCCCAGTCATGTGAAATTAAAGAACTCTTCTGTCTGGTCAGGTTGCAGATCAAATAATTCTCTTTGCTGTCACTACAGCTCAATCTCTGCTCCTCCTAGCCCCCAGTTAACCCCTCCTCACTCCCCACTGCCACAGGTTGCTTTAGGTGTTGGCAGGTGGGGTTAGCAAATGGCAGTGGTTCTTTAGAAAAACAAGACATCATTGCTTTATTATTTGCTGTAATATTCTCCCAGCTGTACAATGCATGGAGAAGTAAGAGATCTGCATGCCCAAGAGGTGTCAAAATTACCTAATTACTGTATTATATTACAGCATTTATATCTATTGCATCTCAGTTAACTGCTTCAGACCCCTTCTCTCAGATTAGGAAACACTGGGATAGTCTTTAAAGACAAGTTAAATCAGTGTATCTATGTCAGAAGTGGGAAAGCTGTTCTTGGTTTTCAGGCTCACAAGTCAGTATTATCTGTGAAGCTGTGAATGACCATTTCTTACCAGATAGGCAAAAATCTCTGGCCGTGGAGAAGTCATTAGATATATCTCTGCTAACATGCACAACTTCAAAGTGGGAGATGGATGAATCCAGGAGAACAGATGACATATTTAAGGGTTGCCATGCATCCATATACTCTGTAAAATGAACCATAAAAGAATAATATGACTAGAAGGAGCAGTAAAAATTTCAGAGGACCCTAATAAAGAATTAAAAGCATTGGGGAGTTCTCAATGTACAAGTGTCATTTCCTTTGCATCAACTGAGAACAAATTAAATATTCAAAGGCTTTTAATTGGCTTGAAGGTCCAATCTGTGTTCAGAGGTCAGATAATAATTGCTTCACAAAGGTGTTTAGTAAAGAAACAGGTAAATCCAGAGCAGATTTTTCCAGGTTTGAAGGTAAATCCAACTGATTTAAATAAAGGATTTCTGAACAGCCCTAATTACATTAAAGGGCATGGGTTCTAATGCTTGCACACAAGTTCCTGAACAGATACAGCCAATAAATTATTGGAAAGTAAATGGAGTTTAATTTGACCATTTTAATTTGATTTGGTGGACAGAATTATATTAAATTCTATGAACAATTTTAATGTCATGTAACTTCCACATAATTGAGATTTCACTCAATTTCACAGGCATATATATACACAAATATGTGCATATGTGTAAATATAGACATGTATTATGTCTATGAATATTCCCATATATACATTTAACAGCCATGCACTTGTGTGAGCATGCATACACACACACACACATGTACTAACTCTGGGATTCCTCAAGGACTGTCCTTCTGTCTCAAACTATATTTAAAAAAATACCACAAACATTCTTTTCTCATACACAAACAGATAAAAATATCTGAGAACTCTTAATTTTGCACATAGAAGACAAAACAGAAGGTTTGGGACAGAATGGGCCTTTAATTATTTTAGTTCCTTTAAGAAGTTCAGTATATTTTAAAAGCAAAAGTCCTGCTGTGGCCACTGAGTCCCAAACAGTAGGTTGGTGTTGCTCCCTCCATGTAATTGTAGGGTGAGGAGAGAGCAGAGTCAGCTGCTCCTTTGCTATTCCTAGTGAGCAGGTCTTGCCCTTGAGTTCATTCACCCACACAGACACAAAAGTCATGACCTCTCATTTCATTAAATATTTATTTTATTCTACTGAGAAATCAGTGACTGGCAAAGATAGCCAAAGTTTCCTTTCTCCCCCTCTCAGAAAGACAGTCTGACCACAGCTCTCAACATGAAATGAAGGTTAATGTGGTGTTGCACTGTGTTGTGTTAACACCACAACCCTACTTGAATCACAGGGAGGCAAAGTCACCACCAGTGCTACATCAGAGGGGTTCTGAATTAGTCAGGAGCAGTGACCCTGCAGTCACAGCTTGACTTGTGTGACAGACTCACTGCACTGGATTTTTTCTTCCCTGTAAGGACTGATTACTCAATTATTTTAGAGGAACAGAGTGGTTTTAGTCATGTGGAAATTACTATTTTCTGTATTGTCAATGGTTTCTCTTTTTCAAAAACATCCACTATGAGCTGTTGCATAACCTATGTTAGAAAACTTCAGCCTCTTCATTTAGGGTGACAGTGGCACTTGTTTAGAAAGATACTTAGAAATAGACATCAATTTTAAGTGATGGAGAATTAACCATTACATCCTCTCCAGAGATTTTCTGCCTGCAATACCAGGTCCCCCAGGTCTTTCTTTTCCAGATTGAATCTTACAAATTTATGTTTTCAGTTTGTTTTGTTTGTTTTGGTTTTTTTTTTCCTGAGGAACAAGAAAACTTTTCTTTTATCAATATGACTCAAAGTTAGTTTTTACCTAAGAGCAATGTTGCCATCCTGTGCTGTCTACAATACCAGCAGCTGAGGTCCTGCTACTGGAACAAGCAAATTCTCTCTAGCTTCAAACACAAAGCTTCAAATTACCAGCTGTGGTTCTTCCAAAAGAGAGCCTTGTCTGGATTGCATTGTAACACAGAAAGTCTGGGTACACCAGTGGTTTTGGAAGATATTTCCCCAGACTCTATTCCCTGACTCACCAAGTGACCTGGGGCAAGTCTCACCGTCCTCCTTTGCCTCCATTTCCCGCAGACCAAACATTCAGAGGGGTCCTCGCTCTCTCAGGCAGGAAATTAAAAATGAATCCACAAAACCAAAATAAACTCTTGGGATTTACACCTCTGAATTGGGATTTACACTTGAATTTTGCCTCCTATACTTAATTTCACAAGCTAAACTTTCTACTTCTGCATTAGAAATTTCTTTTGCCCCTTTATGTGGGATAGTGTCAAGTCCATACCTTTTATATACATATGAGGCACACTGGGCACTTTGCAGCCCATGCTAGGCATGGAAGAGTGACCACTCATGATGCAAACATCCACAGCTCATACATTCCTACCTAAACTGGTTATTCATTGCCCCAAATCTCACAGAAGTGACCCTTGCCACCTCCCACATGGGAGGTTCTTCGTGTTTGGTTGGGATTTAGATTGTTTTGGGGCTTTTTTTTTTCTTCCTCCTGGATATTCATGATTTCAGGTCAGATTTAAATGCTGAGAGTCTCAGTTTTTCTTTTTCCCTTTTCTGGCCAGCTGACCCCAGATGCAGAGAGATGCATAAACATTAATGTTTATTTTAACAACAGTTCAAAACTCTTTAACCCAGAGCCATGCATGGCACCACTGTGGACACTGACAGCCAGCAGTGAGCTGCAAGAGATTTGGGTATTGGTTCTTCCCTTCTCCTGAAAGCAGATTTAGCAACACCCACATCCATGACACCCACTTCATTCTGTGAGCAAAACACAACTTTCCATGGCTGATCTCAGCTTGCCTCATGCAGAAACTGCTCTCACAAGGCAGAGCTGCAGACTTGCCCTGTGCTCCTGGCAATGCACAGTGCACCTGATGGGCTGGAACACATTTCTGGTTTATAAATAGGGTAAGAGCTGACCTTCCAACCCACATTTTGGCAAAGGCTTTCATTGGATAATTACAGCCCTCTGAATCCAGCCATCCCTGTAACTCTTATTTCAAAATTATAGATGTCCCATATAGAGAGCCTCTCTCTTCCAGATGTTCTTGTTTGGGTAGGCAAGATTTAAGACTGGATTTGCAAAAATGCTCACATTGGCCTTACTCTGCTCCCACTGCAGTCACAAGATCAGAAGACTGGAATAGATTTCCTGGCAAAGAGGTTTTAAAATCTTTGCCATAAAGTCAACAAAAGTTTCATTACTGACTTCAGTGGAAGAAAAGAGGCATCAATTATGAGTTTGCTGTAAAATTTAACACTTGATCTAAGGAAACAGAGATACAGAAGTGCATTAAAATAACAAGTTAAATTTAAAAGAAAACTTGTGAAGTTGAAGAGGTCAATATGAGGTTAAGGAGGTACATAAATCAGACCTCTGGGTTCAGTATGCCTGATTTATGTTTGAAAAATAAATTCTGATCTTAATGCTGAAATTTGTGAGCCATATTTAATACCCCTGACTCAAACCCAAAACATGCTTAAAGACTGAACTCAGAGCTTTATATTCCTGGTTTTCAGAGGTTTGTTCCAAATGTCTGCTAACCTGTCTGTGTACCAACAATCTTCAAAGACAGCAAATCATCAACTCAAAGTAGACCTGCAGAAAATATACTCTTCCTAAAATAGAACTACTTGTTTTTGTTGATCCATTGAGATTCGTACAATTCAAAATGAATTATTTTCTTTAAACTGCTGCATAATAACTGTAATCACACCTCAGACAAGTCTCAAAAATAACAACTGTGTATTTATGGCCTTGAGCAGGGAGCAACCTCGCTGTGCTCCTGTTAAATACAAGCTTTCTGTCTCCTTTAGGGGTGCCAATTATAGCAAATGATACAGTAAGGGGATATTAAAAATGTACTAGGTATTTATCCAGGTTTAAAATAAGCAGTTTTCAAAAGGCTAAAATCCTCATATTGACAAACAATAAAAAACAAACTTAAGACCAAAGATAGAGTAATTCCATGTCAGAGATCAAGTTTGCTGTGTGGGAGCATGGTAAATCAGTCCCCAAAAATGGGTAAAATAAGGTTTTGTTTTACACTAAGGATGTTTCTAACAAATACTCTGCATTACGGGAAAACAGGAAGATAAATTATGCTATTAATCACCAAAGTCAGCTACATCAGCACTTGTACTACCATCAACATCTCTCTTGAGAATGGAAATACCCCATATGCAGACATAGCCCGATGGGAAATTCATTCCCATGTTGGAATATCCTGTAGCCACTGCTCTGCTCAGTCCTGCCTCAAGGGAATGACTGTAAATCACTGGGGGATCACAGGAGGCAGCAACAGGAAGGGTCTAAGATCATTACATCCTCATGCCTGGGTGGTTTCTCTGTCAATTACTTGATTTGCATGGAGTGGGAACAGAGCCCACATGATCTGTGTGTAATCCACAGGGCCATACAGGACCCACCCTGTAAGGACCACTGCTTCCTAACAGCTTCCAAATCTAAGATAGATAGACATGCTCTAGTTAGAAATGAATACAAAAATATTCAATAAAGTTTAGATAATTACTGTATACAATTAATAAATCTCATAACAAAGTCAAAAGTCACCAAGGTTGTTCCTCCCACGTACACAAGAGTGTTTTCAGGCTCTCCAGTGTGCTTTAAGTACAAGTATTCCTTCTAGAAATTCAGGTAATATGGATTGTTGGTAATATTGATTGTCTCATGGATTGTTTTGCTTCTTTCAGACTAATTTGCAAACACATGAAAATTTCCAAGACTCAAACCCTTGTGCATACACTGCTTGAATAACAGCATTACATATTTGGAAAATAACAATAAAAAAATATATCTAATTTTAAAACCCATTTTCTTATCTCCCCTAGCTTACAGCTGGCTGCAGGAAGTTCCATCTCAAACCTAATTATGAGACTTGGCTGTTTTCTCTTTATAAGACAGTTCAAGATGTTCACAACTGAGCAGAGCTGATTAAATACCAGCCTAAGTAAACCAAGACTGCAGGATGACATATGAGCATTTTCAGCATGGGCAGTCTTAAAATAACATCTGTTCTCCCATTGTTAAAGGTCATAGATTGTACCTGAAACTCCCCACAGATGGTTCCATACTCAGTGTCATCACAGCACATGAACTTCTACAGGGGAAAAAAATGCTCCCAACCTAACAAGCTGGACTTTCCCAGTCAGTTCAGGCTATCAATTTTTCAAGCATCACTTGTGAGATCACAGGAACTGTGTGGAAATCACAACAGAGCAGCAGGAGCCTCTCTGCTCCATGCAATAGATGCACAGAAGGAAATGGAAGTGTTCATTCAGTTAAAGATGAAAACCATACATTGAGTTAAACACACTACAGCCTGGAGATGAGATGACTTGGAGACTTCAGCCTTGCTGTGGAAAGGCTTTTGCAAAACTTGCTGAGGCAACAACAAATCAATGAGAATTCAGGTGAAAGCCATTGTGCACTTCACCTCCCTCCTGCTAGAGAGCAGTGGGCTACAGGCACTACAGAGCACTAATTCCCTTTTTTCACAGGCTAATGAATGTTAGAAACACAGTGTTGTTTGTAGGGGCAATAATTTGGGAAAAGCCCACTGGAGCCTCAGGCTTTTGAGAGAAATCTCAGACTGCAATGGGGGGCTGGATGAACATTCTGGTACAAGGCAAAGAACAGGAAGAACCCTGACCCTCTCCTTTTGCTGTGGCTCTCCCAGGATTGGCCTTACATAGGAAAGGGTCTTTTCTTGCATCTCCCTAGTGGCTGCAGGCTGCTCTGGAACAAGACATGAAAAAAAATTGCTCCTGAAAATTATTTTTGTTATTGCAGATTCCAAGACATTTTATGGTGATTACTGCTAAGGAACTTCCTCAAAAGCCCAGACCAGGGAACAGAAGGAAAATATATATCTCCCCATGACCTTCAAATGTATTTGAGAGTGGGCTCAGAATGACATTAACCAGCCCCCTCTGCATTCCTGGATTTGTATGTCCAGCTTGGTCCCTGACCTGGTCCTCCTTCTCTAAGGCTAAAACTTCCTTGCTGAAATCTCCCCCCTGGTCTGAATATCCTAAAAGCTGGAGCTGCCAGGAAAGACTGAGGTGAAAAGGCACCTTGTCCTTTTCCATCTCCTTTGTCATCAGGTCTCCTGCCCCATTCAGCAGCTCCACACTTTCCCTACCCTGGCTTTGATCTCCACGTACTTGTGAAACACCTGCTGAGATCTTTCTGTTGTTTTATGCTCCTACAATGCCTCCACCCTCTCTGTTGAGAAGAACAATGAGTAAAACAGGCAAAGTATCTACTTCCCACCAGGCTGAAAATAAGTCTGCTCATCTGGGTTTCTTCACAGCACTTTGGGGCTGCAAACACCACAGTTTTGAATGGAGCAGCATCCTGACTGCAAATGGGAGGGAGCAAAGTGCTGGGCACTCTGTCCTGAGCATTGCAAACTGGCTGACTCAGAAATCAGGCAGTCAGGGCATTAACTTTATATGAAATGTAAGCCCTAATAGAGCTCCAGTTAACTCAGGCTCTAGATTGGACATGACATTAATTCACAATTTCACAGAGCCTTCTGACAAAGTAGGAAAATTTAAGTATTTTTCTGATCTTTTGATGAAAAATTTCTATTTTTCATATGTATAGATACACTTACATTCACACACACACATCTACTCATGGCAGTGCCCTTTAATCAGTGATATTTTCTCACATTCACCATCTGGCTACCACAGAGTAGGCACAGTAATTTTTTATCCCCATGTACAAGCACTACCACAATGTGCAAAATTCAGTAAATGCTAGCTTTTGTGTGATGCCCAGCTCTAAAACAGTAAGTGTTCTATAGCACATATTAATAAAACATACAATCATAAAGTGTTTAGAGACAATATTTCTGAAAATTTTCTAAAGTCTCTGACAACACAGCCTAGTTCATAATCTGACCAAAATAAGCAGTCTGGTACTTTTACTATCAAAATGATGCAGAACAAGGACAGATGGTGTCCTGGTGCATTTTGAATGTGTTTCTCCAGTGCTGTCAGAGCCCCAAAGTGTCCAGGAAACCAGTGCTAATTTCACTTCCAGCCTTTTTGTGCTCTGTAATTGAGTGACATCTTCTAACCACTGTCAGTCCCCAGAACAACCACTCTAACCCAGAATCCTGCATCCTTGTGGGAAGCTCTGCTGGCTTGGGCTGCTCAACCAGATCTCTGCAAACCAGTGATACCCTGAGTTGCTCTGCATTTGAAAGATGGCCTGGAAATGGATGATCAGGGTTGTTACAAAGGACAAGCACCTCACTTGCTGTTCTGGGCAGCCTTAGAGTCAAAAGCAAACAGCAGAAAGACCTAATTTCCTGATTTTCTTAAGTGCTGCTTAGGACACTGTTTTCCTAGATTTAAGCAAACAAGAAAAACATAAAAGGAAAATGACAAAATTACTACCAAGCTTCACTCTGGGAGGAAGAAAGCTTCAGTGAAGTTGTTTTCCACATCCCAGGAGAAAAACATTCAACATCCTTGGCAAAGGAGTTGAATTGCCCAACCTACAGGCCAGGCCTCCTCCACCACCTCCTCAAAGTGTTTCATACAAAAATTATTTCTGCTTACCTACAAAGATAGGAGTTTTCCTTCTATTGCATTAAAATGATCATTTAAAAATCACAAATTCTACTAAAAATTAGACCAAACTTGATTGTGACTTGTGGTGATGGATATGATGAAAAGGCAGATCATATAAATTCTGAACTGAGTGTTGAAAATTCTTTGCAAATATCAAGTCTCCTGCATGCTCAGTTGCATATAGTTCATAGAAAGGCAGATTCAATCAGATTAAATATTTGTTCAGATAAAACAGAAAATCAAAGGCAGAGATGGAAGTGCCTTCTCAATTTCACTAAAACTGGAGGATTAAATTGAGATTTCTAATAAGCTATCAATTATTAGATGAATCCATTCTCTTCCTTTCTGTTAGACACAGCATTTTGCAGCAATGCAGTGTATTTCTGGGAAAGACACTTCAGGGAAGCCTGTAGCTGCTGACAATTTGCATAGATTTTTAGGGGTCAGTAGACACAAAGACCTGAAAGAGAGCAGCTAAGTTTCATTTACTAAGAAGATCCACCCACTTTTAAAATAACACGTGAGTGCCATAAGATTTATTGCATCTGGAAAGTGAAGCGCCATACACGCTCATAAATAAATTTTTTCATCAGTCCTGCCAAATATTTTGTCTCATGTAGCAGCAAGTGTGAAAAATTAGGTCAGCATTGTGGACATGACAGTCTTTCTTTTAAATGATACACAATTAATGAAAATGAGTAAACACCTAAATGAGTGACCTCATGGGGAACACTTTCATTATAGTTTGATTTTTCAGCAATATGAACAAAGTAGAGGATGGCGGGATTTTTACTGTTTGGTTTTTTTGTGGTTTTTTTTGGTGGGGAAAGTGGTGGGGAGCTGTTTGATTTTGTTTTTGTTCAATTCATAAATACACTTACCACTTTCTGGCCTGAAAGGTAAATTAACAGGTGGACACAGGTTGGGAATGGTGCTCTTCAAGTCAGCTAAAAGCAGAAAAACAACAACACAATTGAAAACAATAATACTTCAAGGTTTGAAATGCAATTGATACTCAATATTTCCAGCATTACTTCTCAGGCCTGGATGTTGAATCTTCTCCCCACAAACACCAAGAGTAAAGATGCAAGGCTGTTTTGCTATCTAATCCTTTTGAGCTTGTACATGAAACCAGACTTTCCTAAATTTCTGTATTCATAAACATTTCTACAAATGCTTTTTGAGATGAAGTTATGAACAACTCATTTCAGTATTTCTGTGCTTTTTTCTATGTCCCTCTCTGTATTCAACTTTATGTTCCAGGAGAGACATAAGATTCTCTCTGCTTCCAGCTAACTGGAATTTCTCAGAAATATGAATTATAAATAAGGCAGTTTCCAGCACAACACTTTCCAAATTGAAGTTTAAACAAGAATTCATCATACATAAAACCTCATATTGGTTTCCATACAAAAAACTTCTCATTTGCTAATACTTCCCATAAATATTTTGTAATCACAAATAATAAAAACGAAGCTTTCCCTGTGCATTCATATTTGGTAGAACACTTTGGCTACTCAAACCAGTTATAAATTCTCCACTAAGACATAATAAATTACCATCCCTACAGAAGATGAAGACAGATCAGATTTTCTGTTAACTTCTTCCAGTATGTATTTCCCACGCACGTAACTGATAAATGTTTCTAAAAACTCAGAGGTTTTCTCATTCACAGCTCTGAAGGATCTGGCCTATCCAAAACTCTTTGAAATGCTGCTCTATGGTCCTTTTTGACTGAGCTTATACAAAATCAAATAGCTCATGAGCAGAGCTGTGCAGCAGACAGGTCACACATTAACTTAGCCTTTTCTGAAACACAGGGACAGAAGTGCCTTCCTCAAACCAAACTGTGGAATACAGCCACAGACCTTGTATCATGCTAATATCCCACTGCCTACAGTAAGTCACTCCTTCAGATTTTACTCATTTTCCTTTTTAGCCTCAGAACCTTTTTGTTCCTTTTCCTGGTTCTCAGACCCTCAACACACCAGCAGAACTGATACAAATTTTCGTCTGTAAATATCTCCATTTGCATAAACATCTGTGCCCTGTTGGGTGTTATGGTGGAAAAACATCTGTAGCTCCCTCTATGCATAAGGAAATGTCACTGTCTCTCTTAACACTCCCTACTTTGCATACACCAGGGCTCCTCTTCATCATCCCTCTGTCTGGCATGTGAGAAACAGCCTTTATCTTTTGTTGGTTCTTTGCCAAAAAGGGGATAACAATTCCAAGAAATGGAAATTTATCCAAACCTCTGCTGTCCTTCGTTGCTCCACCTTTCTTTGTTTCACTTTTACTCCTGTCTGCATCTCAACCCCCCTTGCCACCAGGATGCTGCCATTGCTTTATCAGGGTGTTGTTCCCTTCCTCTCAGTGCCAGACCCTCAGCCCACCCCTTCCCAGCTTCCAAAATGTTTCCATGCTGTCTCTACCCTTTAACAAGGGCTGCCCCACAAGAGGACATGGATGGTTCTGTGGGCATAGGGACAGGGCAAGACTTGAAAAGCTCAACAATGAGTCTGTATTTCAGAAACTTAGAGTGTGAATGAAGGTTTTATTTATCAACACTGTAAAATACAATGTATTGCCACAATATCTGATCCATCTCTACACAGCTTTAACTGAATTATCTTTCTATCCTATTCCCTGGACAATATATACCATGCTTAGTGCCCTCTCCTCTCAGCTATCAGCCCTTCTCTACTCTGCAAGAACTAAGGGTATAATCCAGTATAAAAGCAGAAAAAAGTATTCCTTATTCAAAAAATTTTCCCTGATTCTGTCAACATCACCAGACCTGCCCCCATGGGGGCTCTCTGCTCAGGAGTTGTGTCTGTGTGACCAAGAAACAGCCTGTCCTCCCATAAAGGGAGACAAACTCAGGTGGGCAATTGTTGTCCTTATTCTTTCAGTCATGTGAAATCAGAGCTTAACAAAGTAGAACTGGACCTGCCCAAAAGGAGTGTGACAAATGGGAAACCCATTTAAAGTTTTTAACAGAGCAATGAAGCTTTTTTTTCTCCACAGAAAATAAAATCCATCCTGACTAGGAGTGGTTTTGATTCCTCACAAGAAAACAACACAACATCTCATAACTGCTCTTCTGTTTAAACACCTGATGGCTTCTTGCTGCTTGAAAAGCACAGGTCTGCTTTGGAATTTGGTCTTGGTCCTTTCTTTCCCAAAACAATCAGAAGTGGATTTTAAGTTCTGTAGCAAATCTGAACCTTTTGAGGTTATGTATCCACATAGATGGTAAAACAATAAGCCCAGGAGTGAGAAACAAAGAATGATTTCCTGATCAGGACTGCACAGTGAAGCAAAATATATTTAAATTCTGACATTGGCCACAAGTTTCTGATAGAGTGTAAGAAATTAAATTATGCATCTTTGAAGTATTGCTATTCCTTTTCTATTAAAATGGACATTAAATTGCAATTTCTTTCCTTTGCACATACTTATTTGCCTTGTCTACTTGTGGTCCTTGCAAATGGGTCCTACAGCTGGAAGCTGGAATTTTCACACACTGAAGCCAAATAATAAACTTCAATGTGCAGAAATCCATTAGAGAGGTCATGTGTCCTGCATCACTTACCAGGCTTTTGATACCAGCCAAATGGGTGTATTTTGACTTCAGCATCTGGTGAAGTGCAATTTGAAATGTGCCAAGCACTTCTTGTTTCCTCAGCACAGGTCTGGATTCCAAGGCTGTTCAGAGTCACACACACAATCTTCCCACCTGCCAAGGAGGCACATGGGTATAGAAATAAGGATGAAAATTTTCCTTTTCTAGATAGTGTTGTGAGGAAAAAGAACACAGCATGGTTCCACTGAGTGAAATTAAGTGAAATTAAAATTAAGTGAAATTCAACCAAGTTAGAAATCAAAGGAAAGAAATACCTGAAATGAGGAAAGTGATTGAAACTAATGCTGAAAAATCTCACTGAATTCATTGTGAGAGAAGGTGGGTACCAGCATTAAAATCCATTATAATCCAAATCACAGAGAATTTCACTGAGCAAATGTCACAACTCTGAGCAAGGAGCTCTTTCATGTTAATGTAGTTAAAAATCTGCATGTATGTTGAAACATGTCCCCTACTTACATCAAAATAAAAATTCTTTCAAAGCCCTAGTATAAATAATTTTGTACCTGAAAAATATGGAGGGTTTGAAACACAGTTTCATTGAAGATTTCGGCTCATGTTAAAATCACTGCTAGTTCTCTTGACTATATGAGTGTCAAGACTGGATGTCTGAAATGTCATAGATATTAAGTATTAATCAGGTAAATTAAAAATGGGTCCATTTTGCATGCTGGACACCTTAAATTTTTTTATTTATTTTAGAAGTATTTAAAGAAACTCAAAGTCATATTCAGTTAAGATTTGAAATTTCATATGATCATAATGAGGCATGAAAACTATCAACTATTTTTTATTTCCACATTAATTCTTATCTAAAATAAACTGGATTAATTTTCTAAGGCACACACTTTTGAGCAGTGAAAATTTTGACTGCTCAACAAAGAAAGGAATTAAAAATATGTATTTCAGAAGTGTTTCAAATTCCAAAATGCATTATAAAAACAGCCCATTTAATGACCTCAGGGAGAGCTGATTAGCATGTGACTCCACCAAAAACAAAGTTACACATTTTAGTGGCCTAAATCTGAATTTGTAATAACATATTAAAATCCTTTTCATTGACTTTGAGCTGGGTGGTTGAAATTGAAATCCAATTTCAAACATCAGGTGAAGATTTTTTTCCTCAAGCAGAAGACTAAAATCTGGGAGGAGAGAAGGTCAGACAACCAAACAAGCCAAAAGGCTAAACTGCCCCAGTATATCCACAGACATTATGTGCTTGCATGCACCTAATTTCAGTAATATTTAGGTTTCCGAGTCCTTTAGCCTTTAAAAACTGAAACAACATAAAAGGAGAAAAAAATCACTAAAAGAAATCAAGTTTTATCAGTTTTAATTTTATGCTGTTGGAATTGCAGCCTGTTAAGGACTCATTCTTATGAAGTTTTCTTAATAATTTCTGAACTGTGGAATGTGTCATTAGGCTGAACTCCAGATATGGTTATGGTTACCCAAAAAGGTGATGACGAGAGGTGCATGAGATCTGAAAGGGCTTTTAAAGCACACTTCAGAGCAAAAGAAGAGTAAAATCTGGATAATGAAGAAAGACTGAAGTTATTTTAGAAACACAAACAGGGGGGAAATACCTGTCAGCTGGGAGTCATTAAAAAAGCCAAATCCTGTGCAACAGGGGTCAGCATCACACCAACGCTCACACTCAAAAAACCTGGGAAAGGAAAAGCAATATCCATGAGAACCTGTAGGGATGCCTTTCACAATAAGGCTGAAGAACCAGTATACACACACACTTCCATACTTTTTCCATATGTAGATGAAATCATGCTTGATTAGTATGCTTATCAGACTTCATCTATTAATTTAGATGATTATTTTGATATCTGCCCTAAAAATATCAGCCTAAATTGATTTGGTGTATCATTGGTAAGGGATTTAACAGGCCAACTGGTAATTAGTAGCATTATAAGTAAGAATTTTCATGTCTATAATTAATAATTATATAGATTATTATTTATAATAATAAATATAATATTCTATTTATATAATATTCAGTTCTAAATCTCCTTTAAACCATATGTTATCTTTTCTTCATTAAATACTCTCAAACAATGCAATTCTTCAATCAATACATCTGATTTCCTGTATCTGCATAACACAGCCTTGGAATTCCATACATGGTTAAAACTCCAAGGAGAACAAAGGAACTTTCATGTCCTACCCATCTGAAACAGCTTTTCTGCTCATGTCAGTCTTATTCCTCACTGAGATTTCTGTTACTTTCTGGAATGGTACACGTGTGTAGAAGCTCTTCACAGAACTTTTAAGAGTGACTGGAAGGAAAAAGAAAAACAAAATTGGAATAATCAGTTTAACTTTGTTGTATACAAATACTGGCCAAGTAATCAAATGGTAGAAGTCCAGTGTGTACTTTTATGCTGAGCTCTGGTTGATTAAGAGATAGTTTTATGCTATCACAGAAAATTCTGATTGTTAAGCATGAAGATGAATAAAAATTCACCAAGTGAAGGCTCTGGAAGCTTAGCAAATTACATCACCAAGGAAAGACTGCCAGCCAGGCCTTTTGAATCTGAGACCTGTATTGATGCTACTTCTTCCACAAGGCCTTAAACTGGGATACAGCTCCAGACTGGAAGACTCCAGTGTGCTCATGCATTATTCAGCCCATGCTGCCCTTGGGCTCCCCAGAATGACATGACTGAATAGCTCAGTTCAGTGGACCTTTACATTTGTCACAGCAAAATTACATGTTCCTGTACAGTGAAAACAGCCTTGTTTGTCCAGCTTCCTTTCATGTGCCCTATGAGAAAAACATTGAACTTCCCAACTATCCAAAGAGCAAACGTTAAAATTCACATCTATAGCTCTGCATTTGCTAAAAGATATTTAAAGCAAAATAAGAATTACACTCAGTGCTTTCAGTTTTTGCATTATTTAGCTATTGTAGAAATTTTAATGGTAGATTGTGACATTCCAATGACATTCCTATTTCACCCATATTATAAAAAGGGCTAAAACTGATATACAAATTTGAGATCCACTTGGCCTCTCTGACTTCAGAATGGCTGAGGTGGACAGAGTGAAATTCATGGTTGATATCTTTCCATTCTGAATAGAAAATGAAAAACCCTATCCCAGACAGCCTGACCTTCCCTGCACCATCACATCCCAAGACTCATTTAAACATGCAGAATTTTTATCTCAGAACCAAGAGCCAAAACACTGCCTTGCATTCCCAGGGTTAGAGCAGACATTATACATCCAAACACCAAAACTTGCCTATTTTATGGTACAGTGTCTGTGGCTGCCAGGGTAGCACAGTTGCACAGTCTCCTGGTATTTGGTTGATGCTGCTGTCACAAATCTGTGCCTCTGGATAGAGGGTACACACAAAGTATTTGTCTGTGGCACTTTGCAGATCTGCCATTCGACAGAACTCTTCCTCTTGGGCACAACCTGGGAAGCAAAGTCATGAACAGTTACACACACGAGGGTTCCTTCCCTTCTCTGCTCCCCTTCATGTTTTCAGAGCAAAGCTACCCATCAGCAAACAACTAAAAGGGAGAATTTCAATATCATCCTACTAATCTGCAAATTAATTAATTAATTAATTTAAAGTGCAAGAGAAAGAGGGACACATTCTGGCCCCAGTGGCACTGAAGAGCAGGTTTACCTGGAGAGCACAGTAAAGGAGCTCCAGCAGAGCTAATTGGGAAGATAAATTCCCCAGCTGTGACAAGCATTACTCCAGTGTATTGCTCTCTCTTTAATATTTTAATTCATAAAGATGTTTTTCTTTCTTAGTAAATCTGACATACAAATTGTATAATCATAAGAGAACTCTGCATCAGTCATGGTCTCTAACAAATAAAAAGGACAATAATGTCTACTATGTCCTAGTAAGCTTTTACAAAAAATATTTCTGAAGCATTCAAGCATCACACAAAATTAAACATAACTTTCCTAGAATGAACTATTCAAGACATTTGCTCACAGCAATTTGTTCTGAAGTTTGTCCCAGGGTAAGAGCACACCTTCAGAAAAGAACGAAAGCTGTCAAACCCATTTCTTAATTACCATGGCAATGGCTCCTGGAAACAGGTGTGTCAATGCTTAATTTTAAACAATTTTAATTTTTTGACCTCTTACAGTGCTGTCTGTGCACTGTTTAGTACTCTTAGTTCTGACTTCCTGGTAGAACTAGAAACTCTTCTCCATTTACTGCATCAAAATATAATTTATCACTAACCCAAATTATCTGCATTTTACCTTCTTTTACCACTATGCCACCTCCCTATTTGGAGTGGTACACTTCAAGAACAGCAGGGCATTGCCCAAGCTGTACCTTTGACTCCTCTTGCCCATGACAGGGGCACCCTGATGGTGAATGATGGGCACCCTTTCTGCCATGGCAGGCAAAGACTGTAAGGAATAAACAGGTGGCCCCATTGGCAATTCCTATGAAAATTTAGGAGTTATCTACAAAAAAAAAAAAAAATCTCGAAGTCTAAAGTTTTTACTCATCATTATTATAACGCCTGTTAAAAGATTTTAGTTAGTTATTATCCCCTACAGAATAACAGTCTCCATGATGCCTTACGTGTGAGACACCACAGCAGAGCTTCCTCAGCTGAGTACTTCTGCCTGAAGACCCAATATTGCTGGTAAGGGAGGGAATAGTTCTGGTCACTTTGTATCTGGCTGTTGTCCATTAGGTAGAAAAGATCCTTTGTGGAATCTGAGATACAAACAAACAAAGAATCACACAAAAAAATTAACTATGATTCATTCTGGAATGAATTAAATTTATTTATATATAAAATTCTGCCTTTCTCAGTAAAACAGCTGCAATCATTTTGTAGGGCTAGAATACACCAAAGCCTGCTTTTAATAACAGAATTGTCCACCCACAGGGCCTCTCCTGTAGGCAGTGTCTCCTCACTGAGCTGCACTGTACAAAATAGCACTGCCAGACTATTTCCAACACCCAAAAACGAGATGAAAATTCCTGCTCCTAGAAATTAAAGGGTTTGCTCTACTCTGTCATGTGACACAATATCCTAACAGTGAAACATGAGGATTCAGAGGACGTAAGTATGAGGATTCAAAGGATGTTTGTAATTCCTTAATCTATGTAGTTTTGTTAATTCAAAATAGAGCAGTTTCCTTATATTCCCTTGAGAAGCTTTTACACCTCAGTCTTAAAAGTTTTCTTGACAAGCTTAATACCTATTTCAGTCATTTAAGCTCATTTCTCTGAATTTATGCTCCCACAGACCACATTAAATAACTCGTTTCTGTCACCTGCCTGTGACCTTTAGACATGTATACAATGATTTATATCTCCTGAGCTCCCTCTGAAACAATCAATCACAGCTATTTTCTTGTTCCCAAATTCATCCCCTTAAATAAGGGTCCAGTATTAAAAGAAATGGACACTCTTCACTGATCTCTTAAAAATTTCTTCATAAACACTTCTTGTTTATCAAATATCATCAGCAGATCTCATCCCCAGTTCCAACATTGTGGACATTGTATTACTTAATCTCACATGCAGTGAAATATTCAGACAATAATGAAAACAAGAAGTAAAGACATGCTGATGATTCTGTCAAGTGCTGAAGCACCTACTGATATGCTGAAAATGCACTGTAGTTTTGACTTTTCTATCAGAAACTAGAAAAAGAAACTAGAAAAGATATGTTACCCTGTGTTTTATAAATGATTATCAAGTGATAACAGCTCTGTAGACATTTTCCCAGATGCATTCATGACTTCCTA